>NC_137173.1:103841495-104441495 GCF_951804945.1 Podarcis cretensis | reverse complement strand
AAGAAACTGAGCTTGAGTTGAAACCATGGTGTAACTCCCTCCCTTGTCTTCTAGATTCCTAGTAACTCTTTCCCTGATCCATTCAACTATGCCCTAATATCAGATATGTAACAGCTAGATCACAACTGGCATGCTTTTTCATACAAGATGAAACATTTCAATGTCAAGGAAAACCAAAAGACTTTTTGATAAGGCTAGTGAAATTTATCAGTGGTTGACACATCCCTAATTCTGAGCAGGTTTCCAAGTGAAACAGGTCCTGCCTACGTAAATTCTCGATTTGTCTTTCTTGATACCAGCAGTCAAACGCAATTACCCAGATTATGCCAGCAGAAGCTGCCAGTGATGGATCAAGTGATTGGCTACCCATGGCTGCACTCTCTGCTAAACCATTCTATGCACACACTTCGGATGAAAGCCCCTGAAAATGTGTGGGATTTGGATGTACTTTTCCTGAAAGTGCTTCAACTTTGAGACTTACACAACATGCTTTACATGCTTTCCATTAGGGTCACACAGTCTGACTTGCAGTGCCTGACATTGCTGAGGGAAGAGAAAATATAATGCAATGGCTTGTTTTTATTTGTAAGAGGAAACTGAAGAAAAGGAAGCCAAAGAAATTACCTATTGCTTGTCTTCTGTAGCAGAGAGATACTGAAAACACAAATTAGTCATTAGCATGGCTCAATTTGTTACATTGCTGCCTTGGAGCCAAAATGGTTTTGTTGCTCTTATTATTTCTGCCACAGTAATTCCTAGGGTACCAAGCAAAGGGACTGTGAGATACAACCTGCCAATTATTAAACAGAAACATAAAGTAAAGGGACATTTCTTCCCCACCCCCAAATCTATCAATCTAATTTGTTGAAAAACAATGCTGAACAGTGTGAAAAGAGGGTCGGGAAATGTCAGGGGCAAGTCTTGGTATTTCATTCCCATGCTAGCACTTGGCCTGATCCCCAGAATTAACACTAATGATAACATTGGATGCCATACTAATAGAGCTGTAATCCTCTTGATGAGACGCAAGACTGGTGGCTATCCAAAGTCCCTTCTGCAGCGGCATTTCATCTGGAAATATACTAGGTATATATTTCCTAAGGGAGTTCAATCAGAAGACTGTCCAATTACTACCTTGCTAGCAGAGTGAATGGTAACACTCACAGAAGTTGAAATGGCTCCCCTGGTTATGAGTACATCTGATAGAAACATGAGCCATGGTTCATCCTTCCTTTCCAACACTGAGTCCTAATTCTGGTGGAGACATTTAAGGGGAAAATGGCCTGTGAAAAATAGCCCTGCTGCTCAGGAGAATAAAGCCAGTTCAAGCAAAGAAGATACAGGTAACCCTGAAAAAATGTGACAATCTGTTGCAAAGGAAGAGCTACACAGCAAAAAGCAATGCAGACCCCAAACAACATTTTCAAAAAACACAACACTAGTAATCTGATAGAAGAGAAAGCATTTTTTCCAGGCAGTATATATTCACTTTTAGTCCAGTGATGTGAACGTGAAGGGAGGGGAATGCTGTTTATTTCTGTGATCTGTAGGCTACCAGCAAATGTGTCAATGCTGGAACATTATGAGACTCCTTCCAAAAATGAGACATACAAAATACAAACAGAGATCTACTCTTTCGAGCAGATTTTTCTTTGAATGCTACAGTTTAAATTGCAGAGCAGAATCACAAAGGGGCTGCTCACCTATGAAATAGGTTGGACAGAGCAGCAGTCTCACGTGTGCTCCATGACGGGCCCATTCTACCTTGTTTTTTCCAGATTTTGTTTAATGCGTGAAAAATTCACATTTGAATTTATAAACAACTTGGATGAAGGAATTGAGGGGATGCTCATCAAATCTGCAGATGACACCAAACTGGGAGGGGTAGCTAATTCTGCAGAATACAGAATTGGTATTTAAAATGACCTTAAAAAGGTAAAGGAACCCCCTGCCCATCAGGGCCAGTCGTGACCAACTCTAGGGTTGCACACTCATCTCGCTCAAGAGGCCGGGAGCCGGCGCTGTCCGAAGACACTTCCAGGTCACGTGGCCAGTGTGACTAAACTGCATCTGGCGAGCCAGCACCAGCGCAGCACACAGAAATGCTGTTTACCTTCCCGCTAGAAAGCGGTCCCTATTTATCTACTTGCACTTAGGGGTGCTTTCGAACTGCTAGGTAGGCAGGAGCTGGGACCGAACGACAGGAGCTCACCCCACTGTGGGGATTCGAACCGCTGACCTTTCGATCGGCAGGTCCTAGGCTCTGTGGTTTAACCCACAGCACCACCCGCATCCCCAAAATGACCTTAACAGAGCGGAAAACTGGGTCCAAACAAACAAAATGAATTTCAGTAGGGATAAATGTAAGGTTCTGACTTAGGCAGGAAGAACCAGATGCACAAATATGAGATGAGAGACATGCAGCTTACTAATAGTATATGTGAAAAGGATCTAGGGGTCTTAGTGGACCACAACACGAGTCAACAGTGTGATGCAGCAGCAAAAAAAGCTATCCTAGACTGCATCAACAGAAGTATAGGATCCAGATCAAGGGAAATGATAGTACCACTCTATTCTGCCTTGGTCAGACCATGCCTGGAATCCTGTGTCCAATTCTGGACACCACAATTTAAGAAGGATGTTGACAAGCTGGAAGGTGTGCAGAGGAGGACAACCAAGATGATTAAGAGTCTAGAAACCAAGCCTTATGAGGAACAGTATGTTTAGCCTAGGTATCTTTAGCCTTTGGCCATGGAGTTTTCTTGGCAGGGATACTGGAGTGGCTTGCCGGTTCCTGCTCCAGGTGGATCACGTTTGGTCAAAACTCTCCACTATGACCTGTCCATCTTGGGTGGCCCTGCACGGCATAGCTCATAGCTTCTCTGAGTTATTCAAGCCCCTTCGCCACGGCAAGGCAGTGATCCATTCTTAAGGAAATCAGCCCTGAGTGCTCACTGGAAGGACAGATCGTAAAGCTGAGGCTCCAATACTTTGGCCACCTCAGGAGAAGAGAAGACTCCCTGGAAAAGACCCTGATGTTGGGAAAGATTAAGGGCACAAGGAGACTGGGACGACAGAGGACGAGATGGTTGGACAGTGTTCTCGAAGCTACAAACATGAGTCTGACCAAACTGCAGGAGGCAGTGGAAGACAGGAGAGCCTGGCGTGCTCTGGTCCATGGGGTCACGAAGAGTCGGGCACGACTAAACGACTAAACAACAACAACAACAACAAATCTTTAGCCTGGAAAAGAGGTGGCTGAGATATGATAGCTATCTTCAAATATCTCAAGGGCTGTCACATGGAAGATGGAGAAAGCTTGCTTTCTCCTGCCCTGGAGGGTAGGACTCAAACCAATGGCTTCAAGTTACAAGAAATAAAATTCCAACTAACATGAAGAAGAACTTTTTGTTTGACAGTGGAATGGTCTCCCCTGGGAGGTTGTGGACTCTCCTTCCTTGGAGGTTTTTAAGCAGAGATTGGATGGCCATCTGTCATGGATGCTTTAGCGGAGATTCCCGCATTGCAGGGGGTGGACCAGTTGACCCTTGGGGTCCCTTCCAATGATTCTGTGATTCTATGAATTATTCTACTTTCTGGTGAAATATGCGCTTTGAATGAATTTGTTTCCTAAAACACATTTCATATGGTTTTCAAAGCATTTTTCAATGCATTCTTTCTGCAAGATACACATCTTTATCCACACTTTCTGAACTGTACTGAAAAATTAGTGAGTAATCTGATTTATTGTGGCATTCCAATCTGCATTTAAGTAGAGGACCAGTGCATTAGCTCAATCCATGTTAAAATGCAGAACAAACAAATTTCTCTCCATCCTTACTGTTTAAAGTCCCTGGTATACAACAGACAAAAATAGAATAAATGTATGTGCTTTGGGAGAACCATGTCCTGCTTGCTAAGATTTCTTCTCATTTCAGACTGGTTACACTACGCTCAGATTAAAGAAGTCTTTTAAAATGACAAAAAGTTAGGGTTCCATGTGGAGAAATCGAAATTAGAAACAGAACTGTTAGAACCTAAGACCAAGGTACTTTCAAGAATGTATAACTTGCTGTTAAAATGGAACACACAAGATGAAATGGTTAAATCGGCTATGATAAAGTGGGCACAGGATATTGGGTATAACATTATGTTTGAGGACTGGGAAAGGTTGTGGACCACTGGGTTGAACTTCTCTGCATGTAATGCTTTGAAGGAAAATGTAATGAAAATGATATATAGATGGTACATGACCCCAGTTAAACTTGCCAAAATATACCATTTGTCTGATAACAAATGTTGGAAATGTAAAGGAAATGAAGGAACATTCTTTCACCTCTGGTGGACGTGCCCTAGAGTGAAGGCCTTCTGGGAAATGATATATAATGAGCTGAAAAAGGTATTTAAGTATACTTTCCCCAAGAAACCAGAGGCCTTCCTCCTGGGTATTGTTGGCCAGAGGGTGATAAAGAAGGACAGAACTTTTTTCCTGTATGCAGCAACGGCAGCAAGGATACTCATCGCTAAGCATTGGAAAACCCAAGATCTACCCACACTGGAAGAATGGCAGATGCAACTGATAGACTATATGGAATTGGCTGAGATGACTGGCAGAATCCGAGACCTGGGAGAGGAGAGAGCTGAAGAAGATTGGAAGAAATTTAAGATTTACTTACAAAAATACTGTAATTCGGTTGAATGTTAAGGAGGATGCTAGATCATAAATAATTAAGCACCACTAAATTAGATGTAATCTGGATGATAAAGGAGATTCAGGAAAGTATTTTTTTTTTTTTGAGAATTATTAGATTAAATTAAACAATGAGATTTAAGAATGTAAATAAGTTGATAAATTGCTGGAAAAAGTTTTACAATGATGCAAGTGGGAGCAAGAGACGTGAGGGAGTCCAAAGAAGTTATGAAAAAGATGTCAGGATACATGTTATATTGTTTATTATTTTTGCATTTCTGTATTTAAAAAATCTCAATAAATATTTATAAAAAAAAAAGATTTCTTCTCATTTCACCTTATAGGAGCTTGTGAGGGGAATAAACAAATACCTCATTTATGACAAAAAGAATACTGTTTCAGTTAGGCTATTTGATTTTACTTTTAACCACGAGTGTTCAAGATGGAATACAGAGCAATTAAGACAGTACAAATATTTCAATATACTTTCGTGTGACAAGAATTAACTTAATGTTTTATATAGTCAAAAAGAGGAGCTCTTAGGAGTATTTAACCAGATAATTAATCAAGCTATATATAAAATAGTAAAAAAACCTGCAACTCCAGTTTATAAAAAAGTATTATTATTACTGGTTGAAAGGCAGCAACCCTGTGCTCATGTTCCTAAGGAATAAGGCTCAGTAAACATGCACAGGATGCCACTGTAGTTTCAGAAGCTCCTACTGTGATCTCCCACAAACAATTTATGTTAACATGATAAGACACTGTAGGGTGGAATACCAGCATGATGAAAGCTTTTGGGCCAACATAATTGCTTTCAGCTAAGCATTATTGGCTCTAAAATATTAATAAATAGGTTGTGAATACTCAGAATCCCCTTCATAGATCACTGCCTTGCCGTGGCGAAGGGGCTTGAATAACTCAGAGAAGCTATGAGCTATGCCGTGAAGGGCCACCCAAGATGGACAGGTCATAGTGGAGAGTTTTGACCAAATGTGATCCACCTGGAGCAGGTACTGGTAAGCCACTCCAGTATCCCTACCAAGAAAACTCCATGGACAAAGACAACAAGCATATAAAAGTTATGACGCTGGAAGATGAGCCCCTCAGGTCAGAAGGCATCCAACATGCTACTGAGGAAGAGC
Source organism: Podarcis cretensis (assembly GCF_951804945.1). Lineage (NCBI taxonomy): Eukaryota > Metazoa > Chordata > Lepidosauria > Squamata > Lacertidae > Podarcis > Podarcis cretensis. The sequence goes on along the minus strand of NC_137173.1, from coordinate 104,435,660 downwards.
GGAGGACAAGTACAAGTAGATTCAGAGCTGATGAAGGGGCTGGGCCAAAACCAAAAGGTCGCTCAGTTGTGGATATGCCTGGAAGCGAAAGGAAAATCCAATGCTGTAAAGAAAAATATTGCATAGGAACCTGGAATGTAAGAACCATGAACCTTGGTAAGCTGGATGTGGTCAAAAATGAGATGGCAAGAATAAATATTGACATCCTGGGCATCAGTGAACTAAAATGGACGGGAATGGGCGAATTCAGTTCGGATGACCATCATATCTACTACTTTGGGCAAGAATCCCGTAAAAGAAATGGAGTGGCCCTCATAGTCAACAAAAGAGTGGCGAAAGCTGTACTGGGATGCAATCTCAAAAATGATAGAATGATCTCAATACGAATCCAAGGCAGACCTTTTAACATCACAGCAATCCAAGTTTATGCACCAACTACTGGTGCTGAAGAAACTGAAATTGACCAATTCTATGAAGACTTACAACACCATATAGAAGTGACAGCAAAGAAGGATGTTCTTTTCATTATAGGGGATTGGAATGCTAAAGTAGGGAGTCAAGAGATAAAAGGAACAACTGGCAAGTTTGGCCTTGGAGTTCAAAACGAAGCAGGGCAAATAGCAAGGAGAGACAAGAAGGCCTTCTTAAACGAGCAATGCAAAGAAATAGAGGGAAACAATAGAATGGGGAAAACCAGAGATCTGTTCAAGAAAATTGGAGATATAAAAGGAACTTTTCGTACAAAGATTACCATAATAAAGGACAAAAGTGGTAAGGACCTAACAGAAGCAGAAGACATCAAGAAGAGGTGGCAAGAATACACAGAGGAATTATACCAGAAAGATATGGGTGGCTCGTACACCCCAGGTAGTGTGGTTGCTGACCTTGAGCCAGACATCCTGGAGAGTGAAGTCAAATGGGCCTTAGAAAGCACTGCTAATAACAAGGCCAGTGGAAGTGATGATATTCCACCTGAACTATTTAAAGTTTTAATAGATGGTGCTGTTAAGGTGCTACACTCAAAATGCCAGGAAATTTGGAAAACTCAGCAGTGGCTAGAAGATTGGAGAAGATCCCAAAGAAGGGCAGTGCCAAAGAATGCTCCAACTACCGCACAATTGCACTCATTTCACATGCTAGCAAGGTTATGCTTAAAATTCTATAAGACAGGCTTAAGCAGTATGTGGACCAAGAACTCCCAGCAGTGCAAGCTGGATTTCGAAGGGGCAGAGGAACCAGAGACCAAATTGCAAACATGCGCTGGATTATGGAGAAAGCTAGAGAGTTCCAGAAAAACATCTACTTCTGCTTCATTGGCTATGCAAAAGCCTTTGACGGTGTCGACCACAGCAAACTATGGCAAGTTCTTAAAGAAATGGGAGTGCCTGATCACCTCATCTGTCTCCTGAGAAATCTCTATGTGGGACAAGAAGCTACAGTTAGAACTGGATATGGAACAACTGATTGGTTCAAAATTGGGAAAGGAATATGACAAGGCTGTATATTGTCTCCCTGCTTATTTAACTTATATGGAGAATTCATCATGCGAAAGGCTGGGCTGGATGAATCCCAAACCGGAATTAAGATTGCTGGAAGAAACATCAACAACCTCAGATATGCAGATGACACAACCTTGATAGCAGAAAGTAAAGCAGAATTAAAGAACCTTTTAATGAGGGTGAAAGAGGAGAGCGCAAAATATGGTCTGAAGCTCAACATCAAAAAAACGAAGATCATGGCCACTGGGCCCATCACCTCCTAGCAAATAGAAGGGGAAGAAATGGAGGCAGTGAGAGATTTTACTTTCTTGGGCTCCATGATCACTGCAGATGGTGACAGCAGTCACGAAAGTAAAAGACGCCTGCTCCTTGGGAGAAAGGTGATGGCAAACCTAGACAGCATCTTAAAAACAGAGATATCACCTTGCCAACAAAGGTCCGTATAGTTAAAGGTATGGTTTTCCCAGTAGTGATGTATGGAAGTGAGAGCTGGACCATAAAGAAAGTTGATCGCCAAAGAATTGATGCTTTTGAATTATGGTGCTGGAGGAGACTCTTAAGAGTCCCATGGACTGCAAGAAGATCAAACCTCTCCATTCTGAAGGAAACCAGCCCTGAGTGCTCACTGGAAGAACAGATCGTAAAGCTGGGGCTCCAATACTTTGGCCACCTCATGAGAAGAGAAGACTCTCTGGAAACCCTGATGTTGGGACAGATTGAGGGCACAAGGAGAAGGGGACGACAGAGGACGAGATGGTTGGACAGTGTTGGACATGAGTTTGACCAAACTGTGGGAGGCAGTGGAAGACAGAAGTGCCTGGCGTGCTCTGGTCCATGGGGTCACAAAGAGTCGGACACGACTAAACAACTAAACAACAACAAAAACTCAGAATACTTTCCAAGAATTACTGAGGTTTTCACCCAGCCCATCATCTTTCTGCTACAGACTGGTGAGTTTATGGTTTGCTACTACATGAATAAACCTGAATTACCGTAACCTTGGGGTAGAGATTGTGTGGCCCCAGAAGCCACCCACAGATAGAAAAATGAAAAGGCCTATAATTCAAACATAACACTAAACCACTACTTGAATGATTTAGAGAACCCTCAGCCTCGCACAAGGTGAATCAGCATCCAAATAGTTTGGATTATTCCATGATCCTGCAAGCCATGGTTGCAAATTGGGAAACTTTGGGCTAGTCATAATTTTTAAAATCAGCCTAGGTTGCATTTTTTTTTCAAAGGACAAGTTGGGATGAAGCCATAGATGCCCTGGAGCTCCATGGAACTGACTAAAACTGAATGTTTCAATCTGTGAAATTAAAAGGAGCAATCATTTTTAGTCAGGCTTTTTATGCAAGTAAACTGCTTGATAATTGCATGCAAGAACATACAACGTTTTAGAACAACAGCAGAAACAAATTTAAACGATAGGGCAGGTCATCAGTTGACTTAAACCAATGCCAAATTCTAATTACATTTTTTGAATCCTGGGAGTTCTGATCTTTTTAACACGCCAGCACTTGACATTTGCAGTGATCTATTAGCAGCCCCCATCAATATAAATTCAGTGTTTCAAGATGTTCACCCAATATATTTGCTGAATCATATCCGAAACATTCATTAGCTGTTACAACACAGATTTAACTCACTGTGGCTAAGGGGAGAGATAGAAGAATTTGTCAATTTTGGATCTCAAAGGCCAGAACACAGCTATCCTTCAAAATCTGCACTTATCTGAATTTTGTGGTATAGTTTTCCAACCACAATGTTTACCAAAATGCATGTACAAGGGTAAAGTATGCATAAAAATAAATATGCTACTGGAAACATTGTGCAAAAAATGTATTATATTAGAGAGAACCACTTGCAGATATGTGTACATTAGTCAAAGCTGCATATAAAATGTGTTTGGTAGGAGAAATTATCACTCAAATACTAAAACAAAATATTAAAACAAATTGCTGCAAAATGTGAAGAACAGTATTTAAGATTGGAACAATGAGAAATTGAGGGTGTATTTACATTTGAATCCAATTTCTCTTCCATCCTTAGCTGAAGGAGTTGTAGTTAGCTGACAAGAGAGGAAACATTGTTTAATCACTACTTGCTCCCTATCTGTAAGATATACAAGATTACAAAATACATTGGTCACTTTCACAATTTTGGGGGAGATGTTTTAACATATGCCTAAGAAAGTAGCATGAAAAGATGTGCTGAGATTGTCATACTAATAGTCAAGACACGTTTGTGGAGAGAAGATGAGATATGAATGACAGGCTGCTCTCTGGAATTTTGTCATGTGCAGTTTTATGAAAATGTGTTGACACCAACCCCTCAAGGCCCTTATTCTAATAAAGCAGAATATTAGGGAAAGGCTGGCTTTAGCCTTCACATTTGAATTGGTATTTCGATGCCTCCTTTTGGGGCCCCAATGCTGACTCCTATTTGCAAAGCTGCTTTATGATCTGGCATTAAGTGAGGGTCGTGCTTTCACCGAGGTTCGTCCTCGTCTGAGTGTCTGAGACATGAGCACCCTTGAAGTCTATTTCCTTGATGAAAATAATATTTCTAACAAATGACAATCAAGTGGTGTTTTCATTATTTCAAGTAGTTTTCTGCCCGTATTTCAAGTCTCCTTAGTAACAGAATTTGGGGGAAAGGATAGCTTTTCAATGCTCAATTGTATGCATCTTACTGTCACTCACTGGGAACAGAAGTATTTAGTAGAGACACTTGTACATTGGAAAAACACTACTCACTCCCCCCCCACACACACATCATTTTCTTCCTTCCCTCCTGCCACTGTAATTTTATACTTATTTCAGTCAGAAAGTGCTGTTTCCACATCTAGCTTCAAGTTACAACTATGATGGAGTGGAGCTTTAAATTATCGGCCCAGAGGGCGGCCAACACCTGGTCACCTCCTTAAATAGGCCAGTCTCTGATTGGGTGAGTGGGCACTGCTCACCCTTACCTGAGAGTCTGACACTGTCAGAGGTGGGCAGTGCCAGCCATCCCCTCCCCAGGCCACACCTGGAAAGATGGCAGCCTCCTTAAACCCACCATGGCCGCGCCATGCAACAACGGTTGCCTACTTTATTCATCATCATCATCATCAATGAGGCATTGAATACATATAATAAAATGTTCTTGCCGAAATACATATATAGGCTGCTTCTAACAACAACTTACAGAGGTCAACAATCAACACCAGAAAAAGAAAAGCAATGAGGCACCAGTTGGAACAGCAGCAATTGTACATTAGTGAATAGGTAAGCAATTCTTTGCTAAGCAATGTATGCAAAGGTAGGAACCATTTTGCGTGGGAGTTCCATTCCCAGCCCCCGCGCTCGTGGGCGGAGCACATATAAGCCAGGCCTGCCCCCCTTCCATTCAACCCCATTCCACCTCTGTTCTGACTTCTTCTGGGTGCAAAAGAACCCTCTGCAGGGAGGTGGAACTGATTTGGATGGTCCACCCCCACCACTTAATGGATCCAAATGGTTTCCAGAGAGTGGTAGGGGATGTTTTATCCCATGTTGGTGGCCTTTCAGCTGATTCCCTGGTGGCCTGCTGGAATGTGGATTTAACCAGAGCTATCTACTGTCTGGCTCCGAAGCACCCTCTCTGATTGCATGAAGCCCAGAGAGCCCCATGGTTTTCCCGGGAGCTGACGGCAATGAAACAATCGCTGAGATGGTTAGAGCGCCAGTGGTGGAAAACTCACTCTGAATCTGACCAGACACAGGTTAGAGCTCAACGTCAAGCCTACCAAGTGGTGATGGTGATGGCAAAGAGGACCTTCTTCACCGCCTCTGTTGCAGCTGCAAAAAATATCAGCGGGAGACTCTTTCAGGTAGTTCATAATTTAATGGAACCACCTTTGCCATCAGGGCCTGGTACGGACCCCAAGATCTCCTGCAATGGTTTTGCAAAGTTTTTTTGCAGATAAAGTTGCTCAGATTTGGAAAAAGTAGACTCCACCCTGGGAGCAGGGCCAGAGAGGGAGAGTGCTAGAGTCCTGTCTAGTCGAGTTGCATGGTATCAACTCCAATGTGGGCAGGCTGCTTGGATGAGTGAAACCAACCACCTGTCTCTTTGACCTTTGCCCATCCTGGCTCATAAAAACGAGCCGGGAAAGGATGGGTGATGGGCTTTGCAGGGTGGTGTCAGGAGTGCGTGCAGGAGCCGGGCCCTGTGACCAGTAGGGCTTTGCAGGACTGGGGCCTTCCTAAGGATGTTCTGGAGAGGCAAGGTGTGGCCGCACAGGTGAGGCCGCTTGGTAACTCACTGCAGCTGGTGGCTAAAGCTAGAAGGGATATAAGGTCAGCATTTCCCTTCGGCTCTTTGCCACAGAAAAACGTTTCCTGCTTTGGGCTTCTTGCTTCCTGACCCTTGGACCCCTGGCTTCTGGACTCTTTCCTGCTTCCACCCTGCTATCTCGCCCCCAGTCCCGATGTCCTCAGCCGGGACTTCGATCGCCCGTAGACCGGACCGTGACACGTGGTGAATGCGCTTCCCTATGTAAGGAACCTTCCCAGACCTGCTGAAAGAGGTGGTCATTTAACCGCTTCTTAAAAAAACATCTTTAGATCCAGCCAATATGGCCAACTATCACCCAGTCTCAAATCTTCCATTCTTGGGCAAGGTGATTGAGCGAGTGGTTGCTGAACAACTCCAGGCACACCAGGAGGATGCAGAGCATTTGGATCCCTTCCAGTCAGGATTCAGGCCTCACCATGGCACTGAAACTGCCTTGGTTGCGCTGGTTGATCTCCGATGGGCTAGGGACAAAGGTGAGAGCTGTTTCCTAGTTCTGCTGGATCTCTCAGCGGCCTTTGATACCATCGACCATAACATCCTTCTAGACCGTATAGAGGGGCTGGTTCCGCTCCTTCCTCCTAGACCGTGTCCAGAAAGCTGTGTTGGGGGATGAGTGTTCAGACCCCTGGGCTCTCACTTGTGGGTACCTCAGGGTTCTGTCCTCTCCCCCATGCTTATTAACATCTATATGAAGCTGCGGGGAGAGATCATCAGGAGGTATGGGCTCGGTGTTCATCAGTATGTGGATGATACCCAGCTCTACCTCTCTTTTTAATCAGAACCAGTGAAGGTCCTGTGTGTGTGTGTGTGGAGGCAGTTGGAAGACAGATGGCGGCTAACGGACTGAGGTAGAAACCTGACAAGACAGAAGTACTGTTTGGGAGGGCTCCCTGGTCCTGAATGGGGTAACTGTGCCCCTGAAGGAGCAGGTGTGGAGCCTGGGAGTCATTTTGGACTCATAGCTGTCCACGGAGGTGCAGTTCAATTATGTGTCCAGGGCAGCTGTCTACCAGCTCCTTCTGGTACACAGGCTGAGACCCTACCTGCCTACAGACTGTCTCACCAGAGTGGTGCATGCTCTAGTTATCTCCCACTTGGACTACTGCAATGCGCTCTACGTGGGGCTACATTTGAAGGTGACCCAGAAACTACAGCTAATCCAGAATGCAGCAGCTAGACTGGCGACTGGAAGTGGCCGCCGAGACCATATAACACCAGTCCTGAAAGACCTACATTGGCTCCCAATACGTTTCCGAGCACAATTCAAAGTCTTGGTGCTGACCTTTAAAGCCCTAGACTAAGGTTACAAGACGTCCCCATTTCCCAGGGACAGTCCCCGGATTTACAAATCAGTCCCCATACAAAATCCATTGAAGTTGAAAAGTGTCCCCAGATTCATTGGAAAAAATCTGGTAACCTTACCCTAGACGACCTCGGCCCAGTCGACCTGAAGGAGCATCTCCACCCCCAACATTCTGCCCAGACGCTAAGGTCCAGCGCCGAGGGCCTTCTGGCAGTTCCCTCCCTGCGAGAAGTGAGGTTACAGGGAACCAGGCAGAGGGCCTTCTCGGTAGTGGTGCCCACCCTGTGGAACACCCTCCCTTCAGATGTCAAGGAAATAAACAACTATCTGACTTTTAGAAGACATCTGAAGGCAACCCTTCAGGGCAAGGCAAGGTTTGGGGAAGTTTTTAATTTTTGATGCTTTATTGTATTTTTAATTTGTTGGGAGCCACCCAGAGTGGCTGGGGAAACCCAGCAAGATGGGCGGGGAATAAATAAATAAATAAATAAATAAATAAATTATTTATTTATTTATTTATTTATTTATTGTAAGTCAATTGGATGTGCCTAAATGGTCGCCACCTGTATCTATGTATGTATAATGTGCATGTGTTTTACAAATTGTAGAGAACTAAAGTGTAAAGCATTCATAGCATGATGTTGGGCTATGATGGGGGTTGAATGTGTGAATGGAAAGAAATCCACACAGATTCCTCTTACATCAACCCCAAGCAGGGATGAATTGCAGTCTAACAACATCTCAGTCCTCCTCCTGTGCAGGTGCAAGGAATTCAGAAGCAATGTCATGTAGACCCAGAACTGTGGTTAACATTAACAAAGGTTAGCTTAAACCAGCCAACTTCAGGAATGACAGCTTGAAACTATTTGAAACTAACCATAATTAATGTTAACTACAGTTTGTTACTGGGACATGGGTGGCGCTGTGGTCTAAACCACAGAGCCTAGGGCTTGCTGATCAGAAGGTCGGCAGTTCAAATCCCCGCAATGGGGTGAGCTCCTGTTGCTCGGTCCCTGCTCCTGCCCACCTAGCATTCGAAAGCAGGTCAAAGTGCAAGCAGATAAATAGGTACCACTCCGGCGGGAAGGTAAACGGTGTTTCCGTGTGCTGCTCTGGTTCGCCAGAAGTGGCTTAGTCATGCTGGCCACATGACCTGGAAGCTGTACGCCAGCTCCCTCGGCCAATAAAGCGAAATGAGTGCCGCATCCCCAGAGTTGTCCACGACTGGACCTAACGGTCAGGGGTCCCTTTACCTTTACAGTTTGTTACTACAGACAACACAACAAGCCTTGGTGATCCAAAAGCGGAAGCAACCCCTTCCAGACTCCTCCTCACAGCCCAGCAGAAGGAGGTGGAGTGTGTGCAAGACTAAGTCTTGCTGCAGTCCATTCATGCCACACCAAATCAAGTTTAACATGTTGAACATTTCTCAATACAGTATTCCCAATCTTTTGTGTAGCAGGAACATAAATTTTAAGGAACCAATAGCACAGTCCACAATATATACTATTGTACCATAAGGTGTGATGCTTGTCCACAGAACAATATGTTCTATTGTATTTTTTTCCTGCTGAGATGTGCACTAAGGCTACTACAAATACATGCTTTTAATAGTGCATGTGACAAAGCATAAGAAGTAGTACTTGAGGCAGGGAAGCTGTGAAAATGCATTTTCTGCTCCTGACACAAAATCACAGTTGCTGATGGAGGTGCCCTGAATAGACAGCAGCCTGGTCATGGGGGTTAAGGTGGCATTTGCCCCCCCCCCCCCAACCATATTCCCTGGATTCCCGGCTTTAAAAATAAACAGCAACCTGATCCTTTGCCTTGTAGAACCTGAGAAACAAGGCAAACTATACAGGCTGTATTTTCTTTCTTTCTTTCTTTCTTTCTTTCTTTCTTTCTTTCTTTCTTTCTTTCTTTCTTTCTGTGTGAGAAATTAGCCTGTTCCTGTCTCAGTATTAAGTCAATGAAAGAAGTCTGAACAATGATTGACATTGAAGAATAGCCTATATAGCCAAATGGACAAAAAGAAGTCTAGAGGAAAACACCCATTGTACGTAGAAAGAACTTTTTGCTTTATTTTTAAGCCTTTCTCTCTATCCTTCCTGCTGGAGAAGTGATTGCCATCCAATAGAAAACAATTCAGTTATCCAAGATTTTAGTTTAGCTCTGATTGGAGAGTGCTTTATCAACTCAAAAACAAAAGACTGCAAGAAAAAAATTGGAGTTCACAATCTTTTTAACTTGGGTCTTACTTCATACTCAAACATGGCTTATTATTTTTCCTGAGCTTGTAAAGTTTTTTTTTTTTAATGCTATTGCAGACAAATGATTTGTCACAAATCCATATTATACCCATATTGCAGGGAAGTGTGCTGTGGCTTACACCACCTTGCATAATAATAGTGTAATAATACCCAAGGCTTTTTTCAGAGGGAATTCACAGGAACCTCTCAGGTGGACGCCAACGAGGGTGGTGTTCATGGTGAGTTCCAGCACCTCTTTTTCTAGAAAAATAGCACTGGTTTGCTGGGGGGACGGGGAATTCGAGTAGAGTACGTCAACCCTCAAGTGTAGTCCCATCTTTGAAGGTAAACATGGAAGCAATGCATGGAGAAACCTTTCATTTGTGGGTCAAAGAGCATTGCTCGGATGCCAGGGCTATCTGCAGATCAGGGGTGGCAAACCTCCAGCCCATAAAACAATTTTGGCCTGCCAAGTTTCCATTCTCTCTCCCAGCATTCCTCTTTCACAAAATCACAGAATTAAGGGATCCCCAAGGGTCATCTAATCCAGCCCTCTACAATGAAGGAATCTCCACTAAATCATCCATGGCAGATGACCATCTAACCTCTGCTTAGAAACTTCCAAGGAAGGAGAGTCCACCACCTCTCATGGGAGTCTGTTCCACGGTCAAACAGCTCTTACTGGTGAAAAACTATTCCTGATGTTTAGTCAGAATCTCCTTTCTTGTAAGTTGAAGCCATTGATTCAGGCCTTACCCTCTGGAGCAGGAGAAAACAAGCTTGTTCCCTCTTCCATGTGACAGCCCTTGAGATATTTGAAGATGGCTATCATATTTCCTCTCAGCCTCCTCTTATCCAGGCTAAACTTACCCAGTTCCATCAACCTCATAAGGCTTGTTTTCTTGATCATCTTGCTCACCCTCCTCTGCACACATTCCAGCTTGTCAATTTTAAGCAGTCCCTTCAACTTCTGCAATTTGGGTGACTTGCAAAGGGCTCAGATTGGCTGTGTGTGCCTGTTCCCTCCTGGGTTCAGGCATGTGCAGCCAGGGAAAGTAGCCTCTTTTAGAGACAGTTGCATTTTGGAAGATTGGCTGTGTGAGGAACTTCTCCCACAGGCAGCTGATCCTTTCCCCCTCTCAGCCAGGTGAGTCCCAGACTACCTCAAAAGCCTAGATAGAGTGTGTGTAGCAGTTTGGCACAGACTTGCACTAAAAGGGAAATGTGAGGGGTATATCTGAACTTGGGACAATAGTAGCAGAGGCCCAGGCAAAGGAAGCAGTATTTTCAGACACTGCTGAACAGCTGACTGGTTGTATCTGCAAAGCTCTGTGTCTTTGCCCCATGAATTTTGAAACCACACCAAGTGTTGCAAGGAAATTGAGTTAAAATGGACCGTGGGGTTTGGGAGAGGCTGGATCCAGTCCCCACCCCACCCCCAGCTTACTCTGCTTATAGTCACAGAGGCAGAGCTAAGCAGCCTAGACGAGTCCGACACAATCAGCACAAAGCAATCTATTTGATAAACTATCAACAGCACAGCTACCAATAGCACTACCTCACTGTCAGAACATCATTACAGGACTGAGAAAATTGTGCTCCAAAGAGATCTCCCTGGTGGTCAACAGTCAGTGCTCATCACAGATCATATATGCAAAATACTGAAATATGGTAAACTTCCTTGCTCAAAATTAAGTAATCAGGTATTGTGCTATTGCAGTGGCTTTCAAATGACTACACAGACCTTTTCATTGCTGGGAGCAGGAGGCAAGAAATCCTTACACAAGCCCCAAAGACAAGGCTGAAATGCATGCAGCCTACACAAAGGATTAGAGAGGGTTGCTCTTATGTGCTGAGATTGGCTGCATCTTCCCCTTTGCAGAGGAGATTGCTTACACCATTATCATGCATTTGAAAAAGGCGAGAGAACGTAAGCTGACATGTTTAAAGCAAAAATATTTAAAGCTTGATAGGATCTGAAGCGTGGACTCTCGTCTCGTCTCTCCCTTGCCGCACACATCTGTCAGGAAGCGGCAGTGTGCCTCTAATAACACAACCTGGCCTTTGTTTTCTCTTGTCATTTAGAATTACACTTAATGTACAGCTACCTGCTGAGACACTAAACAAGGCTCCTCTGTAGTTTTTTTTCCAGTCAGGGAGGCTCACTTCCCAAGCTTGAGTCTAAAATATGTCTCTGAGGGCTCAAATTAGAAATTCCATGTCATTGAAGATGACTTAGCACAGCCACTATTCATAAGGGTGCATTCTTTCCTCTATTAATTATGCCCCCTTTTTCCATCTCACCAATACTAGAGACACATCACTGTACATATTTAATGGAACATAACTAAAAATACATCAGAATTAATTAATGGCCATTCTGTCTCAGAATGTTCAAACTTACCAATGCTTTTGCCCCTTAAAGACCAGCTGCTTTCTTGCTAGAAAATCTAGGAACAAAAAGGAAGAGGTTGCAATAAAGTATTATTTTCACAATATTCTTTTATATAGTCTATGTGTGGGGGTTTGTGTCAGCATCACTATTTGGGTTTTTTATGTTGTATTTATTTTTTACAGTATATAAAAGAAAAGCAGTGTTCAATATACAGAGCAATATAAAATTATAATTCACAGTTCTTCTCTTGCCAAATGCTTAGCACCTAAGATGTCTCACCTTTGTTCAGAAGGGGCCCCTGTTGTCACACTGTTTCTCTGCACTCACAAAGCCAGCATGCTATAGTGGACTAGGACCTCAGAGACCAGGGTTCAAATCGCCATGCAGCTATGAAGCTCACTTGGTGACCTTGGGCCAGTCACTACCCACTGAGGAGGGGGAAGATCTGTGTACATCACCTTGAGCTCCTCATGAGAAATAGGTGGGATGCAAATGGAATAGAATTGTTATAAGCACCACCTCCTCTCACTGGGTTCCCTTTCAAAACCGCTCCCTCCCTTTGCCATTTTGCCACATTTCTATCAAATGTGTTGCTTCAGCCCCAAATCTTCAGTCTTAAGCCACTCGACAAGCAAAACCTGCTACAGAATTGATATACTGTAATACAACGAAAGCAACACTACTTACCACAACCAGTAATGGTTCTGCACAAATCAGTAATATGCCGAGAAGCTATCTTCACATCATGTGTTTAAAGGAAGACACTTGCTGGAACCAGTTGCCAGTTTCCCTTCTCACAGCAGCAAAAAGAGCAGTTTCCACCACCACCACCCCACCACCATACATAGAATCATAGAATTGTTGAGTTGGAGGGGACCGTGTGGGTCATCTAGTCCAGCCCCCTGCAGTGCAGGAATATTTCACCCTGAGGTGAAGAGTCTCATGCTCTGCCAACTGAGCTCTCTGTCTGCCACAAGCTCCTGGCACTTTTGCTGCTGTGCTAGTGAGCTGGGGATGAGGAAATCTACACCAGCATTAACTCTAAATTTTATTTGGAAATGTTTGGCATAGACATCATACATGAGATGGTGTGGAAAGACTTGCATAACACTGTACCCCTGAAAGCACCTTCAAAACACATTATTTACCTCAAGGAATTCTGGGCACTGCAGTTCACCCTCCCCTCACCGAGTGTCAATGATTCCCAGAAACCCTTAACCAACTACAGTGCCCAGAACTCTTTGAGGGAAATATTGTGCTTTAAAGATATAATGTGCACACAATCTCTAGCATATGAGCATTGGAGCATAAATTATTATCATTATCCCAAACAGAAAAAAAGTAAATCCTCCCCCCCCCCAACACACACACACACACACACAGGGTTTTTTCATACCTTGGAAAATCCCCTTATTTCCCCCCCCCCCAACAACTGGGGGGGGAATATCACTTAATTTATTTTCAGATTTATAGTAACCCACCAGAAACACGTTTTTATGGCCACAATTAAACAAAATATCAGTGTATTTATTTTCCCCACCCAAATTGCTTCATGAATGTAATTTCCTTTTTAAAAGTTCTTTCCTTCTTTTTTATTGACAATTTTTATGAAATGCAATAACAATAAAACATCAGGCACTGTGTGGGAGGCCCAGTACATCTGTATTGCCAATTCCAGGAAGACGACATACAGCAGGTCACTCAGGAAAAATATATCCAAAGAAGATCCTGCTAAAATACGTCAAAGCAAAACAAAATGGCCCTCTGGGTTTTCTTATACTAAACATAGAATCATAGAATCATTGAATCATAGAGTTGGAAGAGACCACAAGGGCCATCGAGTCCAACCCCCTGCCAAGCAGGAAACACCATCAGAGCACTCCTGATATATGGTTGTCAAGCCTCTGCTTAAAGATCTCCAAAGAAGGAGACTCCACCACACTCCTTGGCAGCAAATTCCACTGTCGAACAGCTCTTACTGTCAGGAAGTTCTTCCTAATGTTTAGATGGAATCTTTTTTCTTGTAGTTTGGAACCATTGCTCCGTGTCCGCTTCTCTGGAGCAGCAGAAAACAACCTTTCTCCCTCCTCTATGTGACATCCTTTTATATATTTGAACATGGCTATCATATCACCCCTTAACCTCCTCTTCTCCAGGCTAAACATGCCCAGCTCCCATAAGGCATCGTTTCCAGGCCTTTGACCATTTTGGTTGCCCTCCTCTGGACACGTTCCAGTTTGTCAGTGTCCTTCTTGAACTGTGGTGCCCAGAACTGGACACAGTACTCCAGGTGAGGTCTGACCAGAGCAGAATACAGTGGCAAAACATGTTAACCATAGCAAATATTATGACATTTACATGAACTGTTAACTATTCCAGGTACAGAATGCAAAGCACGTAAAGCAGCATAAAATGCTTCCCTAAACCCAGCGGAGGTTCGCTCTCCAGGGGAGCCATGGCACTGCCCTACCAGCTGGAATTACAAGCAACTCCTGAAAGCTGCCCCCACAAATCAGAACAACCTTGAAGCCAAACCTGTCCTGCCCCACCCCAATTCATTATCTTTCCATTTGAACTCATAGAAGGACTCCTGGTGACATTTCCTGTCAATCAGAACTTAGCAATGCTCAGCCAAACTTTTTTTAAAAAATCTTAATTATTGATTTTTCACTCCATGCCAAAACTATTGCTATTGTCAGGTGGTCCCTCCCACCCATCTCCAGGCAAAAAAATACACGGTTAGCAACCCCGAGGAATTCAGGAGGCCTTATTGGCATCACCTCCTTCTCATGTCTCTTAACTGGGATTTGGAATAAATTAGGAAAGGAGGCTAATGTTAGGGTGTTGGCTTTGAAACTTTAGTAAACCCATCAGCCTAGATTTATTTTTTTGGGGGGGTTAATACTGAATTTTTGGGACGCAGGTGGCGCTGTGGGTTAAAGCATCAGCGCCTAGGGCTTGCCGATCGAAAGGTCGGCGGTTCGAATCCCTGCGGCGGGGTGCGCTCCCGCTGCTCGGTCCCAGCGCCTGCCAACCTAGCAGTTCGAAAGCACCTCCGGGTGCAAGTAGATAAATAGGGACCGCTTACCAGCGGGAAGGTAAACGGCGTTTCCGTGTGCGGCTCTGGCTCTGGCTCTGGCCAGAGCAGCGATGTCACGCTGGCCACGTGACCCGGAAGTGTCTCCGGACAGCGCTGGCCCCTGGCCTCTTAAGTGAGATGGGCGCACAACCCCAGAGTCTGTCAAGACTGGCCCGTACGGGCAGGGGTACCTTTACCTTTACCTTTTAATACTGAATTTATCCAGTGTTTGCTAAATTGTTGGTTTTTGTTATTCTGAGGTTACTGAAATGTTCTGTATTTTGTATATCTGTATTTCCAGTTTTGAGGTTTTGCATGTTTGATGTGAGCTGCTTTGGGCACACCTCATTGTGGGAACATGGCATGTAAGTAAAATCAATCAGTCAGTTGGAATCATACATAAATTCTGGGCATTTTTTTCTTTTTGGAAGAGGGAAATGTGAAGAGAATGGGTCAAATCTAGTAATCTAAATTATGCAAGCTGCTTGGGTCATTTAAAGCTGATTTGTCAGTGGATGGGGCATCTAAAAGCTCTGAAATCTGCGGGCAACAGAAATATTGTCTCTCAGTACAACCTGCCCTACAGGGCTGCTCTGAAGACACCAAGGGGAAGAAATAGAATCTTGAATGGCATCTCCCCCAAATTGCTCAAGGTGCCATTCATGGTTCTCCTGTTGCCCATACTGTCTTCAGAAGTTTATATTTCAGCTTAAGTTACTGTTGTAGAATCATCTTGCTAAATAAAAGCAGTTTTTCACCATGCCTGCCCTGCTCATATTCTGTGGTGGATAGGAATTATTTCTTGGTATAATAGTTCCAGCACCCTAGGCAGCAGCATGCTTTGAATTGATAGGATATTGCGTACACGTTTTCCTTCTCTGAAGCCAACGACCAAGACTCTTGTCTTCACACTTAAATAAAATCCCTGCCCAGAGGCTTGACAACCATATTTCAGGACTGCTCTGATGGGGTTTCCTGCTTGGCAGGGGGTTGGACTCGATGGCCCTTGTGGTCTCTTCCAACTCTATGATTCTATGATTCTAGGGATCTTGGCACCTTATTTATAAAACCCCTCATTTCTGCCACAGCCTCATTGTATGGTGCTCAGTAGTTTCAAAGGGGCAGCCAACTAGCCATGGCTTCAGCAAAAAACCGAAACAATGGTGGAATCTACACACCTATAAAAACTGTTCTGAAAATGCTTTTTTTAAAAAAGTGTTTATAAAAATACATTGAATTTTTCATATGGCTCACCATCGCCATCAAGTGTCACATTGTCTATTGCACTTAAAACACACTTAAAATGTTTTATTTGCAGCTGTATAGGTAAAGGTAAAGATACCTCTGCCCGTACGGGCCAGTCTTGACAGACTCTAGGGTTGTGCGCTCATCTCACTCTAGAGGCCGGGAGCCAGCGCTGTCTGCAGACACTTCCGGGTCACGTGGCCAGCGTGACGAAGCTGCTCTGGCTCGCCAGAGCAGCACACGGAAACGCTGTTTATCTTCCCGCTAGTAAGCGGTCCCTATTTATCTACTTGCACCCGGAGGTGCTTTTGAACTGCTAGGTTGGCAGGCGCTGGGACCGAGCAGCGGGAGCGCACCCCGCTGCAGGGATTCGAACCGCCGACCTTTCGATCGGCAAGCCCTAGGCGCTGAGGCTTTAACCCACAGCGCCACCTGCGTCCCAAAAATTCAGTATTAACCATGCGATTGGCAGCTGTACAGCTGAGCCCAAAAGTCCAGTGCCAACCTAAAGCCTAGCAAATGTATTGTTCATTAAAATTTCACAGATAACCAAGAAAGATGAACCTGTGCTCTACTCTAATAAAGCTCATGCCATAATATATTCATTAAGTCTTCAAGGTGCTAGTGCATTTGTTGCTTTGCTAAAATTACAGTGTGTTGCTGGGTTGTGGTGGGGATTAAAGACTAGAAAACACTTTGGCAAATTTGAAATTCTGTTACCAAAAGTGGGATAGTGCAGATATATGAAGTCTGGGTGCATGGAGGGCCCCCTCCTTGCACACCCCACCCAGGCAAGCCTGTCCCAGCAGACAACCACAAATCGGCCTTGCTATGGACAAATGTTTGCAGGCATTGATTTCCCGACTGTGTCCCGGATTATGATGATGATGATGATGACTGATTGATTGATTGTGATTGATTCTAAACCTGGCCACACATAAGTCTCTTCCAGTTCAAAAGAGGGGGAGGCGGGCTGGAGAGATACGGAGAAATAATGTTTAAAAAGTATTACATTTATATCCATCTCACCTTTCGTCCAAGGAGCTTAAGGTGGTATTCACTGGGTCTCCCTTTCGCCATGTTCTTGACACAACAACCCTGTGAGGTTAGGCTGACACAAGATCACTTAGTGGTCTTCGTGGCCAGGTTCTCCCATGATTCATCTTGTTCCACCATCAGTGAATTCCACTGGGTGACCCCGTGTAAGGAGAGTTGCAATCCCAAAAATGGAACACTTTACTTCTATTGTATGTGCCAAAATATCACTATTGTAAACCTTCTGGAGTATAAGCCTTTCTAAACATCCTAGCAATAGTCCGAATGACACTGACGATAGAGGTAGACCCACTCATTTTCAAACATACCTTCGTAACCGCAAGAGGTAAATGCTCGCTTTAAATTTAAAAGTCAGCTGTCTTTACAAAGCTGAATTCTGCACCCAACCACAATATTTGTTCTTTCTCATCTTCCCTGTGGGACCTGCAAGATACACACAGCCCTGCCAATAATGATCATGAAACCTTGTTGTAAGGTAAGAATAAAATTTCTACACTGAGTGTTTCTGGGAATTTAGCCATTATAAATCAATTGAATGTTCTTGCGTGCATGTGTGTGTGTGTGTGTATGTATATATATATATATGGGATAAATCAATTGTGATTTAGGTTTACAAGAGCTTATCTCAGTCTTCCAATCATTCTGATCTATGTGTGTTTCCTTGTTCCAGCTTCACTTTGAATTTCTGGTCCAAATCAATCACAAAACCTCCAAGCAAAACTCACTCAAAATGACCTTCTTTAAATTGTTTCCACCTGAAACCATAAATCTGCCAGTGTTGCTTCCAAAAGAGCCCTGCACCAGTTGACAAATTCACAAATTTTAGCTCATCTTTTGACAGGTTTCTCCCGCTTCCAAAGTCTCAGTGTCCCTGATGTTGCCACCTTGGCAATGGTCTGTCTCTGATCCACAGGCCTTCATAGCAGGCAGAGGAGTAAAGCTCAAATGTCATTAGCCAAATGCAAGTCTACCAATATTGGCATTAAGCTGGTCAGCCTAAGCTCTCACCAAGACAATTTTTAGGCATAGCACAGATGGCAATGTGTATTCAGCATGATGACAGCTCCATGCAGCTGCCTAACCTGGTGTTTCTGGCTGCAATTTCATAGGGTGAAAAGACCAGAAACACTAATCACAGGAAAAGGTGTGGTGCTGAGGTAGAAATTTACAAGATAATCCATTCAATTAATGTGCTTGCAATTTAGAAATGCACCATTTAGAACGGGTTTTGTGAAGGCAACCCTATCCTCTTTACAATGTTAAAGGAATAGTTTAGCTCTAAGTGGGGCTACTGTTACTCAAAAATTCAATACACATCCTGCATAATGCAGACAGAAAGCTGATCTTCACACCATTCCAAACACATCTCAGCATTTCCAAAGAAAGCAAAGTCTTCCCCTCTGCTGGGTCACACTTGTGGAAACCACATCTGTCATGCCTCTCAGCCAAGCCAAACCCATGTGTTCCCCTTTGTTCCAGGTAGCTTGGATTTGTCTTCAGAAAATGCTTTTATGCATACAGTTTTAGAAACCCGGTTATTGCTAGGTATGGGTCATAGAAAATTATTTAGCAACTATGTAATCATATTATCGAAATGATTACACCATCCTGAATTTAGCACACCCAATATTACTTCATTGAAGAAGGGAAAGTCAAGTTGTGCTGCATGTTTACCAATGCCATTGATTTTACTCAAATTAGCTCATCTGCAACTCTGTGTATAGGGCTGAGGTTGAATCATGCAGGCCTATGACGGACAGGGCAGGGCAAAGAATAAAGGGCTACAATATTAGCCAACTGAGCAACCAGTTAAGAGGAAAGAGCAAAAATCTTTGAGTAAATGAAACAAGTAAATCATTCCATAACATTCCTTGGGAGAGATAGCAGCTGAATGCGGAAAGAAGGAATCTTCTTTAATAAGATATTATGAAATATTACAAGGCATAGCTATGAAATGCAAGAGGTACAGCCTGTGATATTTCTAGCTGAAGCAGGACCTCTGCCCATGGACAGTGGGCACACACTGTTTGTACAAACCAAGTGGCCACAAGTGGGCAGTCAGAGGTCACCCAACCTACTGCAATTCCACTCTATCCTCAACATTCCTCTATTGTACCCAGAGTGGCCAGGCAAATTATACTAAACTAAGTTCACACAGGTCCTGCTATCCACCCACTTGTTATCCAAAAATTCACTTATCTGAACTCACTACATGCATGGCTGATTCAGATATCCAAACAGCCAGAGTTTACGCACTTCTTTACTTTCTTTTTTGTTTGCGCTTTGTTGATTGGTGGTAGCCATTTTCAGGCAGAATCCTTGGAAAGAGGGAGCAGGGGAAGAGATTAGACAAATCACGGAGCAGGAGAGATTGGCAAATCAATTTTTCCTTTGTCTCTCTTTTGCTAGTAGGCAGCAGCCATTTTAAGAAGAAACCATGCAAAAAAAGGGAGGGAAGAAGAGACAATGGATTAGAAATGTTGCCATAGAAATAATGGCAATGGTCAGCTCATTGTGCGAATGCACGCCTGAGGAACAATTTCCTGGGACTGCATTGTGTTCAGTAAGCGGGACCTGTGTGTACAGTGACAATTCACAACCCCAGTGAGTGATAGCAAGAGATGGGTAAATCAGTCAATTTCAGCTCTGATTTTCATTTTTCTAATCTTAAATTCAATTCAGTGGCATAGCATGGGTTGCCAGTGCCTTGGGCCGTGTGGGGGGAGTGGGTAGGAGGGAGGGAAGTGGACTGAATACACATGCACATTCAACTGCCTAACAGCATCCACATCACCCAGGGGATTGCAGCTGCGGAGTTAAGGAAAGAAGATTCACTTCATTGTCTGGAGAGGTCACTTCCTCGTTCACATGGAGAATCTGTTTTCAATGGAGCCCAGTAACAGAGGCGCACAGCCGTATTGAGGCAGCACCGGGTATTGAAATTTTGCTCCCCAAACAATTTTGCACCCAGGGCTACCACCCCTGTGCCCCCCCATGCCACTAATTCAATTCTCCACATTTCAACATCAGCTTGAGATTTTTATTCGAAAAAGTCTTCTTGAAAATTCATCAACATTCCAATATAAATTCCTCATAATATACATATTTGTATGTGGTTTTGTCTAATATAATGCATTTTTGTATCTTATTTTAACTAATAAATGCGTTTTCATACACACTTTACCCTGCTAAATGCATCTTTGTGCACATAGCCTGACTGGATAATTGCACTGCAAAATCTGAAGAACTGCAAATTCTGAAAGATCGCTGTATTCAAGTGCTCATTGTTTTGCAGACTGTGTATTAGGTAAGTTCACCTCTACATGCAAAGTGATTTGATTTATTCCCCCATCCCTAGTGACAGCACAAACTTCCTAGCTTTGCTATCTTAAGCTAATATCCAAGGCATTCAGGTACAACACAGAAGCAACATTTGCAATGCTGTAAGCAGTCTTGTCATTCGTTCGACTGTCAAACAGTTGTTATAAATATTTGAAACACTACGAAAACTGGAAACCTGTGTTCTATAATGTCAACTTCAACTGTCTGGAGAAAGATGTTGTCTGTCTCCCACTCAGCCCTGCAAGAAATAGTGGTTCCTTACCATTTTACTCAAGGAAAGAAGGCTCTCCTTAGATTTCCTTTCATTTTAAACAAATTATGGGGTTGTTGATTTGTAGGGGGTCAGAAGGTGATGGTCAATGAAGCATGTTGACTCAGAGTTAAATCCATGGGGCTTACTCCCAGGTAAACATGATTAGGAATGAGGATTTAGTCTCAGCTATTATATTCCTATGTAAAAAAAAAATAGAGTATCTTTTAGTGACTGGCACTACAAATAGGTTTTGTTTTTTTCCTGCTTAGAAAAAGAAAGAACAACAAAAAATCAGAACCTGTCTCCCTGGATCTTTCACAGTTTTTACTCATGTTACAGTGAAATTTAGGAGGAAAGGAATAGTGTAGATGACAAAATAGAAATCTCCAATAGTTTTAGCCCCTTCCCCTTCCTTGAACAACGTGTGTTGTTCTCTGAAGTGACCTTTTCGCCTTTTGTGATGAGGTCAAAAAACTTGCTGTCAATTATGATTTATGATCCATCAGCAGTGACAGAAACCCAGCCACCCTTTCTGGAGTGCAGTGTGGCCGTCTTAGTGGGCTTTCACTGCACCGGCAAAGAGTTCTTTCTACAGCAATCAGTAGCTTCAATTTCAGGATGGCAGCCTTGCATTTCTTTCTTGAAAAAAATCATATTCTGAGAAGTACAGGAGGCATGGCTGTAAAGAGGGGATAGAGCTATATAAAAAGACTTTTTGTACCAATTAGCAAAATATAGAATAATGAATAATTAAACTCTTAATAATGTAATCCTCTTAAAAGCATAGAACAGCTATGCAAAAAAGATTAAGCACTTAACAGCTTTCCTGTGCAATGAAAATGGTATAAGGAATAGGAACCATTGCCCTATCATTTTTCTTCTTCCTCTTAAAAAAGAAAGAAAGATTTGAAGGTCATTAATTGAATTAAAGTTAATATATACATATTTTTTAATTATTCAGACAACAAAGCAGGTGACATTGAACAAAGAAAAATATGCACTACAACATCATGTTGACTAAAACTGTGTGATGGAAACTATGTCTTAGTTGGCTTGTATCCTGGAAAAGGGAGTTATTTATTTATTTTAACTCCTCTTTTCTTCATAAAACAAACCCAAAGCAGCTTATAAGAGAGTTCATAAAAGACATAAAATCCAATTAAAATTCCTAGTGCCATAAAACCAAAAGCAGGGTGAATCAATTCAGCATAAAAACAGAGAGGCAGGTATGGTGCTGTACATCAGCTGGTCCACCTGAATCCAATGGTTCAACCCCAAGCACAAGCAGTGCTCTGAGCAAGTTCCCGGGCAGAAAGATAGTCATGAGGCAGTTGGCAAAGGAGCATCCTACTTGCTGAGCATGAATGCTTCCTCGCCCAACTCTACCCTAACTCCTATTTCCCAAGGAAGAGAAGGGACTAACAACTCATTTATTTTCTCAGCATGTGTGTGCATGCACACACAGACACACACAGCTGCCAAGGGGGGTTCATGTAAGGATCAAGTTGAAACATGTGCACCTCTCTGGTTTGGTTTGTTGAGATGAAGATTCTTCCATCACTTTTTAAATTGTATATATTTCAGCTCAAACGTTTTGGTAGTTGTGAGAGTGAGCCTGGGCCTTTTCTGCCACCATCCATCTTTATCTGCCAGTTTCACAATGGTGCTTTCACTAGCACCCATCATTCCCCTGCCCTCTGGAATGCCTCATGTCAACACTAGTATGCGACACAACCTCATACTACCAGCATGAGTTTGACCAAGCTGCGGGAGGCAGTGGAAGACAGGAGTGCCTGGCGTGCTCTGGTCCATGGGGTCATGAAGAGTCGGACACGACTAAATGACTAAACAACAACAACAATATTTCTGAGAGAAAAAACAATGGCTGCCAGGCACTGGGACGAGTGTGCCCCACTGCCACAGAAGCCACCCCTTTCAACGCCACCTCTCTCCCCTCACAGGTAAGTGGGTATAGGATTTGCATGTAAGTGGGTATAGGATTTGCATTTTCCTATAGTCTGCAACATTTTAAAATAAATAATAGGGCATGATGCAGTCATAATTCAGTCACTTTAAGGACCCACATGTTTCAGTGAGAAAGACTGGCATGCACTCAACTCCGCTGAAACCACTGAAACTTCAGAATAGAGGTGGCTCTCCAGATTGTTGCTGAACTACAGCTCCCATAATTTCTGATAATTGGCCATATTGGCTGGGGCTCAAGGAAGTGCAGAATAGAAAAGAGAAGTGGCTTCAGAAATAGAATTGCATAACCTCCAACATTTCTCTGGCCACTATGGGAGGCTTCCAACATTTATAAAACATAATAAAAACTAAACATTTAAAAAACTTCCCTACACAGAGGTGTCTTCAGATATCTTCTAAAGGTTGTATAGTTACTTATCTCCTTGGCTCAGGGATCGCATAACTCCAATACCCTCCAACACTTCTCAGAGGAAAATAGAGACGTCCTAAGGAAAAGCGGGACATTCTGGGATCAAATCAGAAACTGGGGCAACTTCTGTAAATCCAGGACTGTCCCTGGAAAACAGGGAAGGTCTGGAATTGGGAAGGTGAAAAGGGAGCTTAATAGTTGCTTAGGGTGTAAAGGAGAACATCAGCAGTGTTATTGTGGGCTGGTGAATAGAGTGAGCAGCATGGCAGAGATGCCCCTACCAGTATATACATAATCTTCTTCTGGATAGACCATGATGAGTTTCTCAAGAAAAACATGGATGTTTTACTTGGGGCAGCTGAGTTATTTGCAGCAGAATACTACCTTCAAAGAGCTGAGCTTTAATCTGATAATATGATCTCACAGAACCTTTCTCCCTGTTGTGTAAGCCTCTCCTAGCGTACAGGAAAATGCTAGGATATGTACTGAAGGCTCGTTCCCTGGCCTTGACACACTTGGAACATCCCCTTTAACTAAATGGAATGACAGGGAAGAAAGAGGAGGAAGCCGTGACAGGGTAATGAGAATTTTTAGCATTGAGGGGGAAATGGCCTTCATAAAACAAGGATAAACAACCCTGCAGCTTAAATTACCCCCACATAAAATTCAAAGTAAGACTCAGCATGTAATAAAACATGAGTATCTTTACTGCCAGCATAATCTTAACTAATCACTTCTTATATTATTTCTACACTCTCAGTATTTCATCAGCACTAAACAGAATAACAGCAAGACCACTCTAGTTTTCTTGGTACCTCCCTTCATTAAAAATAACAAAGAGTTTTGTGGCACCTTAAAGACACAATTTTGTTGTGGTGTAAGCTTTTGTGAATGACAGTTCACTTTCACTGGATGCATGAAGAGCTATCCTCAGGATGAAATGGACTATGGGCCATAAAAGCTTATACCATAATAAATTTGTTTGTCTTGCTCCCACAAGTCTTTTTGTTCTTTTTGCTGCATGAGACTAACATACCTACCCTTCTGTGGATTGATTCATCAAGCATTTCATGAAGATTTGTACTTATGTCTCAGCTGCTCCGTACATAGAATCCTCTTCCCAGAACCCTGGATTAACCATGGTGCTAAACTGCAGAGTAGGAACCTTCAAGGAGTAGTAATGCCTGCAGTGTTGTGTGCCTAACTCTCCACAGAATTCCCGCTCAGTAGAAATCAAGAAGGCAGCATCCATAGCAAGTTTCAGATGCCGGGTGAAAATGGTTTTCTTTCAGGAGGCCTTTGTACCATGGTCGCTTTTCTAATGTTTCTATTTTATGATGTTTAAATCTATGTTTTAAAGTTTGTGTACTGTATGTTTTATTTTTTCTGTAAGCCATTTTGAGATATATAGTGAAAAGTGGGGTATAGATTCCTCAGTTAATTACTGGGATGTCTTCCTGTACAGTGTCAATAAGGCATGCCTTCCAACACAACACACTCCAAATCCAGGAAGCCATCTTCCAGGTCTGCACTTCCATGTGCGTCATGTGACACACACAAGATTGAAGGGCCCCCCCAAATAACACTTTTCAGGCATAGCCCCCGAAAACATGCATTCTGGGGTGACGTGCAAGATTGCTGCCCCCAGAAAAATGAGCAGTGATATCCCACAGCACCCCAAAATGTGTGTTCTGAGGCACCATGCCCCGCAAAAGTGCAGCCTGAAACCATGCAAGATTGCAGCAGCCATTTTGGCCCCTGTCCTCTTGCAAGAAAAAACGGGATGTCCTGTTTTTTCTGGAGCAGTTGATGGGTATGATCTGGCTCTGTAAGAATAGTGACCCTGTCCTGCAAACCTGCACGGCTTTAACCTCCTTGCAACCCAGAATGTAGTGATCACATGCTTGCCTCATAAATGCCTTCAAGTTTCTGGTTATGGGGGGGAATTAAAGAAGCTTCATGGCCTGTTCAATATGATCCTGATTTGTTTGTTTTTTACACTGTGAACTATTTGAATACGGTCCTATCAGACATTTCTCTGAGAACAAGAGACCACCCACGTTTCTGAAAATTCTTGGGGCTGGGTGTTGGGATAGAGTTGACATTGAATCTTCCAGTTTAAACCTAAATCGAAAACAGTTATTTGCATGATGCTAGGTGGACAAAATACTTACTAATGGTTACATCTATTGTTCTTTCTGCCCTGGTAAATTGATGATAGCATATTTCACATACACCACCTTGGGACAAAATCGCTCAGAACATTAATGGAGCTCTACATTTGCCAAACTTTTTGTTCAATATGCAGCCCAGGCTGTTGCTTGCTCGCATTATGTATCATTACTCTGAGTGTGTGTCTTATCAGCAGCTCCAGTTGTTGGGAAACGATTGGAATTAAGCACAGAACACAGCTTTATTATTTATCTTACATGCTTTATTCCTTCTAGATTTTCAGCTTATAAGCTTCTTTCTTCAGCTCAGAATTGGATATATCACCAAGCATTGTAAAAAAATTACATCTTGTGGTTTTTCTTTTCTTTTTGGTATTTGTTCCCAAATTGGATTGAAAACAAAGTATGTTTTTTAATTAAAGCTCCATCACACTCTAGACACCCCTCCCCTATCTTCTTCATGTGCTGGAATTTCTGATCACTTGTGAGGATTTTGCAAAGGTCTCAAGCGGTGGTGTTCACTAAGCCTCTAGCACAACTTCAATACCTTTTATATGCTAGCAGAGGCTGTAGTAATCACTGTACATTACGGAGTTCATACAGCTTGAAAGTTATAGCCAGCTTTCCTTAAACCCAAACCTAATAAAAAGCTATAGCATTTAAAGTGGACGTTACTGTATGACACTGATCCCCAAACTTCTGAGAGCTGAAACCCTCTTTTCTCCAAATTAAAATTGGAGGCATGCTTTAATCTGATGTCTGGAGAGGTTTACATGAATAGTTCATGAATGATGTGGAAATGCGGAAACATCTCCTCCCTCCCCACTGTGGAAGGGTGAGCATTTCAGAAGGCAAGGTGGCCAGCACCCCACTGCCCCTAGGATGACAGCATTGCCTTTACAAAAGAGAAAGGAGGGGTTCTTGACTGTATTCTCTAAGAGGGGTGCACATACCCACACCTGTTTTAAGAGTGCCTCTAGAGTGAAAAAAAGACAAATCCAGAGCAATGGCTCAAATTACACTCTTCTAAACTGAGTAATTATCTCTGCATTGAAAACTCTAGCAACCCCATCAGACCCAGTGCAGAGGTGTAATGAAAGAAGCCACCCTCAAAGGCAAGAATTTGCTGCTTGAAATGGAGCCACACCTCAATAAGCAGTCAGATTTGATTACAAGTGCTATGATCCGTCTGCCAGATGCAAAGGACAGCATTCCAAGTTGGGTCTGAATCTCTCATAGCCAACAAACAGTTCACCATCCTCAGAAGCAAGCAGCTCAGCAAATGCTGCTAACTTGTAAATTTTCTGCTTGTTATCTGTGCAAATTTCATACTTCCGGGACAGGAAAGTGGCACAGAGGGGAAGTTTAATTGCTCTCCCTTCACCTGGGAAGGCATGTTGCAAATACATCCTTAGATTCTCTACAAACAGGGTAAGGTAAAGGCAAAGAGGTAAAGGAACCCCTCCAGTCAAAGGCAACTATGGGGTGCGGCACTCATCTCGCTTCAGGCCAAGGGAGCCGGTGTTTGTCCACAGACAGCTTTCCGGGTCATGTGGCCAGCAGGACTAAACCGCTTCTGGTGCAACGGGACACCGTGTGAGTGCCAGAGCACACAGAAATGCTGGCAAACAGTGAACACAAAGCGGGGCATACAATAAATTCTACTATTTTTGTTAAAATGAACTGTGTTTTTATGCTGATGGTGCCAACTTGATCAAACCACAAACACAGTATGATATCGTGGGTCAAACAAATTAACCATTTGGAAATACATTAAAAGAAACCTGGGCATCAAAACTTCCTTTTCCATCTGAATAAACATTTTTCACATCTTAGCATTTTCTGCTTGGCTTACTTCTAATGAAATTGTATACAAGGTGAAAATAGAAAATATGACCCTTTGTGTCTTTTTCTGTCATAATATCTCTAATTATACATTTTAGGGAAGTAATTACCAAAGTATAAGGAATTCCAGAATTGCTATAAAATCAGCTTACAGGATACCAAGTATACACACTTATATAATATTGGGAAGAAGGATTTAGTTTCTGGTCAATGCCACTTTTGCATATGTTCAAGTTGGTTGTATCCAGCTTCCACAGTAACCTATGAATATGTTTATAAAATCTGCAAGAAAATTTGCATTTAAATACATTTACATATACATATTTTTGAACTTTTTACTGAAAATACACTTTTAAAAAAACAATTTCAATGCATTTTTGAACCAGAAACTGTATCACAAAATTCAGTTTGCTAGCTGTACAGTGGTACCTCGCAAGACGAATGCCTCGTAAGACGAAAAACTCGCAAGACAAAAGAGTTTTTCGTTTTTTGAGTTGCTTCGCAAGACGGATTTCCCTATGGGCTTGCTTCGCAAGACGAAAACGTTTGTTTCCTTTTTCTTAAAGGGGGTGCAGTTGCGACTTGACTTCGAGGAGCAACTCATAGCACGTGGTGTGGTAGCCTTTTTTGAGGTTTTTGAAGACTTTGGTGATTTTTGAAGCTTTACCAAAATCCGTGCTTTGCAAGATGAAAAAAATCGCAAGACGAAAAAACTCGCAGAACGAATTAATTTCGTCTTGCGAGGTACCACTGTATATGATTGAGAAAATAACAATAGGATAAAACTGTATTGTTTTGATGTTTCCAATTTTTTTTTGAACCTATGGCCCAGCTCAGGGGTCAGCAACCTTTTTCAGCCCTGGGCCGGTCCACCGTCTCTCAGACCATGTGGTGGGCAGGATTATATTTTGGGGAGGGGGATGAACCAATTCCTATGCCCCACAAATAACCCAGAGATGCATTTAAAATAAATGGACACATTCTACTCACGTAAAAACACGCTGATTCCTGGACCGTCTGTGGGCCGGACTGAGAAGGTCATTGGGCTGCATCTGGGCCCCAGGCCTTAGGTTGCCTACCCCTGGTCTAGCTAATTTGGAAATGCCTGGGCCTATCTTGTACAGTATAGAACTAGTTGTTTTCAGGTACTATATGTAACAGATGGTCGTTCTGGAAAACTGATGGAATGCATGGGCATTAAACATGGAAAGAGAAACAGTAGGCATGGCAATTGTGATTAATCTTGAATTATTTTGTAGATATTGGTTATTGGGAGACATTTAATGAAAACGAAAATTAGCCAAAGTCTTAAGAAAGAAAGACATTGAAAAATGATTATATATAATCACATGATATTATGATGAGGGCTGGTCTGAAGAGCTAAAGGATTTTGATTGGATCAGGATGACAATATTGAGTTGCAACTGCTAAGATTGCCATGATCTTTTGATTAGTGAATAGAAGTTGTGCGTGTAATTTGTAAGTTTATAAGAAACACTGCTTGGGGGGGGCATGGTTCTTCACAGCCTCCTTCTTATTTTTGAGAATGTCCCTCAAAAAAATAATGTCCTTCTCTTTTCATTTTGAGCCTACATGCTTGTCTTTTGGGTTTCTGTAAGGGATACCCCCAGTCTAGGAACCCCTTTTAAATTTCTTCAACCTGTTCTGGTATGTACCAGGGGGTGCTTCATATCAGGTTGCTTCATATCAGAATTGACAAATAATAAATAATTCACACATTGCTAAGCATAGTACAGGGCCTTTGGCAGAGATTGCCAAGATTAAACCTTAACTTAAGGTTACCAGATTTTTTTTCAATGAATCCGGGGACACTTTTCAACTTCCTACTAAATAGATGGATTTTGTCAGGGGACTAATTTGTACATCCGGGGACTGTCCCTGGGAAACAGGGACGTCTGGTAACCTTACCTTAACTGAAACTGCTCACAGCCAAGTGCAGGTATTAATATTTCACATCTGTAAGCAATAGAATGAATAAAAACTGACTTTTCTTGAAAGAAAAATTGTCCAGTCCAAAAATATGGTTCAAAGGTTTTACTAACAGAACTCGTTCCAAAGCAGACACAAAAGCAAAAAAAGTTACATCCAAATAGTTGTATAGTATCATGTACTGGTCTAAGCACAGCTACAGCATCTTAGAAATATTAAATATCAAACAGAGCTGTGGGGGGGGGGGGGCTCAGTCTCTTCCACAGTCTGCATTCCAGCCTGGAGGGAAATCATTAGCACACAAAGACCACTTTCACAAAAATGGAGATTTGCAACTGAATATCCCTCCCATGTAATCTAAAGTTAAACACTACATGAAAAAAGCAGAGATACATTCTCAGTTAATTATCAACCTATTAGGCACTCGGAGAGCCTTACTTCAGTGGAATTGAAATGAATTTTCTGCAGCAGTTTTTGCAGCACATACCTCTATCTGAAGTCTTTATTATTTATAAAATTTGTATACCGCCCTCTATCTTTAGATCCATTGGCTTTACAGAACACTTCTATAGCAAGATCTGCTGGGATGCGCAGGTTACGATCCAGTGGATCTGTGGATGAGCCAGGAGATTCCCAGCACATCTGATTAGCTCTGCATGTTTAACTCCCTCATTCTCTGTTCAGGCAGAGATGCAGTGACATACTTCCCCCAGCCCAGCTCAGCCAGGACCCAGACAGCTGAGCAAATCTGGAGGATATTAAAGTAGTATAACCCTAAAAAGGGGAGGTTCCAGTGGCATGGTGGGGGGGCAGGGCCAGAGAGGGGGGATTTAGGCTGACTCATAAGACTATTCAGCTAACCAAGCTGAATGTGACCTGGCAACTTGGCATAAATTAAGCTGGCAAAAAGGGTTATGTAAAGCAAAGCCTATTTTAAAGGCTTGTTTTCCCTCTGCTAGGCTTAGGCCACACCCACCACTGAACAGAGTTTGGATCTGGTGTAATTTTAAGACATCTTAATTTATACTGGCTAGCTTTTTGCTAGTTTCTTCTTTATAGGATTTGTCCCGTATTGAATATGGTCTAGAATGGCAATGCAGGGAAAAAGGACAATTAAACTAATATTCTGCAGAACCAATCAGTCAGATGACAACTCAGCAAAGAAGAAACTTACTGCTCCTTTGATAAACTACAGTTTAAAGATTCTCAGAGTAGTTCTAACTGAAGGCCACAAAAGAGACAGCCACAGCCACACTCCACGCACCTTAAGTATATAGAAAGGAAGCAGGAAATACAATATATAGGAAATGAAAGGCAAGTTTCAGGTTTGACAATACAAAATAAAAATAGGTTATAGCCAGCTGCCATATTTGATAGTGAAAAAGTATCTGACATGGGCCAGTGGAAATCCCTTTTTCCACATTAAAGGCATTTGGTTTCCTAGCCTATTTCAGTCTTTATTTAAAAATAAGGTACAGGCTGTCGACATTGATTTGTAAAAGTAGCTGCTACTATCAAGCGTACACGAGTCAGGAACAGCCACATATACAACAGAGAGCCACATTAAAGTTGTTGCAGTTCTTTTATTTATATTTTTCTTCAGCTTATTCTCTTGTGGCCAGACAATTCAGCAAGCTGTTTTGACTGTAATTGCTCCACAGAACATGAAATTTGGTCTCTAACTACTGATTCTAATGAAGTTTGCAAGCAGGCTTGCAGTATGAATATGCACTGATAATAGTTGTTTTCATTACAAGTCAAGCAGCCTTATTCCAAATTCTTACCCCATTTCCAACAAATAATAAGGTATATTTCAAACTGATGTCCCATTTTTGTACCTGTATGGTCAACATATATCAGAACGGGCCAGTGAGGTTAATGGTAACTGTTTGTGCACACTCAGAACTTATTAAACTCTCAGTGAAAAACTGTCCTTCTTTCATGGTAGCTCCATTTTAGTTTAGTCCTAGAATTACCAAGTTCCTTCTTGTTCTACCAGGAACCTCACAATGTTGCTTGCAGGCAACAGGAGCAGCTTCCACCAGGGAAAGAAGGCACAGTAGTGAACGGAGATGCACAGTGCTGGAACATGCATTTGCTATGAGGCAGCAGCCATCTGCCATGTGAAACGAAAGACGACCACCACCAGAAGCAGATTTAGGGAAGGGGGACCAGTGCAGTCACACTGTGCACAGAGCCTCAGGGGAGATGCAGAGGATGCCAAAACTATGACTTAGAATGAAGGGGAGGGACACCAAATCTTGGTGAAGCACAGAGAAAAGCAGAAAATTGGGACCTCAAGGTCCACTGCTGCCACCACAAAAGCTGCAGATTGGTCTTTTTCATCCATATTCCAGGGCTAGTCCATTGTTACATCATGTGCTTAGTAGCTGATTGAGTAGTTGAACCCAGAGTTTCCTAGGGCAAGTCAGGTGCTCAACCCACTAAACATCACTCTGCCTCTTGATGTTCTTATGCAAAGAGCAGGACATCCAGTTACACATGCCCTTAGCCCCACCCCAGAACACCACTAAATAAATCACTTTTTCAGACTTAAGATACACAAAGTGTAAAGATTAAGAAAAAACTACTCTGAAGATTATCTTCTTTGTTGTGTCAGATGAAGGGTCCAACTAGTCCACATTTGTTTTCAGAAGTGGCCATCCAGGTACTTTCAAGAAGCCCATAACAAGAGGCATGAAGACAACAGTCCTCCCCCATTGTTTGTCTCCCGGCAAACTGACACTCTCAAGTGCACTGCTGAAATGAAATGCTTCCATTTACCTGTCATGGCTATAGCTCAGTTACACATATCCAGATCTTTGGCAAGCACCCAAAGGGTCTGGATCACAGCCCAGGAATGCTCTGCCCCTGCAAAACTATTTTTTAAAAAGAAAAGCAAGATGGGCAGCATCCATCTTTGAAAATGGCCCCCAATTACATAGTTTATTTTTACCACAAGTAACA
Source organism: Podarcis cretensis (assembly GCF_951804945.1). NCBI lineage: Eukaryota > Metazoa > Chordata > Lepidosauria > Squamata > Lacertidae > Podarcis > Podarcis cretensis. The sequence continues at coordinate 104,403,585 of NC_137173.1, read as the reverse complement.
TTAGCTGCCCCATCCAATAAATGATGATGTCTGTGAGCCCTGCTACCCTATGGTTTTCATGAAACTGAATGCAGGGGTCAGGCCTGGATTTGAATATAAGATGCGACCTGAACAGGCACACTAACTTGTATTCTGTGTCAAATCTTCCAAGGCAGATACATATCACATCTTGTGTTTTCCCCCTCAAGATTTTCATACCTCAAAACAGAAAAAGTATGTTATAAAAAGACATAGTGGGTTTCATTATGATCTCTCAGTCTTCAAACCAGATGTCACATTGTGTGCTTGTATGTGCGATATATACATTGTTCCTCTTGGAGGCAGCCATCATGGTGGGGATTTATCACTGAAACAGAACCTTGTTCTGAGGTTGCAAGTTAAATTGCATTCTTAGATCTCAATGTTCAAGGGTCATATCACATGGTGCTATATTTTTCTTTGCTCCTAGCTCCTTTCAAAATGTGGAACTTGAGCAGTTATTCAAACCTGAAATATAAAGTAGTATCCTAAACATGTGAATAACATTTCAACCCAGAATCCCAGTGCTGAACAGGTTTACTGTGCTACGCAGAAGCTGACAAACATGGTATTCCAAATGGTGCTTGGACTACAACTTCCATCCCTAACAATCTGTGATGCTGGCTGGGGCTGATGGGAGTTGGAGTCCAACAGAGCACCAGTGCTGGAGAGCACCAGATTCCCTATCCCTAAGTTAAGCACAATAAATTCCTCAGACATATCAATCAGTCAATAGAACTGAGGTGTTGAACTGTCTACCATAAAAGTTGCTTTAAAAAAATTAAGCATAATTTAAATGTTTTTCAAAAAAAGTAAATTTGATGTATAAAACAGACTGTATTTGTAAAGTGAGTAAACTATATTAAGTACAAAGTCCAGCAGTACAAGGTGCAGAAAACCTTCCTAGGTTGCATACACAGTTACCTAGGAGTAAGTTCCAGTCACTTTACCTCTATGTCTCAGGGAACATGCAGTGCTATTCCATGCATGTTTATGCAGAAGTAAGTCCCATTGGGTTCATTGGGGGCTTACTCTCAGGTAGATGTGACTAGCATTAGGCGGCAGTCTATGCATGCTTGCCTAGGAGTAAGCCCTGTTGAACTCAGTGAGGCTTACTTCTGAGTAGAAAAGCAGAGGCTTGCTCGATTAAAGTGTTTTGCACAGATGTAAACCAGATACGATGAACAGAGTTCAGCTTCTAGGCTATTTTCAAGATTTGACCATTGCAGAAACCATTGGAATTATAGCACATTACAGATCAATCAAGAGCTAAAAGCGATCTTTGGAAGGGGAAAAAAAAAGAGAAATCTTTAGATTACTTGAACGAAAAGATTTGGGGGGAGAGTCTTGAAATGCATAATCTTCTGTTTTTCTAAATGTGCTCCCTGACTCAGGCCGTGTGTGCCAAGCTTCACCCTGAAGCAAATTGTTATAGCAAAGCTATTAACTTCTAAAAATAGGGAGTTGTAATGGAAACATTAAGAGAGCCACTACTGGGCAGAGCTACAAAACCAGAAAAGATGTAACAGGAACAGCCCTGTATATTCCTCTGACTTTCTAGCACATCGCAGTGCCACACATTTTGCCATAGAATACTAGCCTGTGGCATCATTGTGGGTATGTGGGTGTATTTTAAGCACCTTTCTCCTTGGCATCTTTTACAAATTCTTGGGTGAATAAAAAGGTATTTTTCATCAAGCATCTAAAAGCAATAAATGGTTCAAAGTTTGTTCAGTAGAGCTAAATGCAGACACGCCTTTGCAGAATCACAGCCTAGCAGGGTGCCAAGCAAGGCTCCCTCAGGTGAGCATTCCATAAACAGGCGCCCGGCTGAACGGGGCTTCCCCTGGTTGCCTCCTGCCTAATTATGCAGGGGGGGGGGGCTGTGCAGAAAGGCTTCATATAGTGAGCTTAACAATTGGGCAGGTTCACGTTGGAGCAGGAAGGTCTTTAAGTTCCTTAAGTTTCTTGGCCAGGTCACCTGGAGTCAACTTTTATCTGCCACACAGGCAATAAGATGAACTGTCATTTCAAGACAAAGCTAAAGCAAGGAGAGTGTTGATAAAATAAAATTACTTTTAAAGCGAGTGTTCAGAAAGTGTTTCATTTATGCTCTGTCACCTTCTTCCTTGTCAGACCAATGGTTCATCCAGCCCATAGGAGGGACAGCTTTGGTCCTTCAGATGTTTCTTAACTACAGCTCCCGTTACCCACAGCAAGCAGAGCTAAGGCCAAGGATGGTGGAAGCTGTAGCGCAGCAACAGCTGGAGGGCCAAAGGCATCTCACTCCTCATCTAGCCCAGCTTCATTCACTGTGACTAACGGTGGCTTTCCAAGGTCTTAGGCACGGATCTCTTTTCCAGACCTGCTATCTGAGATTCTTTTAACTCAAGAATGGGGACCCATGGCCCCCCAGAAGTTTCTGGACTCCTGTTTATTTATTTATTATTTATAGAGATCTTTATTAAACATTCAACATTTATAAACATAATAATAATACGCAATGTAACATATATACAAACTACATATATAAACTTTGCTAAGGAAGGAAAAGAAAAGAGAAAATAAAAGATAAAGGATAAAATAAATAAAATAAACTTCCGATTATTCTCATTATACTCTATTTCAATTTGTAATTTTACACACAGTGTCTTTTTGTTGTTTTGTGTTTTCTCAGTTCTTATCAAAAGGTCATATTATTTGTCACCTTTAGGTTACAAGAGTGAATCTAAGTCTGCCAGAAGATTTTCGTTATCACAATAATTATTCAAATATTCCTTAAATACTAGCCATTCTTTATTTACCTTCTGCATTGAGTATCCTCTAAGTCTCCCTGTAAATTTTGCCAATTGTATGTATTCTATCATTTGTGCCTGCCAGTCAGTTTTTGATGGGATGTTCTCACTTTTCCAATTTTTCGCCACTAAAATTCTGGCTGCTGTTGTTGCATACATGAAGGGTGGTCTGGCATTTTTCTTAATTTCTGAGCTTGCCAGGGATTGAACATGGGAGGTGGCACCTTCTGCATGCCAATCATGTGCTGTATTACTGAGCTACAGAATCTCAGAACAAGATTTCCAGTAATAGAATCAACACTGTTCCTTTAACATCAGGGTGTTTTTAGTTACTATTGAATTTTCCAGTACAAAATGTGATCAGATTTAACAATAACCTACCTTCAGCTAAAATGAAGAGTACACGTGGGTAAGTGAACTTTGAGAAGGTGGCTCCAAAAATAAGGTGCTCCCACTGAAAATCACACAAGGCAGTGACTCAAAAATTGGTATTTGGATTCTTGTTTTTCAACTGTTTGTTTGTGCTATGCAATAAATAATCTTCAAAAGTAGTTCTCAGTAATAGGACACAGAACTCTTCAAAGTCAAAAGTGTGGAATGTGCTCTGCAAGGGAGGTGGCTCACAACAAAATCACCCAGAGCTAGGAACAAATATACAAGGAAGGGAAAGAAGGAAGAGAATTATCTTTACTGAGCAGTGGAGAATAGAGAAAATTGATCTTGGGACTGAGGATAAGCTATTTATGGAGGTCAATCTGCATCAGGACTGTTGTGCAGTAAAGACATTGATGCGGGTCTTACAGAGGCTTGATGAAAAGATCAAAAGATGAGCACAAGAAATTTGAGGTTCTTTCTCAACATATAGTATATTCCTTTTCAATGTTGCCAGGAATAAGCTGCATTTTGATTAGAAAACAACTGCAAGAAAAGTATGGGCAAGAAAACAAGTGTTCAGATGCAAAAAAAAAAATCCAGTCAGAATTGGGGAAAAGATTATAATCTCCTGCCCAAATACTTTCTAATGCCCTACATTACAGAGTGTTTATATGGATGTGTCACTCCTCACCCCATCCTCAAAATAATAAATGTTGTTTCAACCACTTTCATATTCTCTCATATCTCAGATATTTTTGTCCAAGTGGGAGAAGTCCAGATTTGTCTCAAGTTGTGATTGTGGCAACAGTCTGTGACAGTGATGGCAGTCACTCCCGCCACCAGGAGTTTTTGTTCATTTTGTCAAGCTTCCTGAATCTCCAGATCAGAGGTATGTGAATCTAAGCATGCTCTCAATTCTTCTGCATTCCTTTCTTTGCTTTAAGATGGGGGTGCAAAGGAAGAATCTTTGCAGTCATGGCCTGACCTCTAGCTGTGGCTGTAAAGATCCCTGACGAAAGAGGAATCTTGCAATCAGCACATGCAAACCCCACTTTTGGGGAAGATAGCTCAATTCAGGAACTGGTCCCAATGGGGCTTGCATTTTATGCCAGATTTTAAAGGAACTTTATGAAAACTCCACCCCCCAAAGAGCAGCACATTCTAAGATTCCCAATTCTTCTTCGCTAACTGTGGTTTTACCAAATAAAAAAATTCCTTCCAGTAGCACCTTAAAGACCAACTAAGTTAGTTCTTGGTATGAGCTTTCGTGTGCATGCACACTTCTTCAGATACACTGAAACAGAAGTCATCAGACCCTTCTATATAGTGAGAAGGTGGGGAGGGGTATTACTCAGAAGGGTGGTGGGATTGGGTGATTGGCAGATAGCTGTGATGAGCCTGTTGACGACTCTTAACGACTGCAATAGGTCTTACAGGAAAAAGCAAGGGGTGAGAAGGTGAAAAATGGCTTTGTCATGTATAATGAGATAAGAATCCAATGTCTTTGTTCAGACCAGGTCTCTCCATGGTTTTAAGTTTGGTAATAAGTTGCAATTCAGCAGCTTCTCTTTCCAGTCTATTTCTGAAATTCCTTTGTAATAGAACAGCTACTTTGAGATCTTGTATAGAATGTCCTGGGAGATTGAAGTGTTCTCCTACTGGTTTCTCTGTCTTGTGGTTCCTGATGTCAGATTTATGTCCGTTTATTCTTTGGCATAAGGTTTGGCCTGTTTGTCCAATATAGAGAGCTGAAGGACACTGTTGGCATTTGATGGTATACACAATGTTAGACGATGAGCAATTAAATAGTCCCGAGATCGTATGTGTGATGTTGTTGGGGCCAGTAATGGTGTTGTCCGGGTGTATGTGGCAGCAAAGTTGGCATCTGGGTTTATTGCAGGCTCTGGTGCCAGTGTCCGTGTTAAGTCTGGTTGTAGTATTATTGTGGGTTAGGAGCTGTTTAAGATTGGGTGGCTGTCTGTAGGCAATGAAAGGTCTTCCTCCCAGAGCTTGAGAAAGAGAACTGTCATTGTCCAGGAGAGATTGTAGATCTCTGATGATGCGTTGTACTGTTTTAACTTGGGAGCTGTATGTGATGACTAGAGGTGTTCTGTTATTTTCTTTTTTGGGTCTGTCTTGCAGCAAGTTCTCTCTGGGTATCAGTCTGGCTCTGTTGATCTGTTGTCTAACTTCATCTGCTGGGTATTTTAGTTCTAAAAAGGTTTGCTGTAGATCTCTTAGGTGAGAGTCTCTGTCTGTAGAATTGGAACAGATGCGGCTGTAACGTAGTGCCTGGCTATATACAATGGACTGTTTGGTATGTTTGGGATGGTAGCTAGAGGCATGTAGATATGTTTGTCGGTCAGTTGGTTTACGGTATAAGGTGGTGTCTATGCGCCCATCCTGTATTTTTATAGTAGTGTCCAAAAAATGTATTTCTTGCATAGATTGATTCATTGTTAGGTTGATTGTGGGGTGAAAATCATTGATTTTCTGGTGGAAGGTGTCCAGGGTCTGTTGACCATGTGTCCAGATGATAAACATATCGTCAATGTATCGCAGGTACAAGAGAGATTTGAGTGGGTAGGAGTTTAGGAAACGTTGTTCTAAATCCGCCATGAAGATGTTGGCATACTGTGGGGCCATGCGGGTGCCCATTGCTGTGCCGCTGATCTGAAGGAACAGGTCATCACCGAATTTGAAGTTGTTGTGGGTAAGGACAAATTGGCAGAGTTTGGTAGCAAAGTCCGCTGTGGTTTTATCCGAAATGGTGTTCCTTATAGCTTGTAAACCATTGTTGTGTGGGATGTTGGTATACAGAGATTCCACATCCATAGTAGCTAGTATAGTATTGTTGGGAAGATTATTTAAAGATTGTATTTTTCTCAGAAAATCTGTGGTGTCAGGTACATAGCTGGGAGCACTGATGGCATATGGTTTCAGAACAGAGTCCATATAACCGGAAACACCCACTGTAATAGTGCTAATACCTGAAATGATGGGGCGTCCTGGATTTCCTGGCTTGTGTATTTTAGGTAGAAGATAGAAAGTTCCTGGTCGAGGTTCTGTTGGTGTGTTTGTGAGGATCTGTTCTTGGATGTGTGGGGGTAGCTCCTTAACAATCTTGTTCAGTTCTTTTTTGTATTCTTGTGTGGGGTCTGAGTCCAATTTTATGTAAAAGGCGGTATTGGAAAGTTGTCTGTGAGCCTCCTGAATGTAGTCAGTTTTGTTCATGATGACGACAGCTCCACCTTTGTCCGCTTCTTTAATTATAATGTCTGGGTTGTTTCTGAGATTATCTATGGCTCTCCTTTCAGCATGGTTTAGATTTTGTTGTAAGCGATGGTGTTTTCTGGTCACATCTGTTTGGATTCTGTGGCGGAAGCAGTCAATGTACAAGTCCAGTGTGGTATTGCGTCCATCAGGAGGGGTCCATGTGGAGTCCCTTTTTGTGTAACACTTTTTCGGTGGTAGTTGGTGGTCAGTGTTCTGTTGGGAGGGTGGTTGTTGTTCTCCAGTGGGTTGAGAGGTGTTGTGTTGTGAAGTTGTTGCTTGTTCTGCTTTTACCTGCCCACTTCTATGAAAAAATGGCCTTGTGGGCCAAATTAGGATATCTAACAAATTTAATTTGGCCTGTGGGCTGGAGGTTCCCCATTTGTAGTTAACAGTGGTGCTCCAAGGTTTGAGACTGGGGTCTTTTCCATCCCTATCCAAAGAAAGAACAAACCTTGGACCCTCTGCATGTGAAGCATTGAGCTATGCCTTCTCCTTATGCTTTCACATGTACAATATTACTCCTTGATACACATTGCTATCATCCAGCTGTTCTTGTCCCTCCTCCTGTGCAGATTTGGCCATGCCACTGATCTCACCTTTCTGTTCCTTTTGGTTTTTAAGATTAATTGATCAGTTAACCTTGACTTCTCTCTGTTCTCTTATTTAAGATGGATTAAAGGGGAAATCTTTCCCTCTTGAAAGCAATGGGATCAAATTGTTCAAATGCTGAAGCTTAAGAGGGCGATCAATGTACCCAAGGCTTTAAGTGACCACAAGTGCCATGAAAGCGCTTCTGATTTCAAGTACTAAAGGCGGAAATAACAAACAGGAGTCAGGCATACACACACACACACACACACACCCGCAAGTACAGAAATTGAAACTAAGTAAATTAATTCCACACATCAGGCAAAGCAAAGTCAAGGGAAAGACTGGTGATTCTCATCAGGATTACAGAAAGAAAGGGCAAAGGCTCAACTTTCTAAGGTGCAAGGAACTAGCAACCACAACAGTTGAAATAGCAGCTCTAAAAGTTTAATTAGCTGCAGCCATTAGACCAGATGCTCAAAAGCTCCCACACAATTGTTTTAAGGTCAGAAAACATCTCACTCTCCTTTCCGGCGTCCAAGAATCAAAGAAGAATTCTTGCACACAGATTTGCAAGGTTTTGCCAGAAGTGTCTGACATCATCCACAAGCTCACTAGTTTGGGGGGGGGGGGGCTGAGGGGTAGGTCCCAGAAGCATATCAGGATTTCATCTCACTTGCCAGAATTCCTGTATGTTTGAGTTCCAATTCTGAGTTTGTGTTACTAGTGCTAGGCAAGTGGAACATATGTAGGGTTCTATTGAATTACCAACAACCCCACTAACATTACCACTTCCTGACCCTGACAGGGTACTGGGGTACCCCAAAATGGTGGGCCTGGAGGATCATAATATCCATCATGGGCGTAGCCGGGGGGGGGCATCTGCCCCCTGACTAAGTAAAACAATAGAAATACTTAACTAACTGACCAGTCACATCGGTTATGTTCTCCCCAATAAAAATCCTGGCTATGCCCATGATATCCATACTGAGACACCCTTCTAGGAGGCTGGGAACCAAGCCTTATGAGGAATGGTTGAAGGAGCTGGGTATGTTTAGCCTGGAAAAGAGGAGGCTATATGATAGTCATTTTCAAATATCTCAAGTGCTGTCACATGGAAGAGGGAGAAGAATTCCTTGCTCTGGAGGGTAGGACTCGAACCAATGGCTTCAATTTACAAGAAAAGGGAGATTCTGACTAAACATCAGGAAAACCTTTCTGACAGTAAGAGCTGTTTGACAGTGCAACGGTCTCCCTGGAGATTTTTAGGCATTGATGCTTTAGTTGCAGGGGTTGGACTAGAGGACCCCCCGAGACAGGACTGCCCCAATATGACATTGTTCCAAGGCAGGTTATGCATGCATTTGGTGTTCTGAGTGGTCTGGGTATGGGACATTTGTCCTTCACTCCTTTGCCATGGTCAGGCCACATCCTGGCAAGGTCCTGCAGTGGTTTCTTCCCTCCAGTCACAATTGGATTACATTACTGGAATCCATTTAATCTGGTTTATGGTCTCATCCTGATGTGTGGCCTGTGCTGGGATAAGTACAACCCTGCTAGTTCTCTTGTGGTTTGGGGTACCATTCTCTGAAGTGTGGATTGGGGACCCTGGGGGGCTGCCTCCAGATGGTGACACTGGGAGAGGAAGGCTTCTGCTCTGCCTCATAGCCGTTGTACGATGGTGCTTCATCATGCTCTGTTTCACCCACCATCCAAATTAACATTATTATTATCAGTACATAAATGTACTTTATTTTAACATCAATTGAGCTTCAGCAGTTATCTTAAATCAAATAAAGGGTGCTGCTGGCTATACAGTGGTGCCCCGCAAGACGAATGCCTCACAAGACGAAAAACCCGCTAGACGAAAGGGTTTTCCGTTTTGGAGGTGCTTCGCAAGATGAATTTCCCTATGGGCTTGCTTCGCAAGATGAAAATGTCTTGCGAGGTTTTCCAACTTTTTTCCCCTCCCCCCCCTTTTTCTAAGCCGCTTATCCACTTATTCGCTAAGCCGCTAAAAGCCGCTAAAAGCCGCTAAGCCGCTAATAGGTTTGTTTCGCAAAACGAAAAAACCGCTAGACGAAGAGACTCGCAGAACAGGTTCTTTTTGTCTTGCGAGGCCCCACTGTATTTAGCACAACACAGTGTCAAAGTGGAGAGTTCAGTTCTAACATAGATCCACACAAATGCCATTTAATTTCAAAATATAATGTTAAAAGTGTACAATTGAGGTGCAAGGAACAGTGCATTTAGAGTAATCAGCAGAAGCTTCTGTTGATTAATCAGGGAGGCTAAGAGTTAAAAGCACACTTGTTAATTTTGAAGCTCTGGTGTTTTAATCAATCAATAAAGGTGGCCTCTTTTTCTAAGACTGTAACTAATAGATTTTTTAAAAAATTGCTGGCTTGCTTGATGTTGCCCAGACTATCCCCTGCCTCCACGGCTTCTGACAGTATGGGATTGCCACAACTTTTCAGAAGGCAATCAAAGACAGAGTCAAATAAATTTCCCAAGGGAGTTTCATAGGTGTGGTGCAACAATGTGATGTTGTTGCAGTCAACAACCTGAGGTGGTGACATGCAGAGCAGAACTTCTTCAAGAGACCTAAGAACATGAGGAGGTTCATACAAGAGCAATCAAGACATTAGTTACTTAGGTCTAGGCAGTGAAATGTCAGAGGACCTCACACATACATAGTTCCTTCTTATCACTTTTTGAAACAGCTGTAGAAAAATAGGCCAACTGTTTATCAGACTTCTGGGCAAGTCCCACTGGAGTAAAATGTCATCTGGGCAAGTGAATGAAGTAGGCAGAGAATAACAGCTGTCACTCAATGGAGCTCTAGTAACGGATTTTCATGGACAGGCACAACAAATGACATTATAATAGAACTGCACTCTTGTTGCATGGTTTACCTTTGACACCAGTCTCTAAGAGTTATTCACAGATAGCTTCAGCAATGAAAGATCTGGCCTGGATTTCTGTACTCCTTTTAACATCCACTGTTTACTTAGTCAAACAGCATAAACCATGGAAAATTACATTTTTTATTGCTAAAATATATTAAGTGGAGAATGGGCATAAATATAAGTGATTCTCTGCAAAAAAACACACACAAAAACCAACAACAACAACAACCCAATGTTATGAAGTGGATTTTACACATTACCTGTCCAACATGCATAGTTGCCAAGAGACGCTGGAAAATTTGCACAAGTAGACAAGGTCTGTCAACCTCTAAGTATATTTGTCAGTCAATGAATATAGGCTTTGAAGGGACTAGACATATATCTTGGGCAATGTACAGAACTGGCATGGACTCCATGAATATTAACTGAGCAATATATGAAAGGTCTAATCAATGCACATTCTCTGATGGGTGATTGTCCATGTTGATGAAGCAATATGTGAAATCCCCACTAGAAATTGTTACTTTGTGAAAATTCTCCATGCCTTCCTATAAATGTACTAAGTTTCTGATGTTTATACAAATTCTCCAGTTGATTCAGATTAATTCCAACATTTTAGTGTTTCTTTTTCTTCAAGGGCTAAGAAATAACAAGACTTGAGCTGATCCACGCAGTTCATCAGAATCTGTCTACTTCTACGTGTGACCTCAACAAGCTCCAGCCCCAAATACAGCAGCGCCATTCTGACTGACTCATTTGCCAAAAACCATACTTTTATGCTATTTCACACTTAAAATGCTGTAGCAGAAATGCAGTGAATGCATCTTGCCAGCAACAACAACAACAACACAAGCCTTATTGGAGTCTTGTCAGCTCCACCCTAGCCAATTTAATGAGCTGCTCTAATTTCACAAAAGCCCCAAACAGGGAAAGGCATCAAGGAATAAGGAAAGTGGGCAAGTAACACTGACAAGAGTTCTAAATGCAGGCTTTTAATTTAAGCTAAGTTCTGAAATGGGACTTTGTTTCCAAACATATATAAAATATAGCTCTTCCTCATTAAGTAACAGTTGACAGCACTAGATCTCTGCAGTTCAAAGATGGACAAGCAGTGACTTCTAGCCACCTGGTATCCTCAACTCTTCTCATTTTGTCACTACTTGAATGTCATGGATGTGAGGGTGAATGAGGAGGAGGTTCAGAATAGTGGCTATGGCCATGCTCCTCCCTTAGTCACTTCTGTGAGGGTAGCAGGAGAGAAGCAAATTGGGGGAAAGCAAGGTGGGAGCTGTGCCCTGGCGACCACAGGCCCTTCTAGAACATGGGTGAGGAATCTTAGGTTTGTGGGCCAAATGGGGCTCTCTAGGCTTCCTTATCCACCCCTCAGTGGCCCAGCCCTGTGCCCTCCTTGAGGGCCGGCTCAAATGTCCCCTCATCCTCTTGCTGGAATAAGGTCTGGAAAGGGTTCTCCATCCATTCTGGAATGTTAATCACAGAAATATACTTTCAGTGTGTACACTTTAAAGGGAGTATAGGAGAACATTTTGCAGCGTTTTTCTGTTCTTGGAAGTAAGCCCCTTTGTGTTCAATAAATGAGGCCATCATTTTATTTATTTATTTGATAAAGTGTATAGACGGCTTAATCAAGATATAAAAATATATCTGCAGTTTAGCATTGCGATCTTGCTGAACGTAGCCAATATATCCTTGCATGTTAGTAGTCCATGAAAAGAAACAGAACTGAGAATAAAAAATTTCCATGAGGTGATTGGTACTTCTGTGGAATTAATTTACATTTGTCTTTTATTCTTACTATTGTTGGAAAAAATGAAAATGAGAGTTCCCCTTTCTTGTAAGTGCAATTGAGAAGCAGTTTACAGGTTGACCTTTCATCATAACAAAATTCCATTGACTAGAAAGCTAAATCTTTGCAGATGTCTGCTGACATCCAGATTCAACTAAGCACCTACTGAGGCAATGTATAAACATAAGTTAAAGCATGATGTGACCTTATTACTGTTATATGGTTAGGCCTATATCAGATGGAGAAAGGCCCTGACTCCCAAGCATGTCTGGTAATTCTCTGCAATTTACCATTGCCGGCCATGTCCTACCCTCCGTGGATATGGCAAACAATTGTTCTCTATGTTTCTGGCTTATTATATTTCATTTTATTATATTGTTCTTTTTCTCTCTTTGCAAAGCATGCACAATTCTTCCAGCACATAAGTGATAGGCAAAGCCTTCTGATTTTTTCCTTGTGAATGTCTCTGCCATCACATATTTGATTCAATTTTCATAGGATATTCAGTTCCAGCTCTTTCTCTTCCCTTTCAAAAGCACTGACAAGCTATTTCCCATCATGCTGAGCCACTATTCATCAGTTCCCGTTTACAGCACATCCATGGTTTGCTATTGTGCATGCTGATGGGCTATTGCCAACAACTTCTTTGCATTGATCTTACAAGTTTTGCAAATCTGTTGCTTGTTCATGGTATTTATCACAAGCCTGTCATTTTTTGCTTTCAGGGTGGAAAGGCAGGAACATTCACAGCACACCTAAAAAGTAGTCCTTTACTGTTTCATTAATGCCCCCCTTTAATATGAAAATTCTGAGTTTCCTAAGAGCCCACATTTTCAGTCCTCCTTAAAAGACTTTGTGCCTCTATCCTCATTTTTATAACAAATACACATCTAGGTCACCATCGCAGTCACAAACAGAAATTTCTGGAGCAGAAATTAAATCTAACATTTTCTGCAGTAGCACAACCAGAAACCTTATGTCTTAACAATTAAAGTACACTCCTAGTCTTAGGTAACCATGAAAAAACTCTGTACTGCTTGGAACAGTATTGTGCTAGCTCAACATTAGAGTTTTCAGAAAAGCCATATGATGCAGACACCTTGGCACTGTGCCACCCAAGACTGCAGATGGGAATACTTTATTAGAAAGCTACCATTGTAAGCTCTCTGCTGGTGGTATACTTGCTTGGCAAGGAGAAAACTCATCTGGAACTCTGCTCCATTAGCTTCCCACATGCAGGGTACTTCAGGCAAGCAGGAGTCCAAGACCAACCTAAGATATTTTCCTGTCTGAGGGAAAGGACAAGGTCCCTTTTGCCTAATGCACCAGAAGTGCCAATGGGCATCAAGTAAGTAAAGTAGCACAAATGTAAAGCCTGGTGCAGTTCATGGCCAGCCGTAACTGCTCTATCTGTGATGCATTGGGAGAAGGCAATTAGGTGAGGCAATCAGCCAGTAAAGGTCAGCAAGGAGCAAGCAGCATTTAAGAGGAAGAGCCAGTGGCTTCTGTCACCTCTTTATTTATCATATAAAGGTAAAGGGACCCCTGACCATTAGATCCAGTCGCGGCCGACTCTGGGGTTGCAGTGCCCATCTCGCTTTATTGGCCGAGGGAGCCGGCATACAGCTTCCGGGTCATGTGGCCAGCAGGACTGAGCCTCTTCTGGCAAACCAGAGCAGCACAGGGAAACGGTGTTTACCTTCCCGCCGGAGCGGTACCTATTTATCTACTTGCACTTTGAGGTGATTTCAAACTGCTAGGTTGGCAGGAGCAGGGACCGAACAACGGGAGCTCACTCCATCGCGGGGATTCAAACTGCCGACCTTCTGATCGGCAAGCCCTAGGCTCTGTGGTTTAGACCACAGTGCCAACCACGTATAACATCCTTCTATACCACTTAATACCAAGACAGCCTCTAAGCAGTGTACATAAAGAATAAAGACAATGTATGTGTGTAATAATGAAATGTGAAAATTACAATACCAAGCAATCCACTCAAATCCCCCCAAAGCAAACCTTAGCAGCACATTTTGAAAATCTATTTAAGATTCACCCTCCCTCTTGCCAGGCACTCATCCCCACTGAGACATGCCTAGTATACCCAAAGTCTGTCTTCCATCTAATCCCAAACAATTTCCTTCTACGTAAACATAAAACATGCAACACTCACTACTTACCCAATATCAGCCATCCCATTCTACTCCCACACCTCTCAATATATCTATCAATACAAGCAAATCCACCCTCACAGCCACCAAACCATTGTCACCAATCACTCCATCTACTCTACTAAAAATGTACTACAAACACACCAGGAGACAATGAAACCACTCTGTAGCAGAACCATATAAAATACAAAAACAAATTGTTACCCACCAATCACACAGATTTACTGCCCAAAGATATGCCCACCCCCATAGAGACCATTCATGCCAAAATGCAAGAAGCCTCTCTCAAGCTTTTACTACACTGCCATTTGACACCTTTTAGGCTGTCACATATTCTGAAATACACTTCACCATTATGCTGGTCACAAAGGCACCTTCCTTCATGTGTGGTGGGAGGGACAGCTTATTGGCAGTCTATATTCATTGATCTTTCTGCAATAACAAAACAGTTTATAACTGTGGACCCAGTATTAGCTCTCTTGGCCACATAGTGTTATTTGAAGCCCACCCTTGTTCAACAAGCAGCTGCTAGCACTACTGCTGGCTGAAGCCAAACTTGAAATACCCAAATATTGGAAGTTTGCATCAAGCCCCCCCTCCTCAAGCATGGTTTGAGACTGTGTGGGCCATTGCTTTGTTCTGCAGTTAACCCATCATAGAAGGGTTCTAAGAGGGATCCTTCAGAATGCCTGGAGAAAAGGTGAGGTCCCTGCAGACTGGAGGCAGGCAAATGTTGTCCCCATCTTCAAAAAGTAGAAAAAAGAAGACCCAAGTAATTACTGATTAGTCAACTTGACATCAATACCAGGAAAGGTCCTAGGACAGAAGACTAAACGGTCAGTCTGTGGGCACTTAGAAAAGGTTGCTGTGATTACTAAGGCCCAGCATGGGCTTCTCAAAAATAAGTCATAGTAGACAAATCTCATTTCTTTTTTTGATAGTGTTACAAGCTTGGTGGGTCAGGGGAATGCTGTGGACTTAGTGTATCTTGATTTCAGTAGGACTTTTGACAAAGTCCTGAATGATCTTTTTTGTGGAAAAGCTGGTAAAATGTAAGACAAGGTAACTGTTAAGTAGATTTGTAGCTGATTGACTGACCAAACCCAAAGAGTGCTCACTAATGGTTTCTCATTATGTCCTGGCCCAGTGTTGTTCAATGTCCTTATAAATGACTTGGATGAAGGAATGCCGTTTACCTTCCCGCTACAGTGGTTCCTATTTATCTACTTGCACTGGCGTGCTTTCAAACTGCTCAGTTGGCAGGAGCTGGGACAGAGCAAATGGGAGCACACCCCGTCATGGTGATTCAAACCCCCAACCTTCTGATCGGCAAGCCCAAGAGGCTCAGTGGCTTAGACCACAGGACACCTCTGTCCCCTAACGGCATTTCCCTGTGCTCTGGTTTCTGTCACGGTGTTCCGTTGCGCCAGAAGCGGTTTAAGTCATGCCGGCTGCATGACCTGTAAAGCTGTCTGTGGGCAAATGGCAGCTCCCTTGGTCTAAAAGCGAGATGAGCGCTGCAACCCCATAGTCACCTTTGACTGGACTTAACTGTCCAGGGGTCCTTTACCTTTAGGGACAAATAGCAAGAGCACAAGAGCACAAATATAAGATGGGAGACACCAGATGGCTTCCCAGCCATACATGTGGAAATGATTGAGGAGGTCTTAGTAGACTTAGAATGAGTCAGCAAGGTGGTACAACAGCAAAAAAGTTAATGCTATTCTAGGCTTCATCAACAACCAAGCCTTATGAGGAACAGTAACTGCCAAAGTGCACTAAACCTGTTTATTTTATTCCAAATACAATAATGTGTTTTATATATTTTTCTTTATTATTTGTATGTTGTTGTTTTCTGAAAACCTTATAAACATATTTTTTTAAAATAAAAAATGTACTGGCCTAGAGAGCAACCTGGCTCTCACCCAGGATGGATGGAAGTGCACAACCCCTCCCTAATACCCCCTGTCCTCTGTCCCTTCCTCAGACACTTTCAAACCACCAAACAGGAACTCCACACCACCCACCCACACAAATAACTCAGCTGAAAGCTGGGCAGGCACCCTCCTTGCAATTCCAAGGCTGTCTCTCATTGCAGGGTGTGTAGCTCTCTGACTGGCTGGCAGTCATCTGCTCCTGCTGCTTCCCCTCACTTCCTCCATGGCTCTGCCCCAACAAGATGACCTCCAGAGCCTGTAGGGCTAGCAGGGCATCAGGAGGGTGGATGTTCCTATCTGCCTCTACTATCCCTTGCTCCTAACCCTGTGCTCTGGCCGTCTCACAGACAGCACTTCCCCCAGCATCTGGCACGTCACTCTGTGCAATGGTAGGGCCAGCCTTGCAGCAGCAACCTAAAGTGACACAGTCCCAAAAGATCAGTACCATGTGGCTTTTCTGAATGTGTGCAACATTTTGATCAGGGGGGTGGGATTTCAAACCTGAATCAGAATCCTGGAAGGGCCTCATCCTGGTTCTCTGGGGAAAGGCCTTCTGTGTCTGCTTGTTGAAGGAAGCAACACCAGATATGGGCTGCACCCGGCCAGCCTACACACTGCATTACTTAGCACTTTTTAAAGAGTGCACTTAAGGCTGCCACCAGGCCCTGATCTGACACTGGTGGCCGGCACCACTTTCTAGTGAAAATTACCATCTCTGGCTGCTATTTGCCCTCAAAGGGGCTGCTGGCTGCAAACAAAAATGAAAGTTGTATTTAAATAGCCTGATTCATTAATGGACTGTTTGCAGAATGCTAGCAAAGCAATGTTGTTGCTGGCAGAGGTGAGGCTGGGTCACAGCATAAGAGCAAGGGGTGTCCCCTTGTACCAGCACAGGGGACCTTTAAAGTGAAGAACGCTGTGGGTATGGCAGAAAAATTGTTACCCTCTTACTCAACAGCAAAGGGATTTGGGCAAAAGTCACTTGCTAGCCTCTGCTATTAAAACTCATAAAGCAAATGGCTCTGGTGTCTTTCAGGAGAAAGATGAAGAGGTACCCATATATGTAATTTAAATAATTGTTTCTGCTTCTGTGATGGAATTTGTCTGCTTCAGCTGAATGCACCATAAGCCCTTATCTAACAAATGTCTGAGAAGCAAGACACTAAGTATTACAGCATATTCAACGGCTACCGATTCCTGAAACAAATTAATATGCAGCTTGAGTAGCCACATTCATCTTGCTTGGAAAATATCCTCCTTTTATTTCATCTTGATCTCCGACCACAGCCTCATCTCCAGGGTCCCAATAAACTAGGCTAGTAAATTACCCTGGCATCAATTTTCAATCTGAAGGATTAATAATTTGTATTATATTTTAGGGATTTGATGCATATATTTTTCTTTAGATTGCAGAAAGCAGAATACCTTTTATTACACCGTGCTTTTCATTTAGGCAAGAGTCTCACATAAAAGCCTAAGAGGATTTTCTAAAGCATGGAAGAGATGGAAAAGAATCCTTTAAAAAAAACTCCACAAAAAACCATACACCTGTCAAGTTATTTTTCTCATGATTGTGCAAAGAAAGATCTGTGGCAGTATTTGTCACAACCTTGCTGTGGCTTAAAAGAAATTTCAAGTGTTAATGGAGAGGAAACCCAGGCATGTTCACTCACCCTGCATAGAGCCTCTGGCACTTCCATCCCACAGTTTAAGGACACAGTTGGATTGCATTCAGGAGAAGCCATTCAACTCCTGCGGTTGCTAGACTCCCATTTAAGGAACAGCAGCTTGATTTTCATAGACTTTGGCACATTGTCTCATTACCCTTCCATCACCTTGAAGCTTACTATAGTTGACAAACAAGTTGTCTGATACACTGGAAGAGCGAAACCCGTACGCATGCCAGGCTCTCTCATTCCACACACAAATTGCTATAATAAACTAATAGTCAATAGTTCTTTGTACAAAGCTACAGCATCTGCAACTAGCAATTGCTTCTGTACCATCATTATAATTGCACAGAGAAGGCACATTAAACAGAGCAAGGCCATAAAGAATAGCAAAGATAATAGAGAAAGAGACAGACGAATGAGCAATATCACCATATATTGTTGCAAAGGATTTTTTTCTTCTAGAAACAACTATGCCAAACATTCTCCAGTTTCACTTTTCTGGTAATAACTAGCAATTTCAGTGGCCTAATTAAAATTTTTAGAAAAGCATACTCAGGTGAATGTTTGCATAATCTTTTTCTGATCCCACTTGACATCACCATTTCCCCAGGCTTCCTTCTCCTTCCTGCATTTGTCACCTGGGTGATTTCTCCAAGTCAGAGATCACACAGTGAATGGGACAGGGAAAGCAACGCCGTCTCTAGGGACCAGTGAGAGCAATGTAAAAGACACGTGGTTGCTTTCAGCACTAATAAAAGTGTTCATGAACACCTGAGTTCTCTGGCTGAGTTTAAGTTATAAGAGCACACATTCTTTTGTGTATTGTTTTCTACCGTGATAGTCCAATAGCATATTGGGCTGTAATTCAACTAACTTTTATTAAGAATAGACCCACTGAAATTAATAACCATGCCTAACTCATCCATTAATTTCAACTGGTCTACTCTGAGTAAAAGTTGGTTGAACTCCATCCCTTATACTATCATCAGATATGTTGGTCTTTTCCAGTACAGTGGTACCTCCGGTTGCGGGCGGGATCCATTCCGGATGTCTGCACATGCACAAACCGCTTCTGCTCATGCGCACACAGTGAAACCCAGTAAAATACTTAGGGGTTTGCCGCGCGCACATCCCGAAGTTTACCTCGAGGGTTACGTAAATGGAGGCGAGGTACGACTGTATTGTTTTGATTTTGGGCTGTGGCAAATATGTGCAAGATATTGTTATTTGGGAGGTACATAAAAGTGAAAAATAAATAAATAATATAATGGGAAACATCTTTTCATCTGCCATAGAAATCATTCCACAGAGCTTATGCATTTATGTTAATTTGTGTAGATTAATCCATATTTGTAAAGGCCACTGGACCAAATATGAGACTAAACCTTTTTAAGTTACTTTTGAGACACAAGCATAGAAACTGAGATCAGTTATCTAAACATAGCATCCCAGTTGTCAGACTCACCTCATTCCCACCTCTAAAACCAACACACTTTTGAGAAAAATAATAATAATGCCACTTAGGGAAGCTGCTTCATGGTTGACATACAAATGTGTTGAATGTGTTTAAATTAAATTTGCAGTTCTAGCTCCCCAAGTAATGGTTAATGTGGAATTTGCTCACTGACTTTTTTATTATTGCTGTATCACTGAATAAAGATTCCAAGCCATGAGTATTAATAACTGGTTGCAGACAGCAAATACTTAACGAGATTGTACAGCAAACCCAATAGGATACAAAAGTATAAAGTATATTCTTTATGCATACAATGCAATTATCACATTTTGGAACTGAATACCATTGGATGTCAAATGCTTGTGCCAAATACACAGTGTATACTGAGAATCAAGATTTGAAGAATATCTGGGAAATACGCAACATCAAAGTTCACAGCAGAAAATTCAGAACAGAATTTTGGGAATAAGCACGTTTCAGCTGTAGCTGGAATAAGAATTCCAGATATCTAGCTGAGTTGTTTTTTTGCCTGTTTTGACAATGCCTAGGAATAATTTCTAGAGTGCATCCCCCTATAACCTGCCTAATATTAATTATAATCATAAATATATTATTTATACTCTGTGCATCTGGCTGGGTTGCCCCTGCAACTCTGGGCAGCTTCCAACAATATAAAAACATAATCTAACATTAAAAACCTCCTGAGACAGGGTTCCCTTCAGATGTCTTCTAAAGGTTGTGTAGTTTATCTCCTTGACATCTGATGGGAGGGCATTCCACAGGGAGGATGCCACTGCTGAGAAGGCCTTCTGCCTGATTCCCTGTAACTTCCTTGCTGGCTGTGAGGAAACCACCAGAAGATCCTCGGAAGTGGACCTCAGTGTCTGAGCTGAACAATGGGGGTGGAGACGCTCCTTCAGGTATACTGGGCCGAGGCTGTCTAGGGCTTTAAAGGTCAGCACCAACACTTTGAATTGTGATCAGAAATGTACTGGGAGCCTGTGTAGATCTTTTAGGACTTACGTGGTTCTGGCAGCTGCTCCATTC
Source organism: Podarcis cretensis (assembly GCF_951804945.1). NCBI lineage: Eukaryota > Metazoa > Chordata > Lepidosauria > Squamata > Lacertidae > Podarcis > Podarcis cretensis. The sequence goes on along the minus strand of NC_137173.1, from coordinate 104,383,539 downwards.
TTGGTTAGTGTAGTTTCTGAGTCACCTTCAAAGGTGGCCAACAGCTGTGAGTCCAAAATGTCTCCCAGGGTGAGTACCTGGTTCTTCAAAAGCACAGTTACCCCATTCAGCACCAGGGAGTCCCTCCACACCCACCCGCCCCTTGTCCCTCAGAAACAGTACTTCTGTCTTGTAGCTATTCAACCTCAATCTGTTATCCATCATCCATCCTCCAACTGCCTCCAGACACTCGCACAGGACATTCACTGCACAGGAGAGGTAGAAGTGTGTATCACCTGTATAAACCCAAACCCCTTAATGATCTATCTCAGAGGCTTCATATAGATTTAAAAAGCATGGGGGAGAGGACAGAGCCCTGAAGCACCCCACAAGTCCAGGGGTCTGAACATTCATCCTCCACCACTACTTTCTGGAAAACGACCCGGGATAAAGCAGCAGAACCACTGCATAACAGTGCCCCCGACTCCCAGCCCTCCATGGAGGATACCACGGTCAACAGTATCAAAATTTGCTGAGCAATCCAGCAGAACCAGGAAACAGCTTTCCCCTCTGTCCCTAGCCTGTTCTTCTTCGTTAGTCTGTTCTGTGACAATTACCTGGTCTACATACATTAATGAAAAAGGGTCTTTGTTGGTACTGTCCAGAAGGTGTCAAAGAGCCTCCAATAGAAAGATCCAAGTATGGCTGAGCATACAAATGTGTGAAGCAGCAGCAAAAAAGCTAATACTATTCTAGGCTGCCTCAACAGAAGTACAGTATCAAGATCAAGGGAAGCAATTGTACCACTCTGTTCTGCCTTGGTCAGACCACACCTGGAATACTGTGTCCAACTCTAGGCACCACAATTTGAGAATGTGTGCAGAGGAGCACAACCAAGATGATCAAGGGTCTGGAAATCAAACCTTATGAGGAGCACTTGAAGGAGCTGGCTATGTTTAGCCTGGAAAAGAGGAGGTTGAAAGGAAATATGATAGCTATATTCAATTATCTTGAGGACTGTCACATGAAAGAGGGAACAAGCTTGTCTTCTCCAGCTCTGGAGGGTAGGACTCTAACTATTGGCTTCAAGTTTTATGAAACGGGATTCTGGCTAAACATCAGGAAGAACTGTCTGACAGAAAGAGCTGTTTGACCGTGGAACAGACTCCCATGAGAGGTGATGGGCTCTCCTTCCTTGGAGGTTTTTAAGCAGAGGTTGGATGGTCATTTGTCATGGATAACTTAGTTGTGATTCCTGCATTGCAGGTGGTTGAACTAGACAACCCTTAGAGTCCCTTCCAACTTTAAGATTCTATGATTCTAAGTAAATAAGATGCTGAGGAACACTGAAAGAATTTTCCAAGGAGGAAAAAGGTGTGAATGTTAGTGGGTGCATTTCCCAGGCATGAAGCACAACTGCTTTTCTTCCCAGCTCCTTCCAAGTCATCCTGCAGAGCAGTCACAGCCAACCCTTTTCACATTCTCTTCCAGTGTTCTTTGCTGCTGCACTCCAAGTCTCTTTCCCCCGCGGTGAGTAATGACCTAAAGATGCAGGTACTGCCCTTTCTAAACAAGGGGAAGCAGGTAGGCAGAGTGTGCCAGAAGCAACAACCAAGGCAGCAGAGCCCCATTGCTGGCTGAGAGGGGAGGAAGGATCAGATCACCCTCTTCTTCTTGGGCCACCTTCCTCTTTCTTCCTGCTGCTGCAATTGCTTCTGCCCCAGTGAAGTAGGGTTGGTGGTGGCGGTTTAATTCGTGTGCATCACCATCATTTTAAGAATTAGATAGAGCACTTCCACACACTGGAATGCAGAGAGGGGTAACTGAAGAAAAGGCACTAACTCTCCCACCACAACAAGTGACGCAATTGTGCTAATCACATTGGAAAATTTGGATAACAATGGAGAACATGTAAGAAAGAGGGGGGTGTTGTCAGGATTCACAGTAATAAATGGGGGGGGTAGTGTCAATTATGGGGGACATGGCAGCTGTGAATATTCCCACAGCAGGAGGGGGCAAAACTCTGAATTCATTTTTTAAAAAAATAATAATATTTATTGCTTTTAAACCTTACAAACAAGAAGAAAAAGAAAAGGAGAAAAAAGAAGAAAAAAACAATACAATACAATATATAAACAATACACCACACAACATTAACACATTAAACAAAACAAAACAAAACAAAAACAATTTAAAAACATACATCCTACCATTTCAGTGCCTTATCTTTCATTCCCTTGTTTCATCGACTTCCTCTCACCTCCCTTTTTGTATTCCACTTCTATTAATTGTTTCAGCAATTCCTTTCCATCTTTCACTATTTTCTGTCATATAAATATCTTAACTTATTTTAACCTTATTTTCCATTAATACTATAATACTTATTTATGCTTAACTCCTTATAACACTTCTACTAAAGCCATATAATTTCATTCCAACATTTTTCTAACACTCATTAATTTTACCGTATTTCTATAAATAAACTTTAAACTTTTTCCAATCTTCTTCCACCGTCTCTTCTCCCTGGTCTCGGATTCTGCCAGTCATTTCCGTCAGTTCCATATAGTCCATCAACCTGGTGATCTTCTGTCCGAGGCTCTTAACTCATTTCCAGGTCCCTTCTGCAAGTCTTCTTCGTATATTTTGTCTTCTGCTGATCTTGTTCTTAATTTCCTTCCTTTGATGCTGAAAAGTAGGTCTCGGGGGAGCTCCAACCTAGCAATATTTTTATTCCTTCTTGACATGTCATCCACATCTCCGTGGTTAAAACTAAAATCCAAAAGATATTTCAGGATGTGTTTCAAAATCCCTCCAAATCTGAAGGTCCCCACAACTCCAATTTCCTCCTGACCCAAGTCCAGATCCCAAAGGTCAGTAAATCCCTGCATGAGGTGATCTATCCAACTTTCCTTCTCCAGTCCAAGCAGGGTTCCAATCTGACTTTCTCTGAATTCAATCCTGGAGGGCAACAACTTGTAGTCATCAAATTGCCTCTGTAAGGCTGGGGCTCTCTCCCTCTCCACTTGTATTACTTTAGGTTCAACAACCACAACTTTCTCCCTCACTTTCTCCACCATTTGGCATGTCAAAGTAGGTTCCTGTATCGGTTCCTGAATAGTTTCTGTGTAGATGTTCACTTTTTGTCCCAAATTAGTCGCTTTTTGTCCCAAAATATCAATTTTAATATTCATCACATCCGTCTTCTTGTGGAGCTGTTCCAATGACTCACTTATCTTGCATAGTGCAGTCACTAAGGCTTCTTCTGTCGACATTCTCAAGCGATCCAAGGTCAATGTCACGGTTTTCTCTTGCAGCTGGAGATTCCACCAGCCCAACTCTTGTAACAATTTCAAAGGCTCCCTCTAGAGGAAACAATTTCTGTTTGTATCAATCCTTTTAAGCACAGTTCAAGCAGTAAGATTAGTTTCAATTTTCAACTACTTTTACTCCTTTTTAAACGCAGAAGGAGACAATGGAAACAATGTATTTCTCTTATTTAACTAACTGTCACAGTCAATGAACTTTCCCAAAAACATCAGTCTTAAGCAGACCGTTTCCAGGTGATCCAACTTTCTTCACTCTCTCCTGCAGGCTTACACGATCCAAAATTTCCCCCCTCTTCTCCTGCCTCCAAGGGGGGTTTAATAATTTTAGCTGATGGAAGTTTAATCCTTTACATAGGACTTTCCAAGACTTTAGCTTGCAAATTCTTTGCTTCAATTTATTTACAAAAGGGGAAGACAGACTTCCTGTTTGAAACCTCCCCGTTTCGGTGCCAAATTAAGAGGTTTAAAAATCCAATTTTCCGTTCTACTCACGAGTAGTTGTTTAGAATCAAATTGTCCACAGGAAAAAGTCAGTGCTCTCCGGCAACAGCAATGCGGCTTCACTCCGTGAAAGAAGCAGTCAGTTCGAAGCACCGCACCGCTCACCCCACATCACTCCAGATCCCCGAAACTGGGTCTCCCCGTGAGTAGGGGAGGCGCAAAAGGTGCCAGCCGAATCCCACGTTCACAGGCTTCTCCCGCCTGCGATTTTTTTTTTTGAAATTAATTTTTATTCAAATTTCCAATAACCAATCCATTTATAATTAAACATCCAATTTAACTTATACATTCTTTTTGACTTCCATCAGCCTATCTGACAATTTTCATATTTATCACAACTTCTCACATTTCATACATTTATGTTGCACTTTGACAATCCCTATTTTATCTTCTCTTTTAAGCAACATTCCAGTTTATTTTTTCACAGAGCTTCTTGAAATCCAACAAGCGTTATTTCCTGATCACACACAGTTTTCATATACTCTGTAAATTTGTTCCAGTCCTCGGTGAATCTCTGATCGCGTTGGTTTCAGATTTTCCCAGTTAATTTGTCCATTTCTGCATACTCCATCAGTTTCATTCTCCATTCTTCCCTCGTTGGCATTTCTTCCTGTTTCCACCTTTGGGCCAGCAAAATTCTGGCTGCTGTTACTGCATATCTAAATAACTTCACATCTTTCTTTTCAACATCATTCCCTACTATACCAAGTAAAAATGCTTCTGGTTTCTTTACAAAAGTATATCTCAACATTTTTTTCATCTCATTATAAATCATTTCCCAAAAGCATTTCACTTTCTTACATTCCCACCACATGTGATAAAATGTCCCTTCTTTCTCTTGACACTTCCAACATTTATTACTAACTTTAAACATCTTTCCAAGTTTCACAGGAGTTATATACCATCTGTATATCATTTTCATAACATTTTCCTTTATCGTAGCACATGCGGTGAATTTCATTCCCTCTTTCCAAAGTTTAATCCACTCCTCTAATTGTATATTGTAACCAAAATCTTTGGCCCATTGAATCATAACCGTTTTTACTTCTTCATCTTTTGTGTGCCATTCAAGTAATAATTTATACATTTTTGACAATATTTTTACATCACTATTCAAGATTTCTTGCTGAAACCTCGATTTTTTCCCTAAGAAACCTTTTTCTCGCATCTCTTTTTTAAACATTGCATTCAATTGGAAATATTGCAACCAAACATTCACCTTTTCTTTAACCTCTTCATATGGTTTCAGATTCCACTTATCTCCTTCTTTAATTATCAAATTTTCATATGTGGCCCAATTCCCTGTCATATTGACCTTTTTCGTACTCATTATTTCCAATGGCGATAGCCACATTGGAGTTTTAGGCTCTAATAGATTTTTGTACCTATTCCACACTTCAATTAACGTTCCTCTAAAAATATGATTTCCAAAACCTTTATTCACTCTGTTCTTATCACACCATAAATACGCATGCCACCCAAATCTATTGTCATATCCTTCTAAGTCCAACAATTCTGTGTCCTCTAATTTTATCCATTCTTTTAACCAGCAAAGACAAGAAGCTTCATAATATAACTTTAAATCTGGCAGGGCAAAGCCTCCTCTTTCTTTTACATCTGTCAATATCTTAAATATAATTCTGGGCTTTTTGCCCTGCCAGATATATCTTGATACTGTTCTTTGCCATTCTTTAAATATTTTCACACCTTTGATTATTGGTATTGTTTGAAACAAAAACAACATTTTCGGTAGCACACTCATTTTTATCGTTGCAATTCTTCCCCATAACGATAGTCTCATCCTTGTCCATACATCTAAATCACATTTGATTTTGTTCCAAGTAGGTACATAGTTGTTTTGAAATAGGTCAATATTCCTGGGAGTTAACGTAATCCCTAAATATTTTACTTTTTTAACCACTTTCATTTCTGTTTGTTGCTGTATTTCTTCTATCACTTCTTGATCTAAATTTTTAACCATTATTTTGGTTTTTTTTCTATTTAATTTAAAGCCTGACACCTGACCAAAATACTCAATTTCTTCTAACACCTCTTGAACACTCTGTATGGGATCTTCTATAGTTATGACTAAGTCATCAGCAATAGAAGATCCCGCCTGCGATTTTTAGTGGGTCTCCGCCTTCGCCGTGGCGGCCAGACCCTGAATTCCACGGAGCAAATTCCTCCCAATCAGAGGAATTCCGCCATTGCCGGAGGCGCTAACCCGGAAGTGAAAACTCTGAATTCATCTCTTTACTTTCTTTCATATGAGTGAATTGCGGTCATGCACTCCTTTGGGGGTGAAATAAGGTGCTCAGTTTGTAGCTAACATTTTAGTGGAAATAAACCCTGCTTGTGTCCCCTGGCACCAGGAGTCCTGGCCTTTCCTTGCAGCAACCCAACAGGGAGTTGAGTAGATCTGCATGCAGAGACATATATCAGCCATCATCAGATATCTCCCCCCACACACCGTGCATTCTGATGGCGGGAAGTTGCTGATTAATCATAAGTCTGGAATGCAAGAGGTAAGTTTAAAGATAAGCAAATAAAACTCCACACCAGGCATTTATCTTGAAAGGACATTGTTTACTCAGTTTTTATAGGAAATTCAGATACTGTCACTGCAAATGTTACATACCAGTGGGTTTTTTCTTTTTGTCCTCCTGTTTATTTTCAGACCTGATTTGTGCTGAAATGTATGCAGGCTACCATTGTAAGCATGTGTGTCTAGTGTGGATTGGAAAAGTGCTTAAGGCTTTTCAGACCTATTTCTTAATTATCTCTAGATAATACTAGATAATATCTCAACGTAATTTGAGTTGCTTCCTGTTCATTTGCCATGGTTGCCACATTCCTAAATTTCCCTTAATCAGTACCTGTTCCCTGTGTGGGTGGGTTAATTACTTGATTCCTCTGAAACCAGAATAATTCCTCATTTTTTTTTCATTGGGTGGAATTCAACGTCATGCTATCACAAATGTCCACTCTGGGTATGAGTATCAAGCTTGCCAGACGAAATGGTCTCCCCTCCTCCAAATGCTGTTCTGGGGGTTCTCCCAGCACACACTCTGGGGCTGGAGTGGGAAGTAGGCATAGCCAGGATTTATGGGGGGGGGACAGGACACCCACCTGTCATCATCCTCTGTCTGGCTCTGTCTAGCAACTTTGGAAGAAAATGTCGCAACAGCAGTTGTTTTAAATTACTTTCTTTTGATCCCAAGTGCTCAGAAAAATCTGTCAAAATCTTTCTACAATTTCTACTTTTAGTTACTCATTTTTATTTATTTACTTGATTTGGGGGGACAGCTGCCCCCACCCCTGGCTATGCCCATGGGGTGGGGGAGGAGAGGTGGCAAGCGCTGTTGTGCAAGCAGAAGGCACTGCACAGAGCTTCCACTGATGAGGTTCATTAGGTGATGACCGACCTTTGCAAAGGTGATTCCCGATCATAGTTGCAAGATTGTGCTAATAAAAAAATAAAAAGAGAAAACCAGAATTAAAGCCCCACCCATGGACAAGAGGAGCTAACTAATTAAAGGGAATTTCATTGCATTGCACTGTAACTGAATAAGATGAAACTAATTAGTTGCCACATTAAAAGAAAGTAAAATTTTTTGACACAGTGGACAAAGAGCTGAACAGTAGGGAAGCATTTTCAGATTTTGCATTCAGATAAGATAACCCAAAAAAGAATGTATGGATTATTTTTCACTGCAGGAATTTACACTAATGAACTTTCCTGTGAATTTCACTGGGGGGGGGAGGATGATATAGTTTGGGCAGGAAAGGTCGGTGAGAAACTTCAGAACTGAACGGAATGGTCTCCATTTCAGTTGTGCCAATAAATAAATAAATGCATGATAACACAAAGAGGATTGTAAAAGTTTCCAATGAATATTTTAATTTGCATTTCTCTCACCATAGTGATAGTTTGGCATCAGCCAACATGCAGGCCCAATTTTGACTTTATATTTCCTATGAGAGCTCGATTATCTGCCTACAAGGAAATTAAGGGGAAGGGAAATCACTTCAGCTGAAAAGATTGCTAAATACTGTTTGAGTATCAAGTTCAGAATGAAAAGGGGAAAGGACAGAAGAACAGTAGCTTTGCTTTTGAAAGTTAACAAGAGTTACTGAATTTTGCATAATAAAAGCTTTTAGTAAGGCTAATTGCACATTCCCTGCTCAATTTCAGTTACAGTTTTTCCTCTTGTCTTCTCAAATGTTATTAAGCCAACAATTAAGTAATTTCTCCAGCTGAGCTAAGTGATTGCAAAGACACAGCAATTTGGTGGCTTTGTGTGATGGTCACACTTGAAATGTTCCTTTCCATCTAAAAGTTCCCACAAAGGAATTCCCTTCATTTGTCTAGAAGGGATTTCCATCCTCCCACATTTACCCTCTGATTGAGCCACCGGAAAAAACTTTCCACAGTCCACAGCAATCGGAGCGCTCCTTAAATCCTGGAATGAAAGATATCCGCTTGAAATTCACATTCAAAGCACTACCAAATAATTACTAAAACAGGAATGTTGCTGGATGGTCAAATGCATACAAAACCAAGACTCCCGTACCTCAAAGAGTTGCATAGAAGGGAAAAAAATTGCAGGAAAATTTATTTCATTTCATTTCTTTTGTTTTGTATGCTGCTTTTCCACAAAAAAAAATATCATGCTCAAAGTGGCATACAACAAAGAAACAGGGATGAATGTCAAAGAAACACAATGAAAACAATGTCATAATAACACAGCAAAGCAAAAACACAGGAACAATTACATAATATAATAGAACAAAAAATACAATAACATACAAAAAACCATATTTTAATACAGTGAGGCCACAACTTACAGGCATTTAACTTGTGCACATTCAGCTTTATTTGTGTGGCAATAAAGGAGAAAAAAGAAAAAAAGGGGGGAAGAATTTTTGGGGAAATGACTTTCAAAATCTCACCTGCCATTGAACCCAATGTGTTTTAACTATATAAGATTTTGGCTTTAGGCACGATCCCTGGAATGTAAACCCCATATAAGTTGCAGGCTTCCTGTACTATGACTATAACAAGAATGTTTATAAACAAAATACAACATTTAATAGCAAAAATAACAAGGGAGCATCACCATGGGTGTAGCCAGTATTTTTTTGGTGTAGCCAGTATTTTTTTTTTGGGGGGGAGGCACTTTCCTGGGCAGTATGGAGGTGAGGCAGAGAGCAGCAGGTTCATGGATGCCTGAGTGTAACAGCAAGAGCACCCGGCCGGCTCTACTGCAACACCTGTTGTTACCAGGTGCACCTCTGACTTACACGTGTGTCCAGTGCTCACGTGTATTCAGTGTTCAGTACATGTGCCCATTTAAAATGGTGTGTGCCTTTACCCTTATACCCAATAAAGATCTTTGCACAGCAGAAAATTGCGAAAGTTCGTTTTATTTCACGGAAATGAGAAGAGAGTATGTGGGTGCTGCTTCAGACAGCAACGTTACAAATATGTAGGCAGTAATACAATCACTGCGGGTGGCGCTGTGGGTTAAACCACAGAGTCTAGGGCTTGCCAATCAGAAGGTCGGCGGTTTGAATCCCTGTGATGGGGTGAGCTCCCATTGTTTGGTCCCAGCTCCTGCCAACTTTGAAAGCATGAAGTGCAAGTAGATAAATAGGTACCGCTCCAGCGGGAAGGTAAAAATGCCGTGTGCTGTGCATTGCTCCGGTTCACCAGAAGCGGCTTAGTCCTGCTGGCCACATGACCCAGAAGCTGTACGCCAGCTCCCTCGGCTAGTAAAGCAAGATGAGCGCCGCAACCCCAGAGTCCGCAACTGAACTTAACGGTCAGGGGCCCCTTTACCTTTTAATACAATCACTAAGGACATGCAACTAAAATCTAAAGAATCAAGAGAGTCACTAACACACCCAATGCCTGAAAAATGGGTGTAGCAGGTGCAACAGACCTGTGCTAGAAGAAGGGGGGAGGGAAAGGCATGCAGTTTCAGAACCATAAATTCACTCTTGAAAAAGGATTTCATTATCTTCATGAAGTCTGGTTCCTGCTTACAGGAGGGTGCTAATTAAACTTTGCTGGTAAATATAATCTCTACTGTAGCTATTAGGGTTCAGGATGTTTGCTGTACCTTCCAGGTCACATTTAAGAAAGCAGCTTGTGTCAAGGTCATAAATAGTTCTGCTGCCAGCAGAAGCACCAGCGGGGAGTATAAAAGGAGTAAACTGCTGCTCTCTATGTAGCTGACTTCATTCATGCACAAAAACCTGGCATGAGCAGTCTTGGGGGAACCTTGAGGTTTGCAGAAGTACTAAAAAATATTTAGAGGAACGGGAAGTGTGAAGAAGGGACACAAAACAGTCCAATAAGGACTAAGGCTCCTCAGTGACCATGGAAAGCTCACTGTCCGCAGAATACTAATTGAGCAAAAGACCACATCAGATGAGGGATGGAATGAGGTATCCCAAAGAAGGAACCACCCACAAAGAAACATTTTGTTGCAGACCCTACTTGTTCATACAATTAATAACTGGTATAGTAGTATTTGCATGATTTTTAAAAAAAAGAAATGGCAGCTGTGAGTGGCCTAAGTATCAATTGAGATCAAGATGCAGAAGTAGGAAAGCTTTATCTCTTTGTCCCTACCACAGTCCTGATTTAGGGACAGGTCCCCCACAATTGCTATTTTCCATTGGGACGTGAGGTTTGGGATAAAAAATTGCAACCGTGGGGGTGGGGTCTGGTCCAGAATAGGACCACGTGAGTTTCAAAGGGTAAAGCCTTTCACACTGTGGTCACGATATGGGCTGGGGGAAATCAAGTAGTATTTACTTCAAGAAGTATGTCACATGTGTTTAGGCCCTAAGAAAAGACAAGATCTGTGAATTTAATAATACAAAAATCTCCTTCCACATTTCAGGAGTAATAATTGTAATAATACAAAAATCTCCTTCCACATTTCAGGAGTTTTATGCAAGAACCCTTCCCCCAACATGCTAGTCTTGTAAATGCATGGAAGTTCTTGCAAGGGGCTCAATTCAAAAACATAATCCCCTTAGTTGCACTCAGCAACAGACATCTAGGCCACATGAGCCTGCTGATCATGTAACCTGGCTCTCACTCTGATAAAAGGCTGGGAGCTCACAGTCCAACAGAGAAACCTCACAGCTATACCTGGCACTGACTGTAAATATTTTACTGATATGGCATAACTCTCTTGACTATAGCCTATAAAATCCTATTTGATCCTTTTTTTTGAAATGTAGCCTTCATAAAGATGAGATAAAGCAGGACTTCCTACTTCTGTCTCGTTAAAATTATTGTGGAGGCGGGGAATCAACTCTCAAGCCTCTTTGTTGAAAGCTTATGAGCTTACATTATAACATATAATAATATGTAAATACAATTTACTGTACCAAGACTATGTATAATGATTTACTGGATGTTACAATTCACACAAAAAAAATAAAGTTTAAAAAAATCAGTCTAGCTCCAGATGCACATATACATCAGACGGTTATTGAGATCATTTTAATGTGAGTCAGCCTTTATTGTATGCTAACCTTGTAGGGCTAACAACTTCCATATTAGAGAACTCTGCATAATCGATGTTAGAAAACATCAAAGGGTGGGGGACAAAAAGAGGAGGAAAAAAGATGCTATGAAGCTATAATAATCTTTGTTCCTTTAAAAACTAACAAACTAAAACCCTGAACTATTATATTCTGTGCCATTTATCATGAAGAAAGAGGTAACTATCACAGCAAAAGTCAGGAGGCCATAAAAAAAATATTGCTCACACACAGAATTCAAGCCTCCCTCCTGAAAATAGCATGGTTAAGATGGGGGCGTAAATTACACGTTTTATTTAAAAGCTTTGCTTCTCCTTCTGAAACGTCATGCTCCCCCTGTTCCGCCTTCCACCTGCCACCTGCCATCTGACAGCTACACGATGTGGTGTGAAGAGCCTGGGTGTGAACGCTGTGAATAGCTGAGAGAAATGTATGTTTTGTCAGCCTAAAAACTTATGGTCATGAGTTCGTGCAAGGCAGGAGGCAGGCAGGCACATTTACCCAAAGATTTAAAGCTCTTGGTGTTAGAATAAGATGTAGCAATCACTCAGTAAATACGGGGGGGGGGGGGGGGAGTAAAGGTGCCACAACTGGTTCAGTGCTTACACAGCCTCCCTGGAAACTCCAGAGAAAGAGATCACCCCATACTGTAAGAATCACCTGTACGCTGATGACTCTTTAGTCTGAATCGCTGGATGATTTCCTGCAGCAGTTTCATGTAGAATCTATGCTGTATCTGCCAAAAAGCATTAGAAATAATAAATATGCACCAGGAATTTTGTGGCACACCCAAAAGCCACTGGCCATGGGCAGAACAACAGACAACTATGGACTTCTCTACAACTTCTTTCATGATAATATACATCAACACAATCCTTGAGAATGATGTCGGCAAGGGATTGTAAAGGGTTGACCTTAATGGGCCTTGCTTCTCAATAGACATGCATACGGTTGTGCTATGAATATGCTACCCTGTTTAAGGCCTTTATCCTAGTTTGATCAACCATTTATTCATTACAGTTTTTCCCCCATCTCCCTAATGTGTCCCATGGTGGCACAAGGAAAAAAAATTATTGAGGGGGGGGGACAGAAAGGGCAAAGTATATTTCTAGGTGGGAAAATTGTGTTTCACGTGTTAAGATCTCTGAAAGGATAGCAACACTATATATTAATGACAGGAGTCCAGCAATGCGGGGATTGGGGTAAGCTCCTTGTTTGGGGGGGTGCGCTAGCCATGTTGGCTATGGGTGATCTGAGTTGTAGTGACTAGAATGTACATTTGGAGGGCACCAGGCTGTGGAATATTGGGCGGTACCCAACTAAACAATTCCAGGAATGCAAGTACTTTTGGCTGTGCAACAAAACTTCATTTGCCCCTCCCTCTCCCCACATGCACCCTAAATATGTTCTGGGATTTTCCCCAACCCTCCAGAGCAGATTTAGAGAACATGGAAATGTTTCACTGGATAGCACCCATTGTCTCCTCTGACTAGAAATTGCTCACTAGGTTCAGGGACAGATTTTTTATTTTTATTTCTACCTCAGATCCTTATTACTGGAAATTGGGCTGGAACCTTAGGTTTTCCCCCTGAACTGTGGGCCTTCTGGCCTTCCTCCCTGACCTGCTCCCTCCAGCAGCCAAGTACAAGTTCTCATAAACCCCATACTCCACATGGATGCATTTCCAATAATATAAAGACTTTGTATTTCAAGGCTGAATCTCTCATGAGGAATACCCAATGGAATCCCAAGAACATTATTAAGATTATGGAGTTTGTTCAAAAACAACAACATCCCAGTCTAAGATACCGCCAGTAACTCCTTAATTTAAAAGTCTAAGTCTCAGGCATGGTCTACATCTCAGAAACTCAAACCCTATCAAGTACTTCTAAGACACAATATGGGGGAGACAATATGAATAAGAGACTTGGTTGTTGGAAAGTCACCTTCTTCTGATTTATTTCTGGAAAAGATACTTGGAAGCCATCGTAATGTTCTACAAAATAAAATAAAGTAATAGAAAATTGTTTAATCGAGTGAGAATCTGCTGTGCTTTTAAAACTGGGAGAAACCCAGCTTTACTAAAGATATAGGCTGGACAGAAAGTAAATAAAGCCACTTAGACAAGAGTTTGCCTTGTTTGGAGTAAAATATAAAAAAGCAATTTATCTCTTAATAATTATGGGTCCATTACATGCTGTATTCTTTAGCTGAATCAATGCATTCATTCTAAAATGAGTCAGTCCTTTGGGACCCCTTGTTTTTCAAACTGTTGTAGCTGAAGCTTTTCAAAAAATGTAATGATTTGGCTGATCTGTCTTAGTCTTATCATAATAGTTTACGTTTATGAATATTTTAAGCCAGGATCTCTTTTACCCCTATAGCAATGCTGAGAAATTGGTAGTTACTTATTTCCAATTGTACATTTTCTTTGCATTGGTATAAATTTCCACAAAGTTCCTTTTATAGAAAGTATTGGCACTTCTATTCATTAGCGGGAGCCAGCTTGAGGAGGGGGGGGAGATTCTTTAAGGAATGTATGTTGTATTATTCACACATACACACCTGAAATTACTATAGTAAAGGCAAAAAATGTTGAGAGGTGACACAAAATTAAAAGCTTCCTTTGAAAAAAGCCAAAAACTTCATGGGACACAAGGCAAATAACTACTTTCTTTCATATTAACCCCCCCCCCCTTTTATCCTTGCTCTAGGTAAAGGTAAAGGGACCCCTAACCATTAGGTCCAGTCGTGGCCGACTCTGGGGTTGCGGTGCTCATCTCGCTTTATTGGCCAAGGGAGCCGGCGTACAGCTTCCAGGTCATGTGGCCAGCATGACTAAGCCGCTTCTGGCGAATCAGAGCAGCACACGGAAACGCCGTTTACCTTCCCGCCGGAGCGGTACCTATTTATCTACTTGCACTTTGACGTGCTTTCAAACTGCTAGGTTGGCAGGAGCAGGGACTGAGCAACGGGAGCTCACCCCGTTACGGGGATTCAAACCGCCAACCTTCTGATTGGCAAGTCCTAGGCTCTGTGGTTTAACCCACAGTGCCACCTGCGTCCCTACAACAATCCTTGCTCTACTCTGCTGTAAATTTGAAGATTTTAGGGGAGTTAATTTAGTATGTTAACTTCACATTTACAAGATGAAGTCATCCCTGCCTGAGATTTTGGTGTGTTATCAAGTTTACAACAAACAGGTAATGAGGTAGCATCACCTTATTCTTCCAAAAGTTCAGTGCAAAGGCTCTCAGCTGGAACAGCAGGCATGCCTCCATTTTGTATTACAGTACACCTAATGCACACTGGGGTCATTCAGCAATTCATAGCTAATTATAAACTGCATTTCTGTTTTAAGGGATTGTTTAAGTAACTGCTTGTGGTGCAAAATACAATGGGTCGTGTATATTTGGCACATTTGAGCCTAGCTAGCCGTCGGTAACTGGTAATTTTGCACTGACCACACACACACAGGTCCACACAGAAGAGCAGTGAAATCAGCAAGATTGTGTGGGCAGCAGCACAGCACTGCAGAAAATGTTCCTCCAAAACAACATGCAAAACTACACATTTGGTATCACAAAGGATTCCTCAAGTGCAAGATTACTGGGCATGCTGAAATCCCACACTATCAGGTTGTTGTATGTGACACATAATTCAGCTTCCTGAGTCAGTCAGATTTCTTTTGGTAAAACAAAAATAAAAACCAAGCTTCCAGCTTGTTCTAGCTTTATGCAATATGCAGCTAAGCATATGGGCGATGCCTAATGAAATCTCAGGAGCCAGAGGGAGAGCCGAATTAAGATTTCCAGTGGTCAGGATTTCAGAACAAATCTCTCCCCAGGAGCAACAAAAGCCGAATAAATTTATGCAAAATAAGAGAAAGCACACAAAATTGCTTAATTTGTATTACACATGGAGGGGTCACAAAGTTTGTGGGTGTGTTTGTTTGTGTCTTTGCAGTTTGGGCTGCAAGCAGAGTGTGCACGTGTCCTGCCTGCCATCGTTCTGGATCCGTCCTGAAAGCAAGTATTCCCTACAGCTTCAAAGAATGAGACAAACATACTGACATGAAACACTAGACAGCAGCTTTTGCCTCTATAAAAAGAAATGTTAAGTCGCTTGTAATAAACATCAGTAGCTTTGGTTCCAGTTCCAAAATAAAAATAATCAAGCATAAAACTACACACAACAAACTTCCTCTGGGGTATTGAAATTTTCAGAGGATTAGAATGCAAGAGATTATATTTGTTATGTCAGCTCAGTGAGCTGGCATCAGTTTTACCTACTACTTTGCAAAAGGTCAGGGTTAAGGAACAAGCGCCAGATTCTTTGCATTAGGAGCTGCTGCAGGGAATGGAAGTGTTGGTGACCTTCTTGGCTTGGGGAGGGCTGACAGCAGCTAATGCTTCTGCTGAACCCACCCCAATAGCCTCCAAGTGCATATTGAGCTGGTATAATGACAACACTAATTACAATCCTGGAAACTATAAAGAGCTGAAGAAGCAAAGAGGAATATTAAAAGAGAAAGATCCTCTGAAGGTGGAGAGAACTCTCAGAAGCCGGGAGGAAGAAACTGGACCCAGTCATTCAGAAGCACTAAAGGTCTCCAGGCAAAGGTTCAGCGGGGGAGACGAAGGCAGTTTGTGGAATTCAGCCCTTCGCCCACATGTGCAGCCCCTGCTTTGCCTAGCCCCATAGCTTGTAGTTCCTTTCTTCCCCACTCCCAAACAAAACATAGTTCCTTCTCTTCCTAGGAGCAGCTGACCAAGGCTTCCCCCCAGCTGCTGGGCCTTCTGTTTCCTCAACTCCCTCCCTTGTTTCCCTCTTCCACTCATTCTCCTCCAAGGAACCTGCTTTCTTTTATCCTTCCTCAGCGGTTCTGCAGGAGCAGCTGGTCACTGTTGGAACTAGTGGGGTGGAAGGCAAGGAGCTCAACAGTAGGGAGCACCAGAACCAATGAGAGGCAGAGCAACACATGCCCCCATCTTCCTCACTGCTGAGATTTACAGGGGCAACAGACTTAAGACCAGAGAGGAGGAAGTCAGCTCCCAGCTTTTCGACTGGTCCATAACTGCTGTCAACATCATTCTGCCCCACCCGTGGGGAACTTTAGGTCCAAGGCCCAAATGCATCTCTCCAAGTCTCTCTGTCTAGCCCACAGGACTCTCCCCAAATCACACCCCCCCTGCCAGCCACACACCCTAATGGCTTTGATTCAGATCCTCCTTGAGTGTTTTTGTGCCCTGGGCACAAAATTGTTAGGGACACAAAATTTCAACACTCGGTGCTGCCTCAGTACAGCTGTGCACTTCCATCACTGGGCACACTGAAAACAGCTCTTCTCCATGTGAACCAGAGAGTGACCTCTTCAGACAACACTTCTTTTCTTAACTCTGCAGCTACTCTCTCCTGGGTGACACAGACACCATTAGGCAGTAGGATGTGCATGGTACTCCGCCCGTTTCCCTCTCACCCCCTTCAGCGTGGCCTTGGGCGCTGGCATCCCATACTACGCCACTGCTTACATGTGTCCCCCAAAAGAAAAGGTGGCCCTCCATGTGAAAAAGAGTCCCAACCCTTGACCTAAAACTCTCATTTCCTTTGCATTTGTACTATTTATCACTATTATAAGGCAAGGAAAAATCCGAACCCACTGCCTTGTACGGCATCTCCAGGAGAAGAAAAGGCTAAGGAGTAAACCCTGCACAAATTTGGAGTTGAATCCCAAATATTATTGTATGCCTCCTTCTAGCAACTCCTGCAACCAAGCTGGTGCCAAACGTCTTGCTCTGTTTTCCATCAGTGAGGCAGAGAGGGGGCTTGTCGTCTCCAGGACCTCCAGGCGCTGCCCAGGCTTGCAGCCCAGGGAGGTCACTTTGATGCTGCTAATGCAGTAAAAACAATGTGGGAGGCAGCAGTTATGAGTGACCAGTCTCTGCAGCCACAGCAGGTGCTGTGATTCTCCAGTGGTTTGACTTCACCTCACCCCCCTGGAGGCACACTCTGTTTTTTCTCGAGTCAGATGAATGCCAACAAAAAAAAGATCTCGTGACAGCAGGTTTATTAACAACTGGAAGAAATGAGTGAAAGATAGCAGGCATAGGAACTTAGGAAGCTTCCTTCTGTGGAGTCAGATCCTTGGTCCATCTAGCCATGTGCTGTCCACACTGACTGGCAGCAGTTCTGCAGGAGTTCAAGCAGGGTTTTCTCCCAGCCCCACCTGGAGATGGCAGGGGTTGCAAAACAGATGCTCTGCCACTGAACAATGGCCCATTTTGCTGTGCAGAGGGGTGGTCACGATGGCCCTAGAGGTCTCTTCCATGCTACGGTTCTATGATTTTACCCCTGATGATGTTACCTGAGCAGATTATTCCCTGCAACAGAAAACTGTCCCAGGAGTCCCAGGTTAGGTGTCCTCCAAGCCCCCTGTGCCGCAGTGGTTGTTCTCTCTCACCTGACTGCCTCACTTTCTGCTACACACCAACACTGCCCTGTCCACTCTATTATTCTTCCTTACTACTGCACGCCTTTTTCTTTTCTTTTTAATAACAATTTTTAGAAAACCATTTGACCCGCCATTTTCATTTCTCCAGAAGTGCAGTGAATGCTGCTATGGAGTCTGCAAGCTGCAGGGCCCAAAGTCTACCCCTAACAACATTACTAAGAAATAGTTATGCCTTAAACATGCAATAGACTCATCCAATAGTTTGTCTGGTCCAAGAGATACTGGCACTCCTGAGGAACAGTCACACATGGGCGGTGGGGGGGGGGTGTAAGAGCCCACCTGTCCTCCCTAAACAGCAACTGCCTCTCCTGCGGAGGCAAGAGCAGGACCTCTGCTTCTTCCTGCTGAATGGCCTCCTTAAAGAACAAGCATCGCTAAAACAAAGTAGTAAAGAAGGTGATGAATCACCCTTTGCCATAAGGAAATAAAGGGATGAGCTCTCAGCTAAGCTGAAGTTCTTGACAGAAAGAGTGACAGCCATTGAGAAGACAATAACTCTTTCACCACCTTCTTTCGTGGCAGTGGTACTAGTCCCAGATCTTGTGTGCCAAGGCCCTGTGACCCGCAGTTCCCGAGTGATTAATAAACAGTCGGACATGAGTATCTAGGTTTATGGGATCAAATAGGTCACAACATTATTGGTTGCAGATGTGAGGGTTTGGCATAGGCATTGGGTGAAGCCAGGCTGTATCTCGACTCCCACCTGTCTGCAGGGAGTCTATCTAAGGGTAAACCACCAATAGAGGGAGCCCTATAACTTATATCAAATAGGGGCACCCGGAGGGGTCCCCGTTGGGGTCATGGCATGGCCTTAGCCCACGTTTGGGCATCAGACAAAGCCACAGCCCTGAATTCCTTAATGAGGAAGGGCAGGCGGAGGCTACAACCTCCCCTCTCTTAAACAAAGGCTTGCCCAATGCCTAACCTCACAAAGTTGTGACAATTGCTACAAGGAAGGTGAAAAGCAAATGGCTGGTGCCAATGTGCCAAGTAGAAAATAACCCTACCCAGTGCCAACCATATGGTGGCTGACATTTGTCCATAGCAAGGTCGTGTCAGAGCAAAGCATGAAAAGAGGGTGGGTAGGTTGGGAGATCTGGTGAAAGGGTGAGAGAGGAGGGCCCCCAGGCTACACCATGGTTAAATTTCCTGCAACCACACCCCCTACCGATGCTGACGGGTTGGGGCCATGCCCAGTGTGGCCCACCCAGTGCCAGCGACGTGGCCGGGACAGCATGAGGGGAGCGTCCACTCCCCACCCCCACGCCCGGTTGCCTGGCCACAACACCACCCACCAAAACAGGTGAGCACACGTACAAGAAGAGGAGTCTGCTGGCTTTTCAAGGTGCCATTTAAGAGTGCTGGGTTCAGATGCAGAGTGTTTCCACAAATCACTTAGTGCAGAATTTTAAATAATGGCTTACAGTTCTGTTTATCTATAGGCTCTGAAATGAAGCAGTTAACAAATAATGTGCACTTTTCAGAGGTGTGTTGTGAATATATGAGCTTCAGTTCATATTCATACCACATGAAGTTGTAAAAATATGGTATGCAGTGAAAATGTGGAATTTCCTATTAATTTTAATGTAAATAGTGTACTGCTATTCTTCTAAATTAATGTGCCAAGAATAAACAAAATTAATGTTAGCAGAACTGCTGTGAAGCCTTCCAATTATGAATAAATGGATTTCCACTTTTTAAGCAGTTTTTCAATGGTTTGACAAAGTGTGGGCTTTCCTCGTTGCTGCAAAGATTACACACAAAATTAAAGTTAGTATACCTTGCTCCTTATTTTGTGTGCATACAATGAGCTTGAAAGAAATCTTGATAAATAAGCATCCAAGCCTAACAAATAATAATAATAATAAATATGTGTTTATTAAAGCTTTCTCATTTCAGCCTCTGACTTAACTTAGCAGTTTAGCTATCAAAAGTGCTTACTGGGGTCTGCAGCTAGCTTCACGTGTACGTATAACACTGAAAGTGTTTCCAGATTGTCACTGTTTTGCAGGAGAAATTCAAGCACATATAATAAAATTAGGCTTGCATAATTACAGTGGACAAAAGTGTTGCAAAAAATCCCTGCACAACATATCCATTTTAAAAGAGAAACAGACTTTCTGCAGTTAGGAAAGTGACATGGAAATGCATTGCAAAGTTTGAGATGAAGAGATGATTGGCAGGAAAATGTTTAAGCAAAGCAAATCAGGGTGAATGCCCATATTGTATAACTTCCTCACACACAAATCAGAATGCAGGGCTGGCCCAAGACATTTTGTCAGCTGAGGCAAATCACAAAACGGTGTGCCCCTCCCCAGCCAGAGAAAAAGGGGGTGTAAAGTCAGGAAGGGCGGGGAGAGATAAAGATCTGCATTGGAAGCAAGGGAAAGAGGAGACCAGCAGCAGCCACTGTCCCCAGATATATTCTCTGATTAGTTCAATTCTTTGTTACTGTCCACATCTAATCTATATCTTTTTAAAAGTAAAAAAGTATATGAAAAATGTTTCAATATTCTTTACAATAAGAGTTTAAAAATAAACATGCATCTGAGACACGCAGAAAAGGTCCGCTCTTCTGTTGCCAGCCTCCAGACCTCTCACGGATGAGGCCCACAAAGAAGAGCCTCGGAGGGTGATCTCAGGGTCTGGGTCGGTTCCTATGAGGAGAAGAGGTCCTTGAGTTAGTGCAGGATATTGCATTATAAATGTTCCCCATTATCCCAGCCCAATGGTGATGATAGATTGGGCAAGAGATTTAGGACATAACATAATGTTTGAGGACTGGGAAAGATTGTGGAAGAAAGGGGTGAAGTTCACCGCATGTACTTTGTTAAAGGAAAATATTATGAAAATGATGTATAGATGGTATTTGACTCCTGTAAAATTAGCAAAGATGTATCATAATTGTGATAATGCATGCTGGAAATGTAAAGGAAAGGAAGGAACATTCTTTCATATGTGGTGGACCTGGCCCAAGGTGAAAGACTTCTGGGAAAAGATTTATAATGAATTGAAAAAAATGTTGAAATATACATTTATAAAGAAACCAGAGGCCTTTCTTCTTGGAATAACAGGTTCGGAATTGCCCAAGAAAGATGTTAATCTATTTTTGTATGCCACAACTGCAGCTCGTATTTTGTTAGCTAAAAAGTGGAAAACTCAAGAATTACCAACAGTAGAAGAATGGCAGATGAAGATGATGGATTTTATGGAGCTGGCTGACCTGATTGGAAGAGTCCAATGAAGTACCTAGGGGTTAATTTGACTGCTAAAAATTTGAATTTATTTAAAGATAATTATGAAAAATGTTGGTCAGAAATTAAAAAGGATTTAGAAATTTGGTCAAGATTGAAGCTTTCCTTGCTGGGTCGAATTGCAGTTATAAAGATGAATGTATTGCCAAAGATGTTGTTTTTGTTTCAGACTCTACAGATTGTGGACAGAGTGGAATGTTTTGGAAAATGGCAGAAAGATATCTCTAAGTTTATCTGGCAGGGCAAAAGCCCCGAATAAAATTTAAAATATTGACTGATGCAAAGGAAAGAGGGGGGTTTGCCCTGCCAGATTTAAAGTTATATTATGAAGCTGCAGCTTTCTGCTGGATGAAAGATTGGTTACTTCTTGAAAACACTGATGTCCTAGATCTGGAAGGGTTTAACAATGCTTTTGGTTGGCATGCATACTTGTGGTACAACAAGGTAAAGATTCATAAAATGTTCAAAAACCATATTGTCAGAAAAGCAATATTTATTGTTTGGACAAAATATAAAGACTTACTAGAAAGTAAGACTCCGAGATGGTTATCACCAATGGAGGCTAAGGCCCGGAAGAGACTCAATATGGAGGCCGGCTGGCCGAAATATTGGGAATTAATAGAAAAAATTGGAGACAAATGGAGGTTGCAGATCTTGGAGAAATTAAAGAATAAGGTGCAAGATTGGTTACATTACGCCCAAATTCAAGAGGTTTTTAAATTGGACAAAAAGATAGGATTCCAGGTGGAGAAGTCGAAATTAGAGACAGAACTGTTGGAACCAAAGACTAAGGTATTGTCGAGAATGTATAACTTACTGCTTAAATGGAATACACAGGATGAGACTGTAAAATCAGCCATGATAAAATGGGCTCAGGATATAGGGTATAACATTATGTTTGAGGACTGGGAAAGGTTATGGACCACCGGAATAAAATTCACGGCATGTAATGCCCTGAAGGAAAATATTATGAAAATGATATATAGGTGGTACATGACCCCAGTCAAGCTTGCAAAAATATATCACCTGTCTGATAATAAATGTTGGAAATGTAGAGAGGCTGAGGGGACATTCTTTCACCTCTGGTGGACATGCCCTAAAGTGAAAGCCTTCTGGGAAATGATCTATAATGAACTAAAAAAGGTATTTAAATATAACTTTGTTAAGAAACCGGAGGCCTTCCTCTTGGGCACTGTCGGCCAGAAAGTGTTAAAGAAGGACAGAAGCTTTTTTATGTATGCGACAACAGCAGCAAGAATACTCATTGCAAAGTACTGGAAGACACAAGACTTGCCCACACTGGAAGAGTGGCAGACGCAATTGATAGACTATATGGAACTGGCTGAAATGACTGGCAGAATCCGAGACTTGGGAGAAGAAACAATGGAAGAGGACTGGAAGAAGTTTAAGGATTATCTACAAAAATATTATAAGTTGTATGAATGTTAAGTATTTGCACGATTTAGAAAATACCAGCTCCAGCGAATAGGCTTTGTAAAATAGAAAATTAAGTTATAAGTAAGAAAAAGTCAAAATTTAAGGCAATATTTTGTTTAATTTTAAGGTATGAGCAATTGATAAAAATTATTTTAAATTTAGAAGTATAATATGTGGAAAGTACAAAATAAGGTATGAAATAAGGTAATAATTTGCTGACATTCTGATTATAAATAATGCAGGGTAAGGAGATGCGAGGAAGTCCAGTTAGTTATATAAGAAAAGTTATATTGAATGGTTGGTTATATTTTTCTCTTTTTTCTTATTATGTATTTTGAAAATTTAATAAAATATTTATAAAAAAAAAAAAGGAAGAGTCCGCGACCAGAAGGAGGAGGAACACCACAAAGAATGGAAGAAATTTAATGATTATGTAGCTAAATTTGTTAAGCTAAAATAACTGGAAATAGCCTCCAGATACTTAATGGGCTTAGGATTGTATTTATGTTAACTGATAAAATAATATGTCTAATACAAGAAGGAGAAGATTTAAAGATGTTAATGTTTAATTTAAAGAGTATTAAAATTTGGATTTGGAAAACCGTTACAAGGATATGTAATGAAATTCAACTAAGGGGAAATGAGGAAGTCGTTTTACAAAGTAAATAACTGTTATTTTCAATAAGGTTATGATTTAAGTTTGTTATGTCTTGTTTGTTTTATGTTTTTGTTTGTCGTTGATATTGTAAAAACTAATAAAATTTTTGCATTATCCCAGCCCAATGGCCATGAAGGCTGGGAGGCCACAGTTTCTCCAGCCCTGACATAAAACCGTGGGGACTGAGGGCTCTTTCCACATAACTGGAGTCCCTGATCACAGGGAGACACCTGTCCAATCATGCACCTCACTAGAGACAAAACATCTGGAAATCAAAGATGGACTTTGCTGCCATAATGCTGTTTTCCTGCACTCACCCCCCGCATGTACAGACAAAGATCTGTAAGCAGCTAAAATATTAGTGGAAAGTCTGAAAACAAAAATAACAAACTACATCATAATGCCAGTGTGAACTGATAGGTTGCCCCCATTTGGCAGATTATGACAGGTCCTGAAACCTAATCTCAAAAGGAGTATCAGCACTGGGGAAAGTACAGTGGTGCCTCGCAAGATGAAAAGAATCCATTCCACGATTCTCTTCGTCTAGTGGTTTTTTCGTCTTGCGAAGCAAGCCCATTGACGTCTTAGCGGATTAGCGCTATTAGCGGCTTAGCGGCTTTTAGCGACTTATCGGCTTAGCGGATCAGCTGATAAGCGGCTTAGCGGCTTAGAAAAAGGAGTGGAAAAGGGAAAAAAAGTCGGGAAAACTCGCAAGACATTTCGTCTTGCGAAGCAAGCCCATAGGGAAATTCGTTTTGCGAAGCGCCTCCAAAACGGAAAACCCTTTCGTCTAGTGGGTTTTCCGTCTTGCGAGGCGTTCGTCTTGTGGGGCACCACTGTAAATAAAATGAACAACTAAAATGGTTGTGTGTACTTATGAAGTACATCTCCATGGAAGTTACTTTAGAAAGACAAACAATGTGACATGCGGTGGTTTATAAAACTATTAATATTGTGGAGAAAGATAATTTATTTTTCTCCCTCCAAACACAAGAACTTGGGCTACCCAATTAAATTGACTGGCAATAGCTTCAAGATAATATGGGGAAGGGCTTCTTCATGATTAACAGTTGGCATTTATTACCACAAGACACTGAGGTCCAGCTCCAAGGGGCTTCTGGCAGCTCCCTTACTGCGAAAAATGACGTTACAGGGAAACAGGCAGAGGACTTTCTCGGCAGTGGCCCCATCCCTGGGCACGGCTTGGTGAAAATACTAGCATGCTTCTTTTGCACCAGGTGATATTATTCCCTTGAAACCACACAGTGCCCACGCGGTGGGAGACTGCAGTGCTCTCGAACTATTTGGGTTTGTTTTGCAATCATAGAAAAGTAGAGCTGGAAGGGACCCCGAGGGTCATCTAGTCCAACCCCCTCACTGTAGGATTCCTGTCCACATCCTTGCATGGGCTCAAACCACCAACCTTCTGGTTAATAGCCAGACACACTGACAATCCAATTGGAACACTAAAATTCAGAGTTAGGTCATTAAAATCAAATCAAATACCATTTACTCTTAGTTAGAACTGACTAGTTCCTCCTTTGGGGCAAAACTCTCAACACTTATAATTCCCTGTCCATGGCTCTGAAACAGTTTAAGGCTGAATAATAACAATTTCTTCTGTGTATGTGGTTTGGGTACACCTGTGCTTGTATGAGGAGTCTTTCCTATTTTGGAAATATAAGGTGTTTCTAATAAAAAGGAATCTTTGGTTTATTAAAGAAATCTTCTCGACACTAAATTATGCTCCTAGAAAGCAGATTCACACCAGCATCTCCATTTCCAACAGACACACCCTGCAAAACAACAACTAGGGACATCTGTCACAGTTAGCAGACATATCTTAACCTGCTTCCTCCGTGATCTCATCTGTCAGATACTTTTGCTGCCAAACAGAAATATATAATAGAAGGAAACTCCTGCCCTACTCTGTTACAGAGATTAATCTCTCTCTCCCTCTCTCTCTTCATCTACCCCATATTTTCCCCTCTCAGCTTTTCTGTCTTTCACATGGATTCTTGGCTTAAAACCTCCTCTAACGTGTTACATTTTTATATTGACATTTGTGTCACTTCTCTACATTTTTCTAGATCAGACATGCCTTGAGGCCTCTGTGTTGGGCAACGCAGCACAAGAAATTTCAGCTGTAGTGCTTTCTTACACATGCTCTGACACCTACACAGAAAGCAGAAAGCCAGAAAGCCAAAAGTATCTACGCTGCGGTTTAATTAAAATGATACAGCCCTGTTTCCAGGAACAATCATGTGCCGTGTGTTACGGAGCAAAGTGAAGTCATGCCCCAACTTTCTCTCTCTCTCTCTCTCTATATATATATATCTCACAGACACCCTACAAGAACAACCAAGAGAGAACTGTGTTTTTAATCTAGCCTTTGGGACTAAAATAACCACAGTTTCCCAGGCAGGGACAGGAATCACCTTTTCAAACCACTCCTTGTCAGCTTCATTCTAAGCAGGGGTTACAACATGTCTCCTTGTAGAGTTGTTGGGGGTTTTTTCTGGCTTCATCACACATTTCATAAGCTTGGGGAAAACAGTCTTTATTTCCCCTGTGGGAAAAGACGTGTGACCTACCTTCACAGGTTTGCTGAAAAGATAAATATGCAGCTAATAATGGTAAAGGATGAGTGTGTGCAATGGGAATGAGAAATAGTAACTATTTAAATTTTGACATTCAGCTTATTATTTTTACCCTTCACTAGTGTCCTGTTGGCAACTGTCTCAGGTTCCAAGGCTCCTTTATTGTGGATGAGGAAGGATTTACCCCTCGCCATGCAGGCGATTCAGTAGGAGACAAACAGAAATATAGCCATCTCATCTACTTCTCAGCAACCTTGCCTAATTCATTTTGGCATATCTACTATTTTCTTCTGACCACATTTATTAAATCACTTTTCAGATTCAGATATACATACACAATGGCTGGGCCACAATGCAGGCACATTATTTGATCGCTTCAATGTCAAGTGATGGCTGTCATCTGTGAACAGGCCCTCATGAATATATTTGTTGTTGTTGTTGTTTAGTCGTGTCCGACTCTTTGTGACCCCATGGACCAGAGCACGCCAGGCACTCCTGTCTTTCATTGCCTCCCACAGCTTGGTCATAGAATCACAGAATCATAGAGTTGGAAGAGACCACAAGGGCCATCGAGTCCAACCCCCTGCCAAGCAGGAAACACCATCAGAGCACTCCTGACATATGGTTGTCAAGCCTCTGCTTAAAGACCTCCAAAGAAGGAGACTCCACCACACTCCTTGGCAGCAAATTCCACTGTCAAACAGCTCTTACTGTCAGGAAGTTCTTCCTAATGTTTAGGTGGAATCTTTTTATTAAAATGATACAGCCCTGTTTCCAGGAACAATCATGTGCCGTGTGTTACGGAGCTGATGATCTTAGGTGGTCAAACTCATGTTGGTCATGAATATATACTCAACCAAAATTTTCACATTATCTTGAACCACAAACACACTTCACATATTCAACTCTCGCATATAGGAATTAAAGATGTGACCACAGATCACTCTGAAGTCAGTTTTTAAAAAGAAGCTTACTGACTTGACAATGAGAACCACCATCCCATAAATGAAAGCACAAAACCTCATTGCCTTTTAACATAAAGAGGATCCAGCCCCAGCCCATACTTTCTTTTGTAGCCCCAAATCAGTATTTTAATAAATAGTAAGTTTGCATGTTAAAGAATGGTTTCTAGTTGAGGTCTCTCGCTTTACACTGTGTTATTTAAGGCTTCTAATCTAAACCTTTCAAAATCCTTGTTTTTTCCAAAAAAACATTTCCAATTCTTTTAACTGCTTGTTGTTTCCTTCCCAACCTGTGGGATTTGCACTGGGAAAGAGTTAAGTGTTGTTTCCCTTAAATCTGAAAGTATTCAAGGTTAATTTGCTCTCAATGTTATCAGCTGAGAGGGAGACCTTGCTGATTTTTGGTGTTTCTGCATGCCTAAAATGGGCTTCTTCTGCGTATCCAGTGGACTTCACCTGCTTCTGCTTTTTTCTACTAACCTTTGTTGATTTTTTGAAGACTTTGTGTCAGCGCTCGTGATATGGAGTTGTTGTCAAGAAGGGTCTAATAGGTGTGAGGAAAATATTGACAGGATTGAACACAGAGGAATTACTGCTACCATTACCTTTGCTGACTGGCCAGAAACAGGGGAGGCTGAAGAGCAGCTTCTGAGTGGTAGGTGCTGCATTGATTTCATATTATATCTATTATGGACTCGCAAGGGTACAATAAGATAAAGAGATCAAGAGGCCAGTTAGGGCCTCCAGCTGTCCCAAATTCATCTAACATTGACAACTTTCTGTGTGGTAGCTCTGGTACGCTCCCTCAGACACCCTCACTGGACAGCCCTGAGCCCGCGGTTGCCTCTCTGACGTATTTAGCTAGTAGCTGATGATCTTAGAAACAGCTGACTCTGTAACCTAACAAACTCTGTGGTTAGAAGTTCCCTGCTATTGCCAAAGTTTCCTGTTAAAAAGTGCAAGTACAGTGGACGTTCGGGTTGCGAATGTGATCCGTGTGGGATGCACATTTGCAACCCGCAGCATTCGGGGGCTCAGGGCTGTCCAGTGAGGGTGTCCGAGGGTGCCTGGCTGACCAATTCGACCTCTGCTGTAGTATCCTAAATTCTGATGTTCTGCAGAGAATGGCTCACACATATCAATGAAGGATGAAATAATATGCTACATGCATAAGTGTAACAAAAGCAGGCACTACCTTTTTCTAGGGAAATGCTTGCTAGGGAGGGAAAGCATTTCAATTTTGAATATTCTGATTATTTCTACTTTTAGTTTTTATTTATTTATTTACTTGATTGGGGGGGCAACCACCCCCTTCCCCCTTATTACACCCATGATCAGTTCTAGCAGCTTCCCAGATTGAGGAAAATGAGGCAAATATTTAAAGTTTTAATAGTGAGATCTATGCCATACATACAAAGTTTGCACCCTTCCTGGTATTATCACATTCTAGACAGGTTTCACTTTCTCTGTTTTTGGCATTTACTACATATTCTTCCCTATGTTTATGTAGCAAGCATGTTGTTTTGGTTTTACTGTACTGTATTTTAATTAAAAAAAATATTAAGGGAAGACAGGGAGGAAAGGGATATAGAGGCATGGCTAAACAAACCATCTTTTCCTCAAACGGATACTTCATGAAGAGTCTGGTACCCAAGCAACAGCATTGTTCAGAGAAAGGCATAGTGTGGGAGTCCACAAGATTCAGGTTCTTTGTGTCCTTGCTGAGAGGTGTGCAGTAAGGTCAAAGAGGTGAACTACACAGCGCTTTTGAAGTGCTCTTTGAAAAAGGACATTTATTTTCTGCTGTTTTGTCTTGTTCTTTGTTGGTTTGCAGAAACCAACCAGTGCCTTTGTGCTGCACTTCCTCCTGCAAAATGTATTTTTTCTGCCAGGGCTCCATGACCAAAACCTTGACATTAGTAGATTTAAAAAGGAATTATGGTTGATGCAAATGTAAATCTGGTGATAAGCAATGTTAACAAGGTTTCTTGCTTGTCCCTTTATATGGTTTTGTCATTTAATGGTGCCATATACAAGACCTGCCCTTTCTTCCATCATGGGTTGAACTTTTCATTGGATCCTGTTAACAGTATAGCATTTAAAAATCACAATCTAAGGCCTATATTATTTAGGTATATTTTGTAAGTATCCTTTGTATTCTTTGTCAGCAGCTTAGGGTCTTTTTTGCAGTTAACACATTGTTAAATAAATTAAAGACAGTCAGTCTTACTGGGTTGGTAAACCTGTGTCTGAATGGTATCACTTCAGAAAGCATATCCTCCAACATTCCCCAGTTGAAAATAGGGACATTTCTCACTCCCCCCACCCACAACTGACCCTCCTCGACCCCCCATTCTCCCCTTGCAGAGCATTTCCTCCACCACGACACCTACAGGACACAGCACACACACCTTCCACCATCCTGAGAAAACCCTTTAATCCCGATTTTGTGTTATTATTTGGTAGATTGACAAAAAGAAAAGCACACACCAATAAATTAATTTTAGAAAGGGGCAAGATTTGATGTGGATCCACAAAGCATTTTTTTTAAAAAACACCAAGACTCCTTGCACTCTGCTCCACTCACCCTTTCTTCCCATCCAGGGTGGCCCACCCCTGTGCCTGCCCCTCAGAGACATGGGGTGGGCCTCTGCCTCGGCCGTCTCTCCTCCTCTCAGCAGCTGGCAGTGGCAGCCATGGAGAGGCAACGAGATGCTCCCTTGTAGCCATCACTGCCGCCGCCACCACTCAGGACAAGCGCTGGCTCATCCTCCTCCCTGAACTCGGTGGCGGCACTGGGGAGGGAAATAAAGACATCCCGGGAGGGGGGGGGGATGGATAAAATCATTCCAGGATGGCTTTCATAGTTCTAGAAGCATCCCTGGAAAATAGGGACACTTGGGGGGTATGAGATGTGGGGCACTCACTTGATTGAATGCTCCTGCATGCAAAAAGTTTGCTCCTCATGGTGAAGGCTAGGATAGAATCCTCCCATCCGATGTGCTAGCTTTTTATGTTCTTTTTTTGAAATGGAGAAGAAATCGGTCTTGCGCATTCCCTCCTGTAGTCACAACTGGCATATTATAGACCCAGGTTTGCCAGCTCATTGAGAATGAGATCTAGTGCACAGGATTTCAATATATCCATTCTGCGTCACAAATGTTATTCTTAACTGCAACAGGTTTTGCAGCCTTAACACTGGAGAGATGAAGATAAGACAACAGGTGCTGGCAGACCAGGAGCATGACGTTGGAAAGATTAGAAAATGCAGCAGAAACCAATTACATACTGGTCCTTTTTCTTCTCTAAGCAAAAGAAAGTATTAGAAAAGAAAAATGACTACAGCAGAAGTTGCTGTAATGTCTTTAATGAGCAAAAGATCTACATTTCCCCCCTCCGAGAACCAAATTCCAGCTTCAGAGTAAATTACAAATAAATTGTCTGCCTTGCCATGATTATTATAGTTCACTGCACTGGAAATCATGCCACCTGCACAGAGAGAAATTCATTCAATAACCTAAACAATCAAACGTAATTAATGTGATAGTCAGAATTAATATGATGTTTTCATATCTAAGACATAGCAGGCAGATGGGGAAGAAAACTCTCAGATGCATCTGGTACTAAACAATAGGAGCCTGACAAAAGATCCCCCTCCCTTTCAGGGCTTGTTATTTTCATATTTGACTAAATGCAATGGGGTCTTTGCTGTTCTTGTGTAACACAGTGCAAGAATGCATAGAATCCTACATGGTCTGTATGCTAGGGGTCTAAAAATGGGGTGGGCATTACCATCTAGAGTGAAGAAATAAGGTAGCTATTTTTTATATAGCACATGACCCCAATAAAATTATCAGCTACTAGTAATGTGTAGCTTTTACCAAACAAAAAACCCCTTAATTATGTGAAGAAGAGAGAACCAAACAGCTAACACCCAGTTTGGAGTTATAAATTTTACAACTGCCCAATCTGGGTCCAAGAGAGCTCAAGGGGACTAGAAGAGGCCCATAATGTATTGAAATAATTTTTGAAAGCATCCCTGAAAATATTTGGATCAGACATTACAAAATCTGTAAATAATGTGTGTGGGCACACTACTTTTTTGGATTTCACTTATGTGTTATTGAAAATATTATTCACAGAGGCTGAGAAACAATCTATCATCTGCATATCATACAGCAAAACAAAAACAAAAAAACATGTGGTCTGCTATCTCTTACTGATTGGTGAAAGATCATACATATATCCACTGAGGTAACATTCCTGATGTAAAACAATGTAAGCAACAAAAGGACAAAGCAAGCTGACAAATGGCGAATCCTGTCCTCCTTATTATGCTGCCGTGACCTTCCTAGACCATTCACAAATCCATAAAGACAGGGAAGTGGAATCAGCCCAGCCCCACAAATTGCCATCATTGAAGGACAAAACCTGGGAGCTATAGGTTACATAGCACTTTCAGCCTCAGCCTTGATGTAGAGCATACTTCAGCTCTTTTTTAAAAAAAGTAAGTTTTAAAGTGGTGTTTGCACTTCTCTTTGAATAGAAATGTAAAAAATAACTCTTCGGTATGGTGAAAATAAATGGCCGCTCAACTGCTTTCCTAGGTGGGCAATGTCCTTTAGATGCCCTCCCTGGGTGGCTAGAGATCACTTTGCCGGCTGGCTATAGGGGAATTTGCCTGGCTGGCTGCTCTGCAGGGCATAATTGCCCGCCAAAGCCTTAAGTTCAAATGCGCCAATCAGAGGCCCTTGTTGCTGGTCAGTGTCTTGCTGGTTGGCCAGGCATTGTCTGTTTTCATGCCCAGACACACTGACGCCAACTCTATGAGGTCCTGGGTGCCCGGGTTCTTACAATTTTGTGTGTGGAGGCTCAGCCCCAACACCGTGGGGCTCTGACATGGTTTTAACATGCACACTACATTGTGCATTTCCCAGGGCTGTAGCTAGGGGCTTGGGAGGTGGGCGCCTGCCAGGGGCGCAGGCGAGGGGGGACACAAAATCGGCTGCCAAGACCCTCCAGCCAGCACTCCCTGCCCACA
Source organism: Podarcis cretensis (assembly GCF_951804945.1). Taxonomy (NCBI): domain Eukaryota; kingdom Metazoa; phylum Chordata; class Lepidosauria; order Squamata; family Lacertidae; genus Podarcis; species Podarcis cretensis. The sequence continues at coordinate 104,351,704 of NC_137173.1, read as the reverse complement.
GCCCAGGCAGGGCGGGGAAGAGGGTCTGGGCGGCAGCTGCTCCCGGCTGCTCCCCTCACCCCTTGGCCCTCCTGGCAGCCAGGCGCAGCGCCCCATCCCGTTTGGCTGTGAGGCACTGGCTCTGCCTCTCCCAGACCTCGTGGGGTCAGGGCAGGGAAGGTCCACCAGCCTTGGGCCCTGGCACTGCCCAGTCCACCTCACTGCCCAAGCCCCTGCCTCTCCGGGCGCAGATCCTCCTTCAAGGGTGCTAACTTGAATAAAATATATGGAGGGGGGCAGGTAAGCATCGCCCTGTATAATCAAGATGGAGCACTATTTGAATGGCAATGCCCATTAACTGGGGCAGGGCGAGGCAGAGGAACCCTGGCCCCAAGGAGTTGGCTCCCATGCCCTCCTCCCTATTAGTGGGGTGCTTCCCATTTTATGTGATTTCACTTATGCATGCAGGGGCCCAGAACATAACCCGCACATAAGTGGGGAGACGCCTATATACCATCATCTAGGTCAGCCTTCCCCATCTTGGTGTCCGCGCTCTTTTTTGGCCTCCTTCAATCAGAATTCATTGCAAAAAAAAGAATTCATTACAAGGTGAAGTGTGTGAGGCATTGAATGGGTGCCGGGGGGGGGGGGTTGGAAGAGAGGCGGAAAGAAGAGCCAATTTGTCCGTAGCTAGGGGGCGCAATCTGGATGGTTCTGCCAGGGGTGCAAGATCAGCTAGCTACGGCCCTGGCACTTCTCCACCCAGTGGCTGGGTCCACATTTTTTGTGGCAGTCTGCAGGAACAGAGAAACACACATAATTACATCACAACACGAGGTAGATATATTACTACACTTTACAAGGGAGAGAAGTATACTAATCAATATTTCCGCCGCCATACTAACTGATATTGCGGGACTGTGGTAGTGACTGAGATAATGTATATGAAATGCTCTCAACAATTAAACACTGTATATAAATGCCATCATCATCATTATTTATCAAGTTACTATCGGCCAGCCTGCAAGGATCAGCATTTTTGGGATGCGTTTACTGAACAGCATTTTACATCAGCTCATACAGAGGTTTCAGAAGGCTCCTTCTCCCACCTCAGCCACCAGCTGGGCTTTCAAATGTGCCTCATCTGGGCTGTTGCAATCCTGGTCAGCAGATTCACCGGGGGAAAGTTATTAAATGCAACCTGTAGCAATTATTCAGCAATTCCAGCTGAAAATGCAGCACTACATGCTCACCACTCTTTTCCACCAAATGCATGAAAGAATGAAGTGCCCTTTGAGTGAGGGATAAGTAGCTATGGAGGCAAAATAAAGTATGCAATGTCCTGGAACAGGGAGCAGATCTGTAGCACTGCACTGACAGATAATACAAAAGAATTCCATATAGGTATCTGAAGGTGTAAGACAGGGGTCAGCAAACTTTTTCAGCAGGGGGCTGGTCCGCTGTCCCTCAAACCTTGTGGGGGGCTAGACTATATTTTTTGGGGGGGTGAATGATTTCAGCCTACCTACAAAGAGGCCTGAAGATGCTTCACTTTACCTGTCCCAGTTGTTGTCCCAATAGCCACAGGTGGGCGTCTCCAGCTGGCCAGGCGCCGTGGTGGGGTAGAAGGCTACGTTGGCTGGTGAAGACAGAAGTAGCAGCCCTGGCAGAGGAGCCACAGACAGAGGTAAGGTAACCGTGGCGCTGCCAGAGCTTTTACCCACCACCACCTGATGCTGCTTCCTGAGTGGCACCGCGGAGAAAAGAGAGCTGCCTGCCAACCCGCAAGCAGCAGCCACAGCCACTGCAACGACCCGCCTGAACGCCATGGGAGGAATGAAGGAGGAAGGCAGGCAGGCAGCAGCGAAGAAAGTGTGTGAGGAACTGGCACGGAAAAGGAAGGAAGGGCAGACTGAGGGAGAGGGAGGAGGAGCAGGAGGAAAATGCAGTGACAGCCAGCGTCACACGCCCCCTTCACAGCGCCACCCTGCTGAGGCGGGCAGGCTGGTGAGATGATTCCCGCTGCTGACGGCTCCCAGTGGGGGCCAAGATTGCTCCGTCCCTGAGGAGAAAAGTGCCACTGTGTGAGGGAGAGGAAGGGAGAGGGAAAGAACGAGCACGCTGGTGATCCACACGGCGATTCCCGGGCCGTCCGTGGGCCAGATCGAGAAGGCAATTGGGCCTGATCTGGCCCGCCAGCCTTAGTTTGCCGACCATGGTGTAAGAGAACAGAGAAAAGGGCTGGCCTGGCCCTGAAGCAGCGTGAGGCAGTTGCCTCAGGCGGCATATCTGCTCAGTGCAACATCCCTGCTTACTGCCCAACACCAACACCCACTTCCTTTTACTCCCCAGGCACTTCAGGCAGCATCCGTGTGGCGGCATTTTTAGTTCCGCCTAGTGTGGCAACACCTTCTGGGCCAGCCCTGGTTAAGAAGAACCATAGGGGATGAATTAATACATTCAGACCTCAGCTCCCGAATGGCTCAGTTTTCAAACGTTTTGGCTCCTAAACACCAAAAACCTGGAAGTAAGCGCTCCGGTTTTTTAATGTTTTTCATAAGCTGAATTTCCGACATGGCTTCTGCTTGAGTGCAGGGAGCTTTTGCAACCAATCGGAAGTTGTGCCTTGGTTGGTGAACGTTTTGGAAGCCAAACGGGCTTCCGGAATGGATTATGTTCTGACAACCGAGGTTTGACTGTACCAGGAATTAGCTGAGAAATCAGGAGAATGTTGCCTGAAGGGGAGGCAAGTAAGGAGAAGCCCATTTATCCACTGGCTCCTTGTGCAAGCAGAAGCTGTGGTGTCCGCTCCTTGGTCTTGCCTCTTTCAAAGGATCAGAACATAAGGGGGGAAATCAAGCAAAAATCCCATCTAGTCCAGCATTCTGTTCTCACAGACTGGGTGAAGCCCACAAACAGGACATGAGAGCAATATTACCCTCCTTCGTGATCCCCACCAACTGGTATTCAGAGACATATTGCAGAGACAACTCCAGCAAACCACTGAAGGCAAGACTGTGATTCAACCATTCCTTAACAATGATGGACATTCAGGTGTGCATATTAGTGCACGTGCGCACACACAGGAGAAGTTCATTGTGACCACAAGACAGGAGTGGGGGTCCATTTCCCCCCTCCCACTCAGCTTCTTCTATTCTCCATTTCTTGATGGACCCCACATCATACCATCATTTTAGCTGCTTCCTCCTCCTTGCCCTCCCCGTCCTTCAACTCCACTGCTGAAGATGAGCATGTGTAATGGAGGCAGAGCTCTTCACCATGTCTGTGAATCTGGGCAATGGCACCAATGTCGGTGGCCACAGCTGGCAGGCCTTCTGCCCAGGAGCGGGTCCCAAGTGCCAAACAACAGTTCTGGATATGGATATCTCTCATGTAGGAAGAACTGCCTCTTCTGTTGCATCCTAGAAGGGGCTACAGGATGCACATGTCTCTCTGCTTTTGGCTGAGATGCAGAAATATGGTGTAAGGAAGAAGAAAAACCCTATTCACATCATGTCTATCCAGAGAGTGATTATTCTTAACACATCTTGTTTCTATTGATATATATTATCCAACCAATCCTTGAGGGGAAGACTCAAAATTCTACAATATGGGATCGGTGCTCTAAATTACTAATATCTTTTAAATATATAATGTGGATATATTGTGTTCAGTTGTAGAAACAAGCTTGATCACACACCCACACCCGGAAACTGTCTTCAACATGTGAAATATCCTCTCTCTGATTATCGCTCATTTCTAGGAAGAGGTCTTTATCCACTGACATACAGCGTGTGCTCTTTGCCAGCTCTTGACGATAAATAGGTTCCTTCCATGAGGCTTTAACAGCCTCTAGAGGAAATCACTTGTAGGCAGCATTAATACATTCTGGAGGTGATGGATGTAAAAGAAGCTCATTAATATTCAAACAAGTATGCTGTGTGTCTGAAGGAGCTTGGAGAAAGGAATAAAGCATGCATGCTTTCGTCCCTGGAACCAAAGCTGCATCTAATCTTCTCACATCTAAATTCCTAGTAAATTAACAGCCCATGTAGGACTTGGAACTTAGGGTGAAACCCAGAGATAAGGAGCTAAGAGACTAAGCTACCAACAAGCCACTTTCCATTTTGTCATCATCAACAACTTTATTGCTGTAGCCATGGGCCTTGGCACTTCACCGATAAAATTTCCCTTACAGAAAGTTACAATAAAATCTACTTCAAATCTCATCTCTGGCACAATTTTACCAGGAGGCCTTAGGCAAGCACTAACTCACAGTCTTAGTTCCCCATCTGCAATATAGGGATGACAACATCAGTCTACCTTATGGGGGTTGTTGTAAGGTTAACTAAGATAACAAGCACTGTGGTTTGAACATGGCTGACTTATAAATGGTACAGTGGGAGCAACTGCACTAGGGCCCAGACTGCAAGGACTATGCCAACAAGGCAGGCAAAGCCACTGCCCAGGCACCATGCCCACAGTGTCTGGCCACCTCCAGAGAAGTGTGGCCACCATCAGTGCCACTATTGGACAAGATCTCACCTGTAATTGGCAAAATCTCCCCCAAAATCAGTACCAATGGCTGTGCTGCTTCTCTACCAGTGGTGGATGCTGAGGGGTGTGCTGCGGTGGCAGAACAGGTGGCAGCAGGATCAGGTGGGTGGTGGCGGGAGCAGGGTAAAGCAGCACTTCCCATTTTGCCTCAAATGGCAAAGCAGGACCTACCGCCCCAGCTGTGCCAACAGAGTTCCTTCAGTGCAGCAACACTTCCATTTCCTCTATTTGTCATGTGCTCCCTCCAATTTTCTTCAGAGGGTACACAACCCTCTGGAGCAGATTTCAAGGGTGCACTTGGGGGGACTGCAGGGAAGGAACTGACCAATAATGCTACACCCCTGGCTGACAGAACTGGTCACATCAAATTCTGAATGTGAGGATGAGGTTGAGGATGGCGAGCATGAACCAGCCAGCTGAAACCTGCAGAAATCTTCTTGACTCTTCCAAGTCCTAAAGTACACAAATGATCTGATTGCAGAGTTTGACACCCCTCCCTCCCCCATGAAATGCAGTCTCAAGATCATCCATGAGATTACAGATACTCTGAGGCTGTACAAGCAAATGTTTGATGACTTCAAGAGACAACAGCAGCAGCTGCCAATCACCAGGTTCGTCACAAAGAAACCACCAGCAGCAGATGTGCATAGGCAACCCACCTCTGGATCTGAACCACAGCCAAGCATTGCTTCTGGCTACTGGTCAATTCCCCTGGTCCTCATATCATCTGCAACATCATTCAGAAGGGAAAAGGAGGCAGAAGGCTAAGAAGACTAAGAGCAACATTTGTCCCTCACCAGTAAGTGCAGCAATTTTTTAAATGGCTTTTAAATAGTTTTCTAGGGGTCATTCTGGCTTTACTCGATTTTGCTTAAACCTGTGATGGCCAGGAAGATAACCCCCACCTAAGATGCAAGTTACCTGTATTCATTTAAACAGTTGCGTTAGTGCAATGATGTTTAGCTGCACATTGTAACTTCCTGCCCTCTCCTCTCAACTCCCCCCCCCCCATGCGCAGACAGAAGAGAGGGGGAGGAAGCGAAGTTGTTGTGCTAGTTCATGCCAGCCTTATGCATGAGTGTAGTGGGGGGGCAGGGGAGCACACCCCCCCCCTAAATCAAGCAAATAATACAAATACTTAACTAACTAACCAATTATGTCACAGATAACTCAGTTCTGCGCCCCCCCCTAACATGATGCCCGTTTTTATGATGATGATTTGTCTTCTTTTTTTATATATATAAATATTTTTATTAATTTTCATTTGCCACGTACATAACATAAACATAGACCTCTACATAAACGTGAAAAAAGTGAGTTAAAAAAAGAAAAGTACACTTACACATAAAACACGAAAAAAAAATTAATAAAGGGCAGAAAAGAAAAAAAAAAGGAAAAACATTGAACATTTACATTACAGTATACATTTCAGATACACAGGTACACATACTGACTTCCTTCCCTTCTGGTTTCGGGTTTCTTAGATTAAAGGCTTCACTTTCTGCAGCTGGTATTGGTTACTAGTTTATACATCATGTTTTATAACATACCTACTATAGTTGGTAAGTTTCTATAGTTTCCATCAATATAGACCATAAATTTATTCCAATCTCCAATAAACTTTGTATTTTTTTGATTTCTGACTCTTTGCGTCATACTTGCCAATTCAACAAATTCAAATAGTTTTAGTTACAGATAGGTAGCCGTGTTGGTCTGCCATAGTCAAAACAAAAAAAATTCCTTCCAGTAGCACCTTAAAGACCAACTAAGTTAGTTCTTGGTATGAGCTTTCGTGTGCATGCACACTTCTTCAGATACACATGCACACGAAAGCTCATACCAAGAACTAACTTAGTTGGCCTTTAAGGTGCTACTGGAAGGAATTTTTTTTGTTTCAAATAGTTTTGACTGCCAATCCCTCACCGTTGGTAATTTTGCGCTTTTCCAGTTTTGTGCGATTAATATTCTGGCTGCTGCTGTCGAATATTGGAATAAAATTCTATCTTCTTTCTTAATTTCTTCTCCAATAATTCCTAATAGAAAAGCCTCTGGCTTTTTGAGGAATGTGTACTTAAATATTTTTTTTAATTCATTATAAATCAGGTTCCAAAATTTCTTCACTTCCTCACATGATTTGTCTTCTTACTAATCTTTATAAGCTACTCTGCAAGCCTTTTCTGGTTGAAGAGTGGGGTAAAACCACTTTATCATATGCAAAATTTAAAAAATGCTACTTCAGCAAAGTGGAGTTTGCATAGGTTCTTGAAGCAATGAGGAATGTTAGTAAAAAGCTGGAGTCAAGAAACCAGAAATAAACAACCAGTTTTTAAAAAATGGTGGGAGGAGCTCCTGTGCATCTAAGAGTAACTGAACTGGGTCCATCTTGCCCAGCACCCTGCTTTCCACAATGACAGTCAGATCCAGGAGGAAGCTCATAAGCAGGGATTGAGGCCAACAGCCTTTTCCTGTTGTTTTGTCTCTCCCCTTTCATCATATTTAGAGGCAGACAGCTTCCGAAGCTGGAGATGGAAAGGTGGCCATCAAGCCGAGATTGGTTTCTGACACCTCCAGGTTCAGAGGAAGTCTACTGAGGCATCTAATCATAAGCCTGCATTTTTATTAAAGCTTATATGTTTAATCAGGGCCTGTATCTTAAAAGACCAGTCTTAGAAGACCAGTTGCCTAAAAACCTTGACAAGATGTTTTACTCCTAGACAAGGGGCCCCCCTGATTTATAGCAGAAAACAATTCTCAAAGTCGTAAAAACGGAATTACAGGCTGACAGCCAAGGTTACACTGACCCTACAAATTAAGGGTGGATAAATAGTAAAATGAGCCATATCTTCTTCCTAAGGTTAAGAAGGTCAAGAGCAGTGAAAAAGCATCTAGCTGGCAGAAACAGAACATTTTCTGGGAAATCTTTTCTAAAGCTGTTTGTTTCTTAAACTAAGATCCTTTTAAGATTTCTTTTCCTTTTAAAAGGTTATTTATGTATTAAATATATTAGTTTAAATATAATTATGCAAAGGATTTAAGAAATGCTAGATTCTTATTTCATATAGTTGGAAGAGATCACAAGGGCCATCAGCCATCAGCCCCCCCCCCTTGCCAGACAGAAGACGCCAATCGAGCGCTCCTGATATATGGTTGTCAGGCCTTTTGTTTAGAAACCTTCAAATGAAGGAGATCTCTCAATGTTGATGTGAACTCAATCCTTGACATGCATAAGATAAAAATTCAAGATTAATTATCTGTTTTGGAAGGCAATAGGGCAAGGAGGGCAAGAGGTGAGCTGGTAATTAAGATTCCTTGTTGAGACACATGTAAGATATATTACTACTTATTTGTCATTTATAGATAGAAGAATATATAGCTTTTTGATTTCCATAAAAGGGCAAGAAGGAAATGGGTGTATCTTTTGTGATTGGCTCTAGCAAACAGCCAATAGGAATTTCAACCAGGCTGATTGGACAGAGGCAGCCACAGGAGGAGCAAGGGGGCTGGATTAAGGAAATATAAGTGCTGGCCAGAATGGCAAGAGGCCAGGCCAGAGCTTGGTAACCATATACCACTGTGCCTCATATTTATTTGTCTGACAAATAAATTACTATTTTAATTTCTCTATTGCTGCGTTGAATATTTCATTCCAGCTAAGCGTTAACCACAAGCAGGGTGCTACACTACCTCTGTATATGTTGAAGTTGTGGAGATTAGCAACAGAAAAAAGCATTGGGTCTCAAACCCTGCTTTGTCTAATCACCTTTTAAAGGGTGTGCAAGCGAATGGTGAACAGCACATAATGTGCTACGTGAAGTAGCCCTGAACATACTGCTCCCTTTCATGTTTCGCTGGGAGATCCTGAATTTTAGTGCTACTGAAATTATGAATACCTATGAGTGCCATGCAAACATTTGCACAAAGCAGCATTTGGAAAAATACCTAAAAGACAACTGGCAATCTCTTCTAATCTCAGATCTACGCAATGCACTCCTTTGCATGTTTACTCACAGTCCTAGCCATCCCTCCCATCCTCAGGCAGCCTTCAGGCTCCAAATCCTGTCCTCATGGGGTTTGAGCCTTGGAGTGTGTATTTATAGGTTTCTCCTCAGAAACTCTGGCACAATGCACTGGTTTGGCCCAATGCAGCCAGCACCCACCACCCACGATACTCTTTCACCAAATATTGGGAAACAGCCATCTACAGTGGCCCAGGGATCAAAGGGGCACCTCCAGGAGCAAAAAGTTGAGCCCAGGCTCTTTAATAATGTGCATGCCCTTTCTTTTTAATACCCCACAGCTGACTGGACTGAAGAGTCATGGAGAAGACAGGGAGTAAAGAAATCACTCCCAACTCTTAGCCGCTCCTTCCCTCGACTATCAGGGGCAGCAGGTAGAAGGGCTGGGGAGGATAATGGTTTGCTCCACATTTTGCTCCCTTCAGGCCCATACATAGAACCAAATTGTTGATATGAGGATTAAGCCACATAATCAATAGACCAAACTGTGCATGAATCCATACTGTATTTAGGAGGTGATATGAGGGCTGCCTCTTCGCTCCTTTTGCCTTTGTTTTAGATTGCTTGGAGCAGCTCTGTGACTACACCCTTAAAAAAATCCATTTAAAAATGCTTCTAGGATGCGACTGTACCTGACAGGGCAGCCATTTTTTTCCTGTATAGTTCCCCAGGAAGGGACTGCATGTTATGATGTACAGTCACTTCCTCGAAGCATTTTTAAAGGGATTTCTCTTTTTTTGTCATGCAGCCACAGAACTGCTTCAAGCAACTTCAGACATCTAAAGGGTTAGAGGAAGAAAGAAGTAGCTTTCTGAACACCTCATAAGTGCCTTTTTTGTTGTTGTCCTTCCATGGTCAGGTCAAAACTGTTTCATTTCTGCAGGCTTTCAGGAAGTGACTGCTTTTAAGGAAAGGGCTTTGAATAGCTCTGTGCTGTTTTTACTCTCTGCATTTTAATAGATGTTTTGACAACATTTTAATTCTCCTATAGTTTAATTATTTTAACTATTATATTTTATATGTTTCAGCTAGCTGTTTTAATTTTTGTGGCCTGCCTTGAGTCCAAATTCTGGGAGAAAGGAGGGATATAAATAAATGTTTGTTTATTTGAAGAAACTTACCAAACAGATTCAGAAAACAATGGGCAGAGAAATATACAAATGTTTAAAAATAACATGGTCACCCTATACAGTCTTTTCAGAAAGACAAGTATGCACTATGGATGTGGTTTCTTAGTTTTGTGATCTTCCTCTCACACATTTATAAAAATGCTATACATACTCACATCTCTGCTTTTATAATTCAAAATATCACTAGGAATATATAGATAGATAGGCAGATGCAGCTAACAGCATTTTTTTCCTCCTTCAGACATTATGGGTCTTGTTTTGCTGTTAACAAACTTCTTGTGTCACACCATTCACCTGGTGCCAAAAAAGAAAAGCAGAAGCAGATGATTCTTCTGCAGCAGCTGACCTCCCAAGCCTGGGAAAATTAAAACCATCCAAGTTAAATATAAGTTCTTCCATTTAGAAAATGTCAGTCTGGCAGCCTTTACCTGACCGTTTAGCTGGAGCTCCTAACTTGACAGAGAAATGAGCCTTTTTGGATAGCTAGGGGTTAATCCAGTCTGCCATCCAAGCCAGGGGAGAGAAGCAGATTCCCAGATGCCCCTGCTAGAGAAATTAATCCTGGAGCTTAGCATCTGGATCCTTCAACTGCCAAGCTTGCCCCAACAGTCTGTTTCATCACTGGGCCAGATTAAATAAGAATGATGAGCAGGAGCAGGTTCTGCACCGTCAGCGACAAGGAAAAAAACACACCTCCAAACCAAATCAGTTTTACCATTGTGTGTTCCCATGCTAATGTGCATTTAAACAACGTGCCACTTTAAAGCTATATCAAAGAAATCACAGCCAAGCTGTCAGTGTGCTTTTCACAAAAGTTAGAGGTAGGGGAGGAAGTGTATATAGACAGTTCCATTAGGACACCACCTGTTTCTTATGTATACAGTTTATAGTGTGGGACTAATGTATTTTGTTCCAGGCATCTTGCAAAAATTGCCTGATATTTTCCTCCATTTATTAATGCAACTTGCAACAACAGATGGGGCTTGAGCTGCTGAATTCTGATCAGGATTTCAATCCCTTGAAGCTCAGCCATTTATTACAGCAGGGAGATTACTTTGGAAGTAGCAGCAACCGGTAGCATCTGAATATTGAATTAGATTTTGAACAATATAAAAGTGAGGGTGTTTGGGACATCACTCTGAGTCAGCAAGAGCTGACCAGCTCACAGCCCTAAAGTGCTGACTGATATAAGCATGCTTCGTGTAGGGACTCAGGGTCAGCCTTGTGTGTGAGCTAGGACACAAGTATTCTCTGGTTTCAATCTGAGAGTAATTTTAGCCCTGTTTCTTACATTCATTTCTGACAAAATGTGACTTTTGCCCATAATGTTTCACATGATTACTTTTCTTGGGACATCTCATGCTATCTTCCCACCCTTACCTCTCTTTATATCCCTGCTTGTGACCCCCACTCTTTCAGCTTGACCTTTTTTCCTTAGCTGTCCATAAAGGCTCCTGCTAAATAACTTTGCCCAATGTCCCACGCTGGAGCTTTGTGGCTCAGATTCCCAGAAGAGCATGAGAGAGTAACTCAAGAGCAAAACTGAGGAAACAATGAAGAACCTATCCCCCTACAGCTAAGAGTAAAAACAAGGAGTTATACAACAGAGGTGTTGCATGAGCAGCATCTGAAGGGCATATGGATAATACCCAGCTTGCAACTCCATATAAAATGAAAGTGAGGCTTGATATCAGTAAAACTGAAGTCAATGGCCATTCGTTGAGAGCAGTGATAGGAAAGGACCATATTGTCCACCTTCTAAACACTGATGTAAAGCTACGTACCCAGATTCAATGGGCTCTTATGTGCCCCTTCATGGCCTGCATTCTGCAGTTTCCATTTGTGCATGTGGGTTTCTTGTGCCCACCTCTAGAAATGTCCAATCTGATTTATTTGTGCTGGAACATTCTACTTGAACACTTACAACAAACCACCTCTCTCATCCCTTAAGCACAAAACCCATTTTTTCCATGGCTTAAAGGTAAAGGTAAAGGACCCCTGACCGTTAAGTCCAGTTGTGGACGACACTGGGGTTGCGGCGTGCATCTCGCTTTACTGGCCGAGGGAGCCGGCGTTTGTCCGCAGACAGCTTCTGGGTCATGTGGCCAGCATGACTAAGCCGCTTCTGGCAAACCAGAGCAGCACACAGAAATGCTGTTTACCTTCCCGCCAGAGCGGTACCTATTTATTTACTTGCACTTTGAGGTGCTTTTGAACTGCTAGGTTGGCAGGAGCAGGGACCGAGCAATGGGAGTTCACCCTGTCACAGGGTTTCCAACCGCCAACCTTCTGATCAGCAAGCCCTAGGTTCTGTGGTTTAGACCACAGAGCCACCCGCGTACCTTTTCCCATGGCTTAATACCCCTTAACACTTATCCCAACTGAACCAATGTCTAAATATGTGCAGAAAGGTGAGTGATTCATTCCTGATCCACATAAATAGCAGATTAGAATGCAGCTATCCTTCAGTTTTCACACTTCTCCAAATTTTGCAGTATGGTTCTGATTTAAAAACCTAGTCAACTGCACATAAAATGCAAGTTTTCATGCTTTTTAAAATTGCAGATTGATGGAGAAATGAAACAGAACAGACTTAAGGAGGAAAAACTATTCTGGAGCAGAAATAGATGGATCTGTCCATCCTTAAGAATATGTCATTTTTCTGCTTTCCTTTTTAATGTCTAGTTATGTCATGAAAGAAAGGTTAAAATTCTACTGGTCCATTTGAAAGAAATGTTCACCATTCCAGCCTAGCATGGAAGTTGGTTTTAGGCATTACTTTGGAAAATGCAAAACAGAGGCACAAAGTTTGTAGGACTATTACAAATAACACTCAAATATCAAAGTGTATTTTAAATTTGTTAGAATTGCTTCATAATAACTGCACAGTGTTTTCAGCACAAGCAGCAGAATCACATTTCTTTGTCCTCTGTCTCTGCATTGCTTTTTAGACATAGATTCAGCATGTACAGGTAGTTCTTAGGCACATTTAATTGTTTGTTGTTTAGAACAGCCTTCCACTGGGCATTCACCTGGCAGTCATAGGTGACGAGGAATTGTATGCCAGCAAGGAAGACTCTTTTTTACACAGGCTGCCACAATCGGGGCAGGTTGCCTGCTCTGCCTCCTTCCCTCTGGTGCTTGGCATGGCAGTGATTGGGCTGGTGGTGTCTACTCACAGCTGTGCAAGATTTAATCCCAAAGAATCAAATGAAACAATTATGCATCAACAGTTTTGTTCTGCCCATAAATAGGCTAATTTTGTTTTTGTAAGTTGGTAGCTTTTGTAGGTTCATTCATAGGGCTGGTGTAAAATGAGAAAGTTGGTAAGAATTACAGTGGTACCACGGGTTACAGACGCTTCAACTTACAGACTTCGCTAACCCAGAAATAGTACCTCAGGTTAAGAACTATGCTTCAGGATGAGAACAGAAATTGTGGCGTGGTGGCAATTAGCTAATGTGGTACCTCAGGTTAAGAACGGACCATCAGAATGAATTAAGTTCTTAACCCAAGGTACCACTGTATAGATTGCAAACCTGAAGAATCATCACATTATCTTAAAGCCAGGGAGTTAGGGAGAGTTGCTATCCACTAAAATTAGGGCCCAAATGTTGGGCTTCTGAGGCATTTGAATACCTGCTGTTTTGATTTTCCAGTGCCCAAATGACCTAGGTTCTTTCCTATGCAGATTTTGCTTCATACTTTTTCAAAACATATATTAATACTGAGGAATTTTGATGATATCCTTGAAAGACAGACCTGCATGGAACCTTTCTATTGATGCTGCAGAAGTGGCTTAGGTTTGTGAGGCTACTCACCTACAAAACTCTGATTTCCAAGGCAGCACCCTTAAAAGATAATGAGTTCCCAAGAGAGAGAGCCTATATTTTACATCAACACTGAGTTTTCTTCACTGCTTGAAGGAATTATTTTGGTTTGTCTGTGTGACATGGGACTAGGTTAATTTAAAGGTGGCTTTGGGCTCTGATGTAGATGTGCAATCTGTTGGGGGAAACTCTAACACAAAACAGAGAAGGTGGTGGTTTTTATCTGATGAATGCCTGTTGAGATTTAATTGTACACTGGCATGCATTAGTGAACTGGACACCTATTCATTTGTGAGTAGCTACAGACAGAGCCCTGCTGCTTGGCATTATACTTTGTCACCAGCTTCTCCATTTTATTGTCTCCATATCTTGGTTACTTCAGCTGAAATTTTGACAAGTGACAGGCTGGTGACCTTAATCTGTCCATTTTACCCTCTTTGCTTCTTCTTCGATGAAAGCACACAACTGGGAGGTCAACCTTTGGTAAGGACCTAGCCTATCACAATGGCAATAAATTGTTATTACGGATGTTCCTAACTTAATGCTCCTCACTAATATCCCTGCAGTAATGATTAAAAAAGCAAGCCCCAACAGTAGGCCAGCATATCCTACATTAGAAGTGGAAAGCTGAGGCTGAGAGATAGTGACTTGCCTAAGGCCCCCTCAGTATGGGCCAAATTAGAGGTTATCTTGCCAAAAGCATGCAATCAAGTCCCAAGCTTTTTATAATGGGAGACAAGAAGGTCTGAGGGGAGGAAGAGTGTGGTGGGAAAAGAGGATATTGAGCATATGAAAAAATGCTACACCTGCACACCTGAAGTGATACAGTCCAGACTGTTGCCACTTCAGTCTACACAATACGTAGGTCTGCATTTAGGAAACAGCAAGGAAATTAAAATAGTTTCAAATTTACCTACAGGATTTCCACTTCAGAACACTATTTTAGATTTATTTGTAAAGATGGAAAATTCACTCTTAGAAATGTGAGGGGATACCCACCCCCAGTGAGCTAAGATGTACATTGCACTGGTATTATCTTTACTGCATTTTTCAAATAACTCATCATAACAAACCATTGTTCCTTGGGGCACATTCAAATTATAACATTTTCCTCACTGAGAATGAGTACAATGTACCTCTGGAGCTGTTAAGAGTATCCAAATATGCTCTGCAAACATTCAGAAGCTAAGAGCACAAACCTAGGAGAGAGCGCCAAATTAGCTTTACTTAAAAGGATTTAATGGGAACCTAATTTTTAGAAAGGTTACTGCCATTTGGCAATTAGATGATGATAGGAAGACAGAAAGTTCTATGAATTAATACCAAACTGCTATGAGTAAGGTAATTAATTTATTCTCACCCTTTGGTGACATTAATTTGATGCAGCCTTCCTTGATTGGCACTGTGATAGTTCAGAACTAACAAGATCAGACCATCACTGTTTTCTCTTCGGCTGATCATTTTTCCTGTATTTTTCCTGTATTGTGGTGGAGATGGCAAACTAGATATGACCCATGGGCCAAATCCTGTTTTCAAGGATTTAGATCCTGCAAAATAGTAAATCAGTTTATGGTAATATGGTTGCCCAGTTTCACCCATAAGAAAGAACATTTGCAAGCTGCATAAAAAAAAGAACCTGGAAAAGTTAATAATTTAATGATACACCTTTTTTATTTTCTTCTTTTCATATGTAATATGCATGTAATATGTGCACATTTGTATAAAATACTGTGTCTGGGTGTAAGGGCTCCGTGGGTGTGACCCATCATTGCTGGATGGTCCCAGCTTTATTACGCAGCCTGAGGGGTCGGTTTAAGTGACAAAATACTTCCAGCCTTTGGTCTGGAGATCCTAATAGCTCCAAAGAATGCAGAAATTGTTCACTAGTGCATTATGAAATTGGTATCTCATCAATATATGGGGAGATATATTGTATTTCTCTTTGAATTATACCAATTATTCCTTAATTTACACCTAAAAATATGAATCCTCACATGCAAATTTTATGCGTTGGCGTCGCTTTGGTCTTTTTTTGCTGATGCAAGTCCTCCTTTATCGGCAATTCATAACTGGCCATCCTATGTCTGTTTCAGTTTGCTCTTAGAGCCTGTGTTCATGGTTCCACCTGGTTCAGATAATTGTGTTTTCTAAAGAAATACACCAGTGTTCTCTCTGCCTAATTTGCACATCAAGAAAATGTTTTGTGTGGGGACTGTAGCTTGCTTGAAAGCTCTTCTCCTTGTTTGCTTTCCTTGCTGTAATTTCAATTCAGTTGGTTAATACTTTCTGCACAGAAAATTATACCACCTAAATTTGCTTTGTCAAAGGCAAAAGGACTTCAGGGGGGGAAATATGTTTAGGATGGGAGTGTTAATGAGAAATAGGCTGTTATTTCTCTTTCAGAAATCTAACATGGGCTATAGCTCACACACCAATAAATGCATTTTGTCTCTCCTCAATTTTCTGGTGCCACACTGGTTATCTTTTTATTAACTTGGTAGTCATAAGAAGAGCCCTACTGAATCAGGGTAAAGGCCCATCTGGCAGAGGCAGACTTTGGGCTCTCCAATTTCAGCACCCTGTGCAACACTAAAAATTGACGCCTCCCCATCTCTTGTACTCCATTGTACAGCATTGTTGTGGCATCCCCGACAGCACAGCGCCTGGTGTGCCCAAACTGTGTGAGCTACCATAAAACCACCTCTATCATCTAGAAGGGCTGTGCAACCACTTTGTCCATATCCCAAATACTAAGGCTAGCTGGGCATATACTGACAGAAATGGACCTCCAAGCTATTTGGAGACAACAGATTAAAAACAACAACAGTTACAGGTATCCCTCTCATATAAGGGAGATGCCAGGGTGGGAGGAGGGATCTGGGGTTGGCCAATTGAGAGGCCCATCTTCCAGTCCAGGCCTGGGATCTCAACTAACGGTGTCCAATCACAGTGCTTGCAAGAAAGAATGTTGGTTCTATAAATGCTTTAAAGGTAAAGGGACCCCCGACCATTAGGACCAGTCGTGGCCGACTCTGGGGTTATGGCGCTCATCTTGCTTTATTGGCCGAGGGAGCCAGCATACAGCTTCCAGGTCATGTGGCCAGCATGACTAAGCCGCTTCAGGTGAGCCAGAGCAGCGCACGGAAATGCTGTTTACCTTTCTGCCAGAGTGGTACCTATTTATCTACTTGCACTTTTGACATGCTTTCAAACTGCTAGGTGGGCAGGAGCAGGGACTGAGCAACAGGAGCTCAGTCCCTCTGATCAGCAAGCTCTAGGCTCTGTGGTTTACCCCACAGCTCCACTCGCGTCCCCATAAACTCTTTACCCAAGTGCATTTTACCCCTCACTCTTTGGCTAGTTTTCTGAATATTATAGAATCATAGAATCGGAGAGTTGGACGGAACCCCAAGGGTCATCTAGTCCAGCCCCCTGCAATGCAGAAATCTCAGCTAAAGCACCCATGACAGATGGATGAGCCCCAAAAGGTTGACACAAACAGGCAGGTCTTGCAATGACTCCAAATGGTGCTCAGGTTTAGATGTTTTATGGAGAGGGAACTCCACAGTGGGGGGGGGGTGGCAGCTGCACCTTGTTTTCTGCCCTTGCTGGCTGAACTTGATGCATGGATGTTATCATTAGGAGAGCATCATGGGTGGACAGAGCTGACCTGCTCATGAGGTGAAGCGGTTGCCTTAGGGCAGCAGGGCAACCCTCCCCACTGCCAATTTCTCTCCTAACTCACTCAGCCCCCCACTGCCAGCTCCCCACCCCTTTTGCTGGCTTCTTTTTCAGCCTCTATTTCTCCCCTTTTTCTAGTCATCAGTGTGAGGAATAAGAATATGCTTTTTCAAAGGCCATAAAGTTAAAATGCTGCGTAATCACAGACTTGCTTATAGGGCGTATCTTTAGAACAGCATGTGGTTAGGATGCTCATAGATAAGGTCCGTTTGCAATTGAAATGCTGTTTATTGTATACTTCGGCTAATATGGAGCTTGTTTACACCCACTAGTGGTTGGTATGTGGCTTAAAGGTAATCAAGGGTGGTAGTCGCCGAAATTAGAGTAATGGGTATAAGAAATGAAAATGTTGCTCTTTCATATATAAAAGCCACAAGGCCACAGCTATTAGGCAATTCCAAGACATGGTGTTGCTTTGCTCAAGGCCATAGCTACGCATAATGTTGATTTGTAATCTCAGACAGTTCAGATTAGCAGGCGTCAGCAAGAACCGGCTGACACCTGCTAGTGGTCAGAAGGTGGCTGTGATAAGTAGACAAGTACAGCAAGTACAGAGATCAATTCACACTTGTCTCCAGGTATTTTTGCTTGGCTTAGCAAATAGTTGCATAGGAAATAGACCAAATAAGGTAAATAATGAATAATGTTAATAGATTAATTAGGTGGTTGTGATAGGCTGTAAACCTTGTAGTCTCCACCCAAGGAGAGACAAGGGAGAGAACCTAGGCTTCAACTATATGGAATATAAGCTGGTGTTTTATCAGTTTGTGTGTCCCTACTTTTGGACACCTGTTCTTGCAAGAAGGTGGTTGTAATCAATAAACTCTTTGCTGCTTCACCAGTTTTGTTCAGATTTTATTTTGAGGGTCTCAGACCCACTTCTAACAATCAATATGTAATATCAGACCCTTTGTCTATAACCTTTGAGAATTCTTGGAGAACAGGTGAGATCCCTGCAAACTGGAGGCAAGGAAATGTTGTCCCCATCTTCAAAAAGGGGAACCTGCAAGGCAACTTACAAGCATGAAATATAAACCACAGCTACAGACAGCACCTTATTGTGGCTGGCTGGCTGTAGCTTGGTGGCCTCCTCTACTGCCAAGACAAAGGAAACTGGTTAGTTGGGCACTGGTGGTGGTGAGAGTGAATGAAACATACAGTTCCAAGAAACTACAATGAACATATCGCTACTGTCAGCATGAAGGTGTGAAATGTACCTATTTTCATTTGACAAATATTTAGAGGTATGGAATCAGTGAAAAAGCCCACTCTACTTAGTCTTCCCTGTGATCAGACAGACAGTTCAAATATCCTTTCAGCCACATTTGGGGGGGCGGGGGGGAGCAAGGAGGGGACAAATGAATGTCACACTTCCTAATGTTTAACGTAAGTTAAAATGATGTTTAAGGCTAAAACGGGTGGCATACAAAAGTAACAAATAAAATGTTTCTAGTGCAACACCAGGAAGTGCTCTGTTAACAGGAAGAACATTTTGCTAACATTATCACCTTCTCGTGCAAAGGCATCCAATTAGTGTTTGTGCCTGCACAAATGGGCAGATCTTTAACTTCTTATCTCTGCTGTTTTTCCAACAGTTAACAGAAGACAGCTGGATAAAATGCTTGGTCTCAAGGACAGAAAGAGCAGTCAAGGGGTTTGGAGGGCTCCCCCCTTTTCTCTTTTGTCTGGGAGCCTAGTGGAACTGCAGACTCCTGCAGATATTTAATAAAAGCCAGCATCTGTGCTCATCTCCCTCCAATTAGCTAGCATTATCCTGAGGCCAGTCGACTGTTTCTTACACGCAGTGATGCTTGAAACAACAGCTACAACAACAGAGGACCAGAGTGACCATTTCCTTTGCCTCTAGCAGCAACCGCTCAAAGTTCTGTTTGGTTTTATTTGCCTCTAGGATGGCCTTGGCTAAAGTACCATAAATGATAAGGCCCACAGCAACTGCTCCCTTATCAGGGACAACTTCATCAATCCCGAGTGCCTTTGGGGATAGGAAATCTGAGTAAGAACTGTTGTGTCATGCATGAGAAACAAATGCAGTGATAGTACAACATTGCTGGTGCTTTCATTCTGTTAGGCCAGGGAACTGCCAGAATGTAAAGGGAGGGACCACAACCATGTAAATGAAGTTCCATCAATTCTGAATAGCTCATGCTGGAGAACAGTAAGTTTTTCCACTTAGAAAACAGTTTGAAAAGAGAGCTTGCTGCTCACTCTCACTTTGGGGATGAGGTTTTTGCATTGTGTCACTTACCTATTTGAATAAGGTGACCATGTGGCCAAAGAAGAGGTCTATGTATGAGAGAGAAGAACAGTGGGTGTGACTGGTCCATTATTCTTAGACTTAGAACATGGTGTTCTACCTGGAAGGTGAGTGAGTGGGATGGACTGGAAGTAACCAGGGGAGGAGGCTCTGCATTCCTTAGAGGAATAAAGCCATGGCTGAAAGCAAGACAGGGGAAGGAGTGAAGAATCGATACATGGGCAGAAGGAGAATGAATGCTGAATCTGACATAAGACTCAAGCTGACAACTGTTACAACAAACATCAAAGATCTTTGTTTAACTGGCACATCCACAGATCCACTGCATTAGAATATTCACACTCATTTTGAACTGAATTGCTTCTTATGCTTCTTTATTGTATTTTGTTGTATTAAAATTTGAATTCCATATATTCTTTTGAAAATACTTCAACACCTAGTGCAGCACAACACTACTGCAAAACAATGGACAGAAAAATCATTAAGCTGTCACCAAGACCCTCAGCAATTCACTGCAATCCTGGACTTAATCTTTTGTGGTGGCCAGAGTCTGGTATAAAATGCAAGTGTTGCTGAACTGATTGGGAACAGTGACCACAGTGCTATCAAATTCAACATATGTGCAAGTGGGCAATTGCCCAAAAGTTCAGCACAGTCACATTTGATTTCAAAACAGGAACTCTAGAAAAATTGGGGGAATTGGTAAATCAAGAGGGTCAAAGCATGCTTCGGGGTCTTGGAGCTTATTGCAAATTACTGTTGCTAAAGTGAAATATCAGGACAGAAGTTTGGCTTGGCATTGAATTAACTGGACACTTTTGAAGTAAACAGATCAGCATCAATTGAGCCTACCTTTAAAATGCATGTTTCATAATCTAGGATTCCCCAGACACATTCATTCACTTTCCTTCACATCCCTATCTGACCTTGTGTCATAGCAGTCTTCAAATATTAAACAAAACCTAACGAGAGAAAGTCACAATTTTTTTTTTAAGCACAACAATTACGCATTCCAAATGGGACCTCCATAAATTCATTCCTGCAGAGGGCATCTGCATGAAGATCCAAGCCTTTCGTTTAGAAAATCCCCCCACTGCAGAGGGTTGCACTAGATGACGCTCAGGGTCCTTCCAACTCTGCCGTTCTATGATTCTATGAAATATCTCCAGAATGTTTGGGGAATGGTCAAACAATAATAGAAGTTCAGCTAGGATGTATTCCACAGATCAGAAAAGGTATCACTAGGACTAAGAGAATTTAGAGCCAAGGTTTCCATTATGCCTTGATATCAATGCCATCCTCTAAGACCAAGCACTCAGGTTCACCTGTCTTGGCTTGGAGGCTTCTGAGGCTTCACCCATATTGGCTCGGAGAGAAGATGACATATCATTGTCAGAAACTAGTAAAAGAACAGAGATGAGCGAGTAGGAATAAACCGACAGGCCTCCTGATGGAGGGATGTAAGATGTGGGGTTCTTCAGGAATCAAAACCTAGGCTTTTCAACTTGCTTACAGATGACCTGGAGTTTTGTCGATCAGAGAAGTGGCCAAGTTTGCTGATGACATCAGATTATTCAGTGTGCTGAGAACAAAAAGGGATTTGGGGAACTCCAGAAGGACCTATCCAAACTGGGTGAATGGGCACTAAAATGGCAAGTGTACTTTAGTGTAACAAAGTGTACAGTGATCACATTGGGGCAAAATTTTGGAGCATACTTCATACATAATCTTTTGGAGTCTGGGCTAGCAGTGAAGGACTAGGAAAGAGCTCTTGTAGTCATGGTGGGTAGCTCCATGAAAATGTCATCCCATTGTGTGCCAACTGTGAAAACTGTAAATTCTTGACTAGGGATCATTAGGAAAGGGATTGAAAATAAAAGTGCTGCTGTTATAGTAATCTATGTACTGTGTACAATTTTGATACCATGATGTAAGAATTAAAGACCCAGGGTGTAGATTTTTTATTTTAAAAATGTTTCAATATTAATTGCATTGAACCTTTGGCTAGAATGTATTAGGCTTGATTTTTATGTCCCTGCATTTTGTAACCCTCATGCCACTCTCCTGCACTGTGTAGAGCTGTGCAAACATTGCTTACCACTTCCAGCCTCATCTGACCCTAGAAGGGGGTATGTAACACATCCCAAAGAAGTATGTGTTAAGTTAGCATCCGAGTGAGGACTAGCAATTTTCCTTGAAGCTAAGTGAGGCCCAGAAAGAGGAAATGGGAGAGGAATTTATGAGCCTCTTCCCTTCTCATGGAACGTCTGGTTGTCTAGACAACTGTCCAACAAGTTGTATGCCGAGACCACATGTTTTGGGACACCCCAAGGAAGTTGATGCCAGTGTGGAGTCATGTATCTTTATATCTCATGACCCGTAACCTTTCTTAATGTACACTGAAAAATGTTCAAGGGTGTTTTGATGGCTTTGTGTGCTGTGTGTTAGTAGCCTATATAAGCTGTGTTCTGATATACCTCATAGCAGTCTTTCTAACTAGCAGTTCTGCTGAGCAGCTGGTTGGCAAGGCTGCCCTATTGCAATAGCTCTAATAAACCGGGTTCCTACAGGATGCCTCACCTTGCTATTCTATTGGGCTTTTGTTTTATTTAAGGTGTTCCCTCACCTGGTAACAAACTGATGGTGTAGAAGTAAATTCTTACCACAACTGCACCTCAAAACAGATATTGTAGAGGTGGAAAAGTTTGGACACAGGTAGACCAAAATGATCAACTCCCCTAAGAAGGAAACTTACAACATTTGGGGCTTTTTGGTTTAGGGAAAAAAATGTATAAGCAGGCATATGAAAATGATGCATACAATTATGCATCATGTGGATAATGTATAGAGGGAAGTTTTTCTCTGTCTTCAATAATACTAAAACCTAGGCTTACCCACTGAAGCTGAATGTTGGAAGATTTAGGACAAAAAGAAACACTTCTTCGTCCAGCAGCACATGGATAAATGATAAGATTCAGTACCACAAAATATGCTAATGGCCACCAAGATAGAGGGCTTTAAAGGGGGATTAGACAAGTTCATAGTTCATAGTGGGTACTAGCCTTGATTGCTGAGTAGTAGCTCCAGCATCAGAGGTGGTATGAACACTGCTTGCTGCACAGCACAGAGAGAGTGAGCTGTTGGCCTCAGGTTCCACTCGCAGGTTTCCCACAGGCTTCTGGGTGGCCACCTTGAGAACAGCATGCCAGACCAGATGATCCAGCAGAGCTCTATTTGTGTTCTTTAAGTACTTTCAACATCCTCTTCAAACTATTGTCTGTTGCCAATATTGCAATCAGTGCAGAGATCCCTAATAAGGAGGGGAGGGGAGCCCAGTGCATCTAAGAATCAATATGTGTTACAGGCATATTTACTGATAGTAAAATAAAGACTTCATTTCAAAAATCAGCAAACTGAGCACACCACAAGTTTGAAAATGGAAAGTGAGATGAGGAGAAGGAAAGAGATTCTCTCATCATCACCTGCAATCCCAAATTTGTATTGAAGTGCTAATGCAATGAAGAATATTCATGCCTATGTCTAGCTCATTGCCAAGGAAAACAGACACAAAGAGGAAGCGTCACATGGAATCCCCAAGGTGATTCTCAGAAGCATAGAAGGTGCATTTTTGAGACATTTTGTCATTGGAAACCAATACAGGAGCACAAAAATTCACATGACTCTAATAATAATGAATGGTGGTGCATATATAACTCATGTTTTCTCCATTATATTGTATGGACAAAGGGACCCAACCCTTATGCAGTCATTGCTTAGGAACACTTTACAAGGTAAGGCAGAACACCCCAAAAGCTGGTGTAAATTAAGCCAGTCTCAAGTTATACCAGATCCAACCTCCATTCAGCACCAGGGCTATTCCTGGCTGAGCTGCCCTAAGCCTGGCAGAGAAAAAACAAGCCTTTAAAAAATGTCTGCCAGCATATGCCAGGTTGCCATACAAAAGTTGGTCCTGGGGCGCAGTAGAACAGGGCGGCACAACCAGAGCAGGCTCTGACGTTGCCTTTGCCTGCTCCCCTCATTCTTCATTTCACAGGACAGACAGTGTCCTTTGATCTCAGAGTGGGTCACAACATGCAACTATACAATCATCTCTTATATACATAGAAAACTAACCTATAGGCTGCACAGATAAGATGGGTAGTTTGCCAGTTATCTTACTCCGAAACATACTTTTGCTCGTACAGAAGCTTGTTATAACAACAGTGTTTTCATCTGGTGCTAAAAGCAGGTTAATGGAGGTACCAGCCTAACTTCAGGGTGTAGAACATCCCAGAATTTCCAGACAACTGGACTTTACTTGATGATATAATAACCTGAAGGGACATCTCAACACATCTCAGATCATGGACAGGGCCAGGCCTGGAGAGATGCTCCTTCGGATACCTGGTTTTTAAGCTGCCCATCAAACAAATATCAAAATTAGCACCTTGAATTTGGCTTAGTAGCAAACAGGCAGCTAGTGTTATATGGTCCTCTTGTACTCAATTGCCTCATAAAGGTAAAGGTAAAGGTACCCCTGCCCGTAGGGGCCAGTCTTGACAGACTCTGGGGTTGTGCGCCCATCTCACTTAAGAGGCCAGGGGCCAGCGCTGTCCGGAGACACTTCCGGGTCACGTGGCCAGCGTGACATCGCTGCTCTGGCGAGCCAGAGCCGCACACGGAAACGCCGTTTACCTTCCCGCTGGTAAGTGGTCCCTATTTATCTACTTGCACCCGGAGGTGCTTTCGAACTGCTAGGTTGGCAGGCGCTGGGACCGAGCGGCGGGAGCGCACCCCGCCGCAATTGCCTCATAGCCGCAATCTATTAATAATCTCTAAGGACATTTCAAATACAGTAAGCCTGCAACTTTTACAGGGATTGCACCAAAAGCCAAAATCAGGTATATTCAAAACCCACTGGGTTCAATGGTAGGTGGGATTGCCAAAGTCGTTTTCCCCGGAACTCCTCCCTCTTTCTGCCCTCCCCCCCTTTTTAATGTTTTTTGCCAAGCGTATAAAACAGAGTGTGCATTAAGTTGTGGGCTTACAATGATAAACAAGGTGGAAATTAACTGCTTTTTTAAAAACCACCAGAAGTAATACAAAGGAAAATGAGCTCAAAATGAACAAAAGATTTTGGGATAAAAATGAAAATATTTCATCCATGTGGCAACAAAAAGGGAAAGGCTGTGGAACCCCTATTACTGTATATTTTGAAAACGACTTTAGCCTGAAGAATAGTTGAGATATGTGAAGTCTAATTGGTCTTGCTTCAGTGCCAGATGATGGACTATTGAACTTTTAAGATCCTCTTCAGGCCTTGAAATCCTATGATTTGATGCTGCAAAGGTTAGGCAAATCCACTTCAGATGGAAGTGCTGCTATTGGGATAGCACTATGGCACCAGCTTGTAGAGGTTGGCAGTCTGTCACTATAAGCTAATCAATCATTCTGAAATTTAAATACTCCGGTACAATCTCATATCATTATACTAGGTTGTACATGTCAGTCAGCGAAGAACTGCATGGGAAATTTCCAAGTCAGTTCAAAAGCCTCAAACATCAAATCTTCTCCCCCCCCCCCTTGTGTGACTGATTTTCACAGCCTCCAAGTTTCTATTAAATGTTTTTGTTCTGCTCACAAATAACTGCGTTTTTTTAATGGTTTTCCTTTTAAAAGAAGTTATTTCGAAAACAGCCTACTACAAAATACATCCGCTCCTGCCCAAATTATTTAAAACTAGCCATGCAAACACAAGTGGCTCCACATGTTATAATCCTAGATATGCAGCACCAGATATGAGCCCCATGCTTTTGCAAGATATAGTAATATTAAATGTATATATTAATGGACTGACTTCTAAGCAGTTTATTAGCATAAGGTCAATTAAGAAATCCATACATAATCAAAATATGCAAGAAAACAATTCCATTGAAACATTAAAAACATCTATATTTAAAATATACAGTAGAACAAGCCCAATAAAAAGCACAACAATTAAAACAGTTAAAAGAGAAAGAAGTTCAAGTTCAGGCGGATGGTTGCCTAACCAGGTGTGTCTTCAAGAGGAAGCAGAGTGCCAATGTGGAGGGGGAATCTCATGCTTCAGGAGGGAGGGCATTCTACATCCCTGATTTAATACTGATTTAATATGGAACACAGTTTGACCCATATCTGAAGTCATAATCCAAACTGTGCAGGCAGAGGGTGGGTCCAGTGGGAACAGAGCAAGAGCGGGAGTTTATGCAGGGTGGGCAGAGGATGGGTCTGGTAGGACTGCCCCCGAATTACAATTATTTCCTTTCCTGCCTTGTGCACAGGAGAACTGTGGACAGCAGGTTTGAGTTCCTTTGTCTTTTTAGTGAAGAAGTTCTTCATGAAGAATTTGGCGAAGCTGGAACTGTTGATGTCTCCCAGCTGCTCCAGGGTGCTGAGGTGGTGGCTCACCTCAAAGGTGTTGCAGAAGTTGAGGTTATGCCCTTGAAGGCCAGTGAGGGCAGGCACCCTTCAGGAAGACAGGTACTCGTTCTGGGGCTTTCATGCAGGTCTTGCTCCTGGATGAACTCCATTCTTCATTGGGGTGGCTCCATCCTTCACAGCCTGCTCTCTAAGTTATGTGCTCAATAAGATGAGCACCAATGGTACCTCTTATGGCAGGTAGCTGAGACTAGTGTGAGGACCTTCCAGGCCAGACACAATAATATGTGGTGACTGCCTCTACAATTACAACCACAGTTTAAGGTAGGTCATCTCATAAAAGCTATTTCTGATAAGTTCCCATATATCTGTTTCAGTCCAGCTTGATATAATAACCGCATGGAAGCTTGCTTCCACTTGCATATTCCTAGATAGATGAACCAATCACCCACAAAAACACATGTCCATTGTATTTCCTTGGCTGATCCAGGAGGGGCTGAGCTAGACCTTAAAAGACACAAAAGCCATAAGGATGAAATCAGCTGCCCCAGGGGCAGTAGGAGGCTGACCTGATTGGTGGAATTTGAACTGTATTCTATCCAGTATTTTTATCTTATGAGCTGCTCTGAGATCTTCAGCCAAAGTCCAAAACATGGGATATACATTTTCTAAAAACAGATCACCACTTTGGTGACAGCCCAGAGTCATGTACAATGCTCAGGCCCTCCAAACTGACCTGTGCAAAGTCTTGCAACTTGATTGTTGAACTCTGTTGTGGATAAATCCAAAAAAGAAACCAGACAACAAAAAGATCTCTGCCCTCCAAGAATAGTAAATAATCTCACTTAGGTTCTACTGCTCTACTACACAAAGACACTAAGCCTCTGAAGCAGATTCAGTCTACCTTCACTCAACTGCTCTGCCTGAGGCATTGACTGGAAAGACAACCTGACTGTAGCATATACTTTTTATGCCAACTCATTTGCCTCCTTGCCAAAACTGAACTGGGCAAAAGATTTTCACATTCATTCCCAAACTTGCAATTAATTACAACTTTAAGGTCCTTTCCAAAGCATTAAACACCTCTCTCTCTCTCTCTCTCTCTCTCTCTCTCTCTCTCCCTCTATCTCTCTCTCTCTCTCTCTCTCTCTCTCACACACACACACCTTTTTCACAATGTTATTCTTGTACAAGCCCAAGATCACCACCACTAGTGGAATATTTTATATATTTATATTTGATAACAATATTTATAGTCATATTCTCAAGGGCTCCCAAGGTGACTTACACTCATCAGCATAAAACAACTGATAATATAAAACATAATTTAAAAACTTGAAAACTATTAGAGAAGCATGTCTCACCATCATAGCAACACAGCACCAATTTATGCACCTCAGTCGTGTAATGAAGCACTGAAATGTCCGGGGCATTCTGGGTGTATGGCAACCCATGACAGAAGTGGAGGTATTTCTCATAAAAATAGCTCAACATCTTTTGTGTCTGAAATATGGCAGCCCTAGTCACGAGGCCTCTGCCTCAAGGGCCTTTTGCAGCAGGAATGTCTTTGTCAACCCTTAGAAGGATAATAGAAAGCAGGCTTAAAGGATCTCTCTGGGAAGGAAATTCCACAAATATGTTCACTATTTTATTTTAATCAAACATGCTGAAATGGGAGACTGCACAGCCTTAAAAGAAGCAAATAAGATCCTTATTGTTAAGTTGTGGGTTGACATAGCAGACGACACAGCGATTTCTCCAAAGCAGCTCTTTATTTTGTACGCTGGAATAGAACTGACTGCAAACAGCTCAGCCGGCCTGCTTTTATAGGCAGCCGGTTGTCAACATTGTAGCAACAACAACCCAGAGTTTCCCGCCTAAAATAACTGATGTGGACCTGAGTGAAAACTATCTACAGTATCCCCCTGCTGGCCCAGGGTGAAACTTCACTACATAACACTTATTGCAATGGTGAGCAGGGCCGGACCAAGCCAATTTGGCACCTGAGGTGAATCACAAGAAGGCCACAACCTCCCTGCCGGGGACGAAGGAGTGAGGGGAAACGGAGGGGGAGGGGACAGATCTACCTCAGGAGGCAGACTGAAGCAGTTGCCTCACCTTGCCTCATGGGTGGGCCAGCCTTTTCCTGGCATTTCACCTTTAGCATGGAATAAATACAAACAGGGCCACAGGGACACCCGAGAGAAAGTGGACTGGCCCCTGGCACTTTGCTGCCTGACAAGACCGGCAGCTAAATCTTCTTCTTTAACACAGGGAAAGGGACAGTGTCTTCCATTCCCCCTGCAGAGAGGAGGCTAGCAGAGCAGACACAGAGCAGGAGACCAGAGCACAGACAACTCCGTCCTCAGACAGATGGGGGAAATTGTGGCCAAGGGGTTCTGCCGTCTCTCCTTCAACATATGCTGCCTGAGGTTGCCTCACTCTGATTAATGGTACGGCAGAACTCAAAACAGCATCTGCTAAAGCAGATACAAACACAATTCAGTTCTCCTCTCACCCTGCCCCACATTTTCCCATTTCCCCCATCACCAATGGAAGAGAGGCATAAAACTAGGCAGTAACTGACAGATGGGAAAACCATCAACATACTGAGAATTTAGAACATGGAAAAGAGTTGTGTTGCTCACAGCAACTAAATATTGCCTCGAGTATTAGAATGCCCAGCAACTGCGCAACAGAAACACAGAGCTGAAGGAGGATGTTTGTATAACAAATGCACAATTATTGGGCTGAAAAACCAATGACACATTATTATCTGAAAAATGCTTCAGTTTCCTGCAAGAAGTGTGCTCAGTTCAGAAACATCACTTCTCACAAAGCACTGCATCAAGGAAGAACCAAAGACAAAATATGAATATGTATTTTATTTTCCCCTCCCCTCCTCCAAGCAGCTCTGGCAGTACACAGGTCACTAACCTCATTTATCCTCATAACAATCTTGTGAGGTAGGTTATGGCGATATGGGAATTACTGAACCAAAGTCACTAAATGGACTTTGTAGCTAGGCAAATATTTGACTGCCAGCTCTCTCCAGTCCAAGCACACCATCTACTGCACCAAAATGGCTCCTAATTATTTGTGTAGAAGTAAGCAATAGGTGTTCATGTGAGAAGACCATGCAGATTAAAGAGGTAGAAGCATATTCCAGCTTCCCTATTATACACACAGAACACGAGAGAAAGTAACCAAGGTACATGATCATGCTAAGCCATCCTAATGTGAAGCCAGCATTATTCCAAATTAAACAAATCTTTGATTTAAGTAAGTGTGCAGTTCCTTTTGTGATGCCATTTCAAGCTTTGTCCTTTCTCTTTGCCCGAATGCCAATTTGATGTCGTTCTTCTCAAATGTCACAACCATCACCATTTAAGTATCAAATAAAAGCCTGCCTTCTGCTCCCATAATTGAGGTAGTTCCCCATCCCACCCCCCAAATTAAATCGGCCTGAGATGCAACAGTATATTTAACCCAGCCTCAGTGACACCTTTCCTATACATAAATATGCCACAGGTTTAAAGTCCATTATCTTGCAACCCTCTATGGCTAGAAACGACAGTTTTATACTATGTGAAAAGGAGTGATTTCCCACCTTCCATTCCAAGAAGGTCCCAAGGTATTGGATGTTAATGTCATGACATTTTTAGGCATAGAAAAGCTTTTAGGTTATCCAGAGAATGTTTTATGGCTCCCATTGAGCCTTGGTGAGCATTTGAGCCAGTGGTAAATGGATGTATCTATTTTTACAGGCAAGAACAGCATGAAACGAGAGGGCAGAAAAATACAATGGAAACTAGAAAAGCTTTCCACACTAGCTGAATGCAATGCACTTTGCTTGTGCAAAGTACACTTTCCCAGAAGGTTCAAGTACAAAACAAAATGCATTGCAGTAGATATATTTAATCTACATTTTCCAAGCACATAATATCCAGACATTATGAACATATGAAGCTTAGTCATGAAAGGAGTAGGAGCGTTGCTCCACCTCATCCATTATTGTCATTTCTGCTGGCAGTAAGACTAAGGTCACAGGCCGGGGATTTCTTAGCTCTGCAGTGTGAGATCTTTGACAAAGAGATGACAGGAGATAATCTGGGACTTTTTGCATAGTAATCTTATGCTCTACCACTGAGCAATGTCCTTCTTCCCCACCAACGGACAAGCTTCTGTTCTTAACATTTAAGCAGACTGCCCCAACTACTCACTGACCCTTATTATACCCAAGCAGTGAGAAATTGCAGGGGGGCAGTGCTTACCCAGGTTTGGTTTCCTTTGGAAGGAGCTTATGGTGTTTTGTAATATTTGACTTAATTAACTTCGCTGCAGTTCAACATGGGGGGGGGGGGCACAGATTCTTTATCCCTGGCCCACATCAGGTCTCCAGAGAAAGGCAGACAGCCCTCCAAAATGCTCCCGCAGTTGCAGTTCCCCACACCCAGCTCTCTGCCTCTTGCTCTGCCCCTCTCTTATTCCTCACTCAAATCTCTGGTTTCCATTTCTTCTTTTCAACCGCAGACCAAGATCACATCTAGGAAGAGCAAGAGCAAGCAAAGGAAAATAAGAAATATAACCCCCTTTCAGGTATTTCCTAGACATTCAGAAAGCATATCTGGGCTGTGTCACCACCAAGTTCCCAAAACAAAAGGCCTGTCCAACCCCTGAATCTCACAACATAACAATGCATATCCAATATTTAAAGACATTTCTGTATGCCACTGCAAATTCAGGAGCAAATATTCCTTCATAACTTGCTGTGATGATAAACTTATTGTAAAGAGGACCCTAGGCCTAGGACTTTTTTCAGCTAAGCTAGGAGTTGCAGCTGAAGAGCCATACATGTATACCAGTGAACTGCATACAGCTAGTCAGTCCCACGTTGTGGGGTGGGGGAGAAAGCAAACCTCCCATTTCAGGTGGGGATTTGAAAGAAAAGAGAAAATGGCACAGCTCCTTCTGTCACTGACAGCTGGCTTCAGGATACCAGAAGTTATAACCATTTTTCTGTAACTTGACTGTTAAGTTGTGGGTTGACATAGCAGACGACACAGTGATATCTCCAAGCAGCTCTTTATTTTGTAACCTGGAACAGAACTGAACTGAGGAGCTCAGTCAGCCTGCTTATATAGAGCTACAGAACAATTGTAACTGTTGCAACATTCTAAAACTATCCAATCACTGAACGTCACTTTTCGATCCTTCATTTGCATACAAAACTATCCAATCACTAAACGTCACTTTTGATCCTTCATTTGCATAACTATCTACAGTATCCCCCTGCTGGCCCAGGGTGAGAACTTCAGTACATAACACCCCTCCCCACCGAGATAAGGCGTTAGTTACAATCGTAATGGTTTCCTTATATACAGCACTACACATAATGGTTCAATTAGGCACAAAAGCATATCGGTTACATTTCATATACTTAGACCAACAGTGATACATGTCCAACAACATAGTCCTTTAAATAAGCTGGGCGCTTGGAAACTCTGTCAGACTGCCGGGGACTGGTAGCCAAGTCCGGGGGGCCGCCCAATTCCTGCTGAGGCTGTGGTGCGACCCTAGGTGGCGTTGAAACCAAGTCCCCTGGATCTGCTGCTGTGGGTGGAACCTCCACAAGTGGAGTTGGCGGAATGTCAGGCATGGCAGTGGTCTGAGTCTGTGGTAAGTCTGGCAGACCCTCTGAAGTGGCTTGGTTCGGCTCCACGCCAGCAGTTTGTGAGAGAGGTGTAGGTGGAGCCTCACTATCTGTAAGTGTCTGTTCCAGAGCCACGAGCGCAGTTGGGGGCACCATGGTAGTGTCCAAGTCCCCAACCCTGCGCCTAAGCTGGTCTATGTGCCGGCGCCACAAGCGTCCATCTTAGAGTGCCACCTGGTACGAGCGAGGTCCAGTGACTCCCACTACTGTGGCTGGCACCCAAGGAATGTCCCCCACAAAGTTCCGGGCAAAGACCCGGTTTCCGGGAACAAATGACCGTGGCATGTTGGCACAGCCTGGGGGTTCGGCCACGGCAAAGTCTGGGTGCAGCTGGTCGAGCGGGGACCTGAGGCGGCGGCCCATAAGCAGTTCAGCAGGACTCCGCCCTGTGGCCGCATGAGGGGTGATGTGTTGTACGAACAAGTATTCGGCGACCCGCTCATGCCAGTCTCCCCGGTCCAGGCGCACCAGTGCCTCTTTTGCCGAGCGCACCATTCTCTCCGCTTGCCCATTGCTGGATGGATGAAATGGTGCCATTAGCGCATGGCGGATGCCCAGTCCCAAAAGATACCGCTCAAAAGTGCCTGATGTGAATTGCGGTCCGTTGTGGGAGACAAGGACATCAGGACACCCATGCGTCACAAAGAGGCCTCGCAGCACCCAGATGACGGCCTTTGACGGCCTTTGACGGCCTTTGACGGCCTCCAGCCATTTGGAGTAGGCGTCCACCACTACCATAAAGGTCCGGCCGTGAAAGGGGCCAGCCAGATCGATGTGCACCCTCGACCAGGGTGTCTTGGGCATCTCCCATGTGTGTCCCTTCGCTGCCGGTGGCGCAGGCCTCGATTCTTGGCACGCCTGACAGGCGGAAACCCAGACAGTGATGGCATCGTCCATGTTAGGCCACCAGACGTAACACCGAGCCAACGCCTTCATTTTGACGATTCCCGGGTGTACAACGTGCAGAGCCTCCAGGACACGTTGACGGAGTCTTTGGGGAATCACGACGCGGTCTCCCCACAGCAGACAGCCGCGATGAGCTGAGAGTTCATGTTGTCTGGTTGCGAAGGGCTGGAACTCCGATGCAAAAGGCCCTTGTAGCCACCCCCTCCACACCCAGTTGAGCACATGGCTGATGGTGCGATCCTGGGCAGATGCGGAGGCCACAGGAGGAGCAATGAAGCAGGAGCTGGGTCTTCCACAAACGCTGGAAGAGGGCAACGGCTGAGGGCATCGGCATGGCCCATCGATTTTCCCGGGCGATGGACGAGCCCGTAGTGGTAGGCAGCCAGGAAAACAGTCCATCGCAGAATGTGCGGCGAGAGGACCGGTGGAGTTGGTCGATCACCGGCGAGGAGGCCCAGGAGCGGCTTGTGGTTGGTGATGTCCAGCAAGTCCAGCCGTAGAGGTATTCATGGAACCTCTTCACTCCAGCCACAAGTGCCAGTGCCTCCTTGTCGAGCTGGCTGTAATTCCGTTCCGTTGGAGATAGCGTCCTGGAAAAGTAGGTGAGCGGTGCTTCTCTTCCGTCTGTAAAACGGTGACTAAGGACAGCACCAATGCCAAAAGGTGAGGCGTCGCAGGCAAGGACCAGCGGCCTGGCTTCACTGTACTGTACCAGCACACTGTCCGATGAAAGGAGAGCCTTGACCACGTTGAAGGCGGCCGTCTCCCGATGACCCCAGGACCAAGGTGTCTTTGTGCTGAGGAGTCGGTGAACAGGCTCAGCCACTGTGGCTTTGTGGGGCAGGAACATGTTATAAAAGTTCAGCAGTCCCAAGAATGCCTGCAGCTCAGTCTTGTTCTTTGGGATGGGGGCCTGCTGGATAGCTCAGATCTTGGATGTGGTCGGGTGAAGGCCAGAGGCGTCGATAAGATAGCCCAGGAACTCCACCTGTGGAACGGCGATCTGGCACTTCTCCCTCTTTACCTTGAGCCCGGCCTTCTGGAACCTGGTCAGCACGGTGTGGAGGCGCTCGAACAGCTGCTGGTTTGAGTCTGCGGACACCAAGACGTCATCAAAATACGGTACCACGCCCGGAAGCCCTTGCAGGAGACGCTCCATAAGGCTTTGGAAGATGCCAGGAGCCACACACACCCCAAACTGCAAACGGCGGCAATGGAATGCCCCTCGGTGGGTGACGATCGTCTGGGCTTCAGCAACGGCATCATCAATGGGCAGTTGTTGATAGGCTTGGGCAAGGTCCAGCTTAGCAAAGACCTTACCCTCACCCAGGGAATGCAGTAGGTGTTGAACAACAGGAACCGGGTAAGCATGCTGCTGAAGTGCCTTGTTGATCGTACACTTGTAGTCAGCGCAGATTCTCACCGACCCGTCTGGCTTGACAGGCGTGACAATGGGGGTTTCCCACTTGGCGTGGTCAACCGGCTCCAAAACTCCTTGGGCGATCAGCTTGTCCAGTTGTTCGTCCACCTTAGCCTTGAGAGCAAAGGGAACCCGGCGTGGCTTTAGCTTGATGGGGGCAACTTGTGGATCAAGACTAAAGGAGATGGGTGTACCTGTATATTGCCCCAAAGTGCCGTCAAAAACCTCGGCAAAGTCTTTGACCAGACCCTCAGTCTCTGCGTTAAAGATGCAGTTGATGCCGGTGACTTCCAGGCCAAGGGCATCAAACCAGTCTAGCCCTAGGAGGCTTGGCCGCTGACCTTTGACCACCACCAGTCGGAGCAGGCCTGAAAAATCATTGAAGGCGATCTGGAACCGGCCAACGCCTACCACGGGAATGTCGTTTCCCTGGTAGTCTCTCAGGTGTACGCGGTGAGAGTCGAGTTGCCTTTTGGACACTCTGGGTACCAGTCTTTTGATGGTGCTCCAAAACACGATGGACAGGGCAGACCCGGTGTCTATCTCCATGTCGCATGGAGCTCCTTCAATGAGCACCATGACATTCAGCTTGCGTCACGTAGGCGAGTCGGTTTGGCCAATCATGGTTCCAGACGGGCAGCAGCAGTTGGTGAGAGTGAAACAGCTTTCCTTGGCAGACTGGAGTGAAGACTTGGACTTGCGAGTTGGTGAAGGGGGGGTGTCAGACAGAGCCGATCGGCAGACCTTAGTGATGTGGCCCCTTCTGGAACACGTCCGACAGATGGCGTCTCTGAATCGACACTTGGCACGGGAATGGTTGCCTCCACAGCCGGCACATTCCGGTTGGCCCTTGGACTTCTGTTGGAACTTCCTGCGCTCCCGCTTTGTCTGGTGCACGTCATTGTCTTCACCAGAGGATGCCTCATCACTGCTGGCCTCTTCGTGATGCACTGGAACTGGCTTCCTAGCAAGACGCGGGCTGCTGGCCTTGCGGATCTCCTGGGCGGAGCGTTCAGCAGCTTCCGAGGCCACATCCTCCTCAATGGCTTTCTGCAGCGTGAGGTCTGGCCTGGCGAGGAGACAGCGTTGTAGACGGATGTCCCGGACCCCACAGACGATTCGATCCATCAGGGCATC
Organism: Podarcis cretensis; assembly: GCF_951804945.1. Classification (NCBI taxonomy): domain Eukaryota; kingdom Metazoa; phylum Chordata; class Lepidosauria; order Squamata; family Lacertidae; genus Podarcis; species Podarcis cretensis. Next base: position 104,316,583 of record NC_137173.1, on the reverse strand, counting down.
ATCTAAGTCTCGGAATTCACAGTGCATTGCAGCCTGTCACAGGGCGGTGGTGTAGTTGTTGATTGACTCCCCCTCTGCCTGGTTCCGGTGGTAAAATGCATGGCGGGCAGCAATCTTGGACGGCTTCGGTGCGTAGTGGTTGCGGAGCTTCTCTTGGATCGTGTCCCATGGTGTTTCCTGGACTGCTACAGGCGCAACCAATGCTCGGGCTGTCTCGAACACCTCAGGCCCACAGAGGCTGAGGAATAGGCCTCGCTTCCGCTCCTGTGATACTTGCGTCAGCTTGTTGGCTTGGAGGTAGCAGTCGAACCGAGCGAGGTAGGAGTCCCATGATTCAGAGGCTGGCGCAAATGGCGGTAGAGGCACAAGCGAAGCCATGATTCCGATGCCGGCGTGAAGGGCGATGGATAGAACACAGTGCTCTAGCCAGAACAGTCAGCTCTGAATTGGTTCTGTCCAGTGATTTCGCTCAGTGATTTCGCTCGGTGATTCAGCTCAGTTCAGAGGATGGCCGCATCTGGCTGTGCTCTGATGTCCATCGATCCCATCCTCATCGCCAGTGTTAAGTTGTGGGTTGACATAGCAGACGACACAGCAATTTCTCCAAGCAGCTCTTTATTTTTTAAGCTGGAACAGAACTGAACTGAGGAGCTCAGTCAGCCTGCTTATATAGAGCTACAGAACAATTGTAACTGTTGCAACATTCTAAAACTATCCAATCACTGAACGTCACTTTTCGATCCTTCATTTGCATACAAAACTATCCAATCACTAAACGTCACTTTCCATCCTTCATTTGCATAACTATCTACAGTATCCCCCTGCTGGCCCAGGGTGAGAACTTCAGTACATAAAATTGACCACTCTTATTCATGCCAGAAGAGCCACTATGTCTACAAATTTCACCCAATTCTGTTAAAATAAAAGAAAGTTTGAGCCATTTTTTTATTTCTAAATACTGACACAGGGAATTGAACAGATAATCAAAAGTACAACAGCTGCCCTTATGGGGAAAGTACAGCAGCTAGCTGTCTGAAATTTAACTGAGTTCATACCTCCAGAAGGAGTGACTGCTAATTTAATCAAATTCTGGCCAAAATAATAACAAAAATTATAGACCATTCTGGGGTGTGTTTTTGGGGGGATGTCCAGATTAGAGATGGTTGGCTCCCTGGACTATAATTTGATAGGTTTTAGCCAATACTCTGTGCAATATTCATCTACTTCTGTCAAAAGTGGAAAAGATTATCACAGATTTCCAAATAGTGAATGGGGGAAATGAAACAGACCTGGACTGCTGAGCCACAACAGACGACCTCCAAATATTGGTCCAGCCCAAATTAAGCTGTTTCACAAAGCACCAAATTGGGGTCCAGACCAATCTTGTGGTCAGCACATTGATTTTTAAATCTCTCTGATGAAATTTCACATATAGCATGATTCACATGTATCCATGTGGGAGATCCTTTGATTCCTATAAGAGTTAAGAACAAGTTTTGACTTTTTAAGAAGGGCTTTAGCTTGAAATTTAGTATTTGATATTCCGTTGTGCCAGAATATTTATTCTCCTCTGAACCTTCTGTTGCAATAGCCATGATATAAATTCAGGGACAAATGCCTGCTTCTTTATAAACTTGAATTAGTAAATTGATCCTCTTTGCCCAGCATGTTTTTAATGAACTCCGAGATAAAATTTGATAAGTTCATGAAAACAATTACTGGTAAATTAGATAGCACAATGAACAAGAGGCACTAATATAGTAGAAGCTATTCAGTGCATTCAATAAACCCAAGTGCACCGGATTGTGCAAATAAAATTCTACCATACAGTGGCAATTGTATGATGATGCAATGATTAATACTGGATTTGCAATTTTTAAAGGCTTTTATTTGCACCACACTCTTGTATGATGTTGCAAGAGGTCAAGAGAACATTCCACTGCAAGGACATATCTGACTATAAATTATCAGAATGAAATTGGGATCAAGGTTCAGGTATCTGAAATGATGGCAAGTGTAACCACTGGAAATATATTTCTTTTAAATATATATATGCACATGCCCCGAGACATTTATTATGAGGAGTCATGTCTCAACCTTAGACACATGGGCTCAAGTCATCACACTAGGGCTGTCTTCCCACTTACATACAGTCAATTCAATTAATCTGAATGAGGGTCATTTCCATAAATTTGCTTGGAGTTAAATAGATCCAAGAGAAGGAAAGTATGTTAGAGACTATGCTTAACTTTTAAATAGTCAGTGCTGAAAGTGAAAAAGCTGGTTCCAATAGATTTATTACTTCCAATTGGACAGCTCAGTTGGTTAGAGTGTGGATCTAAATGATCCACAGGGTGCCTTTCCAATTCTATGATTCTATTTCCTGCCCTGTTTCCTAGGAGTTCAATGCAGCTGTTTTGCCTGAAAGGCCACTCTGTTAAGATAGCCTATGCTGATAAAGATTTGACCAAGGTCACACAGTCTGGCACTCTGACATTCTTCTAGAATACATTTTTTTCCAGACGAGGTCATTCCTTTTTAACCAGATACCTATTCAGACATGCATACAAATTCAGATGTGCTGTGGTCAAAATCTGACTTGCAAACAAATGGAATTACCCAAATTTCTTCTTCTTCTTTGGCGATCACTCACAGCCGAGTAAGATTATCTTCCATAAACACAGTTTTAACAATGAGTCCATAAGTGACCGTGGAGGCCAATTCTGGATCCACATGTCCTTCCACAGTGGGGACATTGGTTTCCGGGCGGGACTCCCCCATAGCTGCTGAGGTCCTTTCACAAATTCCACAAAAACAAGTTAGGGGTGAGCTTGCAGTATCTCCAGATCTGGGAGAGTTGTGTTCAGCTATTAACCCAAATTTAATCTAGGTCCCTAATCACAGAACATGTCTGTTTTTTCACAAGAAGCACGTTAATGTCTTGAAGCCCAGAACCACATAGGTGGGACCAATCATATAATTCATTTTCAACTGACCATCACCAGATGAGTAGGAAGACAGGGTGACAATCAGGTAAAAGGAACCGATACAGCTGGTTCTTCCCACATCATTCTGGACTTAATGTACCAGCATGGGGAAAAGTCATGGAGAAACAACTCCTGTGCCACTGAAATAACAGAAGAGCCCCGCTTACACAGCCTTTCTCAACCTTGGGTCCCCACGTGTTATTGAACTACAATACCCAACATTGGCCATGTTAGCTAGGAATGGTGGGAGTTGTGGTCCAATAATATCTAGGGACCCAAAGTTGAGAAAGGCAGGTGTAGGCTCACCTTTTCTTTTCTTTTTCTCCTAGCCTCACCTCACCATTCCCTAAATGATTGACAGCTGTGCAAGCCTTTGCTGGTGCAGAGGATTCAGCTGGTTTGGCCTCACTTGTGCTGAAGTTCTCGTTGCAGAAGTGCATCTAAACATTTTAAAAGAGATGTAGCATATAACTTGTTTCTAGAGTGGACACCTATTTATAAACATTCACACACTGTTCAGAGAGTTTCATCCATAAAGAAGTAGAAAAAAATGGTTAAGGATAGAATCAAAAGCCTGAAAGATAAGAGCAAATTTCATATGAATTACAGATCATAGATTATGCATTCACTTTTTGATAAGTAGCCTCTGTAAATATGCCCCTGTGGAGATGCAGTGCAGCTTATCAACCCACCTATCCAACTTGATGTTACTTGAATGCAGTGCTGCCAAACTGGGACATGTTTTCCTTCATATATTAAAACTGTTATTATGATTTATCATTGGCATTTTTATCCTGCTGTTCTGCTGAAATAGGCTTCCAGAGCAGCTTACAAATATCAGTGAGAAGACAGTCTGTGCCCACAGTAAGAGAGAGGTGACACAAAAGGAACGGGGAGCAAACGAAAAGCAATACATGCACTTAATGGAGCTTTCTTTTCTTTAATTGTTGTATATCACGTCTCCACCCCCACCCCGTTCACATCATTATGACTTCATCAGTGCCCCATTTGTTTCCGTTTGTGTACACACCAGGGGACACTGAGAAGGCCGGGGTGTCCTTAGCCTATGCAAATTAGGAATGGCTTAAGTTTGAGGTTAGTTTGAGTACCAAGGCATCATACAGTCGTATCTTATAATAAAGCACAGGATACATATGCATGTGTGAAAGTGGATTAAAAACTCAGCACTGGAAAAGCAGTGAGTGTACAGTAAATGGAAGTGTGAACACAGAATTAGTTGCAGAGATCTTGTAGTAAACAGCAAAAATATAAGCATTTGGGAGATGAGCCAAAGGTTGCTAGTCTTTCAGTGGTTGAAGTGGTTCTGCCCCCACAGCAGCAAGGATCCTTTTAGCAAAGTACTGGAAGACACAAGAACTACCCACGCTGGAAGAATGGCAGACGAAGGTGATTGACTATATGGGATTGGCGGAGATGACTGGCAGAATCCGTGACCAAGAAAAAGAGACGGTGGAAGAAGATTGGAAGAAATTTAAAGTATATCTTAAGAATTGCTGTAAAATTAATGAGTGCTAAAATGTCAAGGGAAAGGAAAATATAGAATTACAGCTGTAATCGATTAAGTATGAGAAGAAACTAAAATAAGAAGATGTTATTAATTGATTGGCGTGAGGGGTTGTTGAAGAGAGTTTAAAACAGGGATGCAGAAAAGGGGAGGGAAGGGGAAGTCCGGGAAGTAAGGTTTATGAAAAAGAGGTTTTGAAATTATACATGCTTATATGTTGTTGTTGTTGTTTTGTCTGTTTGTTTATGTGTGTGTTGCTTTGCTTTTAATTTGTGTTGGAAAATCAATAAAAAATTAATTAAAAAAAATAATGAAGTGGTTCTGCCCCATCTTTCTCACTCTCCTATAGCTTGAGCGAAGGTTATTGGTGGCAGTTGAAGGAGGAGCATGGCGCAACTGGTATTTTGACAGTTACATTTTAAATTAATGAATACATTAATTATATTATATTAATTTGTTAACATTTTTGTAACCTAGAAATGCCTTAATTCTATTGTGGATGCAGTAAAGTCTTTAATGAACTTCTTGCAGTGAATGTCTGGGGTCTAGACTGTCCATCATTTGTGAGGGTGGAAAGATCACTTGCAAGCTTATTTGTTTCATGAATGGTAGTGTGAACATAGCAACATGCTTGATTACTTCATACTTTCACAAAGGCAAAGCAGCGTCTAATTTTTTTATTACTAATTAAAATGGGGCAATTAACACATTTTCTCTATGTGAAAATGAGGTGATGAGACATCGAAATTACACTACTTCAGAAGCAAACACAAAAGGCCTTTGGCTACACAATCACAGGTGCTGGCAACTTCCCTCCTCGTCACACTGTTCAGCAGCGTTTACTGTATGAAGAAAGGCTCACACAGCACATGGCCAGCCTCCCTGGCACTGGCAAGTCTGTGGACCTTCACAGAAACATTCCATTCCATTTATGATTACCACAAGCAATGCATTTTCTGTAGAAACAGAAGGTGCCCATACTTGTATCCTGAAAAATTGCTAAATACCTCTCCTCCCACTCCCCGTTTCTCTGTTGATTTTGTGATGAACTTTTTTATTAAAAAGTTGATAATAAAATTCAAAATGTTTACCATTTTATAGATGGTATTTATTACCTTGAATTATATAGAAGTAGCAATTAAGACTGCTACCAAGGGCATCAGTCCCAAAATGACCACTGGGAGGTGTGTGGCACAGCACAAAATTAAGCGAGAGTGGAGTCAGTGCTGTTTGCCCCATCCAAACTCGTGCTTAGCATGAGAAGTCGGTGCTATGCCCTGCTGGTCCTGTTTGTGACATTCACACAATATTGATTTTCCACACAGAGATGCCAGCACCAACACTGCCCCCACCCCCACCCCCCGTGCGCATACAGTGACGCTGTTATTGTCCATTGCAAAAGTTCCAGGGAAATATATAGAAAGGCCATGGCATTCTCTCTAGTACACAAATGGAGCATTCACTTAGCACCCACAAACCTCAGGCACAGATGCATCTATCCATCTCACCCACTCAGACTTTACATTTACACAACCACACATATAGGTCTCTCTCTCTCTCTCTCTCTCTCTCTCTCTCTCTCACACACACACACACACACACCCCTTGCATAGATCTCCTCCTCACTATTCAGGTGCACCCCTCCCCCACATACTGTACCTCACATACATATTTCCTTTCCTCTCACATGCATACACACAACTCCCTCCATCACACATGCCACAAATACACCTCTCTATCTCTTACACAAATCACACATTCATAACTCTTTAAAACCACACTTACACATACATTACTTGAGTATATGCACTACTTATGTATGCACAAGTACGCACACCCCATTCAGAACAGCTCTTCCTTGGGGCCAAGGCAACACTCATCACTGGCCTTGCCTGGCTAGAAGACCATGGTAGCCTGAATGCAACTGAAAGCCCTGCCACTCCTTCCTTCCCTCCCCAACCTTTCAAGAAGCAGCAGCAGCAGCAGCAAGCCCAGTATGGGGTGACAGAGGAACCTGCCAAGCCAGTACATGTGGGGATACCCCTTCTCTCTCTCTCTCTCTCTCTCTCTCTCTCTCTCTCTCTCTCCCCTCTCCCTCTCCCTCCCTCCCCCAATCTCTTTTTTAAAAGCAAGTCCCAGCATGGAACACAGGGGCTCCCTTTTGCTGGCTGTAGCATTAGCCTGGTACCAGAAAGATGGTGCACCTGCCTGAAGAGATCATTCCCAAGGCAGGCGGCCACTGCAGAAAGGCCCTTTCTTGTGTGGACCCTCTGCACCTCCTTTGGAGAGGGTACTGGAGAAGGAGCTCCAAAGATGGCTGGCCAAGGGTCCAGGCAGGTTCATATGGGAAAATACACTATGAAGTAATGGGGTTCCAAGTCATATACGGCTTAATAGGCTAACACCAGAACTTTGACTTTGGCTCAGAAACCAACTAGCAGTCAGTGCAGAAGAGCAAGCACTGGTGTTACATGTTTGGACCATCTGGTCTCAGTTATAAGTCTGCACCTTTGTATCTTTATTTTCTAGTAGCTACTAAGGAAGAATCTCTAGATTCAAAATGTACAAGGCCTTTAATAAACCAATTATTGCGCACTGCTGAGGTTTCTCCCTCTTCCCAGTTCAAGTTCGGCAAATTTCCCAGGAAAGAAACTGGATTCCTCTTCAACTTTCACAATGCTTACTTCTACGAGAGCTTAAACCTACATGGCCCTGAAATACTCATTTTAGACATGTTGCTTTATAAAATACCAAATTCTTAAGTGTGCAACTAAAGCAGCTGTCTACATATATTTGCTGATTAAATGCATGCTTTAACTGAAACCTCTTACATTGATTCTGGTAGATGCTCAGTTGCAACTTCGGAAAACATCTGAAAGAAGGAAGTTTCAGAATATTAAGCATCCGTGCCTTCAAATGTGTTGTGACAACTTTTCTTTGATGCCTTTAAGGGCACCACAAAGGGCTCATCCACATCTCTGTTTGCCCTGTGGCTTTCCCCCAGGAAAACCAGCAGTTTTGCACTGAGTTGGAACAAATGGCAATTGGCTTTCCCCGTGAATTGATGGATTGCCCTTTGTTCTGATTTAGCGCTAAAGAGCAGGTTTTCTGGGGCAAAGACAAAACCGCTTGGACCCATGCCTAGAAAGCCTGTCTGGAAACCTTTCAGAAGTGTGGACAAGCCCAAAGAGATGTTGAGCTCTGGCGGCATTTAGAATAGGGCAAAATTAGAGAAATGGCAGGTTAATCTGAATAAGACGTTAAGAAATAGGAAATCTGTCCATACCTTAACAGCATCAGGTTCTTTTTCCTTGTGGTATTTAGAAGTCTTCAATGTGCAGGTCAAATCATTTATTCTTCAACATATGTTTAGTAACAGTAACAGATTGACCTGCAATTAAAGAATAAAACATCAATTAAATAATAAAACATTGAATGACCTAATTCATCCAAGCAGGGACCCACATGGGTGGCTGCTTTTAAACATGACCATGCAGGGGCTGCACTGCAACTCTTCAGCGGTGACTGTGCCCCTTGACACATAGCCTCAGTTTGGCTAAATCACATGTGTAGACCATTCACATAAGAACATAAGAAGAGCCTGGGGGGTCAGGTCGATGGCGCATCTTGTTCTCACTGTGAACACCTGGAGGCCTGTGAAAAACCCTCAAGCAGCCCCCAACCACAATAGCAATTGTTATTCAGAAACATATTGCCTGACCAGGCAGGCAGAACATAGAGGAAAGCATATGTGCAAAGCCTACGTAAATCCCCCAGACTTAGAAACCCTTATTCAAAGTAACAAAGGGACATCGGATGAACTCTGAATTTGCATTTCTCTCTACCTTTCCCCACGATGGTCCATCAGTCGCATCCTGTAAGTTCTGACTGGCCAGAGATTGCTTCTGCCCTTGCTGCCACTCTTCAGTAGGAAAAAAAATGTATTGTGATGTCTTCTGACAGTTCACTGTGTAGCTAACCATGTTTTTAGGCTAGAAGACTTTGTGTTAAAGTTAACACCCCTCAAGTAAGTCTCTTTCTGATGACTGCACGCCTCTCACCCCACCACCTAGTGTGCTCTTTCTCCCCTGAGACTGCTGCAGTCCTCCATGCTCCCCCCCCCCTTCTTCAGGCCTGCTCCAATCCTGTGGATGCCTGTGGGAGTTCGTCCTCTTCCCTCCTCACTCTGTATCCCTGCTTCTCAAGTGATGTTTGTTATTTTGCCCTCGGGGTTAGGATTGCAGGAAGTCAGCATTTCTCAAAAGGAAAGGTCTTTTTTCTTTTTAAAATTTTTCTTCAGTGGATTCAGAACACTGCAGGGTTGTGAGTGGACTAAGCTCAAAGGCAACCTATGAATTCCACATAGAGCAGCAACCAAAACCTGTAGAGTCTGAAGGGACTCCAAGTGTCATATAGTCTACTCCCCTGCAATGCAAGAAACACAACTAAAGAATCCCTTGCAAGCAACCGTCCCACCTGTTTAGAAAATCTCCAATGAAGGAGAGTCAACCACCTTCCCAGATAGTCCCTTCCATTGTCCAACAGCTCTTGCCATTAGAAACCTATTGCTTATGTTTAGTCAGAATATCCTTTCTTGATTGAAGTCATTGGTTTTCTGTCATTCTGGAGCAGCAGAGAACAATCTTGCTCCATCTTCCATGTGTCAGCCCTTTAGATATTTGAAGGTGGCTATTATATCACCTCTCAGTCTTCTCTTATCCAGGCTGAACATACCTCATAAGGCTTGGTCTGGCCTTTGCCATGATCGTTCCTCCCTAGGTCTATCTGGAACACAGGCCATTACTCTCCTTTGGAACTACTAGCAGCTTGCTCCTCTTTCGTGTATTGACCTTTATTTCCCTAATCTCACTGTCTCTGAACCTCCCAATAGTCCAAAGCCAAGTAATTTCCATTTCAAGTTTTCCATCTGGTGTGTTTTAGGCCCATTTCATTTTACCTGGTTGCTTTTTCCCTAGCACTCTGCTACATTCCATATAAGGCAATATCTTCACCTTTTCCTATCTCTTTATTCTTATTCTACAATTCAGACAATGTGGGTGGTTACTTACTACTAACCAGCTTATTATTTTATCTTTCTGTAATAGGACTCTAAGCCACAATGCTATTTTGCTCTTTGTCTGCCATTTTGTGTAAATAAACTATATTCATTTAAATTGGCATATGTTTGGTTCTTACAGTTGCTGCAAATAAGCAGGGTATTTCTAAAAGTAATAATGTCCCTTGCAGAAATGTCTGTTGCACACAGTTCTCTCCGGTAAAGTTTCCAAAAATGATTCTTCCACCTACACTTGTGTAAGATGCTGGTTTGTGTGTGTGTGTGACACATGAACAGATGTGGTAACACACAGGTTTCAATTGTGAGAACCGGGTGTAGTTTATGGCAAGTTCTGAAATGATGAAAGCATAATAACTTCTACACAGACTGGAACTCTCCAATTGCTCTCATTTCCACTTCTAGTCCTGTTTTAATGAAATCAGTGTCATTCACAGCCTCTGTTATCACAAAAAATCATGTTTGTAGATCTGCTCAAAATTCACACGTGGGTTATACCTCCTTCATAGATTGACATAACCTGCTCAGTAGCAGATATGAGTGACATGTATCTCCCCCCCCCCCCGCATATACACAAGCCTTTAAGAAAAACTATTGAATTAGTTATTTAACTTTGAAAACAATTTGTATTGTGTTTAATAAATGCAGATAAGTAATGCATTTGAAAACCTCCCATGCCTCCCTTCCTCTTCATGCTTGTCTGTTAATTTGTTAATTTTTAAAAAGTACTCCTTGCAAAATAATTAGCTCTTATGTCTCCTTTAACACTTGAAAGGTTAGAGCAAAAGGAAAAGCAGGGTGCTTTAATTAAAGAATAAATTATTGAATACTTGGTTTTAATTGATGGAGCTCTTCTGTTATGGTGCATGTTTATAGATATTTTATGGGGATCTGTAATCAAAATCTCTCACACACAGTGAGCGCCTTTAACTGCAGAGGCTAAAAGAAAGAAGGGACTCACGTTCAGCCGTTTAATTTCCAAGAACCATGTGAAGTGTGGTTGCCATGGCAACAAGGCACTAATTGCCAACATAAAATCAAAACCAACCTTGACTGGATCCAGCAGCTTTGCCAAGACTATAAAATCCTTTTTAAAATATTAAAATTGTGTAACGTTTCCTGCCCAATAAAAATAGGAATTGGTGAAGGGTGTCCACACCCAGTCTTCCAGCAGAGGAGCCTGCCTGGAAGCCCAGGCTGCATTTCACGCCATGCTTTGATAGTAGACACCACGCATTATCATGTGAATGGAAAGAGACTGTTGTTGCTTTCTTAAGGATGTTGGCATCACTGGGAATAGCAAAATACTATGAAGCAGAATAAAAGGAAGAAACAAAAGACAAAGATGGCAACACATTTCCAGAGGGTGGAAGCAAAACAAACCAGGTGGGCATAAGAAAGGGTACTAACATCATGAATACCTCTGGCACTAGCTTGTTAGCGAAGAATCTGAGATGCTTCTGGCTAGGAGGACATTAAAGTCCCTTTTGAGAAAGTGGTAAACAGTCAGAAATGCAGCAACACTCTTCAAAACTTTGCAAGTTCTTTTCTGTTCTGTTTTGTTTGAATCCTCAGCCCAGATTTTAACTTTCAGAGCCCAGTAGGCCGATTAGGTCACCAGAAGCAAATAACAACATTTTCATTGCCATGGAAACAAAATTTAACTATCAGAAATGGAATCCTTTACGTATTTTTGCATGTTTTCATTCTTCAACCATTTAGTTTCCATGGCTCTTTTCCAGGACTCTAATTCACCAGGAACTGTTTTCCCTCAGATCAAAGAAATAATTCAGCGGATGCTTCACTCTCTTGTTCCATCTAATGTAAGAGCATGTAATCTGTTTTTTCCTTGTTGTGTTTTTTGTTTACAGGATAATTAATACAAACAGCTTCCTTGTTGTTCTGCTGTAAGCCGCTGTTAATGTTCCCTTTTTACTCTTATTGCTCATCACTGTATGTGAAATATATTGCAACTTGTGCTAGAGTTGGTTCAAGTATTCCCAAGCAAAAAGGGAATGTGATAACCCCGAGGGACAAAGGGAAAGTTTATTGGATGCAATGTATGAATGGAAGCATCTTAAATGGAAGGCCTTTGTTAGCATGAAATTGACTCATCTAAATTTATTTCAGAAGTTGACATTTTTTAAAAATAGAAATCCCATCATAATTGCGTGGGGGATCTGTGCCCCCCCCAGTGGTTATTGGATGGGAGTTACCCATCAGCCCTAGCCAGCATGACCAATGGTCACAGATTATGGGAGTTATAGTCCAACAATATCTAAGAAGCCACAATCCTGCATTAGGAATCTTTCCATTGATTTCCATAACCCTTGTCAGAGGCAAGAAAAGACAAATGATTTGTCTTTCTTCCATCATACAGATGTTCCAAAAAAAGCAAATTACCATGGATCAAGCCCAGCAGAATAGTGGGTTCTTTAGGAGTTCTGAAAAGCAGCAATGACCAAACCAGTACTTATCATGCTTAATAGCTTTTGATATCTCTCTCTTTCATTACTTTGTCCATAAAGAGGCAAACCTAACGCTCAATTATGCTATTGGCACTTTGAGCGACAGTGTTCCAATCCACAACTGCCTTGCAGCAACAAAAGGGGCAGCTAAGCAACTGCCATTTCTTGTTTTGTCTATGTCTGAGGCCTCACAAGACCTCAGACATGTGTCCCAGGCCTTGCGAGGCCTCAGAACCAGAAGTCAAGTTGAGGCTGGGGGAGGGGCGTGTGACGCCGTGATGCCTTGTCACAATGTGATTTCATGGCGTCATGCACGCTGCGCACCCATAATCCCGGGCCCAAGTCAGCTCCCCCTGTTGTTTTAGTTGAGGTTCCTGCACTGCAGTGGGTTGGACTAAATGACCCTTGGGGTTCCTTCCAAATCTACAGTTCTTCTATGATTTTATGCTTCTATGATTTTGCAATCACCCAAACCCCAAAGGGGACAAAGGTTGCGTACACACTAAACCATTTGTAATACAAAAATGTAGTTTTTCTCAATTCAGAATCGTTCATGCTTGTCCTCAGCTAGCATGCTGCTTTTATGCTAGATTGATTCTAGGCCTTGCCATTCGCAAGACTGGCTGTGCTTACTTTATGCACATTTGGACACCCCCTCTTTGAGTACGTAGTTTATACAGTGGTACCTCAGGTTATGTACTTAATTCGTTCTGGAGGTCCGTTCTTAACCTGAAATTGTTCTTAACCTGAAGCTAATGGGGCCTCCAACTGCCACCATGCGATTTCTGTTCTCATCTTGAAGCAAAGTTCTTAACCCGAGGTACTTTTTCTGTAACCTGAAGCATCTGTAACCCGAGGTACCACTGTACTGTACATGCATTTTCCTCCTTTCACATGCCTAAAGTGAATGAAGGAAGTGGCAATTGCAATCTTGATGCCCTCCCCCCCCATGGGCAGGTGTGGCTACACCCCCATTGCTTGGGCTGCCGGAACCTGTTTTCAAGTGGACACACTGCTTGGACAGAATCAATCTGCAATGAGCTTTCATTTTCAGAATGAAACCAGTTTCTCAAGAAGTACTTTTCAGGGGCAAAGGCAACATATCTCGATTGTGTGTGGAATATGTAAAACAACAAGAACAAGTACCCAGACTCCACTGATTCTAGAATAAGATTTTGTGTATACACAGTCCATGATGCATACAAGAAGCAGGTGCCTCTAGTATTTTGCTCAAAACTGGTCTGAAGTATGTAGCGGATGGGAGGGTGTAGCATAGTCACCAAGTCTATGAGTCAATATTTGGTTCAATTCCACATTAGAAGATCGTTGCTGAATTAGACAGATAGCCAATGTAGACTACTAGCAGAAAGAAAAAATTCCATATAACGAAGACCAATTTCAAAACAAACTCCTACGACTACTGTGCTTACTGATAGGTCCTCATGCCTCTGACAATTTTAAAGCTTTCACTTGCCCCCAACTGAAGTAGGTTGCTGAAGAATGTCTTCCTACCTTCACATCCTGCAGACGGGGCTGCAGAAGTGGGAGAACAACCTTTGCTCACTCTTTTAGCCACACAGCTGCACCAGTTATAGGCATTCCAGTAATTACTGCCATTATCAGAGCTGCAAATGCACATGTTGTTGTTATAGCACTATTAAGGGCATAATGTGTACAACAGAAGCTGTTTGCAGTGGAAAATGTAGGTTAGCTGCTCTAATGGACTGCATGTGATGTGCAGAAGGGGGTTCTTTTTTCTTTTCTTTTTTACACAACCCTCACAAAAAAGGCAATGCAGTAAATCAGTCTTGATTTAAAACAGCAAAGGCAGGGAATGTCAGCCACTTGAGTAGATGTGGACAAGCATAAGCCTAATGACTTCTTTTGTTCATCTGCCATGTGGAACTATTCCAACATTCTTATCTAAGATGTGAATGAGGTGCGCTAATAGCTCTGTGTGCTTCTACTCCTGGAACTGAGAAGCTAAAGCAGGTAGCATGCCCTCAGTCGTTTTGGCATTAATGATGTGAAATGACTCAGCCGGCTGCTCTCGACAAATCTGAATTGGCAAGGCCCAGCGCTGGAGAAGGGGCTGCACTGGGCTTCCTTTGCAAACTGGCTGTGACCTTCAGCCAGCTCCAGACGCTAGCTCATGTCATTTCTTGTTAAAGTTATCACAGGTGAGATATGGATATAAACAACAGTTGCCTCAGCCCTGCACACTTGCTAATAAGTGTCACAGAATACACAGGGGAACTCCCGTGCAGATCGTTAGACAAACGGCAAGAACGAAAGGAAGGACAGCTTGTCAATCCATCTTAAGTCAAGCTGGATGCCCTCCTGATCTGGGTTAACCTAGATTCCACATACAGGCAAATACCACGCATTGAATGCCACACCACCAACCCAGCCTTAGCATGATGCTGAGCAAAGGTAGCCAACGTGGCATCAGGTTAGTGATCTCTGCTATACAAACTGTCAAATAACAGGCAATGGTGCTGATTGACTGTAAAGGAGAAAAATGGTTCTGCGTCCCTCCTCCCAATATCTGATCAGTGCCCATTGTGGACAGGCGGTGGGTGCACTATTATTACTACAGGAACAATATGAAGCTACCCCATCCAGCCATCTTTAACAGGCAGTGGCGCTCTCTCCCCTAGGCCTCAGGCAGAGTTCTCCCTAACCTTGCTACCTTAGCGCACCCAGGCGCAAATGCTGGGGGCAGAACAAGGAATTATTTCCCTACAAAACAAGGGCTCTGTCACTGAGCCACAGCCCCCCCCCCCGGCAAGTTCTCAACCTGCTAGGTGTATCACGTAGAAACTTGCCTCCATGTACTGGACTGGGGCCGCAGTGCGGAATAAGAATTGTATGCCAAAGTTGTTGGAGCAGTTACATTTTTTAAAAGGAACACACACACAAATCACTCACAATTTCTTTTTTCTTCTTTTTGCCTAATAAGGGTCTAAATGATCTAGCCAAGCACTGTGAACTTTAACTAATCATTTCATGCTCCAGTAATAGCACCTATTATTTGACGTCACTCCTCATATTGGCAGGAAATCCAGACATATTCCAGGCAAGAGACATTTTAAGTGACTTGTGATTTCCAAATGTGCTCTCTTTAGTATGCATGGACCAACTTCAAGATATAATAGATCTATATGAGCACAAGGCTGGTGTCATTTTTACTCTCATCAGTTGCGTTTAAAAGTTCAAGCTACACAAATCATTTAAGTTTACAGCACAGTTACACTTGGACAACCTACAGAGCTGCCCCTGAAGTAAAGCCACCCAGCAGGCTTTGCGTGCCAATGGCTGACATCCAGAATTTGGAGTCACTGTAGGGACCATTGTGGGTACTGAACTGTTTGGTGGGCATCTGTCTGTCTCGGGAGACAACAGGTGTGTGTGCCTTTAGGGGTGAAGTCAAACTGTTGAAAGTTACATCGCCAGCTGTGGCTGTAGAGACTGATACAGGAGAGAGATGTTTTGTTGCAGGTGGGGCAGATGAAGGCGTCCAGTTGTGCTGATGCACATTCACCAAGGTGATTCTTCTCTCTGCACTCCTCCCAATGGTCATTTGTCCTCTGGTCACTGCTATGGATAAACAACCTGACTGTCTCCAGGCATTGCAGGGTTAATGTTGCCAGCCTTCATGTCACGTTTGCAGACATCTTCTTAGCACAGAGTTTGTCTGCCAACAGGCCTGGTTGCCTGAACCTAGCTTCCTGTAGATCACCTACTTGGGGATCCTGCCATCTTCCATTCTGTGGACATGACCAATCCAGTGCAGAGGTTGCAGAGACAGGATTGTGGACATGCTGGGAATGTGGGCTTGGGAGAGAGAGCACGTCTTTGTTTGCACAATCTACACTATCCAAATGCATGTTTTAAGCAGCCATTTTGGGATGATTGTGGACATGCTGGGAATGTGGGCTTGGGAGAGAGAGCACGTCTTTGTTTGCACAATCTACACTATCCAAATGCATGTTTTAAGCAGCCATTTTGGGATGAGAAATTCGGAATGGAAAATCAGTGGGGAAAGGGCATTGCTCTGCTCCAGTTAAGCCAATACTTTTCTCAAGGGTTCAAAACCCACATCTGTAAGATCAGGCATGCATCTGAAACTGTGGAGAAAAATACCTGCTGAAGGTACAATTTGTAGAAGGGGGAAAAGTGGACAATGAAAGGGTTGAGCCCCTTTCTCCCTTGCAGTTCTTCATTCTAAATCTCCCCTTTCCCCAAAGTGGCTATGTTATATATAACATCCAGGGGATAATATACACTAGCATGTAATATGTAACTAGCCCATCAGCACCACAGAAAAAAGCTGAGAAAGAGAGTTGGTTTGAAGGTGTTTTTTAAAACCTTATAATTGAAAAGATTGCGTTCTTGGAATGTGCTGAAAACCCATTTTGCCTGTGGGCCTAACCTTCCCCTAAAAACCTATTTCTAAAGAGCATCTGGGCATGCAGGAGAAAGCAGCCTGTGGGTCCAGGCTGTAGCAGTATGGGTTGGCAACACTGCCCTAGCAGCAGCCGTCATTTCCTTCTGCTGTGTTGGCATTGGGTCTGCAAATTCTTCTTGATGAAGAGAAGCAGAAAAACAGCCCCAGCCATTGCATGTCACAATAGAAGAGCCTGGGAAGGTATGTGGGGGGCAGCAGGGAGAGAGGCGGGAGAAGAGGCAAGCATACAACATCAAGATGGGAATGAGAACCACCCTTTCTGGATGCATTTTGCTAGAGCCTGAGACAGCCGGCATGTCTTTCAGCAGGAAAGCCCTCCACTTATGGCACCAAGAGGAGCAACACACAAATGTCAGTTGGTGCAATTGCCCATAAGAGGCTCTTGCAGTCAACTCAACTGGCTAATTAACCAAAATAACAGCTAGGCTGGCAACTCAGCAGCCAGCTGGCAATTCTAGCAGTAGCTAAATTCCTGACAAAATTCTGGAAATAAAAATGAGCTTGCAACAGTGCTGAAGAGGGAGCTCAGGGCTGAAAGAGGGCAAGGCTGCAAAGCTAGGGAAAGTTTGGGGGCTTTATAGCTTCCTGTAAAAGCAGTAAAGGTACAGCCTGGATACATGATTCAAAGTCAGTTCTCAGGATTAAAAAGAAGCACCTTGGCAATGTACTTCACAGGATACATGCCTTCAATAATAAATGATGAACTCATAAATCAAGGTTGTTGCAAAAGTGGGCTTCAGGTTTCTTCGAGGTTAATATCAGGCAACATATCAGATTCTGTTTGTCTCTAGCTGGATACAATCCCTTATTAGCACTGAAAGGTGTGGTAGGGGTATTGTCTTCAGGCTGTTATTTTGTCAGATAAGACTGCGACAAAACAGGTTTTGCAGGCCTGGGAAAGAACACCAAAACCTGCAACCTCCCTTTGTAGCCTTTCCAACAGCCACAAAACCTCTTTACCCAATGTGGTGGGCAGATGAATATACTCACTATGGGGAGCAGTACCTCTCATTTAACATCTTCAGCACTCAGATAAAACTATTGTCCATTGCTCGCCTCTGCTAACTACTACAACAACAGACATTCCTGCTTCCTTGAGGAGGTCTTTATTTCTGGCCAGAACAGCTGAGAGAGCGGGATCTTGTATGAAGGTGGAATTCTCTTCTCTTCAAACCACTGGGTGTGAAGGATAAGTCCCAGGGTCCACTTTATTATTTTTTTAAAAAAACTAACATTCACTCCAAAGGAATCAGAAAACCAGATTAGCAGAAAACTGGATAAACTGACAAGCATTTAGCACACACAAAAGGAGCCAGGACACTTCCAATACAAGACAGAAAATAAAACTGGGATTGGAACCATGAAAACAAGTCAAAACAACTGAGCAGGATCACACACATTCATTTTGTACATCTATTGTTTGATTGCAGCTTTTATATGAGCACCAAACAGGGGAAAGTAAAAATAAATAAATAAAAGTTGAAGCATGCTGAGGAAACTAAGTTTGCTGTTGCAGGCTGGAGAGACCATTGGAAAACTATCCTACAGGGATAGCTGGGGAAAGAAAAAAAGGAGGTGGGAGCAGACCAACCCCAACACAGCTCCCGGGTAAGCAAGCAAACCCCATTCAGGAGCTGTTTTAGGACTGGCTCAGAAGAGGGACAATTTTGTATTTGTTTTTTCCACAGATTGATGTTTGATTCAGCAGTAAATAGCGGGTTTTCCCAGGACATTACCAACAAAAAAAAACCTCAGACCTGTGATAATAGACCAATGCAAAATAGTAGAAATCGTGGGAGAAATGAAAGTGTGGATGGCACACAATTTAATTCTCACAAACCTATGAGAATTTTGCATCATTTCAAAGACATATCAGTTTGTCTTCAGAGAGCTAGAAATCCATGCAGAACTGGGTGATTTCCTCCTCCATAACTGAGGGAAGCAATTTCCCAATGGGTTATGTGCTGAACTTCCTTTTACAGATTAACAAGTTAAATCCTTTCTGATTAAACCATTAAGAAAAATGCACACCCTTTGAACCATCCCATAAATGCTATTGATGACAAGTAGCTCATTCCTTAAGACAAAACATCAGTGCCATCATGACGAGTTCTGCTGTTGCAGAAATTGTGGCTGAGCTAAAAATAATAAATAAAAATAAAAATCAGCATCTCTGGCTTCAGTAAACTGGCACCATGTGCTCAGTAATGCCAAAGTCAATAATAGCTCCTCTCATGACAGTGTTACAGTCTAAGCACTGCTGCAGGCCTTTGCTAGTCTTGAACATGGGGATCAAAGAGATAAAAGGAATGAAACTCTGTGGCTTCCACTTTATTTTCTAACACTCTGAGGAGCTTTACATGAATTCAATTGTCAGTGACATTGTGTCATTGATCTCTCTTAATATATCTTTTAAATCAGTAGGGCATCCGTCCGTCCCCCCCACTTCATTGCCTTCAAGGAAAGACCGGGAATAAAAGCAGTTGAGTGTGTGAGTCTCTTGAAAGAGCCACAATGAAGTGGGAGTTTTCTTAAGGAGAGAAAATATCCGAGCTTTGCAGGTGGGATGGAGAAGAAATTTTACTTCCCAACATGCACTGAACCAGTTGAAAAGCTGCCGGTGCCATAAGCTTCTTCATATTCTGTTTGTCTTGCTGTACTCATGACATGAACAGTGGGTTTCCTTTCCAATCCTATTTGCTAACCCTAAACAGTCTATAAAAATATACAACCCAATGGCAAGAAAGCCATAGATCATTGAATCACTGACACTTTCCAATGGCCCTCCTACCCTCTGTAGAACATTAACATGTGTTAATGTTCGCCAATATATATTTGTTAAGGCTATGAGCTGTTCCTGGTATAAAACTGAGTTAGAAAATATTCTGAGGTGGAGGAATGTGACTGAACACCTAACGAGGTTCAAGTATATTGTAACAATGTCAAGAAATCATTTTTCATGCATTAAATTATTCTACCATCTCTATTCTTCCCTGTGGCTGACAGATGTTTGGAGGAAAAAATACCTCTAATTCATTCTCACTAAGCTGTCCCACACATCTCTTTTTCATCTAAAAAGAATTCCCTTGTGATTCCACAAATGTGTGTACTTTCTGCACAGCCCAAGGACATACACAAAAATTTGCAAGGGGCAAGTGAGGGAGGACCCAAATCCTATCAGATAGTAAGAAAGGAAAATACCCTTCTGATTTCAATTTGTTTTGCCCACATATCTCCATGAGAGGCTCCCGTGCTGGAAATAAATCATAGTAGGCATTTGTGATAACAGAATGTGTCTGCTTTCTCACATTTATCATTACATTAGAGGCGTTTCTTGCTAAACACCTCTGGAGAAAAATCTACATTTTAAGAAGATTGGGCATTGTAGTAGCAACATTGTACAGCTGAAAAAAGTGCACAGAAGGGCAAAGCAAATGATCAGAAGGCTGGAGCTTTTCCCCGTTGTGTTACAACATGAGTGGGGGGTTAAATAAATAATGGATGGGGAAATGATACAGATGTACATAATTATGCATGATTTGGAGAAATTGAGTAGAAAGATGATTTGCTTCCTGTCCCATAGAAGTTCAGGACAGACAAACAAAGTACTTGGTCACATGGGACATATTTGAACTATGGAATTCACTTCCACAAGATGATGTGGTGGCCATCACCTTGAGTGGCTTTAAAAGGGATCTGGACAAATGTGTGAAGGATAAAACCACTACTAGTCGTGACAGAGATTATATATGGCCTCCGGGATCATAAGCGGCATGCCTCTGAAGACCAGTCTCTGAACTGCGGAGGAAGAGGACCATAGGTCTCCTCGGCTGCCTGCAGGCTCCCTGGCGCACCTGGTTAGCCACTTTGAGAACAGGGGGCTGGATTAGGTGGGCTGTTGGTCTGATCCAGCAGACCTCTTATTATGTTCTTATGGCAGGAGAGACAGTGAGTTGTGACTATGTGAATAATACAACTGGAAAATCTCAAAACCAAGCAGGGGAGGAGACAAAGTAGGAGACAAAGGGAAAAGAACAATGGAAGATAGGAAACAGGAAGCAGAAGACAGCTTAATAATTTAGAATGGGGAAATTTATCAGATCAGGAAGTGTCATTCAGTCAGAATCTATTATCAATTCCCCAGCTCTAAACAGATTTAGTCTAAACAGGAACAACATCCTATACTGAATAAACACATTCTACAAAATGTGTATTTTGAATCTAGACTTGAAGAAATGCTGCAAAACAGAATGGAGAAATTCGCTTAACCAGGATTTGAAGCTGAGAGCAACTCTGGCTAAATGGAAATCTGATGAACTTTCACCTCTGTGAACATCTGCGCTGGAGCAGTAATGCCTCACGTTGATTAAGGTGAGCCAGGAGAGTACCGATCTCATGATAGCCTAACTACAAGTTTGTTAAATCTGCACTGCTCCATCATAACTTGTGATATATTTGCAAGACCACAATGAATGTTGCAGATGTTCAAAAAGGCCTGAGGTGAAGTGTGGTTTAGCCACCACAGAAGCCACAGCCCAGCTGCTCATGGCGCCTGAAGCAGCAGCAAGTGAGGGGGGGCAGGGCAATTGGGTCCAATCTCTGCACCAGCTCCAAGCCAGTCTGGATCAGGCCCAATGTCATGCAGCAACAGCAGCAACAGCAGCGAGACAGGCCAATATGCTATAGTTAGCACTAAATGGCGGGATGCTATGTTGCTGTTGGTGGTGGCTTCCCAACTCCCTACAGTGTTTTTCCCATTTTACCAGTTATAGATAGGTAGCCGTGTTGGTCTGCCATAGTCAAAACAAAATAAAAAAATGGTATCTGAAGAAGTGTGCATGCACACGAAAGCTCATACCTAGAACTAACTTAGTTGGTCTTTAAGGTGCTACTGGAAGGAATTTTTTTATTTTGTTTCCCATTTTACTCTTTTTTGCTATCTATTTCACTTTTCTTCCTCTTTGAAAATGTTTCTTTCTCTCTTTGCCTACTGTTCTGTGCACAATTCTATAGTTGAACAGTAAGTGCATTTATCAAAAGTGGATAGTCAGACAATCCTTGGGTTCTTGCTCCTATCTATAAGGTGTCTGTAGGCAATTCTATGCATTACATAGTGCAGAATATAGTCACTGTTAATGAATTAGCAAGTACTAGAGATTGTTTATGCATTTTTCCACAAAATTTTCATTATAGCAATAGTCTGTGCACCTCTGACAGCATTCTTGGCAGCAGTTACAGGAACAGCATCTTTGGGGAGAAAGCCGTAAGGAAGAAGCTTATTAAATTTTGTAAATCATCAAGCTTGTCTGCAAATGCATGGCTTTGTAGTTGATTCAGTTGTTGGCTTTGAAAGTCTGCTATTAGGTCCATTAAACAGGCCCAGAGTTTAACTTGCCTTGTAAATTACAGAGAGAAGAAAAGGAGACACAGCACCTTGTTTTTAAAAGAATACAACACCTGCATTGCAGTACACAAAGAAGTATGTTGAGAGCACATGCTGCATACTGTTCTTCATGAATATAAACTGATGGACCTAGAGCCTGGATCTTGATCACCAGGTATGCAGACACCCAGTTCTCAATAGTAAAACTGAGCCAGGCTTTGCTATAAGATGGCCTGGAACCAGATCATGTGCTCAGAGCCTAGGCTCAAGTATTTCACCGGGATACAAGGCAATTTCTCTCTGTACTGGAACCAAGTTACCTGTGACGTGAGGGGTCAGTTTGTGGACTATCACTCAGTTGCATTGCCAGGGGCATCACCCCCGCCAAACTGCCATACCTTTGCAGCCCCCTCCCTTTACACCTGATGAAAACTCCTCCCTCTCCCTTTACAGCACCCCAAACCCCCCTCCCATCAGAGCTGACCCCAAATCACGCCTCCCTTTGCACCTTGCCAACCCCAAACTCCACCTCCAGTTACACCACTGACAGGGGAGAGGGGAATGAAGGAGAGAAACTCCTTATCCCCTTCACCATCTCTTTGCACTCACACACATGCCAAGAGCGAGAGAGAGAGAGAGAGAGAGAGAGAGAGAGAGAGAGAGAGAGAGAGAGAGAGATTGCTTTGGGAGGCTATTGCAGTGAGGAGGGGAGAAAGAAGTCTGTGTTTCAAAATGTCAACTTTTTCTCTCCTTCCCAAAGCAGCAGCCATGGCTGTGGCAGCAGCGTGGAGGAGAGCAGAGTGGCAGAGGGACCGTAGGAAGGCTTGAAAACCCTGCCTGCCTGCCTGCCTGCCTGCCTGCCTGCCCAGCTGCATCCACCTCCAGTTCCTTCCTCCTCACTCACCTGCTTGGCCGAAGAGCAGCCCAAGAAAGAGGAGCAGGCAGGACATGCTGGGGGAGCTCCTCAGAGCAGCCGTCCAGAGCTGCTACCACTTTTCCTCCTTGGCCTGAGACTGAAATGGCAGCGTTGGCATGAGGTGGCTGTTTCTCTGAGACCCAACTGGACTGGCCATCCCCTGCACCACTTGCCTGGGCCTCCTCTGCCTGCCCAAGCCGCCTGCCTGCTGTTCTGTTGTCGTGTTAGAATGTGTGTGGCCATCTTTGGGCAGCCACAGAAACTGAAGTGTGTTGACATTCTTACAATCTTATTATATACTAATATTTACTTAATGTATTTTAGTAAAGCCTTCCTGTCATATTAACACAAACAAATGGTCCAAAGTATTTTCAGGCCCACTTCAAGAGCTGATAGTTATGTGCCCTCTGGCCCAGGCTTGCTAGCTTTTGCATTCCATTCATAGCAGCCCCAAGGAAGGCAGAAGAGGAATAAGAATCATTTTAAGTTGCATTGACAAATGTCAGTATAATCAAGTTTTGGGAAATGATAGCCCCTCTCTGTTTGGGACACACTAGATCTCATTTTGAGAACGGACTCAGGCAAAGACAACTACATGGCTGATAAGAGGTGTAAAAAGCAAATAAGACGAAAGTTGTGTGAAGGAACTGAGGGCTACTTCACACACACATTGCTATTGATGGATCAGTTAAGATTTAAGAATACACTTACATGTATAACACACCAATGAGACCCATTTGGAAGTTTGCATGTTTTACCGGGACATGCATAAGAAAAGCAAGAATGACTGTAGAAGCCACTCCAGTGTACACCTGGTACCAAATCCATGTCTGTTGCCATGTGCAAAGTGGAACAGTCCTATGTGCCAGTAATTAAACACAAACAAGGTAAGTGCTTTTATATATGCCACAGAAAAGAGCAGCTAACAAATAACCTAGCACTCCACTTTAGAATTTAAAATCTACAGTGTAAATGCTGGCTTTCAAATCTAATCCATTACCATCACATGGTATTTAGGATTTTAGAAAAGATATGTAAACTATTTTAACACCCATCATGTTCACCACATCTACAAAAAGGTGAGGGTGGGTAGACAGCATTGTCGGCTTGTATTCTTGAACTGTTCATACCAAAAGTTCTGTCCACCAAAGCCCGGCCTATTTGCCCCCCTCTCCAAGTCCACCCACCATTCCTCTCTCCAATAACGCTTTGCATCCCATTGGTTATTTTCTCTTCTGTATGAGAGATATTTTCAAGGAGGTATCAAGTATCTTCAAAGCATTTTTAATGAGGTGCTACAACTGCGGGGGAGGGGGATCATAAAAAAACATACCTAATTACCCTTAAGTTATTATAAAAAGTAGTAATTAATTATGCAATTATCCAAGGTTTTATGAAGTTTTTACCAAAGTCACCATCCTTCATAAGGAATGCCCCCCTGACATCTTTCATTATAGGCATGAGAAAGGAGATTGGCTCCCTTCCTCCCAGGGTGAACAGCAGTTTCAGGGGAATAACTTTTGGCATAAAGCGAAATGGTTAAATCCTGCACATATCCACCACCACCCCTTCCAAAATAGACTCATTCAATGCATTCATAAATGTAACGTCACAACTAATTTGGCCCAGAATCTTGCACATATTGAACTCAATTGTTTCATTTGTATTTTATTCATATTCAGCTCAACTGTTTTCAACATATTGGATCCTCAAAGCCGCTTGTGAGAAGAATGCACTTGCATTTTGCAACAAGAGGGAATCCAGTTTCTATGGATGTCTCTCTCACACCAGCTGCCACCTCACAAGCCACATGATATAGTGTTCTGTAGAACCTGTTGACTTTCCAGAGTGGCTTTTTAGGAGCCCGGAGGCTGTCCCATTACAGGGATGGAAAAGACACACACATAAACACTTCATCTTCCTTATATTTTCTAGGTGAATATATCCAATTTATCCCAGAAAACCAAGAATTTCACTCATTCAATTGCTAGAAAATAACATTCATAATATTGTCAGTGCTTGACTAGGCACACTCCAGGTAGTAATCTGAACAAAACTTTAAAACAAAACCTGAATAAATGTGTGACAGAGGCTATAACTGCTTTACATTTATCACAACATTTCCTCCTTGTTTTTTTAGCAGCTCCCTTTACTCTGACATACAATGCAGGCTGTGTTAAAGGGCAGTGTGATTAGGAACCAATCAGGATTGAAGTTTTTCTTGAACAAAGGAAAATAAGATTAGTCACAAGCACTGGGTTTGCCTGTGTTGAACCAGCATGCTAGAACTGGGGGAAATAAACTCAAAGGATTGCTTCCAGGCACTGAAAATAGGTACTTTACATCCTCAGCTGACAACAAGCCCTTTTGTACTTTAGACAGATAATCACATCATTATGCTAAATTATAATCTATAAGGAAGTAGTACACCTAAATGATGAAAATTCGGCTCCATGCTGAACATTGTAAATCATTTTATGCCAACTGTCAGCAGGAAGACTATTAATTCATATTGTTTCCATCTGAGTAGCAGTAACAAGCACCTTCCTTCGAGTCATCTCTGTTGTGGATTTGCAGGTTTGGTGCCAGGATAATGATCACTCTATAATCCCAAAGTCACAAAACACAACAGAAGTTTTAACAAAACTTTTTAAAACATAACGAAACAGGTATGCACACTTACTTGGAAGGTCTGTATTACAATATTGTGTGTCCCAGAAGAATACTTTTTTAGAGTTCCTATTGAAAAAAAGGAAATAGTACTGAACAGCTCGATGATGGATGGATGGATGGAGGACAGAACAACTATAGCTATATCTTTTAACTCGGTGTAAATGAAATGGTATTAGGCCAACGTATTCATCCCAAACTTCTTATCTGGGAGGGGAAGACATCCTGGAGGTGTCCCCACCCCCAAACTGCCAGAGCCATCTCTTCACTGGCTCTCCTGGAGCAGATCTGGCCGCTGAGTGAGGGGAGACGCCACCCAGAGCCTGTGAGCAGCACAGCCGGCTTGCTTGCTTGCCCATGGAAGCGGTGGGAGCGCATCCATCCATGCCCTGCTGGCCCCTTGAACTCCTTCTCTCACCACCTGCGTGCCCGGAGCCTGCTCTGCACCACTTGCGGTCCTCAGCGAGGAGTGAGAAGGGATGCTGGCTTGCTGAATGCACCATGGGGTGCCTGCCTTGATACTCTGACTTCTTGCCATCACCTCCCAGCTGTGGGGACAGTGAAAGGGGAAGGGTTGTATGCACGGAAGTCCCAAAGCCGGTCAGGGGAGCTGTTCTGCTCTCCCTCTTGTATGGGGTAGTGGTTCTTTAACTGGGAATATGAAGTGTCGTTTAGGTTTTCTCCTCTGTGGGGAGGACAGCTTGGCAGCTGAAATGATGCTCCCAGACTGGAATGCTTACATCTACTTGCCAGAAACTAGTCAGGGAGCTACTTCTGCTTCTCTTTGTGGCCACATCTATGCCCCCTGCCACCTGAATAGTCAAGCCTGCTGGCAACTGAAAAGTGGCTGCTCAGACCTCTTTTGCAAAAACCAGCCAAGAACTGTGCTCTCTTGGCAGACAGACCATTGGGTAAACACCCTAGAAATTAGACCGAAAAGTAGTACAACCATGCCCCTTTATTCTACTTTTTAAAAGCATATCTGCTTAACCCCACCCCTCAACCTGCATCCACCACCCTGGGTTGTCTGTCTTCATGCGATGAAACCTTGGGAAGCAGCTGGTCCAGGGTTGTAGGAAGGAGCTGACATGCTGCCAGCAGAACCATCCTTCTCACAGTCACGCCTTGTCGCATCCTGAACAGGGTGGAGGGAGGGGGAATATCAATAGCTGAAGCACAGGCAAAATTGTCATAGAATCATAGAATGGTAGAGTTGGAAGAGACCCTGAGAGTCCTCTAGTCCAACCCCTGCAATGCAGGTATCTCAGATGAAGTATCCATGACTGACAGCCATCCAACCTCTGCTTGAAAACCTCCAAGGAAGGAGAGTCCACAACTTCCAGAGGGAAACCGTTCCACTGTCAAAAGGCTTTTACTGCTATAAAGTTCTTCCTGATATTTAGTCAGAATCTCCTTTCTTGTAACTTGAATCCATTGGTTCTGGTCCTGCCCTCCAGAGCAGGAGAAAACAAGCTTGCTCCTTCCTCCATGTGACGGCCCTTGAGATATTTGAAGATGGCTATCATATCTCCTCTCAGTCTCTTCTTATTCAGGCTAAACATACCCAGCTCCTTCAAACATTCCTCACAAGGCTTGGTTTCCAGACCCTTGATCATCTTCGTTTTGATGAGGTCTAAGTCCCATTGGTTTTGATGTTTACTCCTGTGCAAGTGGGCGTAAAAGTAAAGCCTTCATTTTTTTTTACCTCAAGTAAAAGGTGGAGCTGGCACCAGAATTATAGGCCTCCAGACAACCTGTTTATTGAGCATCCATCTTAATTTGTTTGCAGGGAGATTAAAGGGCATTGGCTTTTTAATGAGCATTCATTCTGATTTGTTTTCAGAGAGGTGACATGTCAAAGGTAGGGCTATCACATACTTTCCAGTGCATTTTCCTGGCATGTTCCCTGTTTCAGAAAGTCTGATCTTTGGGGAAGTGCAAGACATCCCTGTCAACTATAATTGCACAACTTAGGTTTCCTAGTACAGTAGTACCTCTAGTTACGAACTTAATTCATTCCGGAGGTCTGTTCTTAACCTGAAACTATTCTTAACTAGAGGTGTGCTTTCGCTAATGGGGCCTCTTGCTGCCGCTGCGCCGCCGGCACACGATTTCCATTCTCATCCTGGGGCAAAGTTCTCAACTTAAGGTAACTCTTCCAGGTTAGCGGAGTTTGTAACCTGAAGTGTTTGTAACCTGAGGCGTTTGTAACTCAAGGTACCACTGTATGCTAATGAAAATAGCAAGGAAGCACAGCAAGGAAGCACAACTAGTCTATTTATCTATTTATTGCATTGTCTACAAATACATCTATGCCCTAAGTGGTTTTTCAGGAGCACAGTGGGGCAACACTGTGCCCCCACCCTCCCAACAGCAGTTCCTGGGGTAGTGCAGAGGAAGGGCAGCAATGAGGTAGGGCTGTGTGGAAGGACATTTTAAATGTCCTTAAATGCATTTTACTTTAATGACATCAGTATTTTCTTAAAATACCACACATGTGCTTGGGAGGTAAGGGGTTCAATACTGGACTGGAAGAAGGGAGTCAGGGAGTGCTAACAGTCCATGAGGTTATACAATACAGTCCATGAGGTTACACAATACTTCCCTTGCCCCCAACGCTGGCAACCTACGCTACACCACTGAGGCCGTGTGCTGTGTCTGAAGCCTTATGACCAAATTTAAGCAGGTTTCTGAATTATACACACATGTATGAATCCTAACAAAATAAAAAAAATCCTTCCAGTAGCACCTTAAAGACCAACTAAGTTAGTTCTAGGTATGAGCTTTCGTGTGCATGCACACTTCTTCAGATACACTGAAACAGAAGTCACCAGACCCTTCTATATAGTGAGAAGGTGGGGAGGGGTATTACTCAGAAGGGTGGTGGGAATGGGTGATTGGCAGATAGCTGTGATGAGCCTGTTGACGACTCTTAACGACTGCAATAGGTCTTACAGGAAAAAGCAAGGGGTGAGAAGGTGAAAAATGGCTTTGTCATGTATAATGAGATAAGAATCCAATGTCTTTGTTAAGACCAGGTCTCTCCATGGTTTTAAGTTTGGTAATAAGTTGCAATTCAGCAGCAGCTCTTTCCAGTCTATTTCTGAAATTCCTTTGTAATAGAACAGCTACTTTGAGATCTTGTATAGAATGTCCTGGGAGATTGAAGTGTTCTCCTACTGGTTTCTCTGTCTTGTGATTCCTGATGTCAGATTTATGTCCGTTTATCCTTTGGCGTAAGGTTTGGCCTGTTTGTCCAATATAGAGAGCTGAAGGACACTGTTGGCATTTGATGGCATACACAATGTTAGACGATGAGCAATTAAATAGTCCCGAGATGGTATGTGTGATGTTGTTGGGGCCAGTAATGGTGTTGTCCGGGTGTATGTGGCAGCAAAGTTGGCATCTGGGTTTATTGCAGGCTCTGGTGCCAGTGTCCGTGTTAAGTCTGGTAGTAGTATTATTGTGGGTTAGGAGTTGTTTAAGATTGGGTGGCTGTCTGTAGGCAATGAAAGGTCTTCCTCCCAGAGCTTGAGAAAGCGAACTGTCACTGTCCAGGAGAGGTTGTAGATCTCTGATGATGCGTTGTACTGTTTTAACTTGGGAGCTGTATGTGATGACTAGAGGTGTTCTGTTATTTTCTTTTTTGGGTCTGTCTTGCAGCAAGTTCTCTCTGGGTATCAGTCTATACAAGATCTCAAAGTAGCTGTTCTATTACAAAGGAATTTCAGAAATAGACTGGAAAGAGAAGCTGCTGAATTGCAACTTATTACCAAACTTAAAACCATGGAGAGACCTGGTCTGAACAAAGACATTGGATTCTTATCTCATTATACATGACAAAGCCATTTTTCACCTTCTCACCCCTTGCTTTTTCCTGTAAGACCTATTGCAGTCGTTAAGAGTCGTCAACAGGCTCATCACAGCTATCTGCCAATCACCCATTCCCACCACCCTTCTGAGTAATACCCCTCCCCACCTTCTCACTATATAGAAGGGTCTGGTGACTTCTGTTTCAGTGTATCTGAAGAAGTGTGCATGCACACGAAAGCTCATACCTAGAACTAACTTAGTTGGTCTTTAAGGTGCTACTGGAAGGAATTTTTTTATTTTGTTTTGACTATGGCAGACCAACACGGCTTTGTTGTTGTTGTTGTTGTTTAGTCGTTTAGTCGTGTCCGACTCTTCGTGACCCCATGGACCAGAGAACGCCAGGCACTCCTGTCCTCCACTGCCCCCCGCAGCTTGGTCAGACTCATGCTGGTAACCTCGAAAACACTGTCCAACCATCTCGTCCTCTGTCGTCCCCTTCTCCTTGTGCCCTCCATCTTTCCCAGCATCAGGGTCTTCTCCAGGGAGTCTTCTCTTCTCATGAGGTGGCCAAAGTACTGGAGCCTCAGCTTCACAATCTGTCCTTCCAGTGAGCACTCAGGGCTGATTTCCTTCAGAATGGAGAGGTTTGATCTTCTTGCAGTCCATGGGACTCTCAAGAGTCTCCTCCAGCACCATAATTCAAAAGCATCAATTCTTCGGCGATCAGCCTTCTTTATGGTCCAGCTCTCACTTCCATACATCACTACTGGGAAAACCATAGCTTTAACTATACGGACCTTTGTTGGCAAGGTGATGTCTCTACTTCTCAAGATGCTGTCTAGGCCTGTCATTGCCCTTCTCCCAAGAAGCAGGCGTCTTTTAATTTCGTGGCTACTGTCACCATCTGCAGTGATCATGGAGCCCAACACGGCTACCTATCTGTAACTGGATGTATGAATCCTGTTTCACAATCATGTGCATTTGGGGCACAATCTACTGCACACACAGAGAATGATTGCCTTGGAGCTCAACAGAGCTCATTTTCTCGTCCTCATTCTCTTTACGTATGCACACCCATTAATACCCACAGTGTAGCAAGTCAGACCATTACTGGAAATTTGAATCCTGGCAAAGGAAGACATTCTGTCCACTCACAGATCCTGCACAAGCTTTTAGTACTTACCTTCAAAACCCACCATGGCCTTGGACTAAGGACAAGCAAATCAATATTTTTGGTATATGTCACCTTTATATTTGTATACTTCTGGTCTATAATATTTGCATGTTAATATGTGCAACAGGGACGCAGGTGGCGCTGTGGGTTAAAGCCTCAGCGCCTAGGGCTTGCTGATCGAAAGGTCGGCGGTTCGAATCCCTGCGGCGGGGTGCGCTCCCGCTGCTCGGTCCCAGCACCTGCCAACCTAGCAGTTCGAAAGCACCTCTGGGTGCAAGTAGATAAATAGGGACCGCTTACTAGCGGGAAGGTAAACGGCGTTTCCGTGTGCGGCTCTGGCTCTGGCTCTGGCCAGAGCAGCGATGTCACGCTGGCCACGTGACCCGGAAGTGTCTCCGGACAGCGCTGGCCCCTGGCCTCTTAAGTGAGATGGGCGCACAATCCCAGAGTCTGTCAAGACTGGCCCGTATGGGCAGGGGTACCTTTACCTTTACCTTTTTATGTGCATTAGAATCTTGATGAAAGTTCACTTTTGAAATGCATTTTATCTCAATATACACATAATAAGTGCAAAATTGAGTGGACAACTGTCTCCATCCCCATATTAATTCAACAAGGACAGCTCAGCCAAGTTGTTAGCAGAATTCTATTAGCTGCAACAGGAGTTCTCCTCCATCACCACAACCAGTCTAATTGTGGTGCAGGAGTCACAGTGCATGCGATGGGGAGGATGCGCTGCAAACCCTCCCCCACCAAAATAAAAGCCCCCTTTACAATAATTAGACTTGAAAAAACATTGCCTATGATCTGATAGAGGGTTTTCCCCCAGCCCCATTTCTGTGAGGGGTGTGGATGAGATGCTGCAGATTGGATGGGGCGGCCACAGAGCCTTCATCCAGCCCATGGGGTAGTAGTTCCCCATCCCTCCCGTGGCCCCAACTACCCTTTAACCCAACTAAGTTGTTTGCCCTATGTTGAATTACAGATTACAAATCCCTTGCAATAGGGGGCATCTTAAACCTTTCTGGAAAGCTCCATATACATAGATTGTAGTAGTAGCAGTAGCTGCATATCAAAGCATGTACCTGCCATACCTAATGAATTGCACCTGCACGGAGGGAGGGACGGAGGGAGGGAGGGAGGGAGGGAGGGAGGAGTTTGGGGGCCCTATTGAGTCTTATGCTGATCTTCTCCCTCTGCAGGCAGCTGCAGCTACATGAGAATTATGCCATAAATGGGTTTGCCTAATTTGTCTGGTTTATTTAAGCCGCATAATTTCTCTCAGATGTACATGAAAGTTTTTAGTGCTCATTTTCAAACACTTTTATCTGATTAAAGAAATCTTCCTCATAAAACGGAAGGATGCTGAGTAGACAAGATATTGTACACAGCAGTTTAGGCTTCGGGGGTGAGGGAATAACATTGTAATGCCAAGTGACTAATGCCACAGAGAGTAGGATTTAGCAAACAACACAACAGATTACAATTCAGTAAGGCTGCACTGTGTATAAAACCATAAAATATTACACTGAGAAGTATTAACAGGAGTACAGCATGCAAAACAAGCGAGGTAATTATTTTGCTCTTTTTGACACTGATTAGGCCTCAGCTGGATTACTACATTCATTGGGGGGGGGAGCAAAATATGTTTGAGAGGACAGACAAATTGGAGTGAGTTCAGAGGACAGCAAGGAAAAAATGATAAAACGTTTGGGAAAATAGGATCTGTGAGGAAAGGGCAAGTGATTTAAACATGTTCCGTCTAGAAACAAGAGGACTGAAAGGAGACGTGACCCATCTACAAATTCACAGAAGGTTGCCTGAAAGGAGGAGGATAGAGACCAATTATTCTCATTAGTGAATGAGAACAGAACAAAAACTAATAGGCTTATATGGCTGCAAAGAAGATCTGAGCGGAATATAAAGGACAACCGTATGCCATTAGGAGCAGAACGAACACAGTAGCCAGAGTCTTCCTATACATGAATCTGGCTGGCTCAAAAGCATGCCAGGGCCATATTGTGTATTACACAGCAAAAACTGGCTTTGCTACCTTGTGTATATTTGACCACAGCCCATCCTAGCTCTTTTAGCCCTCTGCTGGCAAACAGGTCAAATTCATACCATACATTTTTAGGTGTGCACCTAAAAACATTAAAAGTCTGAAGAGGTCTTTAGGAGGGACCAAGAGGAAGGCCTGGCACAAATTGCAACTTTTAGGTTCCACACTTCTTGCAGTAAATCATATCATCATGATATTGTAATGTACACCGAACTCTGCAGTACTAGTGGGAAACAAGGGCAGGCCACATCAAATGGCAGTTATTTAGCATCAGAATGACAGACCTTTCACTCCACAGGTGTTCACCGGAGAGTAAGGTATAAATATTACCAAAAGGTAAATATGGAAGCAAGGAAGAGAGGGAGAGCGACCAGACTCAAATGGAAACAGTGTTCTATGTAGCTGTGTGGTTTTTGTGGCAAGTGACTTGCTGGGTCCCTCACCCAAGAATTTCCTGGAGGAGAAATCACTGGGAAAATCCTCTATGTCAGTGGCTGCATACAGTGGCATAGCGTGGGGGGTGCAGAGGGGGCCGGCCGCACCGGGCGCAACATCTGGGGGTTAGGGTTAGGGGCGCAAATCCACGGGTTTGGGGGCGCAAATCCATGGGTTAGGGGGCGCAAATTACTTGCCTTGCCCCGGGTGCTGACAACCCACGCTACGCCACTGGCTGCATAGAATGGATTATTCATTTATAATTAAATTTCTATCCCACCTTCTTCTCAGAGGAGCCCAGAATGGCAAATACAGTGGTACCTCCGGTTACATACGCTTCAGGTTACAGACTCCGCTAACCCAGAAATAGTGCTTCAGGTTAAGAACTTTGCTTCAGGATGAGAACAGAAATCGGGCTCCGGCGGCGCGGCAGCAGCAGGAGGCCCCATTAGCTAAAGTGGTGCTTCAGGTTAAGAACAGTTTCAGGTTAAGTACGGACCTCCAGAACGAATTAAGTACTTAACCTGAGGTGCCACTGTACATCAGAGCAATAAAAAATAGTAACAACATCATAGCCAAAAACATCTAAAAGCATCTAAGTGAAGAGAAGCTGTGACTGTGAGCTGTGTCCCACCATTGCTATAACAAAACCTCTTCATGCAGGATTTATAAATCAGTGAATCCATACAATCTTGTAGGGAATCTTCCAGCTGTGAACACTTTCATGGTGCTAACGCAGTTATTTTGAATCTTCAGTTCAAAACAAAAAATACAGATACTACCCCCCAACCCCCCTTAAAGGATACGCAGAAGGACATGACAGTAGTTCCTATGGTAATAAAAGAACTAATGTTATTTTAGTACTCAAGAGTCACTGGATGACATGGGGGGAAATGGATGCCACATGAAGTATTTCCTGGCATTATTCATTGCAGAATACATGTTCATCTGGAACTGTAGTTAAAGCTTTCATAGGTTCATGGGTTTTATTTGCATTCCCCCCCTTCGCTTTAAGCTTTACTGCTTCGCTGACGGCAGTAATAGAAGGGAAGGCGTATTTGTCTTTCCCAACTGTCACTGATGACACAAGATAAGCAAAATGGATGTGGGTGTTTCTGTTTTGTTTCTTGCTAATGAGGCTTTTCAAGTATTTTTGTAATGAAATGAATTTGACATTCAAAGTGTTTATATCCATTTCCCTCAGCGGGGTTGCTTTGCGGGAAGAAAATATCTACAAAGTTTATGCAAAAAAGAAAAAGGGGGAAGGGGGAAAAGACAACATATATCTGACAAAGGCAGACAAAGGCCAGCTATAGAATTTGAACCATTAATTACCCCCCCCCACTGCATTAATTTTTGTTATGTACTGAGTTGAATAGGATCCAAATTGCAGCAGTCTGATTGGTCCTAGAACAATAGGATTCAGAATGCAGCAGTATGATTGGTTGGCAGGAACCACCCAATCATGCTCCAGATATAAGTGAATCCACAACCTGATTGGCTTACAGTAGAATTCCAGAATTAGCCAAGCATGTGCAGCCCATTGTGTAAATAATGTATATAAAGCAAATACTTTTGAGGGGACTTTCATTCATTTCTCCTCACCACTATGAGCTGAATAAAGAGCATGAAATCACTTTGCGACTCTGAGTATATTTCAATTTTGTATACCAGTAACTGTTGAGTCAATAGAGGCTTCAGCTGGGAACCTCGAAGTCTGTGGTTGGGGCCTGACACACAAAGTTCAGAGTCTCTTTCATGTAACTAAAACAGCAGGGATATTCAGCTTCAGCCCCAGTGGTGGGCAAGAAGTGTGAAGGCTCTGACTTTGCAAGATCCAATATTAAATCAGTCCTATATGTGTGGGAAGTTCCTAGTTTGGGCATGAAGGGGGGGCTGAGGGGGAGGAGTTTCCAGAAGGATGCAGGAACACTAGAAGCACAAAGACATATACCCCATGCGAAGTCCTGGAATGTATTATATTTAATAAATGGATGGGCAGGGAGCACCAGGAGCCTAGTATTTAGCACTTCTCTAATGAGGCAGAAGATTCCATGAGCAACAGCATCCAGATTCCACAGCTCAAACCTCTAAATCAGTGGGTCTGCCTTGGGGTCCCCATCCTGGCTTCATCTGCTGCCGCAGCCTGACTACGGCCTTATCTACACTTACCTTTTGTCTCACGCTTTCCAGGCTTTTAAACCTCCAGGCCCAAGCACACTTTGTTTTGGCCTTAGAACTTTCCCTGCAAAATCCCGCTCCTTAATGCTGAAGCACAACAAATGGCAATTCAGGTTTTCTGCATATTGTCATTTGCTCTGATTCCAGAGTGATTTAAAGAGTGGACTTTCATGGGGAAAGTGTCAGGAGAGAGAGAGAGAGAGAGAGAGAGCACTTGGACATGGAGCTTGAAAGCATGGACGATGCCTGAAAAGTAGAGAAAAGATACCGTAAGTGCGGATAAGTCCTATGTTACACACATACAGAATTTTACCTGTGAGTCCTGCAAGATCTGCCTCCTGCTTTGCTGATTTAACTCTAGAAAGGCAGGAGGCCAAACTGATGATGCCGATGGTAAGGATGTAAGAAGAACCAAAGACCTGTTTAATTCATCATCCTGTTTTCCACTATGGCCAGATACACATGGAAAATTCACCAAAATCTTCACTCCCATTTCATCATTTGTGAATGCAATTATTACGGTTTTGAATAACCCTAAAGTTTTCTGGAGAAACAGACTCTCCCTTCCAGTTTCCTTTTCACCTCACTTTTTAGAGCTTTCCTCTTTTGAAGTCAAATGTGACTGTGATGGACTTCCTTGGCCACTTGCAAGTATGTTGAATATGATAACACTAAATTTGAATTCAAGATCTATTCCAGACAATGAATGAGAAACATTATGCTTTAAAAAAGAAAAAGCCTCATAATACTCTCTCAAGGTAACTTTACCGTAGTTGAATTGCTAAAGGAATTATTAGATAGACATCATTTGATAAAGCAATTCTCAGCAGATTTTAATTTCCTTGGGGGAGGGGAGGAGAGGAGAAATCTAACTCTCAAAGCTTTTTGTGTCTCTGTAACTGACACTCCAGATGCAAAAGATAAGGAAAAGGCATTATTTTCAGGAACATATTGGCTCACTTTTGCCTTTATGTTTTTCATTTATGAGGACGAAGAGCTAAGCAAGCTCTCAAGCAAAAAGCAGTGTGGTTTTGTGATTAGAACAAAGTGGGGGCCAGAGAGAGAGAACCAAATAAAGGATGACTTTTAATGTTTTTCTGGATCTGCTGTGTGACTGTAGAGTTGTTCCACTCTTCTGAGCTTTTCCAAATGCAAAATGGGATGAGACACAAGCCTTTATTCCTACTGTTTTGAAATTCATGTTGATAGCAAATCCAACACAAAGAGAAGTCTACATTTATTTCAGCCATGCTGTTGTGGCAAGTAAAACCTTATTTTAAAGTAGCTCCTCATATACTCTCTCAGTGCAACACACACGGTTCAAGCATCCTTCCTCTTGTACCACAACTTCTCCCCAGGAAAACCTGCTCTTTACTGCTGAATGCCAATCAGGTTTTTTCTGTATTGACGTTTACCCCAATTTAGTACTAAAGAGTGCATTTTCTAGGAGAAAGTGGTGGGGCAAAGGCAAAACCAATTGGACCCATGCCTAGCAAGCACCGGACAAAGGGAGAGATCACTCAGACTTGTGGCTTCTAGACTCAGGGCAAGCGGAACGGTGGATGAGCCCCTGTCCTGGTTCACCTCCAAACAGCAGACACAGAATGCAGCGAGCCATGTTTCACGCAGTGGTAAATGAATCAATGCAGTCTTCTTTATGAACAGAATAAAACTTTTACTTGAAGAAAATAAACTTGTTCATAAACAGCATAGTTAAAGAGCATGCACAGAGTGCTCATAGCAGCTATCTGAGTCTTCAGAGAGGCACAGATCTTAGTTTCTGATTAACTGGAGCCTGGAGCCGCTCTGTCTGCTACTCACATACTGAGCTGAGACTGACTCAGACTTGGAAGAGAGATGGCTGGTTACATTTACAGGGAACCCAAGACAAGTCACGAGTCACAGCGACCTGGCAGTTTACTGCTAACAGTTACTGCTAGCAGCCTTGAAATGATTGTGTAGGACCAGACAGCCCTTCAAACAGGGTTCTTCTCTGTAAAGAAGGAGAACAAGCCCCCTAAGCCCATCCCAAACATTAAGGTGTAGCTGTTTCTAAGCAGGAGCATTAAGTCGAAGTGCATTATTTGCCCAAGAGGTGAAGAAATCAATAGCAAAATTCAGAGTGACTTTATAAAAGTAAGGATGCACCTCTTAAGTTACCAATTACAAGAAGTTTTACTTTTTTGACAGCCACAAATCATTAATGGAAACATTTAGGGGTCAAAATGATTCACTACAAGCTATGCCTTAAAAGGTTTTTGGTTTTTTTAATGAATTTATGCTATTATTACACATTTAAAAGATAAAACCAAAACCATTACTGTTTTGGTTAGTTGGAGGCAGAGTGAGAAAAAGAGTCAAAGTGAGTTTTGCACTTGATGGAGAAAATTGTTATTGTTATGTATTGAAGTTCTCACCCTGGCCACCAGGAGTATTGTGTACAGTGGTGCCTCGCAAGACGAAATTAATTCGTTCCGCAAGTTTTTTCTTCTTGCGAGTTTTTCGTCTTGTGAAGCAGTTTCCCATAGGAATGCATTGAAAATCAATCAATGCGTTCCTATGGAAACCGCCTTCAGTCCAGGTCCGGGGACAGTCTGTCCCCCGATCTCTTCTGAAGGCTGGGGGGGGGGGACACAAGGGCTTTTCTTCCCACCGCCAGCCTTCAGAAGGCTGTTCTGAAAGGCTGGCGGTGGGAAAAAAAGCCCTTCTCCCCACCTCCCATCCCGCAAGCTGCGGGGACAGGAGGGCTTTGCTGCCGACCGCCAGCATTTTAAAAGCCCCCGGGACAGCGGAGACTTCTCCGCTGTCCCGGGGCGATCTTAAAATGCTGGCGGCGGCAGCGAAGCTTTCGCTGCCGACCCCCAGCATTTTAAAAGCCCCCGGGACAGCGGAGGTCTTCTGAAGGCAGGCGGTGGGCGAAAGTCTTTGCTCCCCCCCCCCCCCCCGCCTGCCTTCAAAAGCCGTCCGGGATAGCGGAGAAACACGCTGCGCTTCTCCACTATCCCGGGAAGGCAGGCGGGGGGGGGAGCAAAGATAGCGCTATCCCGGACCGCTTTTAAAATGCTGGCCGTCGGGAGCAAAGACTTTTGCCCACCGCCAGCCTTCCTGGACCTCTTCTGAAGGCCGGAGGGGGGCGAAAGGCTTTGCTCCCCACCACCAGCATTTAAAAGAGGTCCCCGGAGATTTCCCTATGGGCTTTCTTCTTGCGAAGCAAGCCCATAGGGAAATTCGTCTTGCGGAACGACTCAAAAACGGAAAACTCTTTTGTCTTGCAAGTTTTTCATTTTGTGAGGCGTTCGTCTTGCGAGGCACCACTGTATGTAGTTTTCACTCAGGTCCGCGTCAGTTACTTTAGGCGGGAAACCCTGGGTTGTTGTTGCTACAATGTTGACAGCCAGCTGCCTATAAAAGCAGGCCAGCTGAGCTGTTTGCTGTTCAGTTCTGTTCCAACTTACAAATAAAGAGCTGCTTTGGAGAAATCGCTGCGTCTTCTGCTATGTCTACCCACTATTTAACACTGGCGACGAGAATGGGATCGATGGACATCAGAACACAGCCATAAGCGGCCACCCTCTGAGCTGAGCTGAATCACAGAGCTGAAACACTGAGTGAAATCACAGAGCGGAACCAATTCAGAGCTGACCGTTCTGGCTAGATGGATGGATGTTCCATCCATCGCTTCCACGTCGGCATCAGAACCATGGCTTCACTCGTGCCTCTACTGCCATTTGCCCCAGCCTCTGAATCATGGGACTGCTACCTCGCTCGGTTCGACTGCTACCTCCAAGCAAATGAGCTGACAAGAAGGTCTGTAGAGCAGAAGCAGGGCCTCTTCCTCAGCCTTTGTGGCCCTGAGGTGTTCGCGATGGCCCGAGCATTGGTTGTGCCTTTAGCAGTTCAGGCAGCACCGTGGGACACGATTCAAAAGAAGCTCCGCAACCACTACGTGCCTAAGCCGTCCAAGATTGCTGCCCGCCATGCATTCTACCACCGGAACCAGGCAGAGGGGGAGTCAATCAACAACTACACCACCGCCCTCTGAGAGGCTGCAATGCACTGCGAGTTCCGAGACTTAGACGATGCCGATGGATCGAATCGTCTGCGGGGTCCGGGACATCTGTCCGCAACGGCGTCTCCTCGCCAAGCCAGATCTCACGCTGCAGAAAGCCATTGAGGAGGCCATGGCCTCAGAAGCTGCTGAGATCCGCAAGGCCAGCAGCCCGTGTCACACTACCGCTGTGCCTGACTGTCCGCCGAGTCCACTCACGGCGGTTCCTTCGACAGCAGCAGAGCCAGGGAACTCGGGCTCAACACCACATTTGGTCGCACCACAGTGGCAGCCATAATCGGAAGGCCACCCGGACTCTGGTACTGGCCCTCGGCGATCCAGCAGGGTTTCCAAGCGCCTAGCCTATTTAAGAGACTATGTTCACTGGACAAACTGCACATGGAAAGGTGTATGGTGAATAGGGTCAATTAATATGCTTATGTGCCTTACTGAAACCAATAAGGGTATTGCTGTATGTAATGGAACCACTATGATTGTAACTAATGCCTTTTCTCAGTGGGGGTGTGTATGTGTTATGTATTGAAGTTCTCACCCTGGCCACCAGGAGTATCGTGTAGATAGTTTTCGCTCAGGTCCACGTCAGTTACCTTAGGTGGGAAACCTGGGTTGTTGTTGCTACAATGTTGACAGCCGGCTGCCTATAAAAGCAGGCCAGCTGAGCTGTTTGCTGTTCAGTTCTGTTCCAGCTTACAAATAAAGAGCTGCTTTGGAGAAATCGCTGCTTCGTCTGCTATGTCTACCCACTATCTAACAGTTCTGATATTCCTGGCTCCCAGAAATAGCCTGTAAGATACTTGGCTGGCTTAAATGGTGAAACTGTCTATTAACTTCTTTTCTGTCTGTTCAACCTGTGTATATGTCAACAAACTGTTAATTTCAACAGACATTAAAGTCTCCAGAACCCTTTCCTAAAAAAGAGAACAGATTCTGTCAAATGTCATTCCTAGAATATCTTACCATTCACAGTAGGGAGATGCAGGAGAGCCATGAAAAGGTCTGTGTCGTATCCTTCCATATGGAGCCAGGGTAGCCTTATCACCGGGAGCCATTAGTAGGATTAAAATGACCAGGTAGTTCTACAACATCTGAAGGGGACCACATTGGTTACCCTTGGCCCCTACCTAGAACACAGCTGCAGCCTTTGGAAAGAAACCTAGATGTAGAATGGACTTTTGGCTACAGCGACGTGAGTGGTTTTTGTAAGTTGTCTTGTAAGGAGTTCTCTTAAACACTGGGTGAAAATGTTTTAAATAATAATAACAACTGATTGAGCAAATAAATAAATAAGCAACACACAATTTGGAGAGTCTTGGCCAGGCAAGAATCATGTAGGAATTTTGAAAGATGTTAAAAGATTAGTGAAATCTCTCGAGGGGGTGTCTCACTGCTATGCAATTTTAAGAAATGTAAATCCATCTTGTTTTACTGAGTCTAGTAGGGGGGATATATATTATAAATAAACACCAGCTATTTTTAAAAAAGAAAAAAAAACCACCAATGTGACACAAGACATTAGGCAGAGAAAATTGAATGTGGGTGTGGAGACACTGCACACAAACATGCACATGTGTAATTAAACCTTTAAAGTACAGCTGAGTGATTTTCTTACCCCAGTCCAAGATTTATTAATACACATGTCAATGTCAAATCTAATAAAGGCACTGTGTTAATTGTAATTGTAGAGCCAGCTGCTAACACCTGTCAAGGTATTTCTGGCGCAGAATATGCTCATTGTGTGTGAGCCTGGTGACAGCCCTGAGTACAAACAAGGCAGTCTTTTATTTCCACACTCTGTATTTCAAAAGTTGGTTTAAGTGTCAAATGAGTTGCTTGCTTTGCGTCACTAAAACCATGAGATGTGATGCTGTTCTGTGCAAACAGAAATCCAACACTCAAGAAAGGCCCAAGAGTAAAATAGCATGAGATTTGCTAATAAGCACTAGGTAGAGCTGCCCATGGAATTTGCCTAAAGCAAACTCCGAGGTCAACTTGAAGAGTCCTGCTGTGGCAAAAAAAATTATTATTAAGGACCTAATGTAATGAAGTGCTGTACAACAGCAGATGCCCACAGGCTTACAGTCAAGAATAGAAGCCATCATCTTTTATTCAGAAAATGCTTAAAGTTCAGCACTATACAAAAATACTTAAAACACAGAAACATAAGAGAATGGGAAGCTCGATTCCTGACCTTTGTATCAGTAACTACAGCAGCCATGTGGGATATGTTGGCTCAAGAACTGATGGATTGCTGTGTTTGGGTTGCTGCTTTTAATGTAGTCCATCACTGGGTTCTGTGGTTCAGTGGATGGGATTGAAGCCAGCCAATTCAGTCTGCTTCCTCCCTCTCTACCAACAAGCAGACCAAACAATGAAACTCGGTGACCATGTTTTTATTTGTTAGCCTGTTTCTTGGCATTGGGGAGCCTCCAGACCACGGGCCTAGGCCATTCCCTACAAGCCACACCCACCAGCCCCAAGGCCAACAGCACATCATGTGTGGGGCAGGCATGACCATGGCCACAGAGGAGCAAGTGGGAACTTAATATGAGCTCCTGCCTGTTTCTGCGCAAGCAGGGCTCCCTTTCCCTGACAGGAAGCCCCAATATGCGGCTGGGGGGGGGCTCTTTGGCTCCATTTTGAAGACGCTTGCATTCAAACTGCTTCCTAAAATGGAGTGCTCCATTTGGGGAAGTGCTTTGAAATGGAGCAAGCTGCTTTGAAGTCACTCCTCCAGGCCAGGGGTGCCAATTTGAATAAAATATGGGAGGGGCAGGTAAGGCCTGCATAATCAATCACAAGACACAGCACACAAACACATCTTTTGAATTGTTCATCAACTTGGGGGGGGGGCAGCCCCCTCAAATATTTTTTTGGGTGGCACCCTCAGCTGCTAGGAGTTGGCTCCTAGGCTATGGTTACCATATTTTTTTCAATGAATCCGGGGACACTTTTTTTCTCTTTTTTTGAAGCTGAGTAACAACAGGGAGTCAGTAGTGGGGATGGTGAGGCAAAAGACCCTGGGCCCAAGCACACATGCATATTGTATAAAGGTGCAAAACCCTTCTTTCACACCCTGTGAAACATAAATGCACAGAGTTTTTAAAAAAACTGGGCAACAGCTGCCCGCCTGCAACTCCTGAGCCTCCCCCAATCTGTTAAAACAAAGGGGGCAGGAGATCTGTACTGCCAGACGTCCCCAGTTCCCCTTTGGCAGTGGTGGCGGCAGCAGTTAGCAACCTGGAGCCAGCCTGGTAGCGCAGTTGGCTCTGGCTGGCTTCAGGAGCTGCTCGCTGCCATGGCGCCCACCATTTTTCCTCTCCGGAAGTCCCCATATGATGTGTTGTGCACAAGACACATCATATGGGGAATTCTGGTGAGGAAAAATGGCAGGCGCCATGGCAGCGAGCAGCTCCTGAAGCCAGCCAGAGCCAACTGCGCTACCAGGCTGGCTCCAGACTGCTGAGACTGCCGCTGCCACGTTGCCCGAGGACATTTAATGAAATCTGGGGACATTCCAGGAACGGAA
This sequence comes from Podarcis cretensis, assembly GCF_951804945.1. Classification (NCBI taxonomy): domain Eukaryota; kingdom Metazoa; phylum Chordata; class Lepidosauria; order Squamata; family Lacertidae; genus Podarcis; species Podarcis cretensis. Next base: position 104,273,829 of record NC_137173.1, on the reverse strand, counting down.
TTTGTCTGGGGACAGATTTGCAAATCCGGGGACTGTCCCAGGGAACTGGGGACATCGGGTAACCCTATCCTAGGCCCCTGATGTCATTAAGATGCCATGTGATTGACAGATAGGTGTTCCTACTTACCTTGCAAAACTGGCTTGTGAAGGGTGGGGGAATTAAGAGATCTAGCACACTGCCCAGATTGGGCTCCCTACTCTTGCTGAAGCAGTCTGCTGACTCTTTGATCATACAAAAATTACAAGTTCTAAGCTGTAAACAGGCTTAAGCCAAATTGCTCTCACTTTGCTATTTTTGTTCTGTGTTTCCTGCAGAACTGCCCATTTGCTCCCTATGTGCCAGGTGCCCTTTTCCAGATACACTCCTGCCCCCTTCAGTTTGTTTGCAAGCTTTGTTGTTTAGTTGTTTAGTCGTGTTCGACTCTTCATGACCCCATGGGCCAGAACACGCCAGGCACTCCTGTTTTCCACTGCCTCGCACAGTTTGGTCAAACTCATGCTGGTAGCTTCAAGAACACTGTCCTCTGTCGTCCCCTTCTTCTTGTGCCCTCAATCTTTCTCAGCATCAGGGAGTCTTTTCCAGGGAGTCTTCTCTTCTCCTGAGGTGCCCAAAGTATTGGAGCCTCAGCTTCACGATCTGGCCTTCCAGTAGGCACTCAGGGCTGATTTCCTTAAGAATGGATAGGTTTGATCTTCTTGCAGTCCATGGGACTCTCAAGAGTCTCCTCCAGCACCATAATTCAAAAGCATCAATTCTTTGGCTGTCAGCCTTCTTTGTGGTCCAGCTCTTACTTCCATACATCACTACTGGGAAAACTATAGCTTTAACTTTATGGACCTTTGTTGGTAAGGTGATGTCTCTGCTTTTTAAGATGCTGTCTAGGTTTGTCATTGCTTTTCTCCCAAGAAGCAGGCGTCTTTTAATTTCATGACTGCTGTGACCATCTGCAGTGATCATGGAGCCCAAGAAAGTAAAATCTCTCACTGCCTCCATTTCTTCCCCTTCTATTTGCCAGGAGGTGATGGGACCAGTGGCCATGATCTTCGTTTTTTTGATGTTGAGCTTCAGATCATATTTTGCGTTCTCCTTTTTCACCCTCATTAAGAGGTTCTTTAATTCCTCCTCACTTTCTGCCATCAAAGTTTTGTCATCTGCATATCTGAGGTTGTTGATGTTTTTTCCGGCAATTTTTATTCTGGCTTGGGATTCATCCAGTCCAGCCTTTCGCATGATGAATTCTGCATATAAGTTAATAAGCAGAGAGACAATATACAGCCTGGTCTTACTCCTTTCCCAGTTTTGAACCAATCAGTTGTTCCATATCCAGTTCTAACTGTAGCTTCTTGTCCCACATAGAGCTAGGGCTTTATTAATCATGGTGTGCCCTGTCTCTTTGCAGCATTAACCCACATGCTTTGATGTGGAAAATATTTGCTATGTATTTTCTGATTAGATACTGAGTGATCTTATGGACAAAGATAATTTCCAACAGAACCAGCAACCCCAGTGTTGCACAAACGGAGACTTTTCTTCCTTGCCCACAATCTGGAGTATTAGTAAATGGATCATTGGTTCACATAATAGTGCATATAGCCTAGGAGAGCAGACTCTACCACTTATGTATCACTCCAGTAATTTTCACCCTCAAAACACAATAGAGGCTCCCTCCCTAAACATGAACCAAGGGGCCATATAGTTTTCAACTGGTATACACAACCCAGCATGTAGAATATAGGATTCCAGCAGGTGATTACTTTCTGCACCATGTGATGACAAGGCAGGGTCAGAGGAGTCTAAAGTTAAGTGACTGGTATTCTTGGGTGCAGCTGGGAGGTTAAAGTGTCACCCATTTTAATTTCTTCTTGTACCCAGCCCTCCACACAGGAAAATTCCAAGTTACATATTGATGCTAAACTCCCCAGTGATTGGAGCACAGTCTCCAAATCACACTACAAATTCAGACTAAAGGATATCTATTGGGGTAGCAGATGTTGTCCTTCCAGATGTGGTAAGTTATGACCCCATCACTGGTTGCCATATTGGCTAGGGTTGATGGGAGATGCCACTCCAAACATTGGGAAGGCACTACAAAGGGTATCCCTGATATATGCCATTTCCCAATCTCTTCCTCTTTTCCCCAATCCACACACATATTAAAGTGGCTACCAATGTGGTCAGCAATGTGACGCATATTAACACATGTCAGTAGGGGAATCCACAGTCAGCAATGTTTGTAGATACAGGATACTGTATCTTCTACAATGTCTATTGTGAGGTCTTTTAGAACCAGGTGAGGCAAGCTGATCCAAAACCTGGAATAGGAGACTTTGAAATGTCCCACCCAGCTGTCTTCTGCTAGACTGGGAAATTTTAGAGCTTGAGCAGGAAGCAACCAGAACTGGAGTCCAGTGCAGTATGCAAAAGATACTGCTTTGCTCAACCCCGTTCTAATCGCTACACTACCCAGGCACTCATTTCCCCCTAATTTCAGGTAAACTGAAAATATGCTCCAAATTAGGTACAGATCACAGATCCTATTTTCCCAAAGGTATCATCCACCACACTAATAAAGTAACTTGTAGCAAATTTCTATCTTTTGCTAATGTAAGGCAGAGCTTTAAACATTCCACTTATGTCTGTGAATATTAATGTTTCCTTAGCAATTAAGGCAATGAGTAGATAGTGATAATGAGGAAATGCTATTTGCGTTACATTATTTGATTTTGCCTTACCGTTACCATTGGCTGCTTAATTCAACCAGAAATGTCTTGTCATTTTAAATATTAGTCATGCACATCAACCATCAATGACTAGATGAATCAAAGGGATTAGGGTCTCACATTCCCAAGTCAGAGCTGAGCCATTAACAAGGCATGCTGGGGCACATTAGGGAATACCCAACCCAACACACAACTTTGCTCTCTCTTCCCCCAAGAAACAAAACCAAGCTAACCAAGCTAATTGGAGAAATGTCCAGAGCTGGAAGAAAGTAGAGAAAAGAGGAGAAATGGACAGCATGGGAGAGATTTTGTTTTGATGGGGAGGTCTAGTTTTAATTTGTCATACTGGAAAAAGTGACAAGTGGGGTGCCACAGGGTTCTGTCCTGGGCCCATTGTTGTTCAGCATCTTTATAAATGTCTTGGATGAAGGAATTGAGGGGATATTCATCAAATTTACACCAAACTGGGAGGGTTTCTCACAGAAGACAGAATCAGGATTCAATATGACCTGAAGAGATTGGAGAACTAGGCCCTATATACCTGAAGGAGTGTCTCTACCCACATTGTCTAGCCCGAATACTATCTCAAAGGGCCTTCTGGTGGTTTCCATCCCTGTGGAATGCCCACCCATCAGATGTCAAGCAGACAAATAACGATACGACTTTTAGAAGACATCTGAAGGCAGCCCTGGACAGGGAAGTTTTAAATGGTTGATGCTTTATTGTATTTTTAATATTTTGTTGGGAGCCAACCCAGTCAGATAATTATTAAATTATTATTATTTACAAAATGAATTTCAACAGGGACAAACATAAGGTTCTATACTTTGGCAGGAATACCCAGCTACACATATATAAGATAAAGGACACCTGGCTTACCAGATTTAGGGGTCTTAGCAAGCGTAACATGCGTCAACAGTGTGCTTCAGAAGCAAAAAAATCTCATGCTATTCTAGGCTACATCAACAGAAGTATAGAGTTCCAATCAAGGGAGTAATTGTTGTTGTTTAGTCGTTTAGTCGTGTCCGACTCTTCGTGACCCCATGGACCAGAGAACGCCAGGCACTCCTGTCCTCCACTGCCCCCCGCAGCTTGGTCAGACTCATGCTGGTAACCTCGAAAACACTATCCAACCATCTCGTCCTCTGTCGCCCCCTTCTCCTTGTGCCCTCCATCTTTCCCAACATCAGGGTCTTCTCCAGGGAGTCTTCTCTTCTCATGAGGTGGCCAAAGTACTGGAGCCTCAGCTTCACAATCTGTCCTTCCAGTGAGCACTCAGGGCTGATTTCCTTCAGAATGGAGAGGTTTGATCTTCTTGCAGTCCATGGGACTCTCAAGAGTCTCCTCCAGCACCATAATTCAAAAGCATCAATTCTTCGGCGATCAGCCTTCTTTATGGTCCAGCTCTCACTTCCATACATCACTAATAGTCCTGCTCTATTTTGCCTTGCAGACCCCACCTGGAATACTGTGTTCAGTTCTCGGCACCGCAGTTTAAGAAAGATATTGACAAGTTGGAACGTGTACAGAGGAGGGCAACCAAGATGATCAACAGTCTGGGAAGCAATCCTTATGAGAAATGGTTGAGGCATTTGGATATGTTTGGTTTCCTATAGGGGCCATCCAGGTCTAACTCATAAGTTCCTATATCAGACACCTGTGTTTGACTTTACCATCAGCTCTAGGGGGGCTTAAACGGAAAATGTCACAGTGTTGGAGAATGCCACAGAAAATGCCACAGTGTTCACCCCTCACCTTTCCATAGTGAGTCCCTGTGATGCTAGTGGTAGTCAAATACAGCGGTTTGCTATTAGGAACTACTGGATCTGGTCTGGAGGGCCCCTCTAAGAAACCAAACACTTTTGCAGAACCAAAATGCCCTGCAAGAGCATCACAACTAGAGACCCAAGCACAGAGCATATGTTAAAAGTGCACCACTCACTTTCTACCTGGATAGGTTGTCTGGGTTTATGCTCCCTCTTTGCTAGGGATGGATGCTAAATTGTTGGGAGTCCAGGGATTCCAGGCCATGGATGAGATTATTCTACAGAAGCATGATAACAGGAGTTTTATAAATCTACATGTGATCTATCACATCTTTGCCCAAGTTTTCCTTCTAAGGGTCTATGGCAAAGCTGCATCCTTAACCCTTCTGTAATTCCATTAATGCCTTGGGTTATGTGCTTTTAAAATCACCCAGCACTGAACTTCCGGGTCGGCTGGGTAGGAGTCGGGTCCTGCCGTGCCGGCGACGCGGGGACCCTCAAAAACCATGGGCGGAGATGCCCATGGACTTGGTGACTCGGCGGGCACCGTTTGTGCCCCCCCGACCCGCGAAGGAGCCTTTTTAAAGGCTGCGGAGCGGGTGACGGGGGGGTGTGGTGCTGTGAGTCCAATGCTTCCCCTGCCCAGCGAAGCCGCATGCCATTCGGCGGAGAGCAACGACTTCTTCTTTGAAAATTTCGGATTTGGACTAAAAGGAACAACCCGTGAGTAAATTGATTGGACTTAAAAGGGAAATTTGATCTTTGAATTTGGAGCGAGCGGGGGGAGTGCAAAAAGGAAGTCCGCCCCCCCCCCCCCGTTGTAGATGGCTCAACGCAAGGATTTGACAACTAAGATCGAGAGATGAACTTGTTTACCTGAAAAAAAAAATTTAACTTCACGAAGGGAAATTACAATAATTGTGCTGGAGGAGAAGACTGATTTGTGGGAACTAAAATGCAACCCCCCCCCCCCCGGGAACTGGGAATGATCCGCTATGAGAGACTGGTGAAGAGACACAGAAACTTTGACAGCTGTCCAAGTAGCTGTCAAAGCAGGAAAATAAAAGAGAACTTTGTTACGATGGCTTTGCTGGTTAGATTTGTTACAATTTGGACATAAATTATTGGAAATAAAGGCAACAAGTTATTTGACTTTTGGGTCTGATTTTGAAAGAAATTAAGTTACCATATTTCCTCTAGAGGGAGGCTGGGACATTGCAACAGTAGCAGCAAGTGGAAAAATACTATGAATTTGAGCAGGATCTGTTATCTCTTGGGAAAGCTGCAAAAACGAAGCATTATTTTGTCTACAGAGGTTTCTATACTAAAGGAGACAATGGATTTATCTATTGAAGAAAGGAAGGGACTTGACGCAAGTTATATTCCTGAATAACAAAAGCCTCTGTGGAGAACAAGAAGTTTCTGAATTAGAAGGTTTCTGCAGCAGAACAGGAAAAAGCAACCTGAGGAATAAGAGCTGGACCAAATTTGAAGCCGGAGTATTTGGAACATCCAGACTTTAAAAGGACCAAGAAATAGAATTTAAGTTAGACTCTTAAACATAGAGGTCTGGATGGAAGAACAATGACTTTTTCTGAGAGTTTTTTCGAGATTGGACTTTCTGAAATTAAAAGCTATCAAAAGACGGCAAAGTGGAGTTGAGATATAGACGTGGATACACCAGGCTGGCAGTAGACAATGGATGAACTTTGGGGATTGGAACCGGGGAATGGGGGGGGGGGGGAGATTTGGAATCCAAAGGCTGTAAAATTATATATTATTTCTTTCTTTACTTTTTTCATGTTTGTTGTTTGAAAATAGGGGAATTCGTGGAAGGGAAATGGGGTCGATCTTAGGGAATTATATAAAATATAAGGAGAAATGGTTCATTAAGATAAATAAGATAAATTAATTTGGAATAAATGGGTTATTTAAAATTACAAATAAGGTTTTAAAATTTGGGGTAAGAATTTGTGGAATCAATTTAAGGGAAATGGAATACAAGAGGGGGAGGGGGGGAAGTCCGGGAAAGATGCCACTGAAACCAAGTGTAAATCATATTTGTTTTTTCTTTCTTTCTTGCTATCTTTCCTTTTTATTCTGGAAAATTTTTAATAAATCTTATTTAAAAATAAATAAATAAATAAAATCACCCAGCACTGAAATTCTTCCCCCTGCTAAAGATAGTGGGATTGGATTGTAAATGCGCCTAAACAAGCCTGTCACACAAATGACATGCTCATTTTTTACCAGATAATTTACCTCAAATGCACGAATACTCAACTATGCACCAATTAAAATACATGTCCCCTTGTACTCTGCACCTGAAGATTGTGACTTATCTTCCTAATCCAGCATGGCCCATTAAAAGCCACTTAACTTGCCAGGCTTATCGCCTTCCAATTAACAACATGTCACAATCCTCCAGAGAAATGTAGCAAACTTCACTATTCTGCATGTCCTAGGTGTATCAGTGACAAATAAACATTAACCTTTTCAGGACAATGCTGTCCTGGGACTAGTCCATCTACTATATAATTATCATGGGGATTTACAACCACAACCTGATGGGAAAGAAAGCATTGGCTTGGGGGAGGGGGCATAGGAGCCAGCCTGTAGGGACTGAGGTCCCTTCGCCCCCCATTAAATATTTGAGGGAGGCGGGGGGCCCCATCAGATGGTGTGTGTACACCGTATCTTGTGAATGATTATGTGGGGCGGAGCTTAGCTTCTCCCCTCCATATTTTATTCAAGTTGGCACCCCTGGGCCCCAGAATTGTTATGCATGCAGGCTTTGTAGGCCAAACCCATGCTGCGTGCATGTCATTGCAGGCCTAGCCCTTAATGCCTCCTGGAGCTTCAACTGCATAACAAAAGACAGGAAGGATTCTAAAATGCTCCAATGAGGTTGTCGGAAGCTGGCAGGCAGCCAATCCCCTGCTGCGAAAGGGCCAGCGTTGTGATTTGCTACTTGCAACACAAGGTGACCTATTACCTATAAGCCTGGGCTGGCTTAAGGTGTCTATATACTGGGCCCGGGGTCGGCAACGTGTGGCCCATGGGCCAGATCCGGCCCATGAAGATGGTTTTACCGGCCCACTCGGCGAGTTCCCCACATGCTGCAATAAACTGGCACAGCACGGCGCGGTGAAGGGACTCACTGAGCAATGCCAGAAATTGCGTCTGTGCATACGCAGATACTGAAAATTGCTTCTGCCCATGCCCAGACACCGAAAAATGCTTCTGCACAGGTGCAATTTTCAGCGTCTGGGCATGCACAGAAGCGATTTCTGGCACCCTGGACATGTGCAGACACAATTTCCGCATGCGCATGTGGCGATACCTGAAAGTAATCACTTCCAGGTTTGCTGCATTCGTAACCCGAAAGTTACATATCCAGAACAGTGCGGAACTAGAGGGTCCACTGTATAGCTAATGGGCACCACTGAACTTTGTTTTATACAGAATGATTAGAAACCTGAATTGCATATTGAAGCTGAGAGCTTAGAGGAACTCTTGAAACCGATCATAGATAGATAGATAGATAGATAGATAGATAGATAGATAGATAGATCTCATGCAAGGCCAATCCTGGGGCCTATACACACCCCTAGTATTTACATATGAGCAAGCCTATGAAGCTTGCTCATATGTAAATGACCAAATTGCAAACATGCGCTGGATTATGGAGAAAGCTAGAGAGTTCCAGAAAGACATTTACTTCTGCTTCATTGACTATGCAAAAGCCTTTGACTGTGTCGACCATGGCAAACTATGGCAAGTTCTTAAAGAAATGGGAGTGCCTGATCACCTCATCTGTCTCCTGAGAAATCTCTATGTGGGACAAGAAGCTACAGTTAGAACTGGATATGGAACAACTGACTGGTTCAAAATTGGGAAAGGAGTACGACAAGGCTGCATTTTGTCTCCCTGCTTATTTAACTTATATGCAGAATTCATCATGCGAAAGGCTGGGCTGGATGAATCCCTAGCCGGAATTAAGATTGCCGGAAGAAATATCAACAACCTCAGATATGCAGATGACACAACCTTGATGGCAGAAAGTGAGGAGGAATTAAAGAACCTTTTATTGAGGGTGAAAGAGGAGAGTGCAAAATATGGTCTGAAGCTCAACATCAAAAAACGAAGATCATGGCTACTGGTCCCATCACCTCCTGGCAAATAGAAGGGGAAGAAATGGAGGCAGTGAGAGATTTTACTTTCTTGGGCTCCATGATCACTGCAGATGGTGACAGCAGCCATGAAATTAAAAGACGCCTGCTTCTTGGGAGAAGGGCAATGACAGGCCTAGACAGCATCTTGAGAAGTAGAGACATCACCTTGCCAACAAAGGTCCGTATAGTTAAAGCTATGGTTTTCCCAGTAGTGATGTATGGAAGTGAGAGCTGGACCATAAAGAAGGCTGATCGCCGAAGAATGGATGCTTTTGAATTATGGTGCTGGAGGAGACTCTTGAGAGTCCCATGGACTGCAAGAAGATCAAACCTCTCCATTCTGAAGGAAATCAGCCCTGAGTGCTCACTGGAAGGACAGATTGTGAAGCTGAGGCTCCAGTACTTTGGCCACCTCATGAGAAGAGAAGACTCCCTGGAGAAGACCCTGCTGTTGGGAAAGATGGAGGGCACAAGGAGAAGGGGGCGACAGAGGACGAGATGGTTGGATAGTGTTTTCGAGGTTACCAGCATGAGTCTGACCAAGCTGCGGGGGGCAGTGGAGGACAGGAGTGCCTGGCGTTCTCTGGTCCATTGGGTCACGAAGAGTCGGACACGACTAAACGACTAAACAACAACAAAGCCTATGAAGCACATATGATCAAACATGTTCAGACAAGTGGTATTTACACACTGTCCTCACATAGGGACATGGCTGGAGAGAGAAAGGAGCTGGCTGCTTGAAACTGCGAGAGACTATTTACCTCCACCAGCAGTCAGAATCTGCAGAGCTGGGTCCACATGCTCCCATTTTAAATGGAGTACTACCTTTTTATGGAAAGTAGTCATAAGGGTTGGTTTGTCAGTGGCTGTTAAAAATCCATTATGCCCATGAGTCTGAGACCATTAAAAAGCTGTCAGCAAAAAAAAACCAGATTGCTCTATCATCATGTTAATATGTTACAATTAACCTGTGATTAGTCATTTTGCACATTAAGATCAACTCTCTCCTTCATAAAGCATTTTGAAGCACTCTCAATTTGGGCCTATATAAAGCGGGACTAACCCTTCTCTGCACCCGGCAGCCCAATCTTGAAATGATTTCCCTCCAGCCATTGCCCAGGCATTCTTGTTGAGAACTTCAAACTTGGTAATAATTATAATCAACGTTTATACCCTGATGGGCTATTGTAATCAACTTACAACAAACATTGATGGGCTATTGTAATCAACTTACATCATTTTTGGAAAAACTGAAGACCAAATTCCCCAACATCAATCTGCTAAGTGCAAGCAATTTCAATGCAAGAGTGGGAAAGACAATTTTGAGCTTGCAAGAGAGCTGAGTTTTGACACCAAGGATCCCCTGCCCGAGCTTCTCTCTAGCATGCAGCATTCCAAAGACACCCATATAAATGAGGCCGGAGTTTGCCTTGCCAAGTTGTGTGCACGTTTTGACAGTCATCCTGAATGGTTCATTACCAGGTGATTGGCTAGGGGAGTTCACATTTGTCTCTGGGACAGGAAGTAGCATGATCAACTACATCTTAGGCTCCTCTGCTCTGATAAATTAGGTTGAAACCTTTGAGGTGGGATACCACAGTGAAAGCGATCACCTCCCTGTGATTCTAACCATCAGCTCTTCCTTCCCCGTGCACCCTCTTCATGAATCCCTGCCAATGGAACTGATCCGACATGAGCCATGAACTTTGCACCAATGGCGATTATTCATCTTTGACTCTGGCCACCAAATTTAAAAATCCTTTGCTCACATCTGCATTGCCTCTGACTCCTGAAGCAAGCAAAGATTTCCTGCTTAGAATCCCTTGGACCAGAGACTCAACTCACAAACTTCTCCAACTGTCCCAAACTGAGATCATGTTGGAATGTAGAGCTTCTATAATTAACTCAGTAATCCCCCAAGATGCTATTGAATCATTTGAAATCCTAACAACAACTCTGAATGAGTTTCCAAAACAACAATTCGTAGTGCAAAGCCCTTTGCTGCAATCTGGTTTGATAAGGAATGCAGAGATCTCAAAACACACATCTGGAATATCTTCCAACAACACCGTAAGGAAGAGGCCACTGCCCCACCCCCAGAATATATCAGATCTAAAAATGTATTGCAGCATCTTATTAGAAAAAAGAGATCTGAACATACCAACAAACAATCGGAAAAGCTCCACTATGCCATAACCTCAAACATTGCATTGTAGAATTCTCCTCTTCAGCAATGCCCCTTTTCAGAGTACTCCATTGCATTCCCACTCCTCCAAAGTTTTATATTTACACAGAGAACAGCAGTCAAACAATTTTAGATTTATTTTATTTTTAAAAAAGCTTATCCAATCCTTTGGGTTTTCTTAAGCAATTAATGTGCATATTAAAAGCATAGCCTGGCAGCAAGAACACAGTACAGGTAACATAATTCTTCTAGCCCAGGGGTTGGCAACCTAAGGCCCATGGGCCACAAGCGGCCCAGGGGGTTGTTCAACTGGCCCACGAGCCACCCCCGAACCAAGCCGCCTGCTCAGCGAGTCTCCACACGCTGAGCTAACCCGGCGCAGTGCGGTGTGGGGACTCGCTTCTGCAGCGTCGGAAATGGCGTCTGCGCAGAGGCTGGAAATCATGGGCAGGTGCGCGCAATCTGGCCCACGGAGGGATCTCTGCTGGAGTGAACTGGCCCAGGCGAGGTAAACCTTGCCGGCCCCTGATCTAGCTGGTATCACCTTTGTCTAGATATTTAAATTACTGGCCTTATTGTCAAGCTTTTTGTTACCCCTCTGCAAGAAGTTTATTTTTCTCTGCTATTCTACCTGAATTACTGCAAATCCATATAACCTGTTGAGTACTACAGTCCCCTTTGTGTATGTGAAATGACACACTGGTATTTCAGATGAGAAACAGAACTGCTCTCTGACGTCAAATCTCTACAATCACCAAGCAGACGGTTCTATATTTGCAAGCCTCAAAAGGTTTGGGGTTTAGATGATAAAGGGCACTGCTTTTTATAATCTATTATTAACTGCCATGTGTGTGTCTGTATATATTACCACCAGGATTTCTCCAAAGAGAAGCAAAGCACGTTTTAGACACAGAGTGATTAACTACTTTCCCCATCTCCACCTTTTATATATTGTTTACAAGAATAAATTCTTTAAAATACTGCTTCCAGTATTTCCCCATCTCTCAAATATCAGAATCCTACAGAACATTTTGGTTTTAGTACAAGCGATGTCTTTAAATAAGAAACATTTTTAGAACAAAATAATAGAACTCTTCGGTTGCTTTCAATAGATTCTGTTCAAATGCATTAAAATTTGGTTTTGAATGTCTCACCTGAATGATTATTTTATAATTTATTGGGCTATCTACATTTTTTACTGCTGCTTCAGTGGTAAATAAAACCACTATAAACACTGGTTTACACACACACACACACACACACACACACACAAGCACACCCAGTTAGTAATGTTGTTGTTGCAGTAATGGGGGGGGTTATCTCAAAAGTAGGGCCATCACATTTGAAATAAGCAAAAAAGCACGTGCACACATCTTTGACCACACACTACTTTTTAAAATATAAGATAAAACACATTTTATTTGGGCAATGAAAAATTAGACAGTAGCTATATTAAACAGCCAAATTCAACCAAGTCTACTGGCTCTCCTCCAGCCTAGACAAAAGGAGGGGGGTATCCATCTAAGATGGGTCACAACTGTCACCAGATTCTGCTGCAGAGATCCCTTTCCACTTGAAAATAGATAACTTTTCCAAATGATTTATTGAGTTAAGAATCCTTTTTCTCTCATCCTGAAGAACAATTGCACCAAGCAAAATTTTCTTTTGTAAGCCTGAGCTGAGCTAAGGAAGAATCTGCATCCTTTGCCCTACAACAACTCCAGCACTACTTGTGATCTGTTGCTTCAGTCTTCTATCCATAACAAAAAGTGCTGATCACAAACCAGCTGTGTTGCTTTTTGTGTTAGCACTCAATCACCGTAGGAAGAAATACCTGAGAGATTAATGAGATCTTTTTTCTTCTCATATTGCTCAGTTTATCTCATAAGATCTATTTCCTGTACTTTGATTTCAAGGAATGTCATCTCTCTGTTTCCACATTCCTCCAATTTTTCATTTTCTTTTGCTGTGCCCTCTCAGCAGTTTCTCAACATTGCCTCATTATGAGACAGAGAAATAATTGTTAACCTCATGTTTTCCCCATAGGTTCTGAAGTCTAACAGTGCAGTGAATCTGAAAACAGAAAAATACCCATTACACAAAAAGATACAAAAAGAAAGCCATACACAGAACAAACCCAATTATTTGGAGATTGTCTGTTCTGATGGGACTTTTCTATCAGACATGGATTATTTACTGAGATCTTCTAATCTGCTTTAATCTGCTTTAACAGCAGCCCAACATCAGAGTTCATCCAAGGTGGAGCAGAGAATCAGGTGAGAAGTCTTAGAATCATAGAATTGTGGATTTGGAAGGAACCCCAAGGCCATCTAGCCCAACCCTCTGCCATGCCGGACTCTCCACTCAAGTATCCATAACAAATGGCTAAATATACAATCTTGACTGACTTATATTACACATCTTCCAATTCACATTTTAAGCTCAAACTGTGATTCCTCAGCCCTTCTGCAGTTTACCTCTGCAAGACAGTAGGAAATGGCCTCAAGAGCTACTCTTCAAGAATGAGCATCCGGTAAGTTCAGCTGCATTGATGCATGGACCAGTTTTGGAATACTGCCAGTGGCGTAGCGTGGGGGGTGCAGGGGGGGCCGACCGCACCGGGGGCAACATCTGGGGTTAGGGCAAATCCACGGATTAGGGGGCGCAAATCCACGGGTTAGGGGGCGCAAATCCACGGGTTAGGGGGCGCAAATTACTTGCCTTGCCCCGGGTGCTGACAACCCACGCTACGCCACTGAATACTGCAGGTATCCAGTCTAGATGGTTCTGGGAAGGAGAAAATTCACTTTAAACCTATCAGTGAAGTGACTGAACAAGATGAGCAACCGTTTATTTTATGATTACATTTATATCTCATCTTATCTCCAAAGAGCTCAAGATGGCAGGCATGGCTCTGCCCTCTCCATTGTACTGCACATGGCTGGTATGTTCTGTTTGGCTTGGTGGGTCACACACTGCGCAGACCCTGCCTTCCCTCAGTGCGGCTGCACAAACCCCTTAAGGAGGATATTATTTTGTATTTTATTTACCACATTTTTATTCAAGGAGCTCAGGGTTGCCAAGGGTCAAATTCTGAGGTTGTAGATTCATTTTCAGGAGGAGCCGTAGGAAAGTTCAGAACTGGAACTCATAGCTGCATTCACCCCAGTAACTTGGGGATTCCTATGGTAGAAATGCATTTTATAATGATGTCAAGTTCTACCTCTCTGTATTCTGCAATTTCAGTGGTGTCCAGATGCCATTACAATGTATATTTCCCCCCCTGCATCACTAGCTCCTGGTGGTGGGGAATTGCAAAACATAATGCTGTAAGGACATGATTATAGTGAAAGAGAGGGAAAACCCCACCTAGGCTGCCAGCCCTCCCCACCTTCCTTCCCCAGGCACTGGAGAACGGTGAAATATTAAACTATCAGGATAATAACGACAGGCACCTGGCATATTTATATAGAATGGCATATTAAATGAATGACGTCACTGATTTGAGAGTGAGGCAGGTTGTTTTTTGTGTGTGTGTTTTTTGTAAAATCTGCTCTTTTCAAGACCACCATCCTCTCTCTGCAGACCAGAGAATTACAGAATCATGGAATTGTAGAGTTGGGTGGGACCCCAAGGGCCATCTAGTCCAGCCCCCTGCAAGGCAGGAATCTCAGGGAGGTGGTGGTAAAAACAGTTTCCAATTGCTTTTTTGAGATTTTTCAACTCTGGCTATTTCACACAGTTCTAGCTGGAACAATTTTGACAGTATGATTCACCTGAAGAAAAACTGCTCCTTATGATGTATTATTGAGGCTGCAACAAGCTTTATCGGTATTGCTTTCCACCTGTGCCAACCACTCCAGACATTGCCAGAAACTGGCATATATATGTATGTGTTTTTCATTTTCCTGGCCTTCCAAGCATGTCAGGTCAAATGCTCTTTAGCTCCAAAATTGATTTCTGATATCATATGATAGAAATTCACTACCGTGTATTTTTAAGAGGACTTTAGAAAGGGTATGTGATTGGCCCTGATAGACCTTGACACACTGAATGCTTGGAAGCAGCTATCCTTTGACCTTATCCTGCTAAATGCTTTTGTATCAGAGCAGCACTGCAATTGTACACCTATAGAATAGGTAATGAACTATCTTTTGTTGGACCAGTTGTAGCAGCTGAAATTGATTCCCCCCCCCTTTTTTTTTTCTTTGCAAGCTGGATTCGGGGAGTCATGGCCAGCCCAAATCATAAAAAGTTTTAGTATCTGTCAAATGACCACCTTTTGTGCTTGATTGCCTGCTAAGGGTAGTTGATGTGTCTAAAATGAGACTTGATGGTTCAGAGCTATTACCAGCCAGGTCACAGCTGAGATCAGTATTCTGCCAGTATGTCTTTGGGGCAGAGAGAGAGAGAAAACAGCTTGGAACTGCAAAGTAGCCGGATCAGGGAGAAACAAGCCTGGCTCTTCCAGCTGGCTGGAAGGAGTTTTGGCCAGTTTGAAGCAGATGCTGCTGGTTGAGGGGAGCTCCCTCCCTCCCCACCCGTGTCTGTCTGTGTGTGTGTGTGTGTGCGCGCATTGCACATACAAGTATCCCTAACTTTAATCCAAAGATAAATCGAGCCCTGTAGGGCTGTTCCTTGAATCTCTCACTTAAAAGAGAAGGACGGAAGGAAGTGGGTACGTTTAGCCAGAAATAGGAAGAGGGTTGGGGGGAGGGTGGCACACGTGATAAAGGTAAAGGGACCCCTGACCGTTAGGTCCAGTCACAGACGACTCTGGGGTTGCATGATAGTGCTCTTCAAACACCTAAATGGCTGTCACAAAGGCTGAACACCATTATACCCTTAAAGAACAACTGAAGCACATTATTTTGCTCAAATAATTCTGGGCTATGTGATTTAACCCTCACAACATTCTACTCCCAGCAACCCTTAACAAACTACAGTGCCCATAATTCTTCAAGTGGAGGATTGTGCTTTGAATGTGCTTTAAAGGTCTGTATGCAGCCAAAGACTTGCTTTCTGCTATCCCCACAGGGAATGACTCTGCCTAAGGGGCTTGAGAAGTTATGGGAGGGTAGATTTTGACTGGGCATTAGGAGAAACAACTCAACAGTAACAGCAGCTTGACAATGGGACCACCTTCTTTATAAGGGTGATATGCTCTTCCTGACTGGAGGTCAGCTGTCTGCTGGAGATGCTCTCACTCTGGGTTTCCTGCATCAGCAGAAGGTTGGACTCTATGGGTGGAAAGCTCCCTCCAAATCACAGTGGCAGGAGTGATTTCCTGCATGTACATCATGCTACACAATCATCTTCCCAAATTCATCTTAGCAGCTAAGTGGTATTTATTTGGTGGGGGCCCTTATGAAGTTGCAAGATTAGAAAACAACAGTCAACAGTGTGATGCAGCAGCAAAAAAAGCTAATGCCATTCTAGGCTGCATTGACAGAAGTCTCGTGTCCAAATCAAGGGAAGTAATAGTATGACTCTCTACTGCCTTGGTCGGACCACACATGGAATGCTGTGTCCAACTCTGGGCATCACAATTTAAGAAGGTTGTTGACAAGCTAGAACATGTGCAGAGGAGGGCAACCAAGATTATCAAGGGTCTGGAAACCAAGCCTTATGAGGAACGGCTGAAGGAGCTGAGTATGTTTAGATTGGACAAGAGGAGACTGAGAGGAGATAAAATAGCCATTTTCGAATAACTCAAGGGATCCCACATGGAAGAGGAAACAAGCTTGTTTTCTCCTGCTCTGAAGGGTAGGACTCAAACCAAGGGCTTCAAGTTACAAGAAAGGAGATTCCAACAAACATCAGGAAGAACCTTCTGACAGTATGAGCTGTTTGACAATGGAATGGTCTCCCTTGGGAGGTTGTGGTCTCTCCTTCCTTGGAAATTTTTAAGCAAAGGTTGGGTGGCCATCTGTTATAGTGGAAATTCCTGCATTGTATGGGTTCTGACTAGCTGACCCTTGGAGTCCCTTACAACTCTGTAATTCTATGATTCTATGAAAAATGAAGCAATCAGCCACTAGGTATTTGCAATTCCTTCCCAATTTTTATGCTTCTTCCAAATCCTGCATCAGAACTGGTGTCCTGGCCCCATTTCCAGTTTACTCTGAACTCAAGAAACGTGCCCAGTGCAATGCTATATATGTTGAATAAGTACTACTTATTATCTCCCCAAAGACAAAGAAATGGAAAACAGTGTGACACATATGAACTTGATAATGTGATTTACATGTGAAAGTGCCCCTATGGTTTGATTTGCATATGAAAGAATCCCAAGACACAAAACAAAGGATTAGAAAGCATGGCAAGAGTGCTATTAGCATAGAGAACAGAGATTGTCCTACAGACCAACCTTTTTAAAGAATTTCGGTATATTTATCACTCACAAGTAGATAGCTCTAGTGGGTTTTTACTGCTGTAAAGGATGGGGAGGGGAGAGAAAAAGTTTTTTATCATCTAAAAGGGCGGCACACTCACTGAAGACATAAATGTCTGGATCTGCAGTCAGTTCTCCTTGACTTTTGCTCCGCCATTCCTTTAATGTGCGCATTTCAACAAATATCAGGATCTGCCTACCCTGGCTGATGCAAATCTGTGTGAATATGAGTTAGCATCCCAAAAGCAGAGTCCATTACAGAGGTGGTGAAAGATTCGTCTCACTAGTAGAACACAGGATGGCTACGTCTGTCCATCCAGCTGATCCAAACCAAATTGAATTCATTGGCATAGAGAATTCAATATTCTAACAGCTCCCCATGCACCAAACCCCATGGAAACAAATGCTCCCTAGCTATACCAGCCTGGTGATAATAAAACATTATTGGATGATATAGTTGGACAGACTGTAAATAATAGAGAGATGGGCTCCCTTTCCATCACTATGGATGGAGCATCATCTCACAAAAACCCTGTCACCAAGGAAGAGCATCGAGGTCAAGGAACCCAGGAAAACACGATCCACAGATGTGCTACCTGTCTGCACCTACCTGCCATTAAGAGGGGGTCAGGGAAGGGGGGAACACCCCACCCTCTTTCATGAGCATCCGCAGGTCTCTTGCGAAGCACCTGAGCAGTTCCTGTGGCAGCAAGCTATGACAAAGATCTGCCTTGCACTCTGAGGTTTGAAGGCCAGGATCATAAGGTATGTTCAGCCTGGATAAGAGATGACTGAGAGGAGATACGACAGCCATCTTCAAATTTCTAAAGGGCTGACCCATGGAAGATGGAGCAATCTTGGTTTCTCCTGATACAGAGGGGAAGGACCTGAACTAATCAAGTTACAAGAAAGGAGATTCTCAGTTTACAAAAGTATGTGCATTGTAAACCTTTAAAAAAATATTTTAAAGAAAGAAAGAAAGAAAGGAGATTCCCACTAAACATAGGAAGAACTTTCTGATTCTAAGAGCTGCTGGACAATGGAGTGGGCTCCCTTGGGAAGTGGTGGGCCATCCTTCCTTGGGATTTTTTAAACAGAGGTTGGAGGGCCATCTGTCATGGATTCTTTAGTTGAGATTCCTGCCTTGCAGGGGGTTGGACTAGATGATCCTTAGGGTCCCTTCCAACTCTACAGTTCTGTGATTCTATGTAATCAGGAAGGTGAGGGTCTGGCTACAGAGAAAAACTCTCAGGCTCTGCCAGAGGAGCACCACATGTTCTAGCATATGGGAACTTTTTTTTTTACCAATTTCTAGTTTGTCTTCATTGGCTTCAGTGTCCTTCCAACATCAGCACACAAGTGCTGCAAACCCTTTTCTAGATCAACTATAGTCCTCTTCCAGCTGAGGATTCAGGTTGCTTGGCCCACATATATGAAGAATGGTCCTTGCACACTGGAGGGGGTAGCTAGGAAGTGTTTTACCACATTTCTCACAACTTATGTTCCATAACAAGAGCTATGCTTAAACCACACTGTTGTCTGCTAAAAAGGACCCCTGACAGTTGAGTTCAGTCGCGAATGACTCTGGGGTTGCGGCGCTCATCTCGCTTTACTGGCCGAGGGAGCCGATGTTTGTCCGCAGACAGCTTCCAGGTCATGTGGCCAGCATGACTAAGCCACTTCTGGCAAAACCAAAGCAGCGAAGGGAAATGCCATTTATCTTCCCGCTGGAGGGGTAACCATTTATCTACTTGCACTTTGACATGCTTTTGAACTGCTAGGTTGGCAGGAGCTGGGACCAAATAACAGGAGCTCACCCTGTTGCGGCGATTTGAACCGCCGACCTTCCGATCAGCAAGCCCAAGGCTCAGTGGTTTACACCACAGTGTCACCCACATCCCCTGTCTGCTACTCATTAGTAAATGACAGTGTCATAAAGGGTGTCATGGAAGGAGGAAGACAAGGAAGAACAGAGCTCAGGAAACGCTTTATGTGCACAGAATGAATCCCCCACCCCTCTCGTGAAAACAATGTTCTTGGTGCTATCTTGGGCAAGTCACACATTCTCAGCCTTCTCATCTGTAAACGAAATGTGGTGATGGCTGCAACCTTGGATGGCTTTAAAATGAATTGAGACAAATTCCTGGGTGAGAAGACTATCAATGGCTGCTAGTGCTGGTGGCTGTGCACTTCCCCTTGTATCAGAGGCCGTATGCCAACGAATGCCAGCTGCTATGGAGCATGGGCAGAAGAGTGTGCTGGTGCTGATAACTTGCTTATGGGCACCTGGTTGACCACTGTTAGAACAGGATATGTGTTTGGTCATACCCAGCAGGGCTCTTCTTACATGATGTTCTTAAGTAGGGATAATAATACTTGCCTATTTAACATGGTTGTCATAAGTGCTACCCAAGAATATATGTTCTTGTATTACCTGCTTGGTAATAGGTAATGGTAAAGGACCCCTGAACGGTTAAGTCCAGTCAAACTTGACTATGGGGTGCAGCGCTCATCTCTCTTCAGACCAAGGAAGCCGGTGTTTGTCCACAAACACTTTTCTGGGTCATGTGGCCAGCAGGACTAAACTGCTACTGTCACACAGAGGACCGTGACAAGTGCATGCAAATGCCATTAACCTTCCCACCACAGTGGTACCTATTCATCTACTTGCGCTTGACATGCTTTTGAATGGCTATGTTGGCTTGGTAATATCACCTGCTTGGTGAAGGAAAAACAATTAAACTGGCACACTCTTCTAAGACCGGTGGGGGGGGGGCTATATGACTGGTACCTTCCTTGGACCTTTGCAATAGGATGTAGTTTCAAGCCAGTTTCATAAAAACACATGACTGTGCCCTGTAGGATTTATATTTCTTAGGATGTATTCCACTCTGCTTACCAGGCAGTAAGTTTCCACAGTTGCCAATCAGATGCCTATAAGGCAGCCATGAGCAGGGCATAAGAACAAGGGAACCAGGCAGAGGGCCTTCTTGGTAGTGGTGCCCGCCCTGTGGAACGCCCTCCCATCAGATGTCAAAGAGATAAAGAATTACCTGACATTCAGAAGACATCTTAAGGCAGCCCTGTTCAGGGAAGTTTTTAATATGTAATGCTGTACTGTTTTTAACACTGATTGGGAGCCGCCCAGAGTGGCTGGGGAAACTCAGCCAGATGGGCGGGGTATAAATAATAAATTATTATTATTATTATTATTATTATTATTATTATTATTATTATAACAATCGCTCCCTCAGCCTTACTTCTGAGAAGTAAAGGATTATGCTGTTAGACTTAGGCTTTGCAGGGGACATGGCATGGCCTTAATTGTATAATCCTGTACATTTCTACTAAAAAGTATGGCTCAAGTTCAATTGGACTTACTTATAGAGAAGTATATATACTGTAGGATTTCCACTGAAGGAAATGGAAACATGTGTGTAACTCCATTCATTGGTTTTTTTTTACCACACACACATATAGTAGTAGCCTTTAAGCAGAATTGTCCATTACATGCAAATACTGTTCATTTCGTGATGTGAGATCACTTAGTATGATTGCACTTTTTGTTCAGTAACTGGACAAAATTCCAAGCCACTTCACGCAATGGAGACCACTTAACACAAATATTTGCATGTAATGGGCCATTTTACTTAAAGAGCCCAATGTAACTTTAGAAACAAATTAAGAGCAGAGTTCACATGATGCTATAAGAACAGCCTTTGTGAACATGTACAGAAAAAAGCAGCAAAGGACATACGGGATATGGGGCCACTGAAAGCCATCTCAACTGTACACACTCTAGATCTGATAAACGACCCTTTTCTTAATGGTTTTTGTCCAATTTGTACATACGTAGTTAATTTGACACTATGCCGTAGTTTACTAAGCTACTCTGTTATCAAAAGAATGTTGCCCTTTCCCCATTTATCAGCGACTTTGTGCCCTTTAAAATAGAGAAAAGGGGCATGCACTCAATAATTGAGATACACAGAATGATTCAAAGAGTTTTCTGGAGGCCAGTATGTGAAGATGTGGCATTAGTACATCCCTATGCGGGAATGAAAGAGTGTGTTGCCATATGCTATGTAAGCTTATCAGCTTTGGTGTTTCCAGAAACATGAAAACTCCAAAACATATTTTCAAGAGGGTATAGTCATAACATCTTCTAATACATGTTTAATTTTGTTTTTACTTGGAGGTTAGATAACTGCTTTGTCCCATTCTGCTGCAGAAAGAGATAAGAACACAAATGGAATAAGAATGAATCTGCATGTAAAAACTTCACCCAGGAATGCCCCACCACCTGTGACCATAAATTGCAGTGTGATCTTTGTTTTGTTCTTGGCATAACTCCACACTTGAGATTTAAAACCTGTGTGATATCTTCATGGGACCATGAAGCATGCTGAGGCTATGAGGCAAATTGTCCCCACATAATATTTATTTAAAATATTTTCTCCCACAAAGTAGGATTGAAGGGAGTTAAGTGCATAATAGTAAATCATCACAAAACAGTCATTATAAAAACAAAATAATTTACCATTACATGCAACTTTCAGTAGCAGCAAAATAAGTACGTATATAAATCCAAAGGCAGAAGCAAAAACTGTATTGAAAGGGAAATTTAAAAACTTACAACCAATGAATTAAGCTTCCCACCAAAGGAATGAGAGAACTCCTAGCCTTTCCCCAGCTGTTTATTATGGATAGCTGTCTTAGACATAATTGATGGATATCAATATTTATAATAATAAACACATATTGTGAGAATGATTCTTTGGGTCTTGGACAATCTGTACAAAGCAAGTTGTGTGATTCAACAGTGGTCACTGAGAGACTCCCAGTCCAGCGAAGGCACTCCTGAAAACGCCTCAGCCAAGTGCATTGCAATAATCAGTCATGCTCTTCTGCAGCTAATTTGTGTTATGGGTTTATTTGGAAATTTTCTCCTTATTCTGCAGACAAAAGCTTTGCCCTTATGGCACTTCTATTTTTTTATTCACTTCCATTTAGTGAATCGCATTGCCTTTCAATGCCCACTAATTGTGCAATTTGCAGCTCCAGCTTTGAAGTGGACGTGTGTGTGTGTGTGTGTGTGTGTGTGTGTGTGTGTGTGTGTGTGTGTGTAGGTCACTCTATTTGTACAGACCTGTGGTTCACATCCTGCGGACTGCAGACCCACAGTTATCCCAAGGGGTCCGCGATTAATACCCTTCCAGACAGTGCTTGGTTTAGTTCTTCTGCCACGCTCTTCTTCACAGCAGCAACATCTCCAAGAACCTTGCTTATCTCCAGGAGTGCTGCTTGCATCTGTTGCAAAGTGCAGGAACACAGTTCAACAGCTTTGGCCTGTGTCTTCCTCACTTCCCTTGCTGATGCTCAGTGAACTTCAAAGAGCCTGGCACTGAGGTGCAGGAAATCAGTACTTTGGGGGTTGCATTCCCCGCTTTGCCGTATTGTTTGTGGAGGCACATTTTGCCCAGGGCCTTTTACGTTGCACCACACAAAAGACTTATTAGTAGGAAGCAGAATACAGCTTGGCAGCTTAAAGACCCCAATTTGATTTCAGCGGGCTTTGCATTGTGGACCATTGGTGGGCTTTCTGCAGAAGAATTGCTTGTTGAATTCTGTTTCCTTGGTTTACTTCTGGTGCCTTATTGGAATAAATTCTATGGCTGGGGCTTTCCCCCTGGTTTCCCCCCCTGGTTTAGGTGATTTTGGGAGTAGATCTTTTGGGGCAGGTTGTTGTCCTAAGTGGCATTCACTGCCCATGCCCTCCGGCTTTTAAGAACAAAAAATACTAATAAATACATAAATATAAATATTTAATTATATATAAAAATAGATTTAATTATAGGGATTAAGGATTGCATTGAAATATTAAGTCTTATTTCTAGGTACATTAATGGCAATAAATGTTTCCATTTTAATTCTTTTGGGATCACAGTGGTCCCTCGGGTTAAGAACTTAATTCATTCCGGAGGTCCGTTCTTAAGCTGAAACTGTTCTCAACCTGAGGTACCACTTTAGCTAATGGGGCCTCCCGCTTCCGCCGCACCGCCCGAGCACGATTTCTGTTCTCATCCTGAAGCACTATTTCTGGGTTAGCGGAGTCTGTAACCTGAAGCGTATGTAACTTGAAGCGCATGTAACCCAAGGTACCACTGTATGTCAACTCAGTTCCGTTGGAAATTAATACACAAGTAAATTTACATTTTGTTCAGATCGATTGGTAAATTGCATTGTTGATTGTTGCTGGGGAAATAAATGAATGTATTTATAATTATAAATAAAAAACTTATCTTTCATACCTTTTTAAATTTATTAACTGGGTTAATCAGTGAGCATATTTGTGAAATAAATGAATTTGTATTTATAAAAAAACATATCTTTTAAATTAATTAACTGGATTGATCAGGGGGCATACTGGAGAAAGAAATGAATTTATGTTTATAAATAACAAATATATATTTAACACCTTTTGGAATTAATTGCTTGGGTCGTTGATTAGAGAAATAAATAAATTATTATTTTTTCTTTCTTTCTTGATTCTGCCACATCCATGAATTTCTTCAAAAGTGCTACTAAGTTCATAAAAATTGTTTGTCATTTTGTATTTTCTCAATTAATGGAGCCTAAAATTGCAACAGTTAGCATGTGGGGCTCTATGAATTTTTTTGAGATTAGACAAAGGCTTCTCACACAAGCAAAGGTTGGAAAATGCTCATATAGATGAAGGGCAGGTTATAATTTTTTAAAAAATAACAGTAATAATAATTACAATAAACCCTCTGTGGCCAGCCTCAGCATTTATATGGGAACCTTAAAGGAGGAATGATGGAAGAAGGGCTGCAGCGTTTGCCCAGCCCCTGCTTAAAGGCAGAATCAAAACAAATGCGCAGGCTCCTAACATTGCTCCCCCGAGAGCAAAACTAGTGGGTTTATTTTGTTTTTCCTTTTAATAGCTTCTCTTGGGTGCTTTATGGACCAGTTCTCTCATCTGAAGTGTCTGATCCCAAGACATAAATTAATTTTAGATGCACCTTTTATCCTTTGTGGCTGCTAAGGCAGTGCTCACTATTTGTTTTCGTTGCCATGGAGATAATTGACTTCCTGCAGTGGCAGAAGCCTTGTTTGGGGTATTAAAAGGGTTTGGGTCCAGGGATTCTTTAATTTTCATGTGGCGAGAAAAAGTCATTTCATCAACAAAACCTTCATAAAAAACCCTCTCCCCTCATAATTTGTATCACTCTCTTTATAACCCTGTGAACATTTTCTTTGTTTCCCCATGTGCTCCATTTTGTAGCTCTCCCTGCACACTCCACAGTAGCTGCTAAAACCACAGCAAGAGACATATTGCCTATGCATTACAATTCTGCAAAAATTGGTCAGGCAAAGTCTCCCTCCAGAATATTATTTGGCAGCATTGTAAAGCAACAGCAGACCTATAATAAAACAGCTGATTGCCAAGGCGCACAAGAATGGAATGGAATTTGTGTGCGTACACACACACACACACACACACACACACAGAGCACCTCATCCTAGGGCTGCACCAAATATTCTCCAGTTTCAAAATTAGTTCAAAATTAGCATATTCAACAAAGGTGAACAAATCACACAGACACCCCACATCTCCCCCCAAACCCTCATTGATCATGTGTGTTGATTTTACAGTGCTTGCTGACTTCTTCTTCTCTATTCTCTTTATCTCCTTTGCCAACAGGGGCATCTCCTGCTTGCAGTGCTGCAGGTGCAGAACCCTCAAGGTGGGTTAAGGATAAATAAGAAATGCAGTAGCAGCAATCAGCAAGGCTGCCCTGATCAGTCACTTCCAAAACCCAAACTCTTAAGAAAAGCTGCAGCTGCAGCTGCCACTGCTACCACCGTGTGGCCCTAAGAGAGGATTGAATCTTTGCTAGTAGCCCATCCCCACCATTCCTCCTGCTCCTTCTCCCATCTGCTGCAGCCCACATCCATGGAGAAGGCAGGCTGCAGCAACTCCTGCTTGGTAGGCAGGGGCAGGCAGGCTTAGTGGTTAGGGTGATGAGGCAGAATGGCCACGGCTTGCTTGTCCTATGCTCTCCTGTGCCCTTGCCTGCCCATTCTGGCGTGTGGAAGAGGGGTCATCAGAAGGTGGAGCCGCCAATGCTGCCCAAGGAAGAATGGGCTGCATGTCTTGCTCACACATCTGCTGGACCAGGTATATAAACAGCAAAGGAAACTAAGAGCGGCAGCTAAGCGGGGGGGGGGGGGGAGGGATAAGTGGCAGAGGTGGGGGCAGGTTCTTCTTCTTGTCACCCATTTTGTTGCTGTTGCAGTGGGCAAACAAGCAAGCAGCTTTCTTGCCATTCCTTCCCAGCTCTCTTCTCCATGCATAGGCTGGGAACACACTGAGGTGGTAGCAAGTTCTGCTGCTGCCCTTAGCCCTGTGCTTTCAGCTCTGAAAGGGGCTTCTGTGCACCTACAGCTGTGTGCATAAAGAGCCTACGTGTGTCCACAGTGGCCCTTTTCAGGTCTTCCTCTGAATACACAGACATCGGGGGTGGGAGGGAGAACAGTCCCACTTCCCAGTCTGCATGTGCAATCTGTGTGTGCCTGAAGGTGTCCAAGAGGCTAATAAAGCAAACGGAAAAGGACCTGTTGCTGCCATTCCATCAGCCGCAGCAACTGGGAAGGAAGGCGGAGGACACCAAGAAACAAAAGGCTCTCAAGAGCAGTGCAAATGTTTATTACAATGAGGGTGTGACTGAAAGAAAAGGAGGGCCAGCACTTGAAGGGTGAGGCTTCAGCTGTTCAGTATTGCAATATGTCTGTTACAATTGCCGCAAATGGATGTGTGTGTGGCGGGGGGGGGGGTACTTTTCAACACTTGCAAAAGGAACACACACAGATCAAGACAAAAAAAATAAACTGGCTCCGTCCTGCTTTATAGCCCCAATGCATACACTTACCTGAGTGACGGCAGCACTGCTTTCTCAAAGCTGCACCCCAAGCTGCTTCAGTAATGTACTAAGTATAGGACCACTTTTTAAAGAAGAGAATTGGGAGGAGCAGCTCCACCCAATCTGCACAACTTACTGGACAGGAGCGAATGAGGTCCAAAGACTCTTGGCGCAGGGAATGAGTCTCTGGATGCTGCAACAGCACCTGGGAATGCCAGGGTCTGGAGGAAATGAAACTCCATTACCTGGGGGTGGGGTGAGGAAGCAAGTCACCCAATTGCAGAGTTTATCCTACCACTATAGCCAACACACTGCGTGTAAGCTGAGATGGTAATATGGAGAGTATAAAGTGAAGTCCTTTATTGCCTTTACTGTCATTGTTAGAATAAACTACTACCGTTTGAAACCATAGCTGGGAATACAAACTTAATTTACTTCCAGCAACTGGGCAGATAAAACAGAAGCTCTCTGGGTTGATTGCTTGTTGCTTTGCCCTTGGCTAGCCTCTCTTGCTCATACGCATTACATCAGTGTGACTGATGAAAGATATCATGGTACGCAGACAAGAATAAAACTCTAGTGTAAGAAGAGCCCTCTTGGATCAGGCCAAAGGCCCATGTAATCCAGCATCGTGTTCTTACAGTGGCCAGTCAGATGCCTATGGGAAGCCACAAGCAGCACCAGAGTACAACATTTCCCCCACTTTTGCTCCCTACCAGCTACAATTTGGAGACATGCTACTCAGATACTAGAGGCAGCTAACATTGCTAGTAGCCACTGATGGCCTTATGCTCCTTAGATTTGTCAAATTCCCTTTGAAGGCTGTTCAAGTTGGTGAGCATTACTCCACACAGTGGTACTGCAGAGAGGAACCTCCAGCCTTCAGGTCCAATTCAGCTCCGCAGGGGTCCTCATCATTAGGGCTGCCCTACGCCCCAGTTTTCCCCGACATTTCTGCAAATGAGACTATTAAAATGGCGTCTGGGTGGATTTTCGCTGAATTGGCAAAATGTCCAGGAAAACACAGAGGTATGGAAACCAGGGCGATTTTTTAATTTAAAAGCTTTAAAAATCTCCCAAAAGCCCAATGGCTCAACAACTTCGGGGCGGTGGAGGCGAGGAGGTCAACAATTTTGTCTAGATTTTCACTTTTGGGAATCTGGCAACCGTAGTGCTTTCTAAGTCCATGTCCAATTGCTGCTGCTGTTCTGCTGCTTTCCCCAGGAAAAGTCACTTTTTAATGCTGAATTGGAACTAATGGCAATTTGCAGATTGTCATTTGCTCTGATTCAGTGGTAAAGAGCAGGTTTTTGTATGGAAAGCACTGGTGGGGAGGGATGCTTGGACAGGGAGCTTTAAAGAGCCGACCTGTGCCTAGCAAAGGTAAGTATGGAAGAGCCCTGGGTCTCTCTCAGAAGCTGACAGCACAATGAAGAAGCAACTTACTTATTTGAATCTCTCTTTGGGATCAGAGAAATAATAGTTCTTAGACTATATAAACAAGTAAGAACTTAAAGAAAACTGGACTGCATTGCTCATTGTTTAAGAGCAATGTGTTGGTTTGTATGTACAACTTTTTGTAACAAATTTAAAGACAATTTGCAGTAAAACTTTGGAACTCTTTCTTGGTGTGGAGAGCTTATTGAGTCATACTCTGCTGCCAGCCTTTTGCAAGATGCATCTCCTCAGAAGAGGCAATGTAGCCTGCAAATTTCATCCAATTCTGGTCAAAAGTAAAATACAAAACAAAACAAAAACAGATAGACGGTTCCTTTTTTTTGGGGGGGGGGGAGAAGAAACAAATCACATTTTAGCAGTGTCCAGCACAGAACTGCAGGACCTATTTGCTTGTAATTCATCAAGTTTTATCCATTGGGCGACCCTACTCTGCTGGCAAATTAGACCCACATGTCAAAACACAAAAGGTTACAGCCATTATTTGATGTCCCAAAAGTGAATGCAGATGGTAGGGAATGAAGCTCTCTCCCCACCAAGCTCCATAAGGCAGCCTCTGAACAGGTCTAAGCCAAATTGTGCTTTTTCATAGCTTTTCATATTAAGCAGCACAGTAAAACAGAAGGTCATCCAATTGATATGGAAAGAGCATCACATTATCTCTACTACTGGGATACATTTAAAAGCACAAACAAGTCCTCACCCCCTGGGCAAAAGCTTACTTTGAGAATCCAGGTTCAGCAAGGATTATAGTCTACTACCAAGCTAGAAATATGAATAAACCAGATCCATATTTACATAACTTCCCTATTAATCACATCATTAGCCTCACAGTCCCAAGGTGCTGCTTCAAAGACTAAAGACTATGACCTGCAAAGGAACAGGGCCACTGGAATTGGGCTAAGGTGGCATTTCCTTGCCAGCTCAGAAGATCCCCCCAAAAAGAATGGGGAGTCTATTTTGCCTCACAGAATATGTGTCATTTGTTTCTTAAAATGACAAGCCCTTCTCAGCAAAGGAAAGATGAAAAATAAAAAATCAATAGTACAAATGGAAATCTTTAAAAGCAAGTCATACAGAGACAACCCCCCTGAAAAATCCCCCTCAGTTCTTTTTAGTGTGCTACACAAAATCAATCTGCAGTGACCTGAAGAGTGAGCCATCCTCACCCCTCTGACAGCCAGAGAAGGAAAAAAGAGAGAAGGAAAATTTAGCTCTTCTTTTGCTTTCCCAAGGCTTTAATAGGCTTTTGAGCTAGGAGGGCACTATCAATTCATCCTTTTCCCTGAATGAGGACAGATATCAGAGCATTGCTCCATGGGTAACTTAGTGCTATTCTGTGATTTGTGTTCATATCTGCATCTGCAATTTTGCTCTCCATGAGACACATACTACCACTGATACTGCACATTTTTACAATTCTTTCAAATTGTGGCCTTATCTGCTTTTAAAAACTCAACATTTGGTACGGTGTTGATTCATACCATTTCATTCACTCTTATTTTGTTTAAGACTCCTGTCCTGAACGCTTGTACCTGCTCATATGCTCCTCTTACTGTTCCCATGTCAGAATCCTGTCATGTATCTGGATTGTGTTGGCTTTATGTATTCCATCCACATCGGCTGGGACAGGAACTGGAAGTCTTGGTCTTCTCCAACTCTGTCAAAGATTGGAATACCCAAAGCTACTGCCCTAAGTGTAGACAACGTGGTTTGGCAAAGAGCATATTTCATGCAGGTACACTAGGACTGATCCTCAGAAGAGCAATTGTTTTCTTTCCTGCCTGCTCAGTCCTAGACATCTCTACCTGAAAGGAAGTTCCACTGAGTTAAATGGGGCTTCCTCCCAAGTAAGTGGGGCAAGGATTGCAATCCAGGACATTAGACCTGACAAGCAACCAGAAAAGTCATTTACAACACACTGATTCCCAAATGGTTTAAAATATGTTGATCTACAGTCCCAGTAAGCTCTGTGGCAGACATATTCAGTTTGCACTCCAGGGAACCCTGTG
The DNA here is from genome assembly GCF_951804945.1 of Podarcis cretensis. NCBI lineage: Eukaryota > Metazoa > Chordata > Lepidosauria > Squamata > Lacertidae > Podarcis > Podarcis cretensis. The sequence continues at coordinate 104,244,176 of NC_137173.1, read as the reverse complement.
GTTCCTTGGGAGCATCTCAGGAGTTCCTCAGTGACATGATCAGCATCAGCGGAAAAGCATCACTGGAAATCAGCTCCCTCAGCACAGATCTTCTCCAGAAAATTGAAGCATGAAGGTGTTATCTGGTGTACTGTTAGTAAATATGTAGGGAAGAAGCAGCCCAACACTGCTGGATGACACCCCACTTTACCTAGAACAAACCTTATAATCCTTTGTCCGTCATCTAGGAATTCCCTGACAGGCACCTATGAGGAAAGGATTGCTTTTAAATTGATATGAGGTTTGAAAACCACGGCTTGGGCTGGAGTGTGGTGGGGGAAGCCAGCAACACTGTAGGAAGAAATATGTATACATACTAATATAATTGAATACAGCAGGTGTAATAAAATAATCAAATACAACCCAAGTACTATTATATTTACAGGAAACTAGAATGCATATACTACATTTCATGAGCCATGCTGTTTTTACTGCATTATAAAATCCTGAATGAGAAGATCTGATTTTTGTATTATAAAAAGGTCAAATTGCATCTAGTGCTTTCCGGTAAAGAAGACTTTCAGTGGTTTACTAGAATGTTAATATATCTAAAACCACTGAGACCCAATATTGTGGTCTTTCACAATGATTTACAGTAGATGGAACTGACAATTGATCTCGGCAGCTCTTTAATACACAGAATTTTACTAAGTAGCAAAAAAGAAAATATGTGTTGAAGATAGTATATTCGCAGGTATAGATGCAGTCAAATCTATTGGATTTGAGGCTTTGCATTAAAATCACTCATGATCAATATATATTACAATCTTAAGTTTATATAGGGTTGCCATATGTCCAGGAAAACCTGGACATGTCCTCTTTTGGGGGGCCAACATGCCCCGGAAGCAGAAGTGCCACAGCAGAGTGAAGCCTTCTCAGCAAAGACCAGGGCGGAGCTGGGGTCCTGCCTCCCCTCAGGCTGGAAGCAGCTTGGACTGTCCTTCGTTTGCTCTTCAAGATGTGGCAAACCTAGTTTATATTGGCTTTTTTATGTCAATCGGAGCTTTAAAATGATTACAAGTTTGGTGTGTGGTAAAAAATACATTGCTGGAGCCTCTCTTTTCTGACTATTCCCAACCCACCCTCATTAATTCAGTATTTACACAACAGAATGCAGAGTTTCATAAGTTTACAAGAGGTTTCTGGTATATGCAGCCTTCATTGATCTGCTACTGCAATAACATTTCTTTTTATGACAACAAACTCATGTAAAAATGGCCCAATCCTTAAACTATGGTGCCAGTATAAGCCTCACCAAAACAAATGGGACGTGCAGCTGCAGAGACCCTTGAGAATTACAAAACGCATCTGGCAAGGAATGGAGCCATCAGCTACGGCAGATGTTCATAATACAGAGGTTCTGGTGTGGAGCTGTAATAACCACAGCTGGTACATACACACAAAGTGCACTGAAGCGGCTGGCAAAAGAAACTGAGAATATCACTTTTTGCCATTTAAACAGGCAGACACTGAAAAAGCAGTCTGATAAATTCCTCATTTTTCATATGTATGAATCTACACAGACAATGCAGTCAGGGGAGGGAACTCTGGGGCTCTAGGAACACGATAAAAGTTGGTGAATTGCTGGAAGTGTGCCTTAGGATGGTATTCAATGCTAAATGCACAGGGACAGAGGCAAGTCATAGAAATTAAGCGAGATTTAACAGTGCATACCTTGAGTGGAAATACATACAAGTATTTCTTCCATGAAACCCAGGGCTGAACTGAGACCTTCCCTTCTTCTAGGTTCAGATCAGCCTCGCACCAAAGAAGGGGAGGCCTTGCACTGGCCGTGGTCTGGCCCATCCTTCTGCCTCTTCTTTGCCTCTCTGCCTGCCCTAAGGAGTCGGCATAGGGGTGCACAGGGTCCCTAGGGGAGCCCGAAGGAGAGGCTCTGGCTCAGATCCAGGTGTGACGCTACTGCCTGGATTGTTATCCAGCCTCGTTGCTTCTGCTGCCACTGGGCCCACGGATCTGGCTGGGCCCTCCTCTTCTGGGTCACATTCACAATTAAGACTGCTACTCAGGGGGGGTGACTTCTTCAGTAACTGAAAAGTGATCACTACCCCCAACTGCATCTTCAAGGACCCTAATCTCTTGTCGGCTCTCCTCCAGAATGCACGTACCATGTGGGTAGGGAGCAGACTCTCCTCCCACACCTCACTGTACATGCGTTCAGGGGCATATTTGTAATGTCTGAATGCTGACATATTGCAGGCACCTCTCTGAGCCATGGCGATCCCTGCCTTTGCAGATTTCCACTTCACAGATGCATTGTAGACATGCCAGTGAACGCAGCACAATCATCCATTAATATGTGCCTCCCCTACACACAGCAAACCATAGAATACTTCTGTGAAGGATCCACTCTTGGAGAGACCCGCACAACTAGGACTGGCAAATAAGGTTCTTGGTGAGTCTGTGCCTATGACTCTTGCCATTGCAGAAACTTCAGTGCTGTGAAAAGGGTTGGTTTCATGTATTTCAGCTCTCCAGCTGTGGAATTTTGAATTGCATGAGGGATCTAATGCAGAAAACGATAGCCAGGATAACTAAATAGAAAGGCTTCTTAATGAATTAACCGCCGGGATATGCTCTGTAGTTCCAGTGTGCAATTATTTTTGTCTCTGCCACAGCAGACTCAATTTGCTCAGCTATCCAACCTGCTCTCTATACAGTTAGGTCAGATTCATACCTTAATCATTCACTATTGCTGGCTTCTCAACAAGTTGATTCTGATTCATCCCATCAGCCATATCTCCATCCCAGCATGCAGAAAATCTTAAGTAATATATATTCATCAGAACCCTTTAACTGCTTCCTGCAGGCGCTGGCAACTACACAGAAGTCTGTTTAGATGTTCTAGAAAGGCATAAGCAGGGAAATTGGTTTTCAGTAACACAGGACCTAGAAATGCGAGTTTAGAGACATCCTCCCTGCCACACACACTCGGTGGCTCCACACCTTCCAGGCAGCGCCCACTTATTAGAAGTGGTAGGTGGATGGGGGATGGCATGCCTCCATCTGCCACACCATGTTGTCGCCAGGTCCTGACTCTTCCTTCATGTTCTGCTGATGCGGCAGGGACATAAAGGCGGGTTCAGGCTTTGATGACAGATGCAGTGTGGTTGACTGTGCTCAGAAGTTTTAATTGGCTGGAAGCTGCCTAGAATGGCTGGGGCAACCCAGTCAGATGGACAGCAAATTTAATAATAATAATAATAATAATAATAATAATAATAATAATAATAATTTCCTGCTGCAGCTTCTCACCTCTTCCTCTTCCTAGGGCAGGCAAGGAGACAGCCCTTTCTATGGAAGCCTGCATGGGACATGAAGAGCAGAAAGACTTTCTCACCACCTCCACTCCCATACACACACATTGGTGCCAGCCATGGGGCAGACCAGTGCAGTGCAGACCTTTGGTCCCTAGGGGAAAAACTGCAGATACAGCACTGATATTAATGGGGGTCCAGAAGGTTTGGGGGACTGTCTGGAGAAGCATAGAAAGTGATGCAGGGAAGTGCAAGGGAAAGAGAGAAGCAGAGAATCAGCAAAAAATCTGCTCCCCTCTCCTGTAAACCTTCCAGTTGACAGAAGTGAGAGTCTGAAACCAAGTGCCTGGCTGTGCTGTAATGTCTAGTTCTGGCTGGCTGCTGTTGTAAACAAGACGCTTGACTCTATGAACCCTCCACCTGATCCATCAAGGCTCTTCTTGCAGATGTTTGACTGTAAACATTCCAGGCACCAAACTAGTTCACACAGTGCATGTCAGGGGCTTCACTGCCACAAGGAGAATAGAATCATAGAATCATAGAGTTGGAAGAGACCACAAGGGCCATCAAGTACAACCCCCTGCCAAGCAGGAAACACCATCAGAGCACTCCTGACATATGGTTGTCAAGCCTCTGCTTAAAGACCTCCAAAGAAGGAGACTCCACCACACTCCTTGGCAGCAAATTCCACTGTCGAACAGCTCTTACTGTCAGGAAGTTCTTCCTAATGTTTAGGTGGAATCTTCTTTCTTGTAGTTCGGATCCATTGCTCCGTGTATAATATAAATATAAATAAATACTATATATATATATATATATATATATATATATATATACAATATAAATGGAAAGTTAGGGTACCCTAAAGTCTTGCATATTTCATACAGCAACCTTGAATGCATTTTTAAGATAGATACATGAAGAAATTAATGCCCAAAAGCTACACTAAGAATTATCCCTCCTGGGCTTTAGAATATTTTCCCAGAAATTAGAGCTAAATAGATGTAAGTGATTTAGATTTGTCTTTGAAATTCTTCTATTAGTGAAATCCATTACACTGTTGGATGTACAATATATCTTGTTTACATTATTTCATGAAGCATTAGAAAGAAGTTGGTTTTATTCTGATGCTTACATCTGACTTAACAGCAAATTCTGAAGTGAGGAATCCAGCCTCTCTCCGTCTTGGGTCCGTAGATGTTATGAAACTACAACCCCCATTATTCCTAGCAAGGAGGCCAGGGGTCAGGGATGATGGGAGTTGCAGTTCAAGAACATCTGTGGACCAAGGATGAGAAAGACTGAAACAGGAAATATTAAATGAAAGCAAATTAATATATACTAATTAAGCCCTTCATCAAGCCATACTTTATATGGCATATTGTCACAAATTCCTAATGTGACAATGAAGGCTTAGAAGCAGAGCCATCATATTGGAATGCGCAGTTTCATTTTTTATTTTTACTTTGCATACTTTTAACAGGAAAGCAAGAAAGGAAGAAAAAGAGATTCACCATTGGATGATGTTGCTCTGCAGGTATGCCAAGTTGCAAAAAGGGATAAAAACATGCCTATTCTTGCTCTAAGGTATTATAAAGAAACAGTGGTCTGAGTTTCATTCCTTTTTCAGTTAGACATCAAGAGTGGGAAAATCCATTTCAAATGAGAAGAGCTCTTAACAATCTCAAGTGCCTAAGCTTTTTTTTTTTTTTGCGGTCAGTTGTATACCATTTCTAGGCTACTGATGTACTTCAGCAATGCTTTCCCCTGGTTAAAAGCTTATACACTTGATCCAAGAGACAGAAGAAAAGATCCTCACAATTAAAAGATTGTGGGAACCAGAAAAACATAAAACAAAGGGAAGTTTGTGAAGTCTTTGAAGAATTCTCTGAATATCTTTGTGCTTTTGGGACTCGGGTTTCTGGATAAGAAAGGTCACATTATACAGGCTAATGTGTCTAGCAATTCAGCAGAACAAAAAAGGGCAGACTCAAATATCCTCCTGAGACCCAGGAGATTCAAAAGGTGATTTAAAATCATGCCAAAGGGAAAGGCCTCCAGGCATGTTCCTTTCATCTTTTCCTTAAGGGACTTCCCAACAAACTGCCCCTGTCTAGCTGCTTTGGGGACAGTAAAACTTCACACGCTGCCACTGTCCCTGTTTGCTGGGCCTGCCTCTGCTAAACCACTGCCCTCTTTTTGCCCTTGGGTGATAACTTTTGAAAGTTTTGTTCGCACGCACACAATTGCACTAGAATTCCTCAGAGATTTACTGCTCTCCCCTTGAGTCTGTTCAGGTTAAATTTCTGAATCAGAGCAGACATGCAGCTCCGTTCTAATGCACATGCATTTAAATGCATGCAGAGACACAAACACCAGCACATTGCCTGCTTCCCTTCCATCATATCTCCTTATAAAAACCCACAAAGTGCCATGACATGCAGCCTTGACTGCAGGCTCTGGAGACCCTTCCCAAGGGAAGCTCAACTTGCCTCCTCATTAAGGACTTTTTGCTGCATAGCGAAAGCCTTCCTCTTCCAGGACGGCTTCTGGCTCTTAATTGTTTTTAACTCTGCTGGAAATTATTTTAATGGGTACTTCATAATGCTATTTTATCCAGCCAAACATAGTTTTGCTCCTTATTTCTCATTTTTAAAATCTATAGGATATTGTTCTTTCTACACTCTTTGTACGTTTTTATTGATTGCAAGTAATGTTCTGCTCTCTCTTGAGGAAAAGTAGAATTTTTAAAATAAATAAATAAAGTAATACAACACCATCAGATCCATTATTAATCTAAACATAATACTGAACAATCTTAAGTGAAAGGGAAATATTGGGGTATACTGCAGGCTGATGCAAAGTAATTTAATAGAGAGCAGAGGATTCACAATGCGCTTCTTTAACAATCTGCAATGGGCTCATGCAGTGATTGTTGTTCTAAGGATACATGTGTGCCCCATTTATCATTTGGGAAATGCTGGAGACTGTGAAACAGTTCTGACACCTAAGAGGCTAGTTCCTTGTGGGCAATCTGAAAGCCACTTGCATATGTGAAGTCCCATTCACACACACTGCAGTCCTTGACATGTCTACTCAGACCACTAAATTCAGTGGGATGTAGGGACTCAGTTTTTAGTTATCTACACATTCATGACCTTTCTAGATCCCATTTTAATGCTTCACATAAGGTCTTTTAAATTAAAGGGGTCCTTTCCCCACAATATATCAAGTCCAGCTTATATATGTGACATATGTCAATGAGGAGGCTTTTGTTTATAAAATCTGAAAGAGAACTTGCACATGACACAGGCATGCACACAGTTCCAGTGTGAGCACAGCAACACTGGTCTGAACCGGAGCAACTTCAGATGGAAACAGGAAACCAGCTGAGGAGGGGAAATCCAACTTGGAATGGTTTCAGACATATAGGATTTATTTGAAATGTCTCCATGGAGAAGTTTCCTTTTCAACATAACAAACTGCATCCACACACTCCTTGTAGTAGGTGAAGCAGCTCTGAGATTCAAACCTGTGGTCCAATTGTTTCAGAGCTTGCTAAAAGCTATTGAGGGTCCAAAGTTAGAGGCTTTTTCTAGCCCTGCTAACTGTGATTGAAGATATGCTGAGGAGTCAGCATGCAATACTCTAAAAGTTGGGCACATGCTCTACAGGTGAGGTGGGCCTTTCTGCACCACCTTATACTAGCACAACCACAGCAGAGCTGCAATATCATCCCAGGGAGTTGGAACATCCACCATTACCAGATGCTGTTTTGTAAAAGCGGTTACATGCCATAGAAATAGGCAGTGGAGGCAAGGTGTGGGAGTGGAGAGCAAAAGTCTGCAGCCTTTCCCCTGGTGGTCAAAGAGAAAAGACTTAACTTTATAAAGGAAAAGACTCACACCAGACTTGCCAGCAGATGAGTTCACTGAATGGCTGGAGAGCTATGTAAGCTGACCCCACGGGGTTCAATGAACTCCAGGGCTTGTCTCATACAAGGAAAAAATACCTACTTATTTGGAGAAGGAGAGACCTGACCAGAAGGATCAATATTATCCCCCCCCCCCCATTATATACACATCACTAATATTGTGCGGAAAAAGTACTAAAACAATACATTGAAATGTCACTCGCATAATGAGGGCATGATACATTAGAGAGATTACATTTGCTAATGAGTTGCAAAAGCTCTAAATTTGCAGCTACCAGAATGGGGGCGTGGTTTCACTCCTGAAAAACCTAACCTTTCCATGCATCTCATTAGTCAACTGTCATAACTCATTAGTAAATTTGATTTTCACCTGAGCGGTGGTAGGAAAAGCATAACAATACATCTTACTAAAAATCACATTACCACAGCTTCACTGGGAATGCAATACATACTATGTATAGACGTTTCTGTGAGGTGTCGTTTTTTACACAGCATCACAAACATACACAGCATTTTCCAGCGTAACATAAAGGGAGCAGTGACAGACCCCACCCCCCAATCTAAACTCTGTTCACTCTGATGCACAGAGGGAAGAAAGAGTAGCAAGAGATGAAGAAGCAATTATAGGGAGTTAAGATTTCATTGTGGAGCTGAGCCAATAAGATTTACCTCATTTTTGCATGCATGTTGGGAAAAAATGTCCTGTTTTATTTTCTTATTTTATTGCTCATAAGGTGCAACAAAGAGAAATGGCAATAACTGTTTAGGTAGCCAAGGATGGTGGAGATTGTGGGCAGGGATGAACAGACTGGAATAAAGTTACATTGCCACTCCCATAGGCAAAAAGTAGGTTCTCCCCAACAGACACACTGGAAAGCTGACCATGTGCTCCTGTCACATTTCAGTGTCAATTGCCTGCAAATATTAATGTAGTTGCTGCTTCATGAATGCATCCAATTTAAGCAGATTCTTAAAAAAAACAAAACCCAACACCTCACCAATAGTATTTTAAGAGGTAATCACCTTTGTACCATCAGTTCCATTGCTGAAGAATAGTTTTATGGAAGATAACATGAGATATAAAGCCGAGTACAGAAAGATCCTTTTGGTTCTTTTATATTTACTAAATGGCAGTGCATTAATGGAACCACAAGGATACTGAAAGGCGTAAGCTTTGAGCTTGTTTGAATTTTCTTATCAGAATGAGAAGCTTAAATGTTTGCCTTTCCATCCTCATCAGCTTAGAGGCAAAATCATTTTGTCCTTTTGAGGGTTTTGCCAAGGATAAAATGAGATGAATCATGTTGGCTCTTTGTCTATCATCCAATGCTCCTATTGCCATCAAAGCCGGTCACTCTAGTCTTAACTTTTCAATGGCAGATGGATGCATGTAGATGCTGGCAGGGGTTGCAAGAGCACTGTGCAACAGGAACCCCTCCCTATCTCCTCAATGACACTGCCCTGCAGTTCTGATTCTGCTTGTCACAGAGAATCACAAACCAAAGTTAAGAGTTGCTTAACAACCAGTAATCTACTGTTGCACCTCTTAAATGTCTTTTCAGTATTTTCTATACAGTATTCACTGTATAGAAGTGGGTAAATTAAGTCATCAAAAACCTTTTCCCGCTTTGATCTGAAGAGCAAGACCCAACCGCATAGGAACCGCCTAAAGAGAAGGACTGCTACCTTTATACTACCTATTTTAATACCAAGATTAATCTGCTAGTAGTAAAATCAAGAATATTGCCTCACAAGAGTTTTAACTATAAGCCACAAAGCATTGCCTCGTGTCTTTACGAGCTGAAAATTTCCAACCAGTTTTTATAAGTATCATAAATTTTTAAGTTTAATTTTTTTTGTCATCCGATTTCCACAAAACCTGTATTTGTCAGAAAATCAACACAGTTTAATCTACTAAAATTATACAGTGGTGGGTGGATAGCAAATTCTTCCACAGCTAGTGAACACAAGCCCACCCATCATTTAGGTTAAAAGGGGATTTAAATTCCAGTGACATCTTCTGCAACAAATAGACATGAATGTGTTGGCTGTGAATTGGAAAAGCAACTTTTACTACATGAGGAGGATTAGGATGTAAAGTGTTGCAGGAAGTACGTCTGCTCTCGCTGTCTCCACATTTAGCTGTTTCTCAGAAGAAGCCATTATAGAATTTTTGGGATTCTCTAGCGTAACCTTGCTCAGGCAAGTGGTGTGCCAGGAAGAACTAATAATATTAAGGAGTCTTGGTGAACCCAGAGCTGCCTGCAACCTCTGATTCATTGTTCTGGCCTTGGCTTTTTCCAAAGAGCCTCTTGCTGGAAGTAGGTTATTTTGTTGTGCCTGCACATTAGATTTGACTGGACAAATCACTCCCAGCGCAGAGGGAAGGGATGGCTTCAACTTGGTCAAGGCTCAGTTTTCGGCAGCTGTCAGAGGTGAGCAGGAGACAGCAATCAGAAGTCAGTGATTTGAGGCAAACCAGAACCAGAAGAGCATTTTTGCGTGCCAGTAGCTTCTAGTAAGAGCAAACAGAACTCTTGTAAGATCTTGCAGAGTTCAGCCAGATCTCTCCAGAAGCAGCTGCTGCAGCCACGCAATCCCAGCAGTTGCAGCAGCAGGCCCCCAGCAGCAGCAGCAGCGCTGGGGCCAACTAGAGGGGCCCCTGGGTGCTCAGCACCCACACAGCGGGGCTCCCATTCCAGTAAAAACCGTCAGTCACATTGGAGGTCTCATGAGGCCTTCAGCGTGGCCACTTAGGCCCTGCGAGGCCTCAGAAGCACGACTGCGGTGTGCCAATTTCACATGACATCTTGATTTCATGACATCATCATGCCACCCATGTTATGTCGCGGGTGCCATTGGGCCCCCATAATCTGGGACCCAAGCCGGGGCCCCTGAGCAGCAGGAGAGGAGCAGCAGCCAGGTCAGCTGCAAAGCAGGTAGAACTCTGGTTCCCGTCTTCTTCCTGCTTTGCTTTGTTGCTGCTCCCCATGAAGTGAAAGGAGAGGTGCCAGTCTGGACGCCCCACCATGGAGGTGTAGCAGCTGGCCTTGACCCCAGACTTCTGGGTGGGCGGGGAGGTTTAGACAAGAAATATTGGTCTGGTGAGAATGAATTTGAACTATGGGGAGTTTGAGGTTTTGTGTATTTTATTTCTTTGGTAATTAGTGGGTCTGAGCATTGCTTTGTTTATTATTTAAATATGGGTTTTTTGTGTGGATATTATGGTATATGAAATATTAATGCATTATATGATTCCCCCCCTTTCCCTCCTATAATAATTTGCAGTGTATATTTGTTGTTGTTGTTGTTGTTGTTGCTGCTGCTGCTGCAAGTCGCTTGGAGACCTTCAGGTGACAAGCAGCTAATAGGGCTACTAAATGCAATGCAATGCCAGGGGCTGGTGGGGCACCTGTGGAGGTGCCACCCAAGGTGCGCTGCTCCACTCTGCCCAATGGGCGGGTTGGCCCTGCCTTCCATTTCAGGAAGACCCAGTAGCCTCACAGGTGGGTGGGGCAAGTCCAGAGTCACTGTTCAAAAGGATGCTTTAAACTGCAGTTCTGATCATTCACTGCATGGGCCAGTTCTACATACAGCAGGACTAAACATTCCCAGTTCTAGCCCAACAGTTTCAGGAGTTCAAAAGCCTCTGGGCTTCCTTCCTTCTGTGCACCCAGAAGCATTGCCTGATCAGTGGTTCACAGAGAACTGCACAGTGCGTTGTCCTCTGAGGGTGGTTGGCACTCAGTCTTATACCCATACATGTTTACAGCTTATGTGCAAGCAAATTTTGCCTCCAATTTTATTTTGAAAGAAAAAACAGCCTCGGCTATCAGCCTTTAAGAGGGACACCGCTGTATGTCTAAGTTAAAATTAGGCATGCTTCCTAAGGGGTTAAACCTATTGAACGCAGTGGGACTGCCTTCTGCATAAACCTTCTTCGGCATGCGCTTCAAGGCTCCCAGGTATAACAATGAAAGCATTGTGCCCTTAATTGTTTTCAGATGTGACTTGCATGTGGAATAAACATGCGTGAAGGACGGCATTATGGCATCAGCCTTGAAAACCAACCCGCGTGTCTTTATTAGAACACTTGAACAGAATCCCTTGTACACAGCTGTATGCGAAGAAAGCTCTTTGCATGCAGCTGGAGCACCAGCAAGCCATGGGTAGAGATGGATACACAGCCCCTGCTCTTCTAGTATTCCTGTGCAGGTGGCCCAGCAAGCGCACATTCAACAACCAAGCCGTGCTCAAGGCCTTGCTCTGAAAATGTTACAGAAAAACTAGTGCAGCCAGTAATAAATTAAAGGGAACTATACTGTGTTTTTCAGGCATTCAGCTGTAAATCAAAATGATCTTATGGATATTTGGAAGCACCTTGTGAATATCTCTTACCTGGTAACAAAATCTGGTTGAAACATCAATAGATGCTCCCACCTAAAGGTTTATTCAGGCTTGGCTAAGAAGATCTGCACTTGTCATCCAGGCACCACCAACCTTCACTACTAGGCTGGGTCTGGGGCACCACCTTCAATCAGCAATTTGGTACCAATAAAAAACATGTGCTACACACATGTAAAAACTGCTTCTTACAGGATCCCAAGCTGTATAGTCTGCAAGTATAGTCTGTAAGCATATGACATCTATTCAGTTGACCAGCTGAAAGTATACCTTCTGACAGAAGCCCGCTTCCCTCATCTGTGTGAAATCAGTTCCTGTACATGTTTAAGTCATTTACAGAGTCCTGGTAGAAGGAAAGAAGCAAGCAAGTAACAGTGCCATCAAGGCAGGACTTTGAGCCAGGATCCTCAGGGTCCTACTCAGCAGAATGAGCAAAAGAACTGTCATTTGCAGCAGGCCTGGCTTACTACATTCTAAAAGGAAGCAATACATACAGTAGTACCATCTAAAGAGGAGGCTCTCCTTAAGACCTTTAAGTTCAAAGCATAACATTACCTTTTTGTTCCTGAATAAAACAGGAGACCAGGGTAGTGATTTGTGTTGAAATTCACCTTAACATGTGGAGTTTGGGGAATCCTGGTCTAGCCTAAATGTTCCTGGATCTCATAAGCCAGTCACTTTTATTAGGATGACCTCAGAGACCACCCCTGCTTTATGCAGAAGTTCTTTTGTCTGCACCAACAGAGATGGTGTGCCGACCTTTTAAGGGAGGCGGAGAATTACAGTGACTGAGTTTTTCTCACCAGCTCCCATCACTGAGCATGTAAAACCTTCTAGCACCTGCTTTGGAGAGTATGCAGTAATGCAATGACGAGTCATAAAAACCTGGATGCATGCTGTAACCAACTGGAGCTTTTCCTATTCACCAACTTTTAAATCCATATGCCAGTGCTGCCTTGGAACGTTCGCTGTCCAAGCTACATCAAGGGACAACTCTTGCCTACTTTTTTACAATATAGCTACAATTTGGCGTTCATTCTAAGGCTTATTGTCCATCTGTGTACAGTACTGCAAAAATATTAAGAGAACACTACCAGCTCAAAGATGGCTAAGCATCTCACATTATTGTTGATCTTCCAAGTGGGATTACTAGGATGGGCAATAAGGAAGATGGGGGCTGGATCTGATAATCATCTTCTACCAAAGCTTCCCAATTCTTCACTCCTCCTCATTTGTTATGCTCTAATCTTCTGAAATATCTCTGTCTGTCTGTCATTTGTTCCTCCTGTTGCAGAAGTCTCAAGTAGCTGCACTCCTGGCCCTTTCTGGCCTTGCCTGGAGGTCCCACCGATAGAATCACAGAATCTTAGAGTTGGAAGGGACCCAAGGGTCATCTAGTTCAACCCCCTGCAATGTAGGAATCTCAGCTAAAGCATCCCTGACAGGTGGCCACCCAACTTCTCTTTAAAAACCTCCAAGGAAGGAGAGTCCACCACCTCTCGTGGGAGTCTGTTCCACTGCCAAACAGCTCTTACTGTCAGAAAGTTTTTATGAATGTTTAGTCAGAATCTCCTTTCTTATAACTTGAAGCCATTGTCTTGAGTCCTACCTTCAAGAGCAGAAGAAAACAAGCTTGTTCCCTCTTCCATGTGATAGCCCTTAAGATATTTGAAGATGGCTATCATATCTCCTCTCTCTCTCTCCTCTTTTCCATGCTAAACATACCCAGCTCCTTCAAGCACTCCTCATAAGGCTTGGTTTCCAGAGTCTTGATCATCTTGGTTGCCTTCCTCTGCACACCTTCCAGCTTATCAACATCCTTCTTAAATGGTGGTGCCCAGAATTGGACACAGGACTCTAGGTGGGTTCTGACCAAGGCAAAATAGAGCAGGACTATTACTTCCCTTGATCTAGACCAAGCACCCCCAAACTCAGCCCTCCAGATGTTTCGGGACTACAACGCCCATCATCCCTACCTAACAGGACCAGTGGTCAGGGATGATGGAAACTGTAGTCCCAAAACAGCTGGAGGGCCATGTTTGGGGGTGCCTGATCTATACACTAAAAAGGTAAAAGGACCCCTGACCATTAGGTCCAGTCGTGACTGACTCTGAGGTTGCGGCGCTCATCTCACTTTATTGGCCAAAGGAGCCGGCATACAGCTTCCGGGTCATGTGGCCAGCATGACTAAGCCGCTTCTGGCGAACCGGAGCAGCACACGGAAACGCCGTTTACCTTCCCACCAGAGCGGGACCTATTTATCTACTTGCACTATTTCTCTACTTGCACTTGACGTGCTTTCGAACTGCTAGGTTGGCAGGAGCAGAGACCGAGCAACGGGAGCTCAACCCGCTGTGGGGATTCGAACTGCCAACCTTCTGATCGGCAAGCCCAAGAGGCTCGGTGGTTTAACCCACAGCGCCACCCACGTCCCGGATCTATACACTACACTTCTGTTGATGCAGCTTAGAATAGCATAAGTTTTTTTGCTGCTGCATCATCACACTGTTGACTCATGTTAAGCTTTTCACATGTACTGCTAGTAAACCAGGTGTTCCCCATTCTATATTTGTGCATCTGGTTCTTCCTGCGTAGGCGTAGAACCTTACATTTGTCCCTATTGAAATTCATTTTGTTAGCTTGTGCCCAGTTCTCCAATCTGTTAAGGTCATTTTGAATTCTGATTCTGTCTTCTGCAACATTAGCTACCCTTCCCAATTTGGTGTCATCTGCAAATTTGATGAGCACCCTCTCAATTCCTTATCCAAGACATAAAGATGCCAAACAGCAGCAGACCAGGAACCCCATGGCACACCACTTGTAACTTTTTTCCAGGAGGACAAGGAACCATTAATGAGTACTCTTTGGGTTTGGTCAGTCAACCAGCTGCAAACCCACCGAACAGTTACCTCATTCAACCCACATTTTACCAGCTTCCTCGCAAGAATATGGGGGACTTTGTCAAAAGCCTTACTGAAATCAAGATATACTATGTCCACAGAATTTCCCTGATCCACCAAGTTTGTAATTCCATCAAAAAAAAGAAATCAGATTGGTCTGGCATGACTTAGTTTTGAGAAACCCATGCTGGGTCTTAGTAATCACAACATCCTTTTCAAAATGCTCACAGGCCAACTGCTGAATAATCTGTTCCAGGACCTTCCCTGGTATCAATGTCAAGCCCACCGGTGGGTCTGGGTCTTCCTTTCCCCCCTTTTTAAATATGGGGACATTTGTCTGCCTCCAGTCTGTAGGGACCTCACCTGTTCTCAAAGAATTCTCAAAGATAATAGACGAGGCTCTGAAATTACATCCACAAGCTCCTTTAAACCCATGGATGTAGCTCACCAGGTCCTGGAGATTGGAATTCATTTAAAGTAGCCTGGTGTTCCCTTACCATCTCTTTTCCTATCTTGGGCTGCAGCTCCCTCCTTACATCATTTATTCTGTTATCACCAGGTTGGGAATCACTTTTCCTTTGGGTGAAGACAGAGACAAAGTAGATGTTGAGGAGTTCCACCTTTTCCCTGTCACCCAATAGCATTTCTCTCTGTTCCCCACACAGAGGACCTACCACTTGCTTGTTCTTCCTCTTCAGACATAGCTGAAGAAACCTTTTTAATTATTTTTAACCTCTCTTGCAAACCTGAGCTCATTCTGAGCTTTAGCCAGCCTGACTTTCCCCCTGCAACTGTTGACTACTTGTGTATACTCCTCCTTTGTGATTTCCTCTTTCTTCCATTTCGTATATATACCCTTCGTAACTCTCAGCTCATCTGTAAGCTCCTCATGCAGACACACCGGTTTCCTTAGATGCCTCCCACTTTTCTTTCCTGTTGGTATTATCTAGATTATTACTGATACTGTGGTACCTCGGATTAAGAACTTAATTCATTCCGGAGGTCCGTTCTTAACCTGAAACTGTTCTTAACCTGAAGCACCACTTTAGCTAATGGGGCCTCCCGCTGCCACTGCGCCGCAGGAGCACAATTTCTGTTCTCATCCTGAAGCAAAGTTCTTAACCTGAGGTAATATTTCTGGGTTAGCGGAGTCTGTAACCTGAAGCGTCTGTAATCTGAAGCATCTGTAACCTGAGGTACCACTGTATACTACTTTATTTCCTTCCCCCCTTTATACCCCAAATTCACATATTCTGAAAAACCAAAACTCAGTCCCAAGTATACTGAAGCCTGTGTACATGCAACTTGATTTGCTCTCATTTATCTTTTGCTACCTTTACTTCTCCCATTTTTCCTTCAGCCCCCAAGCACGATAAAGCACCATGTAAAGGGAAAGGGAAAGGGGCCCCTGACCGTTAAGTCCAGTCGCAGACGGCTCTGGGGTTGCGGTGCTCATCTCGCTCTATAGGCCACGGAAGCTGGCGTTTGTCTGCAGACAGCTTCTGGGTCATGGGGCCAGCATGACTAAGCTGCTTCTAGTGAACCAGAGCAGTGCACAGAAACGCCATTTACCTTCCTGCCACAGCAGTACCTATTTATCTACTTGCACTTGACGGCTTTAAAACTGCTAGGTGGACAGGAGCAGGGACCAAACAACTGGAGCTCACCCCATTGCGGGGATTCCAACCGCTGACCTTCTGATCAGCAAGCCCTAGGCTCTGTAGTTTAGAGCGCAATGCCACCCACATCCCTAAAGCACCATGTACAATGTACAAAGAGTTCCAAACTGGAGGTGAGCAAGGGTTTGCCCACACAGGAATAGCCCTGTGCCTAGAAAGAAGCAGCTACCCAGTTCAAACTGCATTGCTTGCTTTGAGTTTCATAGAATCAAAGAATCTTAGAGTTGGAAGGGACCCAAGGGTCATCTAGTCCAACCCCATGCAGTGCAGGAATCTCAGCTAAAGCATCCAGGACAGATTTAAAAGATTTTGATTGCAAAGCACACCAAATTATATCTGAATGGAATCAAAGGGAGGAGTGACCCTTGCCAATCCCCAGACTATGTGGGGAAAAGAGTTTGATTGGACTGGGCACAGGCATGGAATACGTATATGACTTCCAAGCGGAATTACAGGACTGGAAAGCATTGCCATCGCTAACTTTTTGTGAATCATCAATTTCCCCAGCACAGAGATGGAAATATTTTCCTCCACACTGTCAGTTCATTCCTTGAGAGAGTTAAGTGTAAAGGGGAGAGAGTTTTAGAGCAGGAAACTCTGGGCTGAAGTCTCTGCTCCGTCAGAAGGGTCACCGGGTAGCAAGTCTCTCTTTTGACCTATCCTATCTCACAAGCTTGCTGTCAGGGTGGCATGAAGAGGGAAGCCCCATTAACACTGCTCTGACCTCCTTGCAGGAAGGGTAAACTAAAGATGCAATAAACCCATTTTTCTTAGCTTTTCAATCATAGTTCATTCATTCATCTGCACTTAAAGCACTATTATACCACATTAACAGCCACGCCTTTCCACAGATAATCCTGGCAACTGCAGTTTGTGAAGAGTGCTGAAAATTACTGAGGCTTCAGGCAGAGCTGGAGCTAGGGGGGGCAGGGGGGCTAGTCAGATTTTATGCCCCGGGTGAAGCCTCCAGAGGGGCGTCATTCAGGCTCCCAGTCTGTGTGTGTGTACACAAATGGGCACGGTGTGTGTGTGCGTGCACCAAACTGTGTCTTTGACCCTAGTTTTGCTCCTGCTTGAGGTCCCCCTATTTCCCTCACAGAGCTACAATTTCAAGGGGGGTTTGTTAAACCCCTCTGAGAATTATAGCTCTGTTAAAGGAATAGGGATCTCCTAACAACTCTCACCAACAAACAAACCACAGTTCCCATGATGCTTTGGGCAAAGCCATATCTATCAACGTGGCATAATCATGGGCAGCAACAGAATGAGACAAGCACCCCCCAAACAAGGAGATCACCCACTCCCAGCCCATTGCTGGACTCCTCACTAGGAAGGGTAGAAAAAGCAAGGCTCCCCCAGCAGGTAGTGCCAGCTGTCATTCTGGGAGGCCAGAATGCCCCGCCTTCCCCCCCCCCCATAACACAACTGTATATAACACAACTGTATAATAACACAACTGACATAAAAGAGGGACTATATGTGGTTGGCCAAATACTTGGAAATGACCTCGCATGCACAATTTTTGCACATTGTCAGACCTTTTATCTTTTAATGGGTTTTTCTTCAGGGTTTCACTGCAGCGTTCGCATGCTTACAACACTCGCAAATGCCAACATTCTGTATTGAAATTGTCCTGCTGTTGTCTCACTTCCCTCATAATATCAGTATAAAATTTAATTACATAGATTGAACTTTTTAGTCTTGTCTCAGGATATAAAATTAGTTTCCATAAATCACTCCCTCCACAGAGTCTGCTGGGTGAGCTCCCCTTTCTGGACTCTGGCATAAACAACTATTTTCAAGTGGAGGCCGACAAAGCTGGTTTTTGCAGCTATTTCTCAGACTTTGGGAGACAAGCACAAAAACTACCACTTTTGTTCAGCGGGGCGGGGAGGGGGAGCAGTTTCATATGCCATTTGCTAATTGGACAGTACATTTAAGGTTCAGCAGTGATTTAATCAAATCATGGTTCAGAGAAGGATGCATTTTCATTGTGATTTTTCCCTTCCTCTGAAATCACATGAATTTTAACTCATGCATATCTAATTTTAGTATTTCATGTTTCACGGTGTCTTAACTCTGCATTTTACTGAACCCTGATACTAAATTTCTCCCCTCCCCCCGTCAAATGTCAGATATTAATAGGGCAACTGCATGCGATAGTTGCATTCCCAGATGATGCTGGATGAGAAATTTTGCTTTGCACTAGAACTCTGAATCACCCCTCCTACGCGCATAAGGAGAGCCTCCTGGATCAGACCAGAGGAGCCCCTCCAGCACTTAGTCTGCCATCCACAGAGGACAACCAGAAGCTAAATGAAACCAACAAGCTGGACCTGAGCAGGACAGCACTGCCTTCACACAGCAGTGGGTATTCGGAGCTTACTGGCTCTGGCAATGGCGGCAGAACATTGCCAACATGGCTAGTAGTAGCCAGGATCTTGATGAAGGGTTGGTTTACAGTTCCAAACAGTATTTTTTGTCATCACCCCAGGGCAGAGAGACAAATGGGGGGCTGGGGAACCTGAAAACTGCTCCTTCATCTTGGGGGCACTGAGGTGGAATCTACACACATATAAACAAGTTTTGAAAATGCTTTTTTTTGAAAAGCGTTTTAAAAAATACAGTCATACCTTGGGATAAATGTGCTTCAAGTTAAGTATTTTCGGGTTGCGCTCCGCGGCGACCCGGAAGTAACGGAGTGCATTACTTCGGGTTTTGCCGGACGCACATGCGCAGACGGTCAAAATGACATAATGCATGGAAGTGGCAAAACGTGACCTGCGCACACGCAGACGCGGGTTGCGTTTGCTTCAGGATGCAAACGGGGCTCCAGAACGGATCCCGTTTGCATCCCGAGGTACCACTGTACATTGAATTTTCCATAAGGCTCACCATCGGCATCTAGTGTCACATTGTATATTGCACTTGAAACGTTTTATTTGCAGTCACCCAGAGATGTTACATGATAGCCCCCAAACAATCTTTCTCATCATTGGGGTCCCTAAGAAATTTGGGGCTGTGTGAAGGATTGGGGAATGTGAAACCTATTCCCTGGGGTTAGATACAAAAATACAAATGCATAAAGACTCACAACACACCCAAAATACAATGTTTAAGGGCAGCACCTCAAAATAGCTTTTTCATGCAGAATCCTAAATGAATCTTAAAGGGAAGTGGGACTTCTAGTGAAAAGGGGAGAGGGACACCTGTCACTTTTTTGGATGATAGATGATAGTTCCTATATACTTCTTACATCATATGGTATGTAAGAATAGCCCAGGCACCTATTTCCTTGCTGCAAAACAGTACTGGAAGTGGGTGGTTTGGAATGAAAACACGGGGTGTAAATGGGGCTGCCTAGTTCTTCCCCTGCCCACCTCTCAACATTGTTATATTGTGTTTGAGGGGGCGGTGGGAGCATCCCTCCCAGCTTGTGGGGTGCGGGCTGAGGTTTCTCAGAACCATGGCAAAGCAGGAAGAAGGGTTGAACTCATTTCTCCCCAAACGTGATCAAACCCAGCACCCAGTTACTATTAATACTTCTAGATTCATAAAACTGAAATCAGGGGTGGAGAAGCTGTAGTTCTCCACATGCTGTTGTGTGCCTGACTATGCATTTGCCTCCAAGAGACGCACAGGTCTGCCAGTTGTCTGCCTTTTAAATAGATATAATATAGACAACAGTAGAATATGGCAGGCTAGTTTTAAAGATTGGTTACCTTAATTTTGATAGTGTTCACATTTTCCCATCTAGTAATTTCACCTAAAGTCTGACCTTTTGGGCAGGGAGATGGAGCAAAGTGACAGTAAGCTCTAATGTTTAGGAAAAGAAATGTTTCCTTCTAAGTGGCTGCTCCCAGACTTTTGAACTCCCTCTCCAGGGAAGCCAGCCTGGCTCCCTCCTTGTTGTCCTTCCTCCAGCAGGTAAAGACCCTCTTGTTCCTACAGGCTTTTGGGAACTGACTTTTAATGAAAGGACTGATTCCATACTGTTTTTATTGTAATTATCTGTATGTTTTTAATAGATGTTTTAGATAGATAGATAGATAGATAGATGCTAGGGAGGGAGCTGGATAGATAGTGTTACAAGACCTGGGTGCTTCCCCCTCTCTTTGCCGATGGGGTTCCAGGCACGCACCCAGGTCGGTGGTCCTTTGGTGAATTGAGACATGGTGGAGACTGTCGTAGCTTTAAGAAATATGATTTATTCACCTATTTACACATTCAGTCTGCATGGAGTGAGTCCAGTCCTTACAGCATGGTCATTTCAAGAAGAGCTCGTGCGACACAGCAGTGCAGCCAGCCTGCCCAAAATGGAGCCCAGTCTTTCTTCCTTCTTTTTCCCAGCAACCCTGGCTCAGGACTCTTCCTATCATCTCACATTCAGTTACCCTGGGAACTTTCCAAATCCCTTGTCTCTGTTCACTCCTCAGGACAAGGGGAAAGGACAGTTCTCTTGCCTTGCCAATGGCCCTGTATTGTTTCTTAATGGCGCTAGCCTGACCAGGTCATTTAGCTTAGGCCAGCTCAAGAATTCCTCTGCAGCTTGTATTTCTCCCTTCACATTGCAGATAATCAAAATCTTATCACTTATTAATTTCTAGGGTTTAGGGGGTCCCCCTCCCAAATCTATAACACTAGATAGATGGATAGATGATGATGATGATAGATAGATAGATAGATAGATAGATAGATAGATAGATAGATAGATATAATTCTATTAAGGTTTAGTTGTTTTAGTTCACATTTTATCTGTTGACCTACTTGAGTCAGGGGAAAGGGTGGGGTATAAATAAATATAACAACAACAACAACAACAACAACAACAACAACAACAACAACAACAACAACAACAGTACCTCATCTTGTTGTTTGTATTCAGTTAACCAACTTTTCTTTGGTCATCAACTTTATCACCTGGAAGGCAAATAAAAATGATCCTACAGGAACAAGGCAGCATTTAGGCTAATCTTGTTCAATTGGAAGAAAGAAACACAAGGATTTCCAAAACTTGAGCCAAAAGTCAGATACGGAAATTCTGGGAGTTCTCTGTTATTGGAAACATTGTGAGTGATTCTGCTAGAGACATTTTGTAACAAATCAAATGAAAATGAAAAACTTTAAGCACAACCAACATCAAAACTGGAAGGAGTGGCAATTTTTCTATTTTCACTAATCTCACAACACAGCAGTCTTGAAAAATTCCATTCTCCATGACTGCCAGCTCCACAATTGGGGAAATCAAGGGAAGACAGCAGGGGGTTATCACATGACATGAGAAAACTGTTCTTCAGAAGATGACCTGAAATGTTCTAATTATTGGTTATTCCCTCTAGTCGGCAAATGCAGCCAGCAATCACGTAAAGTTCAGTGAACCCACAAGTGTACAGCTGTTATCTTTGACTTGTGGCCAAAACAAAATTGGAACAAAATTTACTCAGACAAGAAGAAAGTCGTCTCTTTAAAAGCAGTTATTTTTTGAGCCAGATATACAGGTTTGAAAATAAAAAGTAAATGATCTTTTTTCTTCCTATGAATTGAGCCATGGTCAACATCTTGGACAAAATGTTAACATGGATTAGCTCCTTGACTGAACAAAGTCTCACCAAGACTAGCTGCCCAGAGTCTCTAGAGCTTTGGATAGTTTTTCCCCTTGATACTGACTTTTTCGTATTTTATCTTTTAAGACATGTTGTCTCTCCTTCACATATTTATGAAAGACTTGGTTGATTTTATTTTGCTACAAACAAGAGGCTCAGTGGTGCTGGCAATGGCAGCACTCTGGCACGCTTTAATAGATGCAAAGAATGCCAGTGTGGTCAAAGTGAGGACAAAAGAAATAGCTGACTGCTGTTTTCCTCACTCAGCATATCAATTTTCTTTATGCTGTTAGGTAAAGGATCCCTGGACAGTTAAGTCTAGCTGAATTTTACTATGGGGTTGCAGCGCTTATCTCACTTTCAGGCCAAGGGAGCCAGTGTTTGTCCACAGACAGCTTTTTGGGTCATGTGGCCAGCAGAACTAAACCGCTTCTGGTGCAACAGAACACCACAACAGAAGCCAGAGCACACGGAAATGCCATTTACCTTCCCGCCACAGCTGTACCTATTTATCTACTTGCACTGGCATGCTTTCAAACTGCTAGGTTGGCAAGAGCTGGGACAGAGCAACAGCTCACCCTATAGCACGAATTTGAACCGCCAACCTTCCTATCAGCAAGCCCAAGAGGCTCAGTGGTTTAGACCATAGCACCACCCGCATCTCCAATCTTTAAAGTGTATTGCAAGTTCTCATTGTGTGACGTGACATGTAAATGGCAGCTTTGAGATGCAGCCAACATCTTTCTTGTCTCATTTCCCCCCCACCCCACCCCAAAGGAATTTCAATGGCCTTTAGATTAATCATGCATTCCCTGGCACTGAAGGTTAAGAACAAATCATAAATTGGGAATAGAATTCCAGGGTTTTTGATGTGTAAAAAATGACCTAATATAGCAGATGTGGGGAATTGTGACCCTCCAAATGTTGCTGGACTGCAGCTCCCACCACCCCTGATCCCTGGCCAGGCTGGCAGGGGGGGATGGAGTTCAGCAGCATCTGGAGGGTTACAGCTTTCCCTCCCCTACAATACAACAGATCAGAAGAATCTTTATTTGCATCAGCCACTAGCCATAGAAAAAGGTCTACATAAAAACACTGTTCTCCCCTGCAATTATAAGGTTAGACTTGTAGAAAGAGAAATAAAGTGTTGGACTCAGAACAGGGTGGGATCAAACCTGAGTTCAACCATGTATGCTACTGTGTCCCTGTGGAGGAATCCTGAGCTCCAGTGCTTTTTCCCCAGGTATGCAGGTGAGCGGTATGCAGTGCTGGAACCCTTTTCCCTTTTGTTTTTATTTTACACATCCACACTTCAAAATATTTAGTTCTGCTACATGTGCAATTTCTCCACCTTTTTCCTCTACCCATCTTCCTAGCCGTCTCATTCCTTTTCCTCTACCGCCTTGGAGCAGACTGTAGCAGATCCTACCCCTCTGTCACCAGTTGTGGCAGATACCACCTATGTATGCACTGTACATAACCACCATGGGTTATCTTATGGGGTTTTCTTTTGTGGGGGTAAACTTAGATCTTTGGAGACTCAGGCAGAAGCTGAACAAATAAAAGAACTAATTTACAGAACAAAGTTGATAAAACAAAGGATGTGTCAGGAGACAATGTTCTTTCAGGAAACAGTTAACTTATTAATATTACACTAAATCTAGTGGGTGTTACAGGCTTCTAGACAAGGCTTCTAGATGCACCTTTCTGTTGCTTAATTCAGTTCTTATGCTTCAGTTACATGTTACAGGTTTCTAGCCTAGATGGTCAATGCTCAGCTTATTTCCAGTTATTTCACTTCAGCTCCTTAGCTTAGTTTTTGCATAGGTGTTACAGCTTAATACTTTGGTCCTTAAGCAAGGTGGAACTTTCTGTCAGATCCCCAACCTTCTGTCAATGACACTCCTGAGGTACTTCTGGCAGTGCAACAGACCCAGGGAATCACCTCACCCCTCTTAACAGGCTTGGGAGTCTTCTCTACCTAGAAGATCTCTCTCCTCCCGACTGGATCCTCACAACTTCTAATTCTCCTGCTCAAACTCAGCCCTCCAGTTCACTCCTCTCTGAATACTCTCCCAAGACACCACACTCTGTCTTCCAGTCTAAGCTCAGGAGACTCCTTTCCCTCAGAGCAGAGACCAAGACCAACTCTCTAAGTCTCCCCCACAAACTATCTCTCAACTATCTCAGAAATGCCTTCTTTTATTTCCCCTCCCAAAGTGCAGGCTCCACCCCCATCATCTGGCTGGCAGTCTTGGCGGCCAATCCAAGAGAGGTTCCAGCCCGCTAGTGGATTTCTGAGGCACTGCATCACCAGATGGTCTAGTTCAGCTGTCCGTCACATACATATCTGAATTGCTCTGGTTCTAGTCTAGAGACTGATCATTCACTTAGTTCTGTGTCTGGCAAAAGGTTATTGCACACTTTGCCATTCAGAAGCATTCAGTTCTTGTATGACAATCAGAAGTGGGGGGGGGGGCTGTATTTGTCACCAGGGGACAGCTCTCCCACCTGGGACACCTTACATGTTGGATGGCAAGTTGGGTCAACGTTCTGGCACTCTGGTTAGCCAGCTTGTTGCCTTTCATGTCTGCAGGCATCCAATAAACAACATTACAAGCCTCCAATGACAGACAGTGATAGGAAGTAACAATCAGGAGATGAAGCAGAAAAAGAAGAATTAGTCAAGATAAAGTCCAGATTTGCCTTACCTCAGGAATTCAACACAAATCAGAGTTTTCCCCAAAGGATGAAAGAAGTTCAGCATTAATTACAGATGATCCAATTGGCATCTTTCTTACTACTTTCCAGTCCATTGTGGATGAATGTTGCTCCCTGGGATTTAGATCTATCTGTAAAAATCACAAGATAATCAATATGCATTGAAAAATGTTTCAGAGATACAGTTGCTGATACCGTCGAGATGTAACCCTAACTCACAGAAGCTGAGCAAGCAAGTAAGTCTGAATAATTGTAAATGAGTGCAATTTCAGTTGTTGCAGTAACTATTTAAACCTAAATGCAAGAATGGAATCAGTAGAGTGAAGAGACTATCCCTGGAGGGGCCGTCAGTACCAATAAGAGTTTAGCAGCATGCAGCAGAGACAGTTGTGCATGACACAGGCGCAGCAGTGGTTCAAATAATTCTGAATAAAGGCTGAGCACAGGAGATGTGAAATATATTCTAGTAAATCATTAGGTCCCCTGTGGACAAATAGGGCCCTGTTTCTTCAAAGCTGAAAGCTTTGCAGAACAGTACACTATAGAGCCCCAGTTCAGCTTAAAACAGATAGATACACTATAGATTCATAGCACACATGCTCCTCATTTTGGAAGTTTGGCTGTCCCTCTCATTGGTAATCTTCCAATGTCAACTTAAGGTGTTTTTATTTAATCAAGTTTTTCAGAGATAATAAAAATTGTGGGCCATATATAGATACCAGAGTTTTGAAGTTTGTTGTTTTAAGGATGGTTTTAGAATTTTCATTGCTGCATTTTAGTGGATATCATATTTTGTGGGATTGTGTGTTGTAAAACTATGATGTGGCCATTATAGATGAAGAGTGGGATATAAAACAAACAAGTATACATTCCCGCCAGTTTAGGGTTACCAGATGTCCCTGGTTCCCGGGGACAGTTCCCAGATTTGCAAATCTGTCCCTGGGAATACCAGTCAGCCTGGTAGCGCTGCTTGCTGCTCGCTGCCGCCACCACTGCCAAAGGGGAACTGGGGACGTCCGGCAGTAGAGATCTCCTGTCCCCTTTGTTTTGACAGATCGGGGGAGGCTCAGGAGTCTTGGGTGGGTGGGCGTTGTCCAGTTTTTTAGAGAACTCTGCGCATTGATGTTTCACAGGATGCAAAAGAAGGGCTTTGCACCTTTATACAGCATGCATGTGTGCTTGAGCCCAGGGTCTTTTGCCTCGCCATCCCCACTACTGACTCCCTGCTGCTACTCAACTTCCAAAAAAGAAAAAGGAAAATGTGTCCTCGGATTCATTGAAAAAAATCTGGTAATCATATGCCAGATGTCCACTATAAAAGAACTACCAGAATTTACTAATTAATTAAAACATTTTAACCTTGCCTTTGATCTAGGATCTCTTAAAGCAGGTACTACCATCCATAGTAAAAATAATAATAAAGTAAGAATACATAGCCAACTAGAGGTTATACAAAGACAGAGCACAACCACAGCACAACAATATGGAACAGTCCTACATACAAACATTTTTTATAGGGTGAGGTGGGGGACATGATCTATGGTATTTATACACGAACAAACTACCTGTGTGCTCAGGGGACCTGCAAAAATATGGTAGGGCAGGATGCCACAAGAGTCCTGCTTTAGTGATATAGACAACTGAGTTAAAGATCAAGGGTATAAAAAAACTAAAGTTATGCCAGCAATGAATGCTGGAAAAACCACATCTTTCAAAAGGCTAGAAGGAACAAGGACAACTAGGAAGCCATTCCATCTCCAAGAAACCTCTCTCACGTTCCCACCACCATATTTAAGATGGATAATAAATGGCTTTGTCATAAAAGCTCTAAGCAGTTTGTAAGAAACAATAAAATTATCAACAAAACAGTTAAAACCAAGTGATTGAAAACATTTAAAAGCTACTCTAAAATTGTAACACCACATTATATAACAATGATAAGCAATTAACTGTGTTTAAAATGGCTTCCTGAAACATGGTGAGAGGCAACCATAAAGCTTATATGAAAACCAAATAAGGCCCACGACATCCTACTGACCAATCTCACAACTGTACCAAGATGCAGAGATTATTTTATAGCTATTCTTGCTAAAAGAATGAATAAAATTATGCTATACACACACACTAAGTTCCAAAAGGCTTTATGAAAAAAATCACAAACCCTTCTAAGAAATGTAAAAAGACTGATCAATTTCTTAGAAATGAGTAAAGAACAAAATCAACAACCACTTTTCTTTTCTTATTTGACATGGAAAAGCCTTTTGATCAATTACAGTGGAGCTTTCTTACCAGGGCCACGCAAGAACTGAACTTAGGTAGCCTTTTCAAGACATAGACAAATTTTCTGTATCAATGCTTAAAATAAAAAATCTACATAAATAATCCCATGCCAAAAATGCCACCTATCTACCAAGGAACACGTTTGGGGAGTCCATTATCCCCTTTACTCTTAACTGTATTTCTTGAACTCTTGGCAATTCACATACAAGAAAATAAGAAGATTAAAGGATTAGATCCAGAATTTAAGAGGTAAAAATATCTTTGTATGCTGATGACATAATATTATATCTATCCCAGCCAGAATGTTGGGGGGGGGGGAATGCCCTCCAGCTGTATATAGGAAAGCCTTGGGCTATAACGTAAATATTCTAAAATCTGGTTTTTTGGAGTAAACATCTCAAGTGAACAACAAAATAAGCTTCTAGAAACTACTAAACTAAATTGGAAGTCCGCTCTGATATCTGGGGATTTGGATTCACTCAAATTTTGAACTAATGAAGGAATACAACTGCAATTTATTTTATACACAAATATAGAAGGACTAAAATAACTGGGGAAAATATCCAGTGTCATGGCTGGGGAGGATAGCTATCATAAACCTGGTTACTTAGCAAAATTGATATTTCTGTTCGTTTTTGCTGGAAATTGTTATTTTAAAAAAACCTAGCACTTTGGCAACAGAAAGTAATAAAATTTATCTGAAGAAGCAGACCTTCAAGAACAGCTAATGAAAATCTCTACCAAAAAATTAACAAAGGCAGCCTTGAGGTGCCTGAATTATTTGCTATCATCAAGCATCTAAACTAGCTCTAATTAAGTGGATGTTATATGTCTCCTATATAAGTAGAAGAATTCTTTATAGAAAATCTCTGTGGAAGACACTTTGATATAAGCCACAACAAAAACATCTCAAACTAAAAATTTATACTTTCTACCAAAGCAACAATTAAAGTTTGGATTAAGCTCCCTATTTATTTAGCCTCTGTCTTTTCACCACTGGCATCAATTCTACAGGATGAATTGGTGGATAAAGAACTATATAGGACAATCAATACTTCAATATGGATAAATATATTGTGGGTATGTGAATCATAGAATCATAGAATCCTAGAGTTGGAAGAGACCACAAGGGCCATCGAGTCCAACCCCCTGCCAAGCAGGAAACACCATCAGAGCACTCCTGACATATGGTTGTCAAGCCTCTGCATAAAGACCTCCAAAGAGGTGCTTGGATTTAAGATGAAAATATGATCTCTCAACACCAAGCACTCTCCCATTATTTCAGATTTGCGTGTGTAGGTCCCCAGGCCACCCCTCAAATAATTTCACACATAACACGTAATTTTAGTTTTGGTTTTTGGGCACTATTTTGGCCACAACTTTATTAAAATAAAAAATCAGTGAGTGGTTGTTTAGACATTGGTTATGACTATCTGTCCCCCCGCCTGGGACAGAACTGACATCCCGAGGTCCGATTGGTAGAAGGGAAAGTCAAACTTGGGGGTAATTTGAGCTAAGCGTCGGACCCACGCCGCTCACCCCAGCAGCTCCCCGAAAGCTTGCCAGCCCTGGTCCCATGACAGGGATTCCCATGACAGGGATTGGGCGGCCCTGGTCCCATGACAGGGATTGGACGAAATCGTGGCAAGCCCCAGGATTCCTTTAACGGAATTGCCTTCAGCGCAATAGGAGGGGCAGGCACAGCCTAACCTGACCCCTCCACCACCAGCATATTATAACCAATGCCTAACCGCAACCTTACAAGTTGTGACGAATTGCTGATTAGTAGGCAAAAACCAAATGGCACAGCCAATCACCAAATGGCAAAATTCCTACTAGGCCCCTGCTCCAAAGCAGACAACCCCATGACAGGCAAAGCAAGGTCAACCGGAAAAGAGGGCGGGCGGGCGGGTGATCCGATGCACTCTGCAAAGAGAAAGAGAAACCAGAGCGCACCAATATTTAAAGACTATGGTCCCACCCACCCAATTTGCAACATACAATTTGCCACAGCAACCCGGTTACCCAATCAAAGTACCAGGCAACAACCATTAACCTGCCTGGCAACAAATAGGGCTGACCCGGCGGCCCACACCGCAACACGCACTCTCATTTATGGAGAACGCGCTTTTTCAACTTAGACATGTGGCAGAGAAAATAGTAGATAAATATGGTAAGCAGCATAAACTGACTGCATTTGAAGCTCTTATAATGAAACTCAACCCAAAAAGATTGATTACTATACTAACATCTACATAACCCTTTTGGAAATTAAACTCGTTTGAACGTAGTCCATATGCAAGATAAAATGGGATTATAGAAACAGTTAAAATGGGACTATAGAAAAAGTTCTATTAAGCATAAACTCCAACATGCAACAACAAGAATGGACTTGGGTGTTCAATAATATCCTCAAACATTTAATAAGTTTCCAGCATTAAAAAGCATTTCTTTAAGAGAATATCCCAGTGATATCTCACTCCTCATAAACTAACCAGAATACATAAAGTAAAATTCCCAGCTACATGTGTGGATCTTTAAGAACAGATTATCTGAGCA
The DNA here is from genome assembly GCF_951804945.1 of Podarcis cretensis. NCBI lineage: Eukaryota > Metazoa > Chordata > Lepidosauria > Squamata > Lacertidae > Podarcis > Podarcis cretensis. The sequence goes on along the minus strand of NC_137173.1, from coordinate 104,214,782 downwards.
TTATCTGGGACTATAAAAGGTTGTAATGATTCTGGAATGTATATTTAATATAATGCATGACAGCACTGACCTCAACTTGCTGCAGTGCTTCAAAACTGCTCTTCTCTGTTGCTTGAAAACAGAGGTAAGACCAATAGATCTAGAAGTGATTGCAACCTTCCGAGCAACTTCTAGCATCCACATCACTAATTACTGAAAGACTAAAACAGTCCCTCGATTAAAAGAGTTTGTAGCCAAGGGCAGAAACTTTGCAATTTTCCAACAGTTTGCCATAAGCGCCTTGCTTGCACCTTTCTGCACAGGGTAGCAAGCACAGAGTAACTGCAGGTTATTGCTACAGCAATGCTAAGCAATCCTGCTGTTTAGGCAACCAAATGCATAATCTTAGCCAACTTCATAAATGGGTAAAGAGTTTTCAAAAGCCTTAGAAGAGGCAGTTTTGAATCAGTGGATTTCCAATATCTCAAGCAAGACCTGATAGCTCAAAATCACACTTAAGAGGATTGGTTTCTATGTGGAATGGTTTTATAGTTGAACTTCTTTGGTATGAGAGATAGATTTAGTATAGAACAAGAAACTGTGCCAAAGCAAAGATTGTTCTTTACACGATATGGAAGGGTGACATTGCTAATGCAGTGCCCAAGAAATTCCATGACTTCTGTAGGTCTGAAAAGCTGCACCTTTGAAACGGATTAGTGATGCTACATGATGGAGACAATCTTAGAATAAGTAAATGTAAATGTGTTGGGTGCATAATTTCTCCCCACACACACTTGTTTTACCCCATTGTTGTGTCTACGCCAATGCTTTTTAGAACTATGGACACCTGGTTTCCTGCTCCCTGATTAATTTATAGTGGGAGACGTGCCAAGGCTTAAACCTGCCTAACTATCACCAAGATGCCATTCCAGTGCATTGTGGGTGTGATTTTCAATTCTAAAGCCCAGAGAGAGAGAGAGAGAGAGAGAGAGAGAGAGAGAGGAGATTAAATTGCAGAGAAACGAAAGCAGTTTTAAACCAAGTGATTTGTTTTATTATTCATAACAAACATTATGAACACCCTGCATCCTGTTAAATTCAGGATGATATACAACCAGATTTATATCATAATATGCGGGGGGGGGGGAATGCATTAGTAAAATCCCTAGGTAAATAAAAATAATATTGCTTGGTGTCAGAAAAACTGCAATGTTGGTGCCTCACCTTTAGGGAGGGTTTCATTGCAAAAAGAAAAATGGCCACTCATTTGTGGTTAAAGGGCATACCTTTGAGGGAGGAAGCACCTGCAGATGGGTCTCAATGGAAGAGTCAGGCAGCTTAATATAGGAATGGTAGTTCCTTCAGGTATATGCATCTCAAAGTAAGTACCAGCATTTCAAATTGAGCCCAGAAGCAAACAGAATACATTGCACAGGCAACTCACTGTATGCGTGGGTTAAGTCCCAGGCCGCCACACATATAAGTGAAATTGCGTAAAGTGAGATAAATATGAGAGAGGAATGGATGACTTATGGAGACATTGTAATTAAAGAAGGGGGGAAATGGAAATTGAAGCCATATGAACAAGTTAAAAAATATGTATATGATTGGTTGCACTACTTCCAAACAAATGAGATGTTTAAGAAGGATTGTAAAGAGAGGAAATATATTGAAGGAGAGTCTAGATTTCAGAAAGAAATAATTAATAATGATTATAAGGTATTGTCAAAAATGTACAAAATGTTATTGGAATGGCAAACAAAGGACGAAGAAGTTAAATCAGTTATGATACATTGGGCCAGGGATTTTGGTTATAACATACAGTTAGCAGATTGGGAGAAGGTGTGGAAGGAAAATATGAAATTCACTGCATGCATGACGATAAAGGAAAATATTATGAAAATGGTATACAGATGGTATATCACTCCCGTAAAATTAGCAAAAATGTATAAGACATGTAACAAATGTTGGAAGTGTAAAGAGAGGGAAGGGACATTTTACCATATGTGGTGGGAGTGTAAGAAAGTAAAAGGCTTCTGGGAAATGATATATAATGAGTTGAAAAGGATGTTTAAATACACGTTTGTGAAGAAACCAGAAGCTTTCTTGTTAGGAATTACAGGAAGAGAAATTAATAGAAGTGATTATAAACTTTTTCAATATGCGGTGACTGCGGCAAGAATTTTAATGGCTCAAAAATGGAAACAAGAAGAATTACCAACATTGGAAGAATGGAGACGGAAATTGATGGACTTTGCTGAACTAGATAAACTGACAGGGAAAATTAGATACCAGAAAGATCACAAGTTCACACAGGACTGGAGAAAGTTTACGATTTATCTGGAAAATATTTGTGATGAACAAACAACGCTAGTTGGATTTAAAGAGGCTTTGTGATGAGAAAGGGTATTGCGAGAGGGTTAAGAGTTGTAAAGATTTATTAACTGGCAATACAATTATAAAGGAAATGTGAAATAAATATAAAATTATGAGGATTGTGGAGGGAGCGGGGGGAAGTCCAAAAGAATTTGGCATTATAGTGTATGTGAATGTGTTATTTAAATTTGTAAAAGAAAATTTTTCTGAAAAATTAATAAAAAAAAAAAGAAAAAAAAAGAAATTGCGTAAAGTGGGGAGCACCCTCTAAACACCCTTTAAATGCACTCTCTGTTGCTCTCCAATCCATTTTAAAAGTACAGTATCCAAACATATCCACAGCGAGAACTGAAGCTCTGGGGCTGCTGGAGGATGCGTGGGAAAGCGGCATTGGCGGCTGCTGCGCTACTGCATCCACCAGCTGTTAGGCGGGGAGGCTGAGCAGTGCTAACAAAGCCCCACTGCGCCTCTGGTCTCTTTGGGGTTTCCTCCACCCTCAATGACATCCTCTTCAGGCTCTGGGGAGGGTCTCATCATGAGCTACAAGGGCTCTCCAGCTTTCTCCTGCCATTTCTGGGTTTGAATTGAATTATTTAATCATTCCCGGTGCCACGTATAGACGTGGCCACACGCAATGGAACATGCATAAGTGGGGGGATGCCTGCACAGAACAATAGTCTGTCTATAGAATCAAGAAGTTGAACAAAACGTAAGATTCTCTTAAGGACTATCCACGTGCAGGGTGGGAGGTGGTGGTGGGGAGCCAATTCCCAAACCCCATGAATAAGGGGTAGCCAATGTGGTGCTTCCGGATGCTCTTGGACTACAACTGCCATCCTGCCTGACCATTGGCCATGGTACCAGGCTGGGGCTGGTGGGAGGTGAGCAACCTCTGGAGGACAACACATGGGCCATGGGTCCCTACCCTAAACCATGCCACTGCTGTGGAAGCCCTTTCCTTTATCTCAGATGCCTTTACGTAGATTTGCAGTGCAGCACTAGACAGGAAAGCACTCTGCAAATGTTCAGAGGGTCTCTCATGTTATTAAATGCTTAGCGTGGAAGACCAGTGCAATGAACCCAAATGTTAATCACTAACTGTTACATTCCTTCTATTTCCTGCAGCCATGGATAATGTTTGTTTTGCAAGCACTACTATATGAAGAAATTACTCCAAGTGGTCCTGTTCCTGAGAAACAGCAATTTTCTGAAATAATTACTAGGCCCTTCTGACCAGACCTGCGTCTGTAGTTGGAGCAATGATAAAGAGAACATTGGCAACCTGCTGCCAATAGAGACCAAAAGTATATTACTTTGAAAGTGGGTTTCTCTTCCACTTAATCCAAACCGTCCATCTCCATTAGCCCTGGAACCGTCCAGAGGGCTGTTCTTCCCTATATTACGCTCTCTGTTAAGATCCGCGCATCTCCTCTACAGGAGCCCCAGAAATGGGAACTGGGAAATTAGATGGCTTAATCTGCATGTGATAAAGAAATCATTCTCAGCACAACACAAGCAAAATTGCCATGAAATCTTATAAACCAGGCAAAATTGAGACTCAAAAAGATATTCTTTCAAATCAAGCCTTTGAAACAAACCTTGCATACCCTTGGGACTTGGTGCAGTCCATGCTAGTGAATTTAAACTTCCCTGCCCAGCTAATCCAAGGGCTGAGAAAGAAAAGCTGGACTCTGTGCTCTAGTATAAATTATGCTAAGAAAGCACATTTTGGAGGCTGTCTGTTTGCGTATGTTCATCACTCCTGGGCTAATAGCACATTCTAGGAGCCTGTTAGATCAGGAAAGGGTCAAACACTGGTGCACCAATCAAGCTGAGCTAAAATCTTTACTTTTTAAACATTGTAATGTTTAAGAAAGACAACGGCAGGTCCAACTGGATTATTACAGATCTCTTGTGTTAAGTATGGTTTGGCCTCTGGGAAGCAGAATTCTGCACCCAGTAGCATTCCACACTCCACCAGAACTGTCTCTCACACACAATGAACACGTGTGCAGGAGTAAGGTCAGGATAGCAGGCTCCCTGCCCCTGCCCTAGGTATGCTCATTGCTAGCCTGCACAGGCTCTGTACACCAGCCTTCCCTGGGTTCACTCACAGCAGCGTGGAGCTTGCTCTCAGCACCACTTCCTTGCAAACTGCTTGCCACAGAACAAGGGTCTCTGTGTGCTGGTCGCCATTGCACAGCACTTCCTGTTATGTAGTGAAGTTTCACCCTGGGCCAGCAGGGGGATACTGTATATAGTTTTCACTCAGGTCTGTAGATAGTTTTCACTCAGGTCCACGTCAGTTATTTTAGGCGGGAACTCTGGGCTGTTGTTGCTACAATGTTGACAGCCGGCTGCCTATAAAAGCAGGCCGGCTGAGCTGTTTGCAGTCAGTTCTATTCCAGCTTACAAAATAAAGAGCTACTTGGAGAAATCGCTGTGTCGTCTGCTATGTCAACCCACAACTTAACACTGGCGACGAGGATGGGATCGATGGACATCAGAGCACAGCCAGATGCGGCCAGCCTCTGAACTGAGCTGAATCACTGAGCTGAATCACAGAGCGAAATCACTGAGCGAAATCACTGGACAGAACCAATTCAGAGCTGACTGTTCCGGCTAAGAGCACTGTGTTCCATCCATCGCCCTTCACACCGGCATCGGAATCATGGCTTCACTTGTGCCTCTACCGCCGTTTGCGCCAGCCTCTGAATCATGGGACTCCTACCTCGCTCGGTTCGACTGCTACCTCCAAGCCAACGAGCTGACAGCAGTATCAAAGGATCGGAAGCGGGGCCTATTCCTCAGCCTCTGTGGGCCTGAGGTGTTTGAGACGGCCCGAGCATTGGTTGCGCCTGAAGCAGTCCAGGCAACACCATGGGACACGATCCAAGAGAAGCTCCGCAACCACTACGCACCAAAGCCGTCCAAGATTGCTGCCTGCCATGCGTTCTACCACCGGAACCAGGCAGAGGGGGAGTCAATCAACAACTACACCACCGCCCTGCGACAGGCTGCAATGCACTGTGAGTTCCGAGACTTAGACGATGCCCTGATGGATCGAATCGTCTGCGGGGTCCGGGACATCCATCTGCAACGGCGTCTCCTTGCCAAGCCAGACCTCACGCTACAGAAAGCCATTGAGGAGGCTGTGGCCTCAGAAGCTGCTGAACGCTCCGCCCAGGAGATCCGCAAGTCCAGCAGCCCGCGTCTTGCTAGGGAGCCAGTTCCGGTGCATCATGAAGAGGCCAGCAGTGATGAGGCATCCTCCAGTGAAGACGATGACGTGCACCAGACAAAGCGGGAGCGCAGAAAGTTCCAACAGAAGTCCAAGGGCCAACCGGAATGTGCCGGCTGCGGAGGCAACCATTCCCGTGCCAAGTGTCGATTCAGAGATGCCATCTGTAGGAAGTGTTCCAGAAGGGGCCACATCGCTAAGGTCTGCCGATCGGCTCCATTTGACACCCCCCCTTCATCGACTCACAAGTCCAAGTCTTCACTCCAGTCTGCCAAAGAAAGTTGTTTCGCTCTCACCAACTGCCGCTGCCCGTCTGGAACCATGATTGGCCAAACCGACTCGCCTACGCGACGCAAGCTGAACGTCACGGTGCTCATTGAAGGAGCTCCATGTGACATGGAGATCGACACCGGGTCTGCCCTGTCCATCGTGTCATGGAGCACCATCAAAAGACTGGTACCCAGAGTGTCCAAAAGGCAACTCGACTCTCACCGCGTACACCTGAGAGACTACCAGGGAAACGACATTCCCGTGGTAGGCGTTGGCCGGTTCCGGATCGCCTTCAAGGATTTTTCGGGCCTGCTCCGGTTGGTGGTGGTCGAAGGTCAGCGGCCAAGCCTTCTAGGGCTAGACTGGTTTGATGCCCTCGGCCTGGAAGTCACCGGCATCAACTGCATCTCTAACGCAGAGACTGAGGGTCTGGTCAAAGACTTTGCCGAGGTTTTCGACGGCACCTTGGGGCAATATACAGGTACGCCCATCTCCTTTAGCCTTGATCCACAAGTCGCCCCCATCAAGCTAAAGCCACGCCGGGTTCCCTTTGCTCTCAAGGCTAAGGTGGACGAACAACTGGACAAACTGATCGCCCAAGGAGTTTTGGAGCCGGTTGACCACGCCAAGTGGGAAACCCCCATCGTCACGCCTGTCAAGCCAGATGGGTCGGTGAGAATCTGCGCTGACTACAAGTGCACGATCAACAAGGCACTTCAGCAGCACGCTTATCCGGTTCCTGTTGTCCAACACCTGCTGCATTCCCTGGGTGAGGGTAAGGTCTTCGCTAAGCTGGACCTTGCCCAAGCCTATCAACAACTGCCAGTCGATGATGCCACTGCTGAAGCCCAGACGATCGTCACCCACCGGGGGGCATTCCGTTGCCGCCGGTTGCAGTTCGGGGTGAGTGTGGCTCCTGGTATCTTCCAAAGCCTTATGGAGCGTCTCCTGCAAGGGCTTCCTGGCGTGGTACCATATTTTGATGATGTCTTGGTGTCTGCAGACTCACACCAGCAGCTGTTCGAGCGCCTCCGTGCCGTGCTGACCAGGTTCCAAGAGGCCGGGCTCAAGGTAAAGAGGGAGAAGTGCCAGATCACCGTTCCACAGGTAGAGTTCCTGGGCTATCTTATCGATGCCTCCGGCCTTCACCCGACCACATCCAAGATCCACGCTATCCAGCAGGCCCCCACCCCAAAGAACAAGACGGAGTTGCAGGCGTTCCTGGGGCTGCTGAACTTTTATAACATGTTCCTGCCCCACAAAGCCACAGTGGCTGAGCCTCTTCACCGACTCCTTAGCACTAAGACGCCTTGGGCCTGGGGTCATCGGGAGACGGCGGCCTTCAACGCGGTCAAGGCTCTCCTTTCATCAGACAGTGTGCTGGTACAGTACAGTGAATCCAGGCCACTGGTCCTTGCCTGCGACGCCTCACCTTTTGGCATCGGTGCTGTCCTTAGTCACCGTTTTCCAGACGGAAGAGAAGCACCGCTCGCCTACTTTTCCAGGACGCTATCTCCGACGGAACGGAATTACAGCCAGCTTGACAAGGAGGCACTGGCACTTGTGGCTGGAGTGAAGAGGTTCCATGAATACCTCTATGGCAGGACTTTTGACCTCATCACTGACCACAAGCCACTCCTGGGCCTCCTCGCCGGTGATCGTCCAACTCCACCGGTCCTCTGGCCACGCATGCTGCGATGGACTGTTTTCCTGGCTGCCTACCACTACCGGCTCATCCATCGCCCGGGGAAATCGATGGGCCATGCCGACGCCCTCAGCCGTTGCCCTCTTCCAGCATTTGTGGAAGACCCGGCTCCAGCTTCATCGCTCCTTCTGATTGAGGATCTTCCGGCAGCGCCTGTATCGGCTGCCACTGTGGCCTCCGCATCTGCCCAGGATCGCACCATCAGCCGGGTGCTCAACTGGGTGTGGAGGGGGTGGCCACAAGGGCCTTTTGCATCAGAGTTCCAGCCCTTCGCAACCAGACAACATGAACTCTCAGCTCATCGCGGCTGTCTGCTGTGGGGAGACCGCGTCGTGATTCCCCAGGGACTCCGTCAGCGCGTCCTGAAGGCTCTGCACGTTGGCCACCCGGGAATTGTCAAAATGAAGGCGTTGGCTCGGTGTTACGTCTGGTGGCCTAATATGGACGATGCCATCACTGCCTGGGTGTCCGCCTGTCAAGCGTGCCAAGAGTCGAGGCCTGCACCACCGGCAGCTAAGGGACACACCTGGGAGACGCCAAAGACACCCTGGTCGAGGGTGCACATCGATCTGGCTGGCCCCTTTCACGGCCGGACCTCTATGGTAGTGGTGGACGCCTATTCCAAATGGCTGGAGGTCGCCCTGATGCCCTCCACCACTACCGAGGCCGTCATCCGGGTGCTGTGAGGCCTGTTTGCAACGCATGGGTGTCCTGATGTCCTTGTCTCTGACAACGGACCGCAGTTCACGTCAGGCACGTTTGAGCGGTATCTTTTGGGACTGGGCATCCGCCATGCCCTAACGGCACCCTTTCATCCATCCAGCAACGGGCAAGCGGAAAGAATGGTGCGCTCGGCAAAAGAGGCACTGGCGCGCCTGGACCGGGGAGACTGGCATGAGCGGGTCGCCGAATACTTGTTCGTGCAACACATCACCCCTCATGCGGCCACAGGGCGGAGTCCTGCTGAACTGCTTATGGGCCGCCGCCTCAGGTTACCGCTCGACTGGCTACACCCAGACTTTGCCGTGGCTGAACCCCCAGGCTGTGCCAACGCGCCACGGTCATTTTTCCCAGGAAACCAGGTCTTTGCCCAGAACTATGGGGGGGGACATTCCTTGGGTGCCAGCCACAGTAGTGGGAGTCACTGGACCTCGCTCGTACCAGGTGGCACTCAAAGACGGACACTTGTGGCGACGGCACATAGACCAGCTTAGGCGCAGGGTTGGGGACTTGGACACTACCGAGTTGCCCCCAACTGCGCTTGCGGCTCCAGAAGAGACACGTACAGATGGCGAGGCCCCACCTACACCTCCCTCGCAAACTGCCAGCGTGGAGCCGAACCAAGCCGCTTCAGAGAGTCTGCCAGACTTACCACAGACTCAGACCACTCCACTTGCGGAGGCTCCACCCACAGCAGCGGATCCAGGGGAGTTGGTTCCAACGCCACCTAGGGTCGCACCACAGCCTCAGCAAGAACTGTGTGGCCCTCCGGACTTGGCTTCCAGTCCCCGGCGGTTTGGCAGAGTTCCCAAGCACCCAACTTATTTAAAGGACTATGTTGTTGGACATGTATCACTGTTGGTCTAAGTATGGGAAATGTAACCGATATGCTTTTGTGCCTAATTGAACCATTACGTGTAGTGCTGTATATAAGGAAACCATTACGATTGTAACTAACGCCTTATCTCGGTGGGGAGGGGTGTTATGTAGTGAAGTTTCACCCTGGGCCAGCAGGGGGATACTGTATATAGTTTTCACTCAGGTCTGTAGATAGTTTTCCCTCAGGTCCACGTCAGTTATTTTAGGCGGGAACTCTGGGCTGTTGTTGTTACAATGTTGACAGCCGGCTGCCTATAAAAGCAGGCCGGCTGAGCTGTTTGCAGGCAGTTCTATTCCAGATTACAAAATAAAGAGCTACTTGGAGAAATCGCTGTGTCGTCTGCTATGTCAACCCACAACTTAACACTTCCTGTAATAAGTGTAATAATCAGGACCCCCTGATTTCTTGCTGCCAGTGACTGCGGAAGCAGCTCCTGGGATGGCAGCGGCATTGGGAAGGAGGCATGAAGACTCCTTCCCAAAGCCCACCTGATGCTTACTAGGCTTTGGGAAGAAGGTATTTGGACTCTCGGACCCTGCCAGACCCCTCCCGCCTCCTGCTCAAAGCCATGCAAGCTTCACTTGAAGAGCAGAACTTCAACAGGCAGCTTTTGTTTCTAGTCAGTGGAGGAAATGGAAGCAGCCAAGGCAGGACCAAGTGAGGAGTGTGATTTGCGTGCCTCCCAGTGGAGGAGGCCGGCAGGATGTTCCACCTCCGTTATGTCTGCTGGGACCCAGACAAGATGAACGTGCTTGCTGTTACCAGACTTCTAGAGAACTGCCCAAGTGGAATCTGCTCCTCATAACGGCCAAGAAGGTGGCTGGGAGGAGTTGCACATCAATACACCCCCCGCCCAGAATGTTCTCTCAGCATCAAGGAGTGGACAGCATGGCAGATGGCAAGGCCCTCAGGGGCGACTGAGGAGGAGGGTGGGAGAGCACAAGGAAAGGCAGTGGGGGGAGAAAAGAAAGAGAAGAGAATAAAGGCTTTTGAGGAAAACAGAAAGCAGTGACTGGGATGGTGGAGAGACAAGACAACAAGACCCCCCACTGGCTGAAGGGACCATTCTAGGCAAGTTCCACACAGCCCCAATCTGCCTCACAGAGTTGATAGATCATAGAACTGTAGAGTTGGAATAGGTGCCAAGGGTCATCTAGTCCAACCCCAAAAGAATCTCATTCTGATTTCCATCAGCAGAATGTTGGAGGGTATGGAAGGCTGCTATGACAAATGATTGAGTCCATGTAACCAGTAACCCTACAAAAGCTGTGTTCCCAATTAGGCAGAGGGAACCCTATACATGCAGTCCATGCAGATCTTCAGAGATAGGAGCTGCTACCAGAATCTCTATGACACACACAAACAAACAATCTTAGAATGGGGCTAAGACATGCTGAATTTGAAATTTTACCAGTGGATGTCTCATGAGTACAAAAAAGAGTTGCACAACATGTTGCTTTCTGCATGCTCCAGCCTCTCGTCACTTTGAGCAAAATTTCAGGGGAACTGATTTTCGGCTAAGCTTTTCATTCCTCCCTCTCATGCATGTAATGACCACCTCTGGGATCTGAATGAGCTCAGGGAAAGGACATATTTGCATGGTTCACCAGTGGGTAGGAGTAAGATCTGTGCTTTGCTGAAATACATCATAAGCCTGAGACTGTGTTGACCAAAAGCAGCAGAGAGAATTTGCAGCATCTCTGAAGGTCCCCGGTAGCCACAGTGGCTGTATGTCACCTCCAGAGGCATTAAGGCTCTGAATGCCACTCCTGGGAATTGCTGCTGTGCTCATGTCCCGCTTGCCGTCTTCCCCCTTGGCATCTGGGTCACCACTGTGAGGGCAGGAAGCTGGACTAGATGGGCTGGTCCAATAACAAAACCCAGTCTTTGGGAGCAGAGGCCAGTGGTGGAAAGAGGACAGTCAGCTATTGTGATGGTGATATTTAATCTTAAAATTAAGATTAATGACATTCTCAAAATTTGTTGTGACTTTGCTTCTAAAGGTTCTATAAAAAAGAATTACTTTGATCTAAAAGCATGAGCAGAAAGAGAAAATATCAGTGCTGTTCTGTGAAGTTCCTTGCTAATGGAAGACCACTTATGGCTGAAGTGGGAAACCTCGTGACCAGCCACACCTCCACATGATCTGCCACAAACCACACTCACCTCTCTACCACCTAATATCAGGTGTGGAATTTATGGGTATGCAGAGCATGTGCAGAATTAGGGCCCTGCGGGGCTGAGGGGCTCCCAAACCATTAGTATGCATCATTAACAGAGAGGAGAACTTTGAAACATGACTGCAAACAATGAAATGCCCTTTGGTGAATTTTAGTATTTTAGTCCATTGCTTCCATTCTTCATTTCTCTCGCTCCCCAGTTAAAGTCAGTGGAAGCTGGTCCATTAGGGTGGCTGGCACTTTGCCCTGCCAAGTGAAGTGTCAAGCAGGCAGAGCTGCAGTGTCATATTCAAAAGCAGGAACTCTGAATAATAATAATAATAATAATAATAATAATAATAATAATAATCTAACGTAGTCTGCTACGCATTGTCAAAACATCACACTTGTAAAGGAGAGCAATGTCCGTCCTCTTTCTCAGGTTTAGATCAATCTTTATGATCAGCATTAGCACTTGGGAAACTGCAGGTGCCTCAGCATTTCCCCAAAATGTTGGACTATACAAAACTCTGGTACTAGGAATAAATGCATTTTCTAAAATGAGAGGGAGAATTAAGCTTCTGATATGATACTTAGATGACATGACCACAGCTGCATAGCCTACCTAACTCACCTTTTTGCCTTTTCATAAGGTGCTAAAACCGTGCTATTCTGTTGCACAGTGGTAGGGGTTATAACAGCAGCTTTACTGCTTTCTGTGCAATATTTGAGAAATTTGATTATTGAATCTTAATTATTTAATTATTTAATTATGTTAAGCTATTCAGAAGACAGCTTGTCAACATTTTTAAATTGTTACAAAAATCTGAATTATTAATCATTTATGCTTATTATAATTAATCATGCTTAATTTGCTTATGTATTAATTGCTTGCTTCTAAGTATACTTTTTCTAAGGCATGGGACAGTCAGAGAGGGAACGGAATGCAGGCTCCGTGTAAGCAGATCACATCAAGGATGGAGCTGGCAGGACCGGCTAACAGAACAGGCTTGGTTTGCAACAAATTTGGCAGCCAGAGATGAGCTGGCACGGCAGTGCAGGACAGATAATGTGGCAAATACTCCTTTGTTTAACACCGTTTCCTTGGAATGCATTTTTGATATGTAAACTGTGATTTCTTTCTGTACCACACAGACCCTTTTTCTGACCTGAGAAGTCGGGGGTCTGTCTCTTCTTTATTCATCTGAATAAACCTGAGTTCTGCCTCTAAGGAGGCCTGACTCCCTTTCCTGGGTGGGAGGGGGGATCTGGAACACCTATGCAAGGCAAGAACAGCGTAGATTTATGCAACAGAATATACTGTATTAACTGCCTAAAAAGAGCACTCAGTGGGATGTACTCAGTATTTTAAAAACACATGTTACATTAATGCTAAAGAATAGAAAAACAAACAGAATTTTTTTTTTGGGGGGGTGTTAAAGTCCAGTTCTGTAATGAAACTAGCTAGAAGGTTTCTTGGGTTTTTTAGAAAATAGAATGCCAAGCATATAAGACGTACAAAATATACCCAAATTCATACCCTGTATTCAATCAAGAAGCAATATAACACAATATATGCCATAAATATCAAATATGCCTTTCATAATAAATTAATATGTTGTCCTGCAGGTTTTCCATGGTAATTTATACACAGCACAATATAACACAATAATATATAATTAATGACTGGAGTTGTCAAGGTTTGCTTGTACCAATAATGAAAATCCTCTCTATGTGTTATTATTTGTATTGTTTTTGTACAAGAAATAAAAGCTGCTCAAATTTTTGTTTGTTTTGTCTTCCTTTTCTCAAATGAACAATGTAAGTTAATTTAGTTTCAAGGCTTTATTTATTTATCGCACTTCCAAAACACCTTTCATTCCAATGAACCCCTGGGTGGTTTGCAGACAAATAAATACAATACAGATAAAAATATAAACCATCAATAAAGGAAGCATTTAAAACATTCTGAAAAAGTAGCAGCACATAAAGATGAAAAACATAGCAGCTGACATAAGGCCTCCTGAACCCTGAACTGCCCAAAGCCAGGGACCAGGGCTGCCCTCCAGGCTGAGGTGCTGCATTGGCTTGGAGGGAGAGGTCCCTCTGCACAGCTGCTGCCTGCAGAGTGACATGTTGGCCGCCCCGGAGTTAGGCTCATGCGTGAGAATACATGTGGCAGGGGCGAAACTAGGCTTTATTTCACCCGTGTCAAAGACCCCGTTTGCCCCTCCCCACCACACATTCGGGAGTCTCAAGGGCGCCCCTCTGGAGGCTTCACTCTGCATGAGGTCTAGGTTTTTCAGGAGCGACAATGCCATAAACCGGCTGTTTGCAAAGGGTTGTGGATCACACAGAAAGCCACACGGCAACTGGAGAATAGATGTTAACATGCTCCCAGAATCTCAGCAACTATTAGGAGAATGATTATACTGTAAAATTCTGCATTTGCTGACATATGCAAATGTTCTTCAGAGGACAGCCCCACTTAAGAGTGCACTGTAGTAAGCAGAATAGGACACTCTGTAAAAGCACTATGTGCCCTGATGGCGCTGTACAGCTAAAATGCTATATCTGAGCAGTAAATAACCATGGAAGGGAACACTTGTTGGAGCACGTCGTGGGACTTGGTATGGACTGTGCAAGCTATTTGGGCTTCTTGCTGAAATAAATCACGTGAGGGAAAACAAAGGAGGCAGACATACATGCTGAATAGTGCATTTTCGGTGGAGCAGGCTGCCCAAACTCTAAGTGGGACATTGTTTCCTCAAACAACATATTACTCATGATATATGCCAGGCAGTAGACACCAACGCAGGCTAGATTGGGGATAAATTATAGAATCATAATTAGGTGAAGGAGCTCACCTGCTGTAAACTCTGGTGATAAAGAGGGATAATCATTCTGGACAAGCGCTTTTGCTACAATATAAAGGACTGAACCAGAGAGAAAACAATGCATTATTTACTATATCAAAAACAAATGAATCCTGAGTCTCAAGGGGGAAAGTGTTCATAAAAGCTACAGGGGTGGGGGTGATTATTGAGGGCAATTTGTCATTTAAACGGGAGGGATAAAGTATACCATAAGCAAAAAATAAAAAGAGGAGAGAGAGATGGTAAGAAATGGTTGCAGTAGAAAAGCAAGCTCTTTTTAAAATTTCCTGTCCTGCAGAGCCCCCTATCTCTGGGCTTCTACTTTGGAGCTTTGGTTCTTTGATAAGCTTAAAAACATTTTCTGCAATCTGTGGTCGGTTTTCCTTCAGGTAACACATGACTCTCACCTCAAAAGCTGTTGCTCTGCCTTCCCCAAGACACAAATACATACAATTGAATGGCAAATGATTTTTTCACAGAGAACTTTGCTTTCCATTTTCTAGCTGAAGCAAAAGGCTCAGCTTGAATTTTGTCTGTCTGTGTTATTGTCCAGACTGGAGTGTGTGGGAGCCTGAAAGGAATAGCCTTGAACCTAACAGGTCACAAGCCATCATCACAGGGAGCTATTAATCTAACGTAGGCTCTAGTTGACTATAATAAAGCTATTTTAAGTTTTAGTCTGTATAAAGTGACCAATATTAGAACTAGGGGAGGGAGAATATTTCCACGGGTGGCAGTGAAGTTGCTTCAACTTTTTTTATAGTCCTTTGTTTCTACAGGTTTGTCACTATATAGAAGTTGTGTGAATAGTATTAAAATGGAAGCCCGTATGCATTAGGTTGGGGAAAGCTCAGTGCCTTAGACCAGGGATTACTCTACACATTCCAACTTTTCCCAGATGTGTGTGCCTGTGTGTGTGCCTGTTTGTTTAAAGTATATTTATGTGTTCCCCCCCCCTGCTTTTCTGCTTTAAAAAAACTGAGTAATTACAAGGGTGTGTACGGGGTAAAATAAAGGTCTTCCTATTTTCCCTGGGGAATCTAGCATCCTGGCCAACTTTTTGGGACAGGAAAGCGGGACATCTGCATGCTCTTCCTGCCACCCCCTCCTCCCAATCTGCTCTTTCTCCCACCCAGCCCGCTTGACCCACACACTCTTTCCCTCCTGATCCGCACACGCTCCCCCCGGCCCAACCTTCGTGCTTCAGCTGCCCCCTCCCACCACAGCCTTACCTTCGCCAGCTCTTTCTCCTCTACCACCACAGCTTGGCCTCAGCCTTCTTGCAGCCTTCTTGGCCTGGCTGCAGCCACTGGAAGTGGAGATGCGCTGCACTCACTCACTGGAATATGGCGACACCGGAGGTCAGTCATGGCGGTGGTGGAGCCTCTGGCTGTGGCTGCCCCACCAGAGGTGGAGAAGGGAAGGCAGCGGAGACAGGACATCACAGACTTCAAACAGATGCCGGGGTGGCTTCTGTAAATTATTTGTGTCCCACTTAATTTGGGGCAGTTGAGTGGTGTGATCTAGTTGGTCACTGTGAGAACAGGAAGCTGGACTAGATGGGCCTTTGGCCTGATCCAGAAGGTTCTTTTGTCTTTGTGCAGTGGCAGAAGGCCAGGGGCAGAGCAAGCAAGAGACAGAGTCCAAGTGTGGCTCCTGTTGGCAACAAATGCAAATACACAGAACACCAACAAATGCAGCACCATCACAAGCTGTGTAATGCAAGAGTTACTGCGTCTAACAGAAATGTAACCTCTTTTCAAGACATTTAACTTGGAGAAAGGGTAGACACAGACCCAGCCCACCCCTGAGGCAAGGTGAGATGACCTCCTCAGGTGGCAGGATCCATAGGGGCAGCACATCCAGTCTCCAAGTAATGTATCACCCCCTGCTGCCACCACAGCAACAGTGGCAGTGCGCTCATTGGAGACAGGATCTGCCACCTCCTCAGCAGCCCCCTACCCCACGGCTGCCACTTCAGTAGCCTCTTGGCAGATAGGAGGCACTGCTCATCTCCTCCCTCCCTTGTTCTGGATGAGGATATTTATCGCCCCCTGCCTTCTTCTTGATGTAGAACGTCACTCACCCTTTCTTCTCTGGAGGGGTGGCAGGGCCCTTTTTTGGTTCACCTCAAGTGCCAAAACGTCTTGGACATGCCAGGCTAGGCATGACAGTGGCAAACATTTTCTTTTCATGTGTCTGCCTCACTGATATATAGAGCAGACGTCTGTCTCTATAAGTAAGAGGAGAACACAGGATGGATGCACTGAACCCTGGATCTGTCTCCCCTATTTACCTCCCTCTCGTTCTGCTGCTCCAGGTGCCCCTTTCCATGTCAACACTGGAGCTTGCCATCAGCTCAGTGCATGTAATTGGGGTTCTATGTGTTGTCAGCTGCCCAGAGTGGCTGAGATGGGCAGAGTATTATTATTATTATTATTATTATTATTATTATTATTATTATTACAGGGAGCCTCCATGAATACAAAGGCTCCCCTTTGCAGAAATTTGCCTTCCAAGGGTTGGAGGGTGATACGAATGGCAACCGCAGAGTAGAGTTAGAGCCTTCAGCTCTTGTTCCTCTCCCTGCCTCCCTATGTTTATTTTAACCTAATTGTAATGTCTGAAAAGAGCTTATAAGAGAGTCGTTTTCAGTTTTGCTCTGTATCTAGTAGCCAATATTAGAATAGTAGGGAAGAGTGGTGTGCGAGAATGCAGGAACATGTCAGGTTCAGCATCTCTCTCCAGCACAACATTCCCCTGTGAGAGAGACTCTCTCTACCCCCACTTTATATGTGAATGGGCAGAGACACAGGCATTACAGCCAACGTCACATCTAGTCTGGCCCTTGCAGAAGTGGAAACCTATAGCATGCAATTGTTATAATTAGTACATTATATCACAACTTGCATACTGCTTGTCAAAACCAGAGGTACCCCACCACCACCAATGAGCTCATACTCAAAAGGTTATGATGAAAGAATACAAGAAAATAACATAACATTCTCATCTAAGATCACATTTAAATAAGAAATTGAAAATTTGAAAGCTAATAGAGCAGCATGAGAAGCAAACATACAAACATCCCTGGCAATTTGTAAGCATAAAAAAGACTAGATGGAGCTGAACTCTGCATCTGATTCCAGGCTGTGCTTAATGCTAACATGGTATTCCAAGGCACAAGTAATCACCATTGACTTAAATGGGGCAAAGCAAGGGTGCATTTGTTTAGCTGTGTCTGAAGAGATGAAAGTTTTGCACACAGCCCTGCCTCCAGCAAAGAGCTGAGGTTTTGCATTAAGTTTCTCCCTTTTCTTTGTTTGAGTAAATGTGTACTATTATGTATCCATCTTTGCTGTGGCTCTAGAAATCTATAGTTAGTACAACCTGCTAGAAAAGCAAAAGGTCTCTTTCTCTTCATCAGTGTCAAGGGCAAGTAGTGACCCCCAAACCCAAAGATTAAGTCCTAATGCTTTTATTTGTTGTCTCCTTTGAGCTTGAGAAGCACGGCAGCCTGTTCTGACTGGCCTATGTCAGCTGCACAGCGCATGAGAGTCCAGAGGGACATATGTTCAATATGTGACATATGTTGAAAGTCAACCATTAACATTTCAGACTGAATCTCCATAACTTATCTTTAGCTTCATTAGCATTAGCCTTTAGCTCATCGTATTTAATTCATGCTTAATTATGTTTCAAAGAACCAGCTAGTTAACCCTGTTTTCCTTCTGAAGCCCTAACAGTTGAATTTACTGCTGCTTATGCAGGAATATTAAATGCATTTTATTGCCAAATCAATCCTTGTTAGGAATGGGGAAAGTTGTGGCACTGGAGAAGAAATGGAATACATGAAACATATTTTCCTTGCAAAGTGCCTGTTCTTCATTATAGCATCATCCACAGTAACACAGGTCCTTCAAATTCTGGTTGAACAGGAAATGCTTGTTATAGTTGTGCTAACGGCTGCGTACAATGGGTTAAGGAATTATAATAGCTTTCTAATAATGAAACAAAAATGAAACACAAGCTTTTGGCTGCAACTCTAAGCACTCTTTCATGGGAAGGAGTCCCTCAAAATTCAATGGGACTTACAAGTGAATAAACACCATTAGTATTGTTGGACCATTTCGTATATTATCAGTTTAGCATTCCTAAACAAATCCCAATGAAGTGTGATAAAAGCAACACATGCTGAGCTACAAAGCAAGTACATTAAAGTATTTAGGCTTGAATTATTTTCAAAAGAGAAATATACAGATAGCAATTCATAGGGAAATATACCTTTTCTTTATAACAAGCAATTTCCTTATTTTGGACCAAATATTATGTCCCATCAGTGCTCTCTCCTATATAGAAATTCCCAAAGGCAAGTGTTCCAATTTTTGTCTGAACCCCAGCCCACCCCCTTCCTCACACCAAAGATCATATGAAGCACCCTACAACAACACTCCACACATCATACAGTGAAATGCCAACTTGGAGATGTTTGTCAGCTGCATAAACACCCTCCCTTCCCCAGGCTGTTGCCCAGAGCGGGGGGGGGGGGGGGGGGCAGGGGGAGAGAAGACAGAGACACCTAAAAATAAGGTAGCTGTTTCTGCATACCTGAAACTCTATAGGTAAGCAAATCTCTAAATTAGAAAAAGGGAAAAAATGGAACTCTTAAAATAACCCAAATAAGTACTTGAGATCTTCTGGGACTCGCCAAATGTTAATGACAGTTGAACTAAAGCATCACAGAAAAGCATCCCTGTTGCCTGCAGGTAGAACTTCCTAGTTCACTTAGATCAAGGATGAGGAAGCAGTGACTCTCCAGATGTTGTTGATCTCCAGCTCTCATCACCCCCAGCCAGCATGACCAATAGAGACAATGGAAGTGGTAGTCCAACAACATCTGGAAGGTCACAGGCTAGCCCCTCTTCCTTTACAACCTGAGGACGGCAGCTGAGAGACAATTACCGGTACTTATGTCAGCCCAACAGCAAATTCCCTGGTTAATATTGCAGTTAGATGTGGAGATGGCTTAGATTTCTAGCCAAAAATCCTCTGTACAAAATTCCCCTCAGGTTACAGCAAAGGCCATTCTACTTAACTTTTCCTCCTAGCCCCAATCCAGTTCTCAATTGCATGAGTGCCTGATAGCTCACAGCAACCTGGAAAAAAGCATTGGGGTTGGGAGAGTGCATGCCATGAAGCAAAAAGCAAAAGGTTCTCCTCACTTATATAAAACAATAAAGTGATCTGTTTCTGGGCTGGCAGCCAGCCCTGGTCCTATGTGCTTTCAGTGGGGAAAGTCTTAAGGGCATAGGGAGAAAAAATTGTTCCAGAATGGCTAGTCTTGAACTGGAGTCTTCTTTGTTAGGGGATCACATTAAATAGTACATTAGGCTAAGGGACCCACCACTGATGCCACATTGAACCCTTTAACAACAGCAACACACACAACCACACAACTATACTGCACTGATGGCCACCATCTTTGCTTCTGGTGTGGGTGGGTGGGTGACAGTTGCCACAGAAACATGATGGGCTGAATGGCCTGTCTTAAGAGGCTGAATTCTCATAGACAGGTGCTATGAGTGGGTGGTTCTCATGTTTGGGAATTTGATATATGGCCTGCTCCGGGAGGGTTTCCACTCCCCCTGAAGCAACTGCCTGTATTTCAATCTGTCCCTGGAGTTCCAAGGGGCCTCTGTAGCTAGAAGTACTTGTGCCAAGCTTAGAATGGTTCACCAGCTATGGCTGTTTCTGGACTAGGATAGTTGGGTCTTAGGAGTCAGTACATACTCTAATGACCTCCCCTCTGAGCACTACCACCACTGCTGTCTTTCGAAGTCTCTCTCTCTCTCTCTCTCTCTCTCTCTCTCTCTCTCTCTGCTTTTTGGCAGGTTCTTATATGTTGTCCTCTCTTGTCCCAAGAGCTGGAGCGCCTCTGAACTACTAGAATGTGATCTATGGGGGGGGGGTGCCTTGAAGACTGCCTAGAAACTGCCACCAGCTTGGTGAGTGGAACAGCCCAACTGAACTTTGCTGCCCATGAGCTACTGGACCCAATTCAAGGGATTAGTACTAGCATATAAAGCCCCAATAAATTGTCTCGTCCAGGATCAACCATCCTGAGCCTTAGGATCAGCAACGGAGGTCCTGCCGATGGTTCCGCTGCTGGGTGTTGCTTGACTCATGACAGGGTCTACTCAGTAGCATTTCCCCACTTCTGAAATGCCATCCAGTGCTTTCAATGGGGCATCTGCATGGCCCAACCCTGCCATTGCTCAAGCCCCACCAGTATCAGGAATGTGCCTCCCCCAGATGCACTGCTAATAGAGCCCAGCTGTATTTTTATGCTGTGAACCACCCTGAGATCTTTGGATGAAGGGTGGTATACGAAGTACCGTAAGTAAGTGAGTAAATTAAAGCACTTTCCTCATGTCCACATGATTTCGTTTGTTCCTCAGGTGTGCTGTCCTTACAGAATAAAGCACAATTGGCTGGCCTTGGTAGGTTTTACTCAGAAGTAACTCCCTTAAAATAAATGAAGTTTCCTTTCTACTGAGAACAAATTGTGATATTGCAGGCTCCCCGCCCCCCGCCCCCCGGTTTTCCATGTGCTGCACACAGTCACAACTGCTCTGCTTATCAGCACTGGGGTGATATTTATGCAGAAAACAGTATTTGCTTGTTAGTATTTATTGGGGGTGGCAAACTTTTTGTTTGGGTATTTTGCTGTAAATATCTGGACTGTGAAATTGCCCTTAAACAAGGCGGCTGCTTTTCTTTCTTCACATGAACTGAGAATGACATTAAATATGGAGAGCCATTAAATGGATCAAGCCAATGGCCAGTTAGTCCAACCTTCTGTTCTCAAAGGGGCCACCAGATTTGTTTTTTGCATTTTATAAAATGCATTTGTTAGCTGCTTATCCAAGGCTCAAGGCAGCTTACATAATTAAAAGCTAATATCATACTGGGGAGGGGGACGGGTACAGAAAAACACCACAGCAAAGGAAATGAACCTGTCACACCAAATGCCAGATGGAAGAAAGGTACTCTTCGTGAGGTATATCCAGCCTCATATACCCAAAATAATTAACTTTAACTAATGCATGAAGGGGTTAAACCATACAGTAAGCCGTCCTGCCAGGCTTAGCTAGGTCACACACCCTCAACTGGGGAGGAAGGGTTACTAAACTCCTTGGTCTCCCACTTTCCACCATCTTTGCACCATGTGAACCCTTCCAGTAAGGAGGTCTGATCTAGATGTTCCAAGCTTAGACTGCGTGGCTTTAGCAAGCCATCTTTGTGTTTCTATACAAATAATTTAGAATCTCTTACAATTTTTGAAATTAGGTTCTTCTGCATGTCTTTTCTTGCTGCTGCATGGGGCAGCACATGAATCTGACCTTTGAAGAATTTGTAAGCAAACCACTTTTAACTTTTTAATGTGGTCTCTTTCTATGCTAAGGGGAAGTGGGTAACTTTGGAAGAAACTTAGAAGAGGATATTTTAAGGGTCTAACAGCCTTTATTTCCATGTTTTACTTTGCTGCATGTCTTGTGATTTTAAATCTCTGTTGAGTCTCTCTCAACAAAGAGTACTTGCCCCAAACCTGGATCTAGACATCCAGGGAATTCTCTTTTTATTCTTTAATCAAATTTTGAAAAAACCAACACTCTGACCCTTGGGGGAGAGTTAATGCACTAAAAATACAAGATAATTCAAACCAGAGAGATGGGCCTAATATTCTGGGATTTTTTTTAAAATTATTTTTTTAAAGGAGCTGGGATAGAGTAAAAATACTCAGTGAGTTTGACTTGTCTCCAGACTGGCACTAGTTTGTGAGAGGGTTTGAAGCACATACTGCAAATTCAGGTTTGCACAATTGAAGTGCTCTGATGCCTGAGTGTAACACATCCACTTAAAAGAAAACAATTTGACTTCTTGCCGCTTGGAAAGTGACAGGGAAATACATTGAAGAATGTGTGTGAATGAGTGATCAATAGGACGACTTATTAACACTCAGCAATCAGATGGGAACAAATGCTTGTTTTTGTCTTGTAGCTTCCCCACAATCAAATCAGAATGAATGCTCAGTAAAGTAATCTAACCTCCACAGTAAGCTTTGTGAAAGCAAATAAGGATGAATATTCAATAAATAGGATATCTGGAAGAGCTCTAAATATTTCATGATTGAATAGTTCTAGGTTTTGGTTTGCATTTTGTTTTTGTTATTTATCTTCTCTGCATAAGCAAGAAGGGGAAGATGGATCACTATTTAGGCAGTTGCTCCTGTACAAGCTGGGCACAGCTTAACTTTTAAAACGAAAGGCTACAACATTAAGTACTTTCACATTAAAGGCAAACCCTGCTGAAATAAACAGGACTTACTTCCAAATAAGCATGATTAGGGTTGTGTAGTTGTTAAGTGGCACATCCATTTGCATGCAAGAGTGAATGAAAGCAGGAGCAAGCAGCAACAGCAGCATGCAAAAGTATTGTTTTTATTTTCCTGCAGATGCTGCTTAGCAAAGCCGACTTTGTCTGCAACCCTCCAGCATCCTCTGCCTGCTTATGCCCACACCCACAGGGGAATCACAAACACCACCTGTGAAAAACGGAAGGCACCTAGCGCTGGAACAAAAACAGGAGCGCGTGCCAATTATTTCCCTGCCAGCTTGGTTACACTGGCCACAGAACCCATTTATTTTGCCAGGTTAAAAGAGAACCTGCTGTAGGATTTTACACAAGCTCAGTGAAATAATTAGTAATTGCAGTCTTGTCAAGCCCCAGCTGGGCAGAAAACATTTTGATCCTGAACCTGCTTGATCTGAAGTATCAAACACTGCCCTGCTCTTCCTCCACTTATCAATTCAGTGAGTGCACCACTCAGAGAAACCTACTTTGCATCCATCTTCCCGGCTTATCATTAGAATTCCCACTTGTATTTTTTAATGTATGTTTTAGGTTGGCTTAAAAGGCATCAACTAAAGGAGCCAACAGTGCTCATGGCACCCAGGTGTGACACGTGCAGGTTCATTAGCAGCTGCTCCACCAAAGAGGCAACATGATGCTTTGCAAAAGAATCTAAATTCTAGGTCATAGTTTTGCATTTAGAAATGCTAAATTATGTAAATTTGCGTTGTTTTGCAAAAAAAAGAAAAGAAGAAAAAGAGGCAACCTAAACCAATTTTTGTAATTTATTCAGTGCATGGGGAGAGGCTAGGTGCAATGATAAGCAAAGATATACTTATGGAGAAATTTCTGGAACCACAGTGGGATACTGGCTCCACCCAAGGCATGATGGATAACAGCAAAAATCGGGGGAAAGAAAGACATAACCTCTTACAAGGACAGGAAAAAACACCATCAATAGAATAACTGTCACACACAGGAACAACAAGGATATAGATTCAGGTAGGTAGCTGTGTTGGTCTGACGCCGTCGAAATAAATAAAAAATTGTCCGGTGGGGTGGGAATCCAATGAGACAAGAATCTATTATCTCTATTCAGACTATGGGGAGACCTGGTCTGAATAGAGATATTGGATTCTTGTCTCATTACATACCCTAAAGCTATTTTTTGTCATCTGCATACTATCCCTTGCTTTTTCCTGTAGGACTAATGCAGTTGTTAACAGGTTTACCATACCATTGAGTCAATCACCTATCTCCTACTACCCTTCTGAGAAAAACTCCACCCCACCATCCCACTATATATAAGGGTCTGGTGACTTCTGTTTCAGGGTATCTGAAGAAGTGTGCAAGCACACAAAAGTTTATACCCAGAACAAACTTAGCTGGTCTCGAATGTGCTACTGGACAATTTTTTATTTCAACGAGGATATAGTTTGAGTTCCTCACTTGTGGTTTTATAAATCAATTAATGTGTCAACACAAATAGGAATTATTCATATTGCAGTTGTTGTATAAGGGAATATTATGATGACTGGAATGTAATGGAAATTAATAAGATTTTGGAACGCAGAAATAAAGCAAATAATCAAACCATCAGTTCTAGTGTGCCCACTTTATCTAAATTATATAATTCGGTATTTGAATAATTGGTATTAATAACTGTATTATAAATTGGTATTGTTATAATGAGGCTATTATTGGAATGTAATTGAAAACTTAAAAAAAAAAAATATTATCCAAGAAGCAAATATATACTCATCCTCCTGAACATGTGTTCAGTTTTGGGATCTCACCAGCCATTGTTCATACTTTTTCAAGCAAAGGACTAGAAACTTATGTTTATTTCAAATAAAATCTGTTTTAAAAAAAACAGGTTCTTTGGAAACTGAACAAGTGTTTATTGTAAAATACTATTATCCTGGCATATCCTTGTGGAGTTCAACGTGGTTACAACAAATCATAGGATACTGTGAAGACCAAAACAGAAAAGGAAATGAAACCAACAAGAATACCAAGATACAAATAAAAACCAGAGCGTAAAACTATCAGAATTAGATGCCAATTCTGGCAAAACCAAGCAGTGCTTTCCAGCCTTTAAAGGCCAAAATAACCCTTCAGTGGTCAGCCAACAGACTCCTCCTTGGACCGGGAGTGACAGAGTCCAGTGACCAGTGCTGCTTTATCCCAGGCCAGAGGGGTCTCCTGGACTGGACCTGGGTGCCCCCTCTCACTACAGCCACATCGCCACTATTCTCATGCTTGCCTCTTAGGCAGAGCGAAGGCAATGGTTCAGAGACCCCTGACTTGCCCAGCCTTTTCCATTGGTTGGGGTTGGCCATTGTTTCAAAGTCCAACCAAACTGCATGGACTTGCGGGGGAAAGGGTATCAGCTAGGTGGCAGCCCTAGGCAAAGCATCTCACGGATCACGTGCATGACCCTAAAAACAAGTAGCATAGGAGCAATTTAAAATGGCTATCACTAATAGCCTCTTCCAAGTACAATTTAAAATTCATTACAACAGCTCCATTCTTTGGCAGCAACCAAGCATGGCAATAGTTCCACCCTCCTTTTTATTACTCCTCTTGGGAAATAAAAGGCCACCTTGATGCTAGTAACTTATTGATCACTTTCTGCTACTGGCACAACTAAAAATAAAAAGGAAGGTGGGTTGCTTCCTTTAGAAGCAATTTTCAGTGGAAAAATATAAAATTAAAGATACTAAGCATAGAAAACCCATAAACTTCCACCTAAATAAGCAGTACAGAGGAGCAGATGTTTTGAGATTTCCCAGGCAAATGGCACGGTGTTATAGGCCAATCAATACTGTTAATGCTAATTGTAATGTACTGTTGTCAAAATGGCACTTTATCTTAAAGCTAATTCCTGATTTATACAGTTTCCCATAAAAGTAGCTTGTTCCCTGCTAATGAGAAACTGGCGTCACTAAAACATTGTGCTCTGAATATTTGAAAGCAAAATCTGAAGTTTCTTTGTGGAAGAGGCAGAAATGAACTTATAGAACTCACTTGCCAGTTGTTCTCGCTTATGATCATCTTGTTCTATTATACAGGCAATAATAACAAGAACAACAACAACAATAAATAATGTGATTTGGCATATTAGAGGTTAAGGTATTGTAGCATGTACTTGCATGGGCCATGATAGCTTATTTATTTATTAAAAACATTTCTACCCACCTTTCACTGAATGAATAATCCCAGGGCAGGGAATGTTAAAACCAGCAAAACATTTTCACAAGTAAAGCAACTTCAAGAGGGCAAGTGAAGACAATGAGGTAAAGCAGCAGGTAAAACAAACCAAGTGGCAACTTAAACAACCTGGGTGATTAGAAGCGTCTTTTGGCTGGTTCCAAAAATATAACAAAGTTGGTGGAAACTGTTCTGGAAGGGAGGACATGTTGAAGCAGATCAGGATGTGTGGATGTAAGAAGGCATTGACTTCTGTTCCGCCCTGTATTTATTGCATGCTGTGCTGCTTCCATTCTGCTATAGTTCGGCTTCCAACAAATGTTATTCATTTCTCTCTGTCTGCAGTGGTGAAACTTTATGTAATTACAGTTATGTTATCATTGCATTTTTGCACATCATTGATTTCAATGCAAAAGAATCATAGAATCATAGAATCATAGAGTTGGAAGAGACCACAAGGGCCATCGAGTCCAACCCCCTGCCAAGCAGGAAACACCATCAGAGCACTCCTGACATATGGTTGTCAAGCCTCTGCTTAAAGACCTCCAAAGAAGGAGACTCCACCACACTCAGTGGCTGCAAATGGTAGGGGGGGATCATCAGTTGCATACTGTTATGTATCAGTTCTTCGTAGGCAATCACTCACAGCCTAGTAAGATTGTCATGATGACTGGTAGATTCTTATCTGCTGCAGCCTTCATCCGCCTTCACAGCTGTTGTAACATACCACTTGTTATCTTCCACCTGTTCTGCCATTGAGGATTTCTTGGATCATTCTTTGTCTAGCTCCTTCCCTTTGACCTTACTGCCTTGGGTGACCCTGCTGGGAGTACAAGATTCCTGCCGGCTTTGCTCACAAGGGTCATAGAAATGTGCACGCCCAGTGCTGAGCAGGTCCAAAAAAATAAAAAAGCCATTTCGCATATGCACTAATCACATACATATACACATCACATCACAAACTCTCCCCAATCCTCCGCAATTAGGCTTTTAAAAATCTCCACATTTTTCAAGTCCAATTGTGTGTGTTTGATCTCCCCCAAGGTCCTCCACTGCAGCAGTTAAGCTTGAATGCAGCCTCCTGTTGGCACTAACAGAGCAGTGGGATATATTCACGTGGGTCAGCGAGAGAGATCTCATGGGGTGTACAAGCCCCTTTGTCCCCAGTTGTGATATCCTCCAAACAACAATGCCTGTACCACAATTAGGCTTGAAAAAAATGCCCAGAAGGCTGTTTTCAAACACAATTGCATGGGGTGGGGGGCAGCACATGAGGAGGGCTTGACCTTCTCTCCCAGAGCGACCATGCTGTGATTTTACTTGAACAAGACATCCTATTGTGGTTTCTTTCAAACCTAAATCATGTGCAAGGCAATGGGATGAAGGCGGAACTCTGGGCCACATCCTGCCTGTGGGCTGACAATTCTCCACCCCAAAGACACACCTGTCAGGAATGGCTAATACTACAGAGCTTACAGTGTGGTGATCTGTACTCACAACAGTTGCAAAAGCAGCACAGATGACCAATTATTTGTGAGGGAAATATCTGCCAACTTTCAAAGGATTATATGCATAATATTTCAGTCAGCCCACGAGAAGCCTTTTCAAGTCTTGGCTCTGCTGGCCTCTCTCCTCTCTTCATCCTTACTCTTCAACATTGTGTCAAACCATATGGGGACAAAATTTAATATAATTTGGAACACTACCACTTCCTAGTCCAGCTTTGGCTTGGCAATTTTTACATGCTTCTAATAAATTACTTAACTTAATAGAGTCTGGCATTGCCAGATCATGTACTTATGAGAAAGGACTTGCATTTTTTGTTTCTATCCCAAACACAATGTTAAAAAATTAAATCACAATTGGGTGGTTACAGATGCCCACATGATTTACAGACAGATTGGATCACTTTTCTTCAATCTCAAGATCATTCCAGAATGATTGATACTACCATGTTCTTCAGCAGGTAATTTACATTAGTGAAAGAGGTGCAAAATGTGTCTATGTGGTTTTCAAAGTGATCACGAACATCCCAATTAGCATCAGCACCACCCTAGAGCCAAACATAATTTGTTCCAAATAATTCTCTCCCAAATTCTCCCCCAGAAAGTTTGACACCAAACGTACTTCATGCACTTCAAATGGATGAATATTTGTACTTTGCATCCCACAGTATTTTATTTTAATATTGGATAGTTTGTAATGGCACCATGTAATAATGTTAGATGGCTGGTACACAGTGCTTTTGAAATAGTTAAACTGTGTTTGAATTGAATTTAGTATTGTATAATATTTGATAGGCAACAACTTGTGATATTTCATGCCTGATCAAGAGATGCAGACAAATCTAAAGCATTCTAGTTCAGATGTAAAGTGTCACTTTCAACATATGTCTTTAGATTTTCCTATTCAAAAAACTGAATGACAAGATGGGCACTTTCACCAACTTCCAGTCCTTTGTTCATCTATATCCACAAGTTATGCTAAGAGGGGCAAAGCAGATTATTAAACCTGAGTGGGCATGGTAAGATCATCTTGTGGGTGACCACCCTGAATTATTATTTATTTATTCTTTACAAAAGAGAACTTCACAAGGCAGGGAAA
Organism: Podarcis cretensis; assembly: GCF_951804945.1. NCBI lineage: Eukaryota > Metazoa > Chordata > Lepidosauria > Squamata > Lacertidae > Podarcis > Podarcis cretensis. The sequence continues at coordinate 104,186,350 of NC_137173.1, read as the reverse complement.
AGTATCACGCTATCTTTCCTGTCCATGTCATGTTCCCCTTTTTAATTCTCACACCGTTTCATGGCACTATTCTTAGTTACAATCTGGCTGCCCATTGGACAAAGGAACAAGCTGCTATAGAAGAGGCTTCTCTGCAAAGAAAAGAACTGGTCTTTTTTGCTGGTGAATTCTCTCTTTAATTAAAGTGGAACTCCGGATAATTGTTCTGTAGGTGAGATGTCTGCTCATCTCATGCCAACACCTGGCAGCTTCCTCAGCCATCTTCCTCTCTTTCTCTTTTCAATACTTTCCCCAAAGAAAAATGGCTTTGAAAGCCAAAAGGCATATTCATTATAGCTACATTTTAAAAAAGCAAAATTGAAATAGTACATTCTCTTTGTCCTGTGGAACTCAGAGACTGCACCAGCAGCCTGCCATTATCAAGGCAATGCACTGAGCAATGGCAAATAATTTTTTCATTGTTCATGTGGGCTCAAATACAGTACATGAGATAGTTTATAAAATATGCATGGGCTCCACACACAGACTACAGTTATAAGTTCACCTCAGTGGAAAGGTGAAAGACGTTTCATGTACATTGCAAGGGTCCAGAACTGATGGCCCAGGAGCCCCCTAACTGGCGCTGTCTCCCCACATGCAAACCTAGAGGCAAGAAGAGATGCAGGCAAAATGGAAGCTATGGCTCTCCATCAAGTGTCATATTGCCTGTAGACACCAGTTCTCAACTGCCACGCTTTCCCAGGATCAGAAGATGGAAATCAGAAATAGATCTGGGTGTCATCAGCATACAAGGTTCATCCACCCTAGTCCAAATCTATGGATGATTTCCCTCAGTAGAGACACCTGCTGCGTCTCATGTCCTGTGGTTTGCCATGTCATGAGAGTTGGGTCCTTGCAGCACTTGGCCCAGCTCAGGCCATGAGATGCAGCAGATGTCTCACAACATCACTTTATGGGGGTCTGTCTACCACATAGCACTGAATCCCCCTTACAGTGATACATACACATTCTATCCAGGCTAGACTGGGCTTGAAAAGGACAACTCTTCTAAAAAGGGGTGTAGCCCCTCAAATAGATGGTTACCCATACTTCCTTCCAAGTGCAATATGATATGACTATCTGGCTCCAGCCAGAAGCCGCATTTTGAACCAGCTGAAGTTTCTGAGTCATCATCAAAGGCAGCCCCACAAAGCGTGCATTATAGTAGTTTACTCTAGATGTACATTGTGCATGCATCCCTTTTACCAGCTGCACTTGGTACAACTCTGACCATGCCTGGACCGGGAGACCTTGACCACAAGAGGTCAGGCTTAGGTGACTTTCAGGATTGGGTTACTGCAATGTACCCTTCAGTGGGGCTTCCCTTCTGCTTCATTTGAAACTATAGGTAGTATAGAATGCTGCAGCACAGTTGCTGAGAGGGGTGAGACCCTGACAGCATAGAACACCTCTGGTCATGATCTGCACCTTAATAGCTCGGGACCAGCTTACTTGCAGCTTTGCCTTGCCCCAGATGTGCCTAGCTGATTGTTTTAATTTGAAGACCCCCCCCCCCCCAGTTGTAACAAATATTTTAATGTGGCAGCCCTTAGAATTCCCTGAATATTGGCACCAGGAAGGCACCTTTGTTGTTCTCTGCTTGGTGCCTGCTTAAGACATCTTTGTTTCGGCAAGGCTATCCAGACCTGTAGATGTTGGTGCGTTTCAATATTTTATTGTTAATTTTAATTATGTTTAATCTTTAAACTGTTTTTGATGACAACTTTAATATTTCTTGTAAACCACTTGGAGGTTTTATTGCAATCAAGCAGCATACGTAGGGTCACAACTTGCATGGCCACCCTAAGCTGGCAGAAGAAGACACTCCTGGGCAGTGCCACCCCTTGTGCATCCACAGGTGCCAAGTCCTGAAGAACCCCCAAACTGTGAACTTGGTTCTTTAGAGGGAGTGCAATCCTATTCAAAACTAGTTGCACCCCTTTACTCAAATCAGCTGGTTTCCCTACCCATAGCACCCACATTGCATCCTCCTTTAGGCACCATTCAAGATTTCTGCAGCCCGCCTGAGATGTGTAGATGGAAAACAGACGGAGCTGCATTTCATCAGTATATTGCTGACACTTCAGCCCAAACCTCTGGGTGACTTCCTTCAGCAAATTCATGCAGAATAGATGTTTAAAAAGAATTTACGAGAAGATGGACTCTGTGGCACCACATCTGCCAAAGGCCATTTTCTTCTACTTGGCAAACACCACTGTTCACAAAGACTTGGATTCTGCAACTGTTTAATCAACTTTGTAGCAAAAAGAGAAGAAGCTAAGGAATCATCTGCCACCAACACAATGAAAATAAGAAGGAACTGGCAGGCAGTAAATTGAAAAGCCCTGCAAACATGGTATTCTCCAGCTGCAGTTAATTATAATCTATTAGTCTGATAAGTTAAGATAACTTGCTCTCTTTTCATGGCAGAGGCAGCCCAGATGTTGTCAGCAGAGCTTGATGTATCAGAGACAGGGAGCCTGTGGCCCTTCAGAAGACGTTGGATAACAATTGCTATCAGCCCTAACCAGCAGGAACAACAGTCAGGGATAACACTACGAGTTGTAGTCCAGCAAGATTTTGAGAGCCGCCTGTGATGAAGCAATAGTGAAAGGCTCCCGCACAATTTCTGGAGCTTAGCTTCAATCAATCAAGAGTTGCAGCCTAGAGTTGAATCCTTGCCATATATATGTGCTTAGGACTAGACTTGGCTCCCCTCCCCCAACTGTGATAACAACATCTTTGCTCACAGTAGTGGAAAACTGTTGAAAGGGTGGTATCTTCTAAACTCCAGATGCATACTGTGGCTGCCAGCCATCTTCCACTGACCATCTGTCCCTGTTAAGAAAAGCCACAGTCAATAACCCCTTCTGCATCCATTTGGATCTAGAAACTTGGTTATTAGTACCTGAGTGTCCTGCCAAAATTCTAGTCCATTAAAATCATTCAAAAAGTGTTGCCAAACCAATCAATTCTTCCTCGTATCCAGTGATCCATCCTTTTATAGCAGAGCTTCTTACATGGGGGGCGCCTGGCCATCGTGGAATCTGTCCTCTTGACACACTTGTTGAGAGAGGAGCGTAAGATTAAGGTCTCCTCTGAGTAAACAGGCTTTGGCTGCAACAGAAAATGGGACTGCTGACTGTTCAGATGACCACTGTAGCTGCATGTTTAGCAGCAGCTTGAACTGCAGGCATTAGCTCATATTTATCTCTGTCCTGAGAGATAAACTCACCTGCTGATTTTTGTACATTAAGCTGCTGTTAAAGGCATAAGAGCAGGCTAGGCTACTTTTTTCTAGTAATTTGGCAAGCTTAATAGAGAAGTGGCTGGAATGTGTCAGAGGCTGCAAAAGTGGACCAATCATATACAAGGTTTATTTGCTCTGACCATTCCCCCCCCCCTGTGGTGTGTTTGATTCAGTTCATATGTGACAATGGTTTCATGCATAGAGCGTACAAATGTCAATTTCCAAAGCAAAGTTTGTCAGCTAAGCCTGTAATTTCCATTTAGATTTGTTTCATTTTTCAGAGCATGGAAGCTACAGAGCGGAGAATCTCTTGGCTTGTAAAGTCCCTTTTCAAATAACAGCAACTGCATTCTGAGGGCTGCTTCACACATTACATTTTTCACTACACTGAGGTAAACAAGCGTAGAAAAACGAATCTCTTCCATCATTTGAAATGCAATGCAAAGCTTCTTTTTGTCAAAGCATCAGTCAATGGGAACCGGTCCAATCCCATTAACCAATTGCCCACATGTCACACAATTAATCTTCTACAGTGATTTTGAATCAATTCTTTTGCCACCTCTACATTATTCTTTGCAAGCCTTCTGGAAAAAAACCTTGTCCCGTTTTGTCAGTTTTTGCCTATGCGGCTGCTACAGAATCAGGAAGTGAGATACCTGTGAATGAATTTTATAGATCTTTCAGCTGAGAAAGATCTTTCAGCTGAGAAAGAACTTTTCCTCAGGTCACACAAACTGTTTTCAAGTAATCCAAATATACACCTATATTGTAACATTATAAACAGGAACAAAATTGGAAAATTGTGTGGACAGGCCGAGGTTTTGTCTGCAATGAAAAATAAGAGAGGAGAGAAAGCCTGGTTGCACGGCTACCTCCTAGCCCAACTGTTTCCTTGAATCTAGGCCTAAAGCTTTAAGAACACTGGAATAACTTTCTTTCCCTCAAGAATTCTGGACACTGAGTAGGGTTACCATGTTCTGAAGAGCAAAAACAAGGACACGTTTGCTGACTTCTACCTTTAACTATGGATTGCTATTACAACTCTCATTCTAAATATCCCTACTATATGTAGGCTATAGAACATGGATAGGCAAACTAAGGCCCGGGGGCCAGATCCGGCCCAATCGCCTTCCCAATCCGGCCCGCGGACGGCCCAGGAATCAGTGTGTTTTTACATGAATGGAATGTGTGCTTTTATTCAAAATGCACCTCTGCGTTATTTGTGGGACATAGGAATTCGTTCATTCCCCCCGCCCACAGTATAGTCCGCCCCCCCACAAGGTCTGAGGGACAGTGGACTGGCCCCCTGATGAAAAAGTTTGCTGACCCCTGATAGAAGCTGTGCTATATTGCTGAGGTGGCCGGAGAAGAGAAGAGGAAAGCAAGTCTTCAATCACCAGTTATGTCTATGTCTCATCCAGAAAATATAGCCAGTTTTCAAAATCAGTTTTCAATCAATGTGCCATTCAAATCAAATACAGTGGTACCTCGGGTTACAGATGCTTCAGGCTACATACGCTTCAGGTTACAGACTCTGCTAACCCAGAAATAGTACCTCGGCTTAAGAACTTTGCTTCAGGATGAGAACAGAAATCGTGCTCCGGCGGCACAGCAGCAGCGGGAGGCCCCATTAGCTAAAGTGGTGCTTCAGGTTAAGAACAGTTTCTGGTTAAGAACAGACCTCAGGAATGAATTAATTCTTAACCAGAGGTACCACTGTAAATGCAAAAACACTAAAACAGGGGTCAGCAATTCTTTTCAGCAGGGGGCCAGTCCACTGTACCGCAGACCTTGTAGGGGGCTGGACTATATTTTGGAAAAAATAATAATGAACTAATTCCTATGCCCCACAAATAACCCAGATATGTATTTTAAATAAAAGGACACATTCTACTCATGTAAAAACACCAGGCAGGCCCCACAAATAACCCAGAGATACATTTTAAATAAAAGGACATATTCTACTCATGCTGATTCCCAGGCCGTCCGTGGGCCGGATTGAGAAGGCGATTGGGCCGGATCCAGACCCCAGGCCTTAGTTTGCCTATCCATGGACTGAAACAAAAAGGCCAAAACCATTACACTAGGCAACACAACCAACACTGATCTCTCCTGAAAACATCCCATTTTACCATCAAGGTATAACAATGACTCCAAGGACATGAACCCGTGTTGTATGTTAACGCATGTACAGTGCATTTTTGCATCCAAGCTGGAGTCGACCTGCATTTGATGCTACATACCCATAAATACCCTCCCTTCAGCTCAGATCCAGTAAAAACAAGACCGCATACTAACAGATGATAAGCAGAGAATGATGTCTTTTTAAAATAAACAATTGATTCTTTCACCATTCAGAGAGCTACAAGACCCAGCAAACAGTTCAGAGCACAATGCTGGAATTAAAGTTATATAGAGAATTTCTTTAAAAAGCAAATAATTATAATTACTTTAACAGTCCCTTCCTTTGTGTGAAAACTGGAGGACAGCAACCATTTCCCTTTTTAAAAAATAAAAAAGGATTTTTTTATTTTTGATGCCTTCAATGTATACAGACAAGCAGCTGCAAAAGTCTGATACAGCTGATTTGCCATGAAATGGTGGTTCCTTATGAGTCAATAATATATATTTTTAAGGCTGCTGGAGCAAGAGGATGTGAATTAAATAACCAAAAAATCTCTGTGAAGTAGGAAGACATGTCCCCCACCCCCGCTGCCACCACTACTGGGCATCCTGTAAGTTACACATCACTAGGTATAAAATCCCAAAGAGTCCAGGAGGGACCACCAGGTTGCCAGAGAAAAGGGGGAGGTGAAGCCCTGGCAAGGGGGAGACGAGGCAGGGGAGGGGGAAAGGGGGGTAGGGAGGGGGGGAAGAAGAGAGAATGAGACAGAAAACGAGGGGGGAGAGAAACGAGGGATGGGGAACCGCTGAGCTCTCCACACAGCAGCCGGGTTCCTTCTCTGCGCCTCTTCCTGAGACCACAGCCCTCCCTGAGCTCCCATGCGGTGGGGAGGGATGCCAACTGGAGAGACCTTCCTTGTGTTCATCCAATTAATTTGAAGGGAGGGTTGATGGACTTCCGCCACCCAACTGGACTTGCCAAGCCACTTGAAAAGCAGGCCCTAAAGCGAGTCAAGTCTGCAGGCGGGAGACACCAGATCCAATGGTGGTGGGGGGGTGGGCATAGGTAGGTAAGGGAGCACCTTGACCCAAGCAGCACTGCAGAGCTGCTTAATGATGGGCGGCACGCCCAATAGAGGGATACCTAAGGGGGGAGCAAGGGGAGCAAGCCAAAACCACAAAACAAAACACCCAGACATTTTGGCTTTTTTAAAAACAACAACAACCACTCCCAGTTTGGCGTTTTACTCATGGAGAAGAGGACATGTCCAGGAAAAAGAGGATGTATGATGTATGGCAACCCAAGTTAAAGGTTGCTGGGAATCATAAATCTGTGAGGGGTAAACTACTGGCCCCAGAATTCTTTGAGAGAAAGAGTGTGTTTCTAATCTGCTTTAAAGGTATAATGTGTGCACAGCCTGGAAATCATAATGTATGAAGATCTGGCAAGAAATTTCAATAAAATCAATTTATTTATAATTTAGGATGAACTAGTAAGTAACTTTTTCTTAAAGCAGTATGTTTAGAACAGAATATAAGCATGTAAAAACATCCGTAAAATCAGAGTTAAAACATCCAGCATATAACAATCATCTTGATTTGATGGAGCACTAAGAAGCAGATACTGAAACTGCTGCTCTTGGTTTAGATCTCCTGGAGGCCAAATGCCCTCCAGAAAAGAGTTGTGCTGGCTATCAGCCTAAAAGCAGCAAATGTTAAGAAAGTTAGGAAATCCTCCCTGGGCAGTTTCATAACTGGGACACCACTAATGCGAATGCTCTAGATCTTACTGACTCCTGTCACAGCAGGAGCTCCGCAGGTGATCCAAAAGCACATGGAGATCCATACTGGAGCAGATAGCCCTTCAGATATCCAGGGGCCCAGACCTGTAGGGCTTTAAAAATTAGCATTCAAATTAAATTTGAAAAGCAGTACAGCCCCTTCCTGGCCCTGAACACTGAAGCAAAAATGCAAACGGGGAATTTCCATGTCTGCATCTGCTTATATGTTACTGGGCCAATTAATCTGCAAGGCCTTTAATGACTTTGGTCCAGGATACTTTACAGTCCTCTTGATTCCTTCTATCTCTGCCCAGTTAACAAGATCTTCAGTGAATTCCCCACTTGGCTCAGTTGCACGGCTGGTTTCTACCAGGAGATAGATTGTGGACCAGACTCTGTGGAACTCTCTCCCAGCAGACAGATCCCTCTATATCAGCAAGTAGGCTCAGACCTTTGACTTTGTCCCACTCCTGGCAGCAGACTGGGTGGAGAGAAAGATGGAAGGAAGGGAAGGAGTGTGGTGGCAGAGAGAGAAGTTGGGGGGGGGAGCAATGCGCTGCTGTCAGGATGTGATCCCCCCCAGAAATCCCCCCTTTGACAGGGAGGAGGCAGTTGCCCAGCCCTGGTTTAAACAAAGGAATAAACTAGATGTGATGGCAATTATCTAAGTTCTCACAATGTGCACATTTTTAACAGCCACAGAGTGGGGTTTGAGCAGGGGTGGGGAGGAACTACAAGGGTAGGGAGGAACAGTCCAGTCCAGTCCTTCACACACATCACGAAGAAGCCTTCATTGGGAGGGAAGCCTCTGTTGGCAGGAGGAAAGGTCTTCAGCTCTCTCTCCTTGCTCCCCCTTCCCAGCGGGTGCTATCCATAGCTGTCAACCTTCCCTTCTTTGGCGGGAAACTCCCTTATTCCAGCGCCGTTTCCCACTGCTGTCCTAGATTGTTGCTATCCTGTAAATTTCCCGGATTTCAAAGGAAGAAGCTCCTCTCCCTCCTGGCTCCCTGCTGGCCAGGGAGGCTCCTCAACTGCGTTGCTTGGCTGCGTTGCTCACCAATAAGGAGACTGAGAACGACTGGGGGGTGGAGCTTGCATGCCCCTTGTCCAGATAAAATCAGCCGCGTTGCCTGGGGACTCGCCTTTGCTTCAGCACTTCCCAGCGGAGAGGTGACGGTGTGGTTTTCCTTGCTGCTGTATCCCTTTGCCGGGTTGCTGCGCTGTGGGAACCACCGCCTGAGGCTTTGTTTGGCTGCTGGCTGGGCTTTCTGCCTTTGGGCCTTGGCTCAGAGGGGCTCAGAATGTACCTGTGCTCAGAATCGGATGGGTACATCATTGACGGCCCACTCACCCTTGCCGGGGATAAGGTCTGTCTGGAGGGGGGGCACATGGTGGGGGGAAAGGAAAGGAGCTGGTTGAGTACAATGGTGGGCGGGAGGCTGCCACCACCTCGTGTGTGTGTGGCTAGTTAATGCAAGCAGAGGCGGGTTTTGAACACTGGACGCCGTTTGGTTGCACGTGCTGCTGCAAAGCCAGGCTGGGGAGCCATCTTAAGTTGAGGCTGCATAGGCCTTGTGGTGCATGGGATTCAGATTCTATTTAGTTGAACCTCTGGTTACAAAGTTGAACCGTAGACTGTCCCCAGGACAGGTGAGGCTGCTGATCCCTTATTTTCAAATCTGAAAGTTGACAGCTATGGTACTATCTGCATTAAAACACACACACACACACACACACACACACACACAAACACACACACACACATGTTAACTGCATTTGCACCATTATGTCAAGGTTTTTGCCGCTAAGCAAGTGCTCCCCCTCTCCCCCCACTGATTTTGAACATATAGAACAACCTTGTACTGGCTTAGATCTTTGCTCCATCGAACCTGGTATTTTTCACTCTGATTGGCAAAGGCTCTCCTAGGCTTACGGCAAAGGCCTTTGTTGCACAAATGAGCTATGGACTCCCTTTGGAAAGCACACAAGGTCAGCGTTTGGAGTCTCCTAATTTAAGCCAATGACAAAAGAATAAGCCTCAGAAAATGGTTCATTAAAGTGAAGTGAAGAACTCAACTTTCCAAAGACTAAAAGCAAGTATTTCCATGCCCACACTATGTAGCCTAAAGGATATTTACAAGAAATCATTCCTGCAAGAGACTCAGTTCTTCCTCGCCCCATTCAGGCCTCCATAAACACTATTTATGACTACTTTCACTACCAACCAAGAACTCTTTCCCTTAGAGGACATCAAACAGAGAAAACGTAATATGTCGAGACGTACTTTTTATGTCAGAATTCTGGTAACAAAAGAAGCTCTTTGATGTGCTTCTTCAAGGTTTACAGCCCACCAATAAGTAAGTTGTGCGGATGTAGTTTATAATACTACACATGGAGACATTTTCTCCCTGTATTTCTTAAATATATTTTCACTGGGGAACTACTCTGCCTCGTCCCACTCCTGAATATGAGCAAGGGCATATCCAGAATTGTAATACTACAGGTTTCTGTTTTAAGAACAGGCAAGGATACATATTCTAATAATCTTATATGTTAGAAAATATATCTGAAGCTATAAAAAACAAATGAGGAAAAATAGTTTCTTCTGCCCGCCCCCCCCCCCCCCGGGCTTCTGTTTTTAGGCCAGTGCTACTACTATTGGCTTCAGCAAGCTTAATCTCTGCCTCTCAGAGCCTGGTAAGGAAGCCAGAGACCTGAAATATTTATGAATAAGACCGTGGCCCATTGTTTTTAGGTTGATTATTTTTAGGTTGATTTTATATATATATAGTAAAGGTAAAGGGACCCCTGATCATTAGGTCCAGTCATGACCGACTCTGGGGTTGCGGCGCTCATCTCGCTTTACTGGCCGAGGGAGCCAGCGTTTGTCCGCAGACAGCTTCTGGGTCATGTGGCCAGCATGACTAAGCTGCTTCTGGAGAACCAGAGCAGCGCACGGAAACACCATTTACCTTCCCACCGGAGCAGTACCTATTTATCTACTTGCACTTTGATGTGCTTTCGAACTGCTAGGTTGGCAGGAGCAGGGACCGAGCAACGGGAGCTCACCCGTCGTGGGGATTCGAACCGCCGACCTTCTGATTGGCAAGTCCTAGGCTCTGTGGTTTAACCCACAGCGCCACCCATGTACACACACACACACACACACACACACACACATTTTGAAATTGATACAATATGGTAGAATATGACGTATTGACCCAAAATATTTTGATACTATGCAGTGATTTTTTTGTGGGGGGATGCAGGGGTATGCATACCCCTAAACATTTTGTGAATCTTTGTACTTTTGTCCATTTACTGTATTTATTTTTTCCTGATTTGAACTATAAAATGGTGATTTTCTTGAGTCAAAATGAGAGTACCCCTAAACATTTTTTGAGAAAAATAATTGATATTATGTAAATTGATATTATGTAAAAACTAGTAGTGTGTGTGTGTGTGTGTATATAAATAAAAATTGCCTTTAGTGGTAGAAACCTTCTCAAAGTGACTAAGAGGAAGATATATTTAAAATACAGTTTACTAAACCAACAGCATTAAAATAACATTCAAAATTTAATCAAAAATCATAAATGTAAAATATGAATCAGTATCAATTAAAAACAGGCTTAAATATTTAGGTATTTTAAGGGAAGGTGTCGGGCATACACAGGCAAAATTGCAAAATGTAATTTTTGCTGAAGCCATTTACTTAAAAGGCAGCCAGTGAGATTTGATCTAGTGCTTATCTGCAAAGCCCAGCCAGCACCTGCACATCCCACTCAAGGTTGCAGTTCCCCAAGTGAAATAGAATAGCAAGAAGCCCTACCAGTTCAGCCTTCAGGTGGGGAATGGATTTCTGAATGGTCTTAAACATAACTCTTGCATACAAAAGCAGAATGTTATAGAGCAGCTCACGGGCTTGTCTTTTTGTACATCTAGGAAGTATTTTGTGTGGAAGAAGCATGAGGACCAGGCTCCCTCAATCTCGGCCCTCCAGATGTTTTGAGACTACAATTCCCATCATCCCTGACCACTGGTCTTGCTAGCTGGGGCTCATAGGAGTTGTAGGCCAAAAACATCTGGAGGGCTGAGGCTGAGGAAGCCTGATGAAGACAGTCAGACATGCACCTGCCGTCAAAACCAGTACAGCTCAACACCACACCTACCACACAAGAATCATGGAAACAAATTCCATCTCTATGAACATACACAGAGAGAGAGAGAGTTATGGGAAATTAGAATACATAGAGGAACAAAGATAAAGTGAGAAGGCAGAAATATTCTGTTTATTTCATCAAGGGCATAAAGAATGAGCTTGCTCCAAAAGGCACAATTTACTATTAGTCAGCCCATCAGGGACACATTTCACTCACCACCTTCTATTACATTTAAAATGTTTATAGTTATTCATTTTCGATGCCTCTGTGCTCATGTTCCCCCAAGCAGTTGAAGTACTAAATGCAGCTGAGGCACTGAACCTTTAAGGATCAGCTATATGTGTTTACCTACCAAATCTAAGCTCTGATTTCAGACTAGCCTAACACAAGCTAAATTGGGAATGCTGAAATACTGACATTTCCCTGTACCTAGCTGCTTAAGCAAGGGTGAGGTTTATCTGAACAAGATTCAGCCTTAGATAGTAGAAGGATGAGCAATGACAACTGCATAATGTTTTCCAATGAGAGCTTCATTTTTGAACCTGTCTGATATTTGATGCTTTATCCAAGCAGTGTTATGCTGAAGCTGTTTACTGGTTTCTGCAGTTTGTCAGAGTCAAAAGATTTACTGCACTGCAGATCTTCCAAGGGAAAAAAAGAAAGAAAGAAAAAGAGTAAAATGCTCTGATCCTTCTTGGGGGACTTGACAATCACAAAGGAAAAAGGTTCCTGTATTTCAGAGGTGGAGTTAATGGGAGGTCACTCTGCTATATTATATAGAGCAGAACGCTCCTGTTGCGGTTTTGTTAGAGGCAGAGAAACTCTGCAATGTGGTTGATGTTGTTTCAACAGGATAATCCACCATTGTAGATCTGCCAATTAGAAATCGATATAGACCGCTTACCTTTTGCTGGATGGTGTGATGTGACACAGCCATTGGGGAGCTGGGGGGGGGGCGGCGAAGTCCTCACCCATGTGACCGCTGGCAGCATTAACAGCATCTGCTGGTCAAGGGGTCTTCTGGGATGTCCTGCAAAGCATTGAAATTCATACTTGCCAATCATGGCCAGACTAGCGGGTGAGGTTTTGGAGATAGACCTAGGGGAGCCAGTTTCCACTCAGGTCCACCTCTGTGGCTTGAATTATGACTGCACTGTGAGTGGGCAGCGAAGTCGGTGTCAGACATCTGACCTACCCATCCTGCGCAATGCAGCCCTATCAGAAGGTAAGTGGACAGTTGTTCTAGCTAGCACGACTTTGCTTGGGAATTAATCAGTCGCCATATCTGGGGCCAGGGACGAACTTGCCTGCAGACAAATTGGGCCTGTCTGGAGGTTTTGCCTACCTCATCACAACAGTCACAACTTTGTGGGGGAAAGACACACTGGGTTGGATCCTTAGTCAAAACGGGAACAAAGTGTTTAGGGTTTAGGGTAAAGAAGTCCATGAAAAAAGTTTTGTCTGGAGCTAGTGTCTGCCCCCCAGTACAGTGGTGCCTCGCAAGACGAAAAGAATCCGTTCTGCGAGTCTCTTCGTCTTGCGGTTTTTTCGTCTTGCGAAGCAAGCCCATTAGCGGCTTAGCGGATCAGCTGATAAGCGGCTTAGCGGCGTAGCTGATCAGCTGATAAGCGGCTTAGCGGATCAGCTGATAAGCGGCTTAGAAAAAGAGGGGGGAAGGAAAAAAACCCGCAGGAACTCACAAGACATTTTCGTCTTGCAAAGCAAGCCCATAGGAAATTCGTTTTGCGAAGCACCTCCAAAACGAAAAACCCTTTCGTCTAGCGGGTTTTCCGTCTTGCGAGGCATTCGTCTTGCGGGGCGCCACTGTAAAAGCCATTCTCACTGCTCCTGGGATTGCAATAAGAAATGAGCTTCTGTTGCTGCAGCTGATCAGACTGGTCTGCCACATGACCTAGGAATCCAGGATTTACTACCATGGGGCATAACCTAGCCAAATATGTGTGCTGCACCTACATGCAGATGATGCCCATGGACTCAACAAAACCATTTCCCACATTGGTTTTTAGACTGGGCCCAGAGGCAGTGAGTGGGGGGGCGGTATAAAGGTAAATAGGACTTCCAAAGTCCCTTCACCTGCCTCAACACAAGTTAACTGTGTTCCACAGCAGGCATGAACCTGCACCAAGCAGAGGGTAAAGCTAGAAGGGGATATGGTGGAGGATGCAAGTCTGCCATTCACCTTAAAGGCCTCCACAGCTGTCTGGAGGCATCCCTGTGCGTGCAGGCGAGTGGCAGTAGAAATTCTGCGTGCTTGGACACTACACCCATCACTGACTAAATTGTGCCCATGCTATTTAGCAACAGGCTGGCTGAATGCAACACACTTCACATTCTGCAATACTGTTTATCAAATGTTTATGTCCTTATTTTAGAATTGTCATATTCATCATGTTTAGGGCTATGTAACTGAACAGGAACAGATTAAATAAAGAAGTACCTACCTCTTGACTGAAGAGTGTGCTCGTGCTCTCAATACATTCTCTCAAACCACCAAAGTGCCAGAAAGTTCTTGAAATTGAAACTGACAAACATACCATTTTTTTCTCAGGGGCAAATATCAAGCTGGGAGTGTAAATAAAACCCAGCATGGATCTGCTCATCAGCATGATGAAGATCAAGTGCTTGCAAATGCTGTCAGTCCAATAAATGTCAGTTAGCGCACCAGCAAAAGGACCGACCCACCCAGAAGTTTTTCCCACCCTCACAATTTGGAAATCAACTGCTTTAGTTGATATTTAAGATGACGCTTGCATTGATCATGTGGATAGACCACTTTTCAATGTTGCAACTGTGACAAACTCCTTGTCAAATGCATTTTGCATCATATTCAGGAAAATTGGCATGCTGAAACTTTAAAAAAATGGGTAAAGCAGTTTCACTGAATATCCTTTAAATCAGTGTCTCCCAACCTTTTCCCACCATCTCCCCTTCTGACCTTGTTTCCTTCGTGTGGTTCCCCCACGGGAGGTGCCCCCCCCCATAAAAACCAATACAAAGATTCTTTTTCTTCACTTCTCACTTCCCCCTTTAGCCATCTAGCTTTGTGCTATACCCCCTCCCCATTTACATGATTTTTACCTGTGGCCCCCTTGGAATATTTTTTGGGGGGGCAGGGGGCATAGCTGTCAACTTTTCCCTTTTCTTGCGAGGAATCCTATTTGGAATAAAAAAAGGGAAACGTTGACAGCTATGGCAGGGGGCCATATGGCCCCGAGTTAGTAAACACTGCTTTAAATGCATGGCTCAGGATCCCCTTTACCCTCACAATAATCTCAGTGGAGCTACAGCTCTTGCCCCATGAAGTTACACAAAGCAAGGGGGCATGGGAGCAACTTAGGACCAAGCAGACACACCCCTTGAAGCGCCCAATTATCACCCCTCCCTTGCGCTCCTTTTGGCAACAAAGTGTCAGAATTTAAAGTGGTAACCGGGCTCAAGCCAAACCTATGAACCATATCCTGCCCTTGAGGCCGATTGGAACTGGCTCTTCTCTGCCTTCTGCTGATGAAGATGTTCCTGGGTGGAATGAGGGAGCCTTTGCAGCCATCACTTGCACCAATTTCAGGGGCAGTAGAGGAGTGTCATCTCCTGCTCCCCCCCCCCCAAGTAGTGGGTCTCTACCATGGTTGGAAACCTTCCAGCTGGCCCAATAAGAACACTCAGTGTCTCTATGTATGCATTGAAGATTGCAAATAGATGCAGTCTCACTAGCTTTGGCAAAGGATGACTCACTAAGGTCATTTCCATGCTCAACATAGTACTCAGGTATACTAGGGAGTGTTGCCAATTCATTATTCTTTTCAAATAAAGAAAACTGGAGTTATTTTTGTCCACATATATTTTACTTTTGGTTGAACTTAAAGATGCAACAGAATGCCAAAAGGACATGGCCCAAACCAACATAGCATCTATAAACCACCAACTATTCAGTTAGTTTATATAAAACACAGATATTGTGATATATTGGATCACATCTCTTCAGACAGGAGTTGAGGGATAGGATAGCTGAATACTCCCCAATAAGGGGATGGGGAGCTCTGTACTGTATTGGCCAGAATATGAGCTGCACCCGCAAATAAGCCGGGTGTGTGTGTGTGTGTGAGAGAGAGACAATACCTGAATATAAGCCACTCCTTTAAAATTCCGCAGGCACTCACACCTGTAAATGGCAAATGTAGAAGAAAATCTTACAGGTACCATTCCCCTGCACTCCAGGGCTGCTTCGGGGGGGGGGGGGAGCCATGCCACTTTGCTGGCAGCCTTCCCCCCTTCCTCCTCTCAGCCAGTGTAGGGGAGGCTTGGGAGCTGTTTCATATCATGGAAGCCATTTTTTGTAAGGTCGCGAATTTAAGGCGCACTTTAACTTTTCATGGTCGGAATTTGGAAAAAAAGTGCAGCTTATATTTGGGCCAATACGGTATGTACAAAAACTAGCATTTTAGATAGGTTAGAATAGTACTCTTCTACCCACGTTTTCCCCATGCTGTGAAATGTGCATGTGTAAGTATAGAAAGGTAGACATAACACTCAACCCCCTTTTGCATTCTGAAATGTTATGGGTCAGGAACAGTTTTAACCACAACCACCAGGTTCTCTAAACCAGGCTTCAGTTATAGAACCATCTCAGACATTTTGGTGCTCCCTTTATTGGAATAAATAAGAATATCACTTCAGGGTCACAACCCCCTGCACTTTAAAAAATAAATTTGAAGAATATTAGGGTTTTGCTTAGATTTCATGGGGTCCTTTCTCTATCCTTTTGTTCATTTTGAACAGTCTGAAAATAGTACCATAAAATAGGTGTGTTCTGGTATATTTCTTTGAATAGACAAGACACCTGTGGCCATAGAAAGTCTGGATCACCTACCATCATTTCCTTCATGACCTTTAAAGATGTCATTTGAAACTATTTCATTTCCAGTTGCTTCATTCTGTGCAAGATGCAATTTCAGGTCCCCAAAGTGAAATCAAGTAACACATTTATCAGATCTGTTTCCTAACCTCCCTGTTTCTGTGCCGTTATATGTCAGGTGCAGCATACATTCAAGAAGCATGAAGATCCTGGCCTTTCAAAACACATTTCATTCTTACATCATCATCAGGATAAGCCTGTTTAGATGTAGGGAAGAAAACCAATTTTGATGATGAAATGCTTTTTCAGCCTTTTAGAAGATTTACGTTCAAGCATAACAGTTCTCATAGTATGTTGAAGCAGTTGAAACAATATTGACCTAACTGAAGGTATTCTTGTTCTATAATCGTAAGATCACACATCACTTTAGAATGTGTCGAAATATAAGACCACACAACTCATAAATGAGGGGTGGGGATTGCAATAGTGGGGAAAGAAACTACACCTAAACACTACAACTACTAATAATATATTGCCGAAGTTACTGCAAAAGGTTTCAGACCACAGAACATGCTGTGATATTTCAAAGAACTGGATTTTTTCTATCAGCATTGTTTGCAAATGTAAGTTTAAGGAGAAAGTGCAGGCAAATAGAGCCTCCTACAACTGGCCTTGCCCTCTGTTCCCCACAAGGTTGTCTATCACCAACTGTCCTGTAGGAAGATGTCACTGAGTAGTTCAGTGCAGTTTTGAACTGTGATTTGGCTTTGCTTTGAGCACCATTGTGGTAATCAAAGAAAGCCACTATGGCAGGTTTTCAGCCTTTTGTGTCCATGGCTCCCTTGACCAACTACATCCTTTCTGTGGCACCCCTGTGGGGCTCAGGAGCCCAGTTAGGCCACCCCTTGCCTAGCAGTCTCTCACCCTTTTTCAAACACCCTCCCTTGTGGAGTGTTCCTTCAGCCTCCTCTCCCCCCTCCCTTCTCCTTGGGAGTCCTCTGGCCAGCCACGGCTGCCACCCCTGGTCTCTGAGCTGCCCCCCTGCCCCACAGAGAGGTGCCTCCTCGCACTGCCCCACAGTGCAAATCAAGGACTGCCTGAATAAAATGGGGAAGCTAGAGACCTGTGTATACCATCTTAAGCCACTGGAGGAAATCTGGGTATAACTGCAATAGGTAATGGTAACAACAACAACAACAAAGTCCACTTTGGTTCTTAATGCTAGGAAGACACAGAAATGATCTATATTTAATAATGAAAAGTGATCTGAGTTCTTTACATTAAAAAGCAATTCACATCTTCCAAAGGCATATTTGTCCGATTTTTAAAGGGGCAAATAAATACAGTACAAGAAGATGTGTAACAAAGAAATATACTAAATTCAATAATCCCTAAACCACTTTGGTGAGGAATTTGAAGTTTGATCTGTTTCAACATTCTGCTTTTATTTGTTCAAAAATAATTAAGGCAATGCATTTTTTAAAAATAGCTCCTACACAACATTTTGAAGAAATTTATTACCGGTAATTGGTGTGTCCAAATAATCTGCAGGTATGATCTTATAAGGATCTCATAAATGGATCCAGTTTTCCAACCCAATTAAAACCAGAAGCAATATACTATTGCAAGAGTAATTAATTAGTCTACGCTGCAGTGATGTGCAATTTACAAATGAATTAAAAATACACCAATATTGATTAATTATGCGAGAAATCTCTACCAAATCCAACAGCATGCATTGTAACAAAGCGATTTAAAAAGCCAATTCTGGCAAATATTTCCTTAGGTGTCTTTCTGTGCGCAACAGAAAAATTAAGATCAGTCACAGTCAAAGAGTAACTAAGTTCCTTTAATAATAATAAATTTGTGCTAAGGCAAAATTGTGTTTATATTTCAAGTTTGAGTAACAGCTATAGGTTGGATATACATCTTATCATACATTTGATATTACTTTATGCATAGATACACAGTGTTGTCTGTAGATTAACAATAAATGAATGCATTTTAGCACTTACCTGATGAAGAATCAAGCTATACTATAAAACTTATTTATAACTTATGTAATATTGTATTGCACTTTTTTCTACTAAAATTTCACTCTGCAATGCACAATACCCAGGATGTACATAGTTTGATTTGCATTTTTTAAAATTTAAGTCAATAGCTTACAATTGTTTTAAAGTGGAGCACATGGGGGAATGAGTGTTAATCAACAGTCAACAGATCTGTGAACCAAACTTTCCCCCCTTTCATCATCCTTGAATTGTCTTCCAACTACGCAAGACATCAATGCCATATTACAGGAATACAAAGAACAATTTTGTATTCAGGCACAAAACATTATAAATCCATACATCAAAGGTGCATCATGCAAAACATGTAACAGCCATGAAAAGCTTCTTTACGGTGCCAATCAGAAAATAAACATGTATTGCTTCAGAAAGCTAATGGAGATCAGTTGCTCAAAAGCTCATTTCCATCAAATACTCAAAGCATGTGAAAAGCTAATGAATTAGTCTTTCTGAAAGAGAGGAACATGCTAATTTTTTACTTGCAGGTATTTCTGATTTGCAGAATTGGTCCACCTGCATTTCTGAAGTTGTATATTCTGTAATAGACATACATTTTTCTTGAACATCTTAAGGGACTCAGTTTTTGCTTTGATCGGTGAAGTCAAAGATTACAGTGCTCGTAATCTTGCTAGCAGAGCTTCTACTTCAGGAATTGCTTCTCCTTTAGAAACAAAGCCAGCAAGCTCCATTTCTTTCCCTCTACTTCCTCCATTACTAATGCCCTTCTTCCCAACAGCTGCTCTCTTTTCTACAGATGAATTAGTTTCCATCTTGAAATTAAGGTCCTTGCTTGTTGGATTCCTTGTTGATGTTGTGTTCATATTGTGGTGCAAATGTAACTTTTCTGTTGGTGCTTTCTGGTTTTCTGTAAGGTAGAAAACAGACAAATCACAATTATTTTTGACTCAAGCACCCCAGCTGCTGAAAACTGGCAAAGCTGTGCAATTCTACATTCTAAAGAGAAGAGCGGGCGTTTGGTTAATGACCTGAAAGAACCGAGTAGCAAAGTTTAAACTGTGATCTAACGAAAACACATTGAAGAAAAACTGTTAATAAAAATAACGAAGTCTACCCATGGACAAGTTAAAATTTATGGCTAGGATCCAAAGAGCCACATACTGTAAGCAAGCCCAGCGGGATGTTTAAACTTTCCAAGGCACGCTTGGGTACATGGAAATGGTAGGATGGTCTTTGGAATCCTAGCCTGACATTTCATAAATATAAATGCTGAACACTCATCCCTCACATTGAAACCAATAACGTCTTGGAATCTTCTAAACAAAGAATTAGTCCCAGAGGAAACAAGAGAATGGTGAGCCTCACCCCCCACCCCCAAGTAACAGTTTAGCTCAGATGAGTACACCTGTCAATAAAACTAATATAGGGCGTTTTTACATTTGTAAATTCATGAAAGTGAACATAGCAGCTTCCAGATACACAGGGTTGTATCCAATAATGTGGGGATCTCATCTTCCTCTCCTCTCCCTGTACACACCAAAAATCTCATTGAGAAGGTCCCTTGGCTGGATCAGGCCATCTACTCTAGTATTCTGACTTCAAAACTCTCTAACCAGATGCAGTTGGGAATATCATAGTTCATTATTGTCCCCGTAATTTGATCTATTAAAGAGGCAAAATGAAGTGTAGATTCACTTGGGGCCTTAAACAATACATAAGGCAATTATAAAAAATCAATATACTCTTCAATTTACCTGTCTAAACAAACCTTCTGATAGATCCTATACTTTTTTCTTTTAAAAAAGGCATATTCAATATTCATGTAACCTTGAACAAGGCTTGAAAATGGTTTCAACAAACTTGACATGACATTTAGAGTTTTTTGGTTATTCGCTGAAAGATGTTCCATCATCCCAATAGTAATGACTTTGGAGCACAGGCAGTCACTCATGACAGTGTGTTTTATGTGAGTGCTGAAAATCCCAACCGAAAACAGCTTGTACATTAAAAGGCTGCTGCTGAAGATATTTACTGCACTGTCATTCCCTGACCAGGGGCTCACAATGATGGATGAGTTTTTTACACAGTTTCTTGGGCAATCTCAACGAATTTTAGAAGTATGATCACCTTTTGGCTGTTAGGAGAAAATAAAATAACCTCTTCTATCTCCTGCATCAGGGGGACAATTGTTACTTAAAATCCAATAAGAGAGAAGCAATTTTCACTTAGCTTCATTTACTGTATGAGAAAATTGCACAAACATATAACCAGAATTAGATACACACAAGACTCAAAGGAATGGCACTAAGCATGTAAGATGATTGTGCCTTTTTGAATTTACATAGTATGAATTTAAATATGCAACTGCAAAAGAGATAAATACTGGAATGATTATACTAGCCTGAAAAAGAAGAATAGCCATATTAGAGACAATTCAAAACTTAATAAAGGCTCGTGGTATGGCTCTTGAACAAGAAAACTATTTTCTTCCTATCATGCAATTTGTAGAAATTCCCATGTGCAGCTAGACTTTGATATGAGGGCATTTTAACCTTTTTACACATTTGGGGTCATAACTCACCCTAAAACATGCAAAACTAGCCTATTCCACTTAAGACCGCTTGCTATTTCCTTAAAGTACAGGAATTGGCTGTCCTGTGGTACTGAAACTCCCCTCCCCATTCTGTCTATATATATTTGTGTGTTTTAATTTTAAAGTTTCTTAAAAGGGCATCAACATGGTGAGAGACCTTTTTTTGTTGATGCAACAGTTAACACATGCAAATGTTAACCATTCAATATCCATGGGGCAGTATTTAATTAACTCTTTACACTGATACAAGGGGATTCGTAGATGCCCAGTGCAGTTTAGGGGAAACCTCAGAACAGATGTAGGTGGTGTGGGGCGGGGGGGGGGGGATAGAGTGGTTCCAGGATGCAGGGGGAAATCCTTGCATTGATGAACAGTAGTCTTAGCTCTTTATTGCATATACGAGTAGCTCCAAAACTGCATGTGGCTTTCAGCTTCAAACAAAAATGTATGAATAAGCATCAGGGGGTCTGAGAAAATAATAATTCTTATGGATGTATTACATTCATATCCAATGTTTGTGCCATCTTAAGCTGTAGCAATTGCCATGAGGGTGCATAACTACTGTAGATTGTTTTGATTGTTGTTAGTGAGAAGTGCGTTTTGTGAAGCAGCTCTGGATATGAACAAAAGCCCGGATTCAAGTTCATCTTAGTCCTTTTATGTGACAGTCCTTTCAAGGAGTCTAGGGCAGTACACATTCCCCATCCTGTTTATATCCTCAAGACATGCCTGTAGGGTAGGCTAGACCCAGATCAGCCAGTGAGCTTCCTAGCTGGGTTGGCGTTTGAACTGGGTCTTCTTACTCTTGGGCTTTCAATGGGAGAACAGGTATCAGGGGCCACTGTTCTGCAGTAGTTCCTGGGTTGTCTCAGTGATTATCTCTAGGGACAGTTCCAGAAGATACCACTGGAAGGGTGTCCCTCAGTTCCCTGGCTCTTGAGTTATGAGATGCCTCTTGTCTCCAATGCTATTCAACCTCTATAGGAAGCCTTTGGGAGCAAGTCAACAGGACATATGAAGTGAGGGGGCATTATTACAGTGATGCTACTCAACTCTATTTTTCGGTAACAATTGAGATGGCTGTGCAGGTCCTGTACTGGTGTCTAGAGGCAGAGGTGGGCTGGATAAGGTTTAATAAACTGAATCTGACAAGCTGGGCACTTTGAGCAGCTCCCATGTACAGGAAGTTGTCTATGCCATTTCTGAACTGGGACAGCCTGACCACATTGCCCAGGCATTGCTAACCTGAAGATTATATTTCTGCAATGTGCTCTGTGTGGGGTTACCCACAAGATTGGTCTGGAGGCTTCAGCTAGTACTGAATGTGGTGGCTAGAATGTGGTGGCCAGGTTGCTTGTGAGGGCAAACTACCATCAGCATACAGCACCTTGTTTGTGGTATTTGCGATGAGTGCCAATCTGCTCCCAAGCCAAGTTCAAGTTTTGGTACTAACACATCCAGCCCTATACAGCTTGGGACCAGGTTATTTTAGAGACCACATTGTCCCTTATATACGTATCAGGTCACTATGTTCTGTAGGAGAGTGTCTCCTTCAAGTTCCTGTTGTTGTTGCTGCTGTTATTGTTAAAAAATATATACCACCCTTCATCTGAAGATGTTAGGGTGGCTCACAAGATAAAAATACAGAATAAAAGCACAAAATAAATAGTTAAAACAAAAACAACCCCCCCAACCCTCCCACAAATACATGGGCACCATAGAATAGGCCGTAGAATATTAATCAGCCAGAGGCTTGGTTGAAGAGAACATTTTTGCGTGGTGCCTAAAGACGTATAATGAAGGTGCCAGATGAATTTCCCTGGGGAGAGCATTCCACAAACGGGGAGCCACTGCAGAAAAGGCCCATTCTTATGTGGCCGCCCTTTGGACCTCACGTGGAGGAGCCTCAGATGATAAACACAGAGTCTGGGATGGTTTATATGGGGAGAGGCGGGCTTTGAGGTATTGTGGTCCTGAGCCCTTTAAGGCTTTATACGTAGGTCAAAACCAGCACTCTGAATTGGGCCTGGAAGCTAATTGGTAACCAGTGCAGTTGAACCGGGATCGGTATAAAATACTCAAACTGCCTTGCCCTGGTGAGCAACCTGGCTGTTGAAATTCTAAACCGGTTGCACCAAAATATTAGAAGTGCACTCTACAGTGATTCAGAAGTAGGTTCTCTGTAAGGCTTCCCCTGTTCTGTGAAACAGCATGCTCACTGAGCTACAACAGATACCCAGTATCTCTACTTCATGGAAACAAGAGAGGACATTTTTGTTCTAACATGTATTCCCGGGTAGAGCAATAGGGCTCTGCCATAGCTGCTCATTTTGAATTGTTTTAAACTCATCTTATTTGTTGTGCTGCTTTGTAACTGTTTTTATTATATTTTGTACATTGCCTTGGGGCATAGGTGGAAGGCAATTAATAAATAATAATATTAGAAACCATTTAATAGTTAGTAGTACTCCTTCACTTAACCATTAAAAAACAACAGTAAAGCAATGTAGATTTACCCATCAGAATTGGGATTGGTTGTAGCTCTGTTCAATAAAGTCCCTGGAGCAAACCTAGATTAAAAGGTAAAGGTAAAGGTACCCCTGCCCATACGGGCCAGTCTTGACAGACTCTGGGGTTGTGCGCCCATCTCACTTAAGAGGCCAGGGGCCAGCGCTGTCCGGAGACACTTCCGGGTCACGTGGCCAGCGTGACATCGCTGCTCTGGTGAGCCAGAGTCGCACACGGAAACGCCGTTTACCTTCCCGCTGGTAAGCGGTCCCTATTTATCTACTTGCACCCAGAGGTGCTTTCGAACTGCTAGGTTGGCAGGCGCTGGGACCGAGCAGCGGGAGCGCACCCCGCCGCAGGGATTCGAACCGCCGACCTTTCGATCGGCAAGTCCTAGGCGCTGAGGCTTTAACCCACAGCGCCACCTGCGTCCCTAAACCTAGATTAGCAACCCCATAATGTCTGAAAAGGCCTTGAGAAATTGCATAAAACCATAGTGAATGTTTATATGCCCAAACATGTTGTACACCTCATCCCCTACGTCCTGCAAAAATACACTTTCTACTATGGGTATTAAATAGTAGTTGTTCAATTTCATAATCTAATTCTTAGTGGCGAGTGGCAAAGTCTGACATTTTCCACTTTGGTAAGTTGATAGCAGCATCTTAGAGCACCTCTAGCTCTATGCATTCCATTCAGAGATATTTTCTTGGGTTTCTTTTTCTTTCCTGCCACTTCACTTTTGATTGCTGGAAATTGTCTTTGAAAGCCAGGTTCACTACATGGCTCAGAGCTGATTCACATTATTTTTTCTGACTTGGATATAATTACTCATGTCAAGAAGAGAGCATTAAATGTAAGATGCAAGGAACTTTCAGCATTTCTCTCTGGGTATATGCATCAGGAAGCAGATAAATGTAATAGGTATCCAACAAGCATACCTAGGGAAAAACAGATACTTTGTGATTTGCACTTGCTGTTTTCTACATGAATATTAATCTTCATGTTGAAAAAAGGAGAGGTGAAACTGTATTTATCTCATTGCTTAGAGTTGTGCTTATTTGAATCCTAGATTTTGGAAAGGTCTCAAACTCAAGATTATGCTTACTGGAACTCATCTTTCTTGGATCAAAGATGTATGTGGTCTGTGCACAGGAACTTGTTTCTAAGCTTACAGTGGCTGTCCATCTGTCCATCCCAGCAACAGAAAGGAGAACTGAGTGAGCATTTACAGATGTGTTGTTTTGAACAGTTTTAAATCTGATAATTGCAGAATGTGTCTAAAGCTGATTCATATGACAATTAGGCATATGAAATGCCCATACTGTTAGATATACTGATTTCATTTGTTGAAATGGGATTGCTTAAATAGATATTGCTGTGTGTTTACAGAAAGCAATTTCAAGTTTTGATTAGTTACTAGCTGATTCTAGCATGAGCTCAAGTAGCATTCATGTGGTTAGTTAACTTTGGTCACATGAGAAGTACCAAGTCACATACTCCATTTTGTGTGAGTTCACTGCGATGTCACAGCATAAAGAGATGGCTGTATAAAGAAGCTTCTCTGAACACTGCTAGAAGGAAAGTGTTAATGTTTTTTCTCTGAATAGAGAATACAGAGAGGGCTCTCTATGAATAGAGAGACAGCAGTGCAGCAGCTATTGGGTCTCTGAATGGAACAGAGAAAGGTTGAAGTGTGAATCTCTTCACGGAGCTGCAAGGCCTATAGGAAAGTGCAGACCGAGTGCAGAGCTGGAAGAGGGAGACACAGTTTATGATTTAAAACAAGAAGCTATATTTTAAGTGAAGCTGAGCCTATGCTTGGATAAGCATGTCTTGCGAATGCGAATATATTCTTTTATCATCTGCTCTGCAAGTAAAGCTTTTGAATATTTAAGGAATGTCTGGCCACTGCTTTAATTCCTAAAAGGGAATTGAACTAATGCTCAATTTTGATGTAAGAATTGTGAGGGCATTGTATTAAAGCAAGATGAACGCTGCACCCTATAGTCTTTGACTGGACTTAACCATCCAGGGGTCCTTTTCCTTTACTTTTAATTTAACATGAATGCACCCCTTTCCAAGCTTTCCAATATGGTCCAATATGGTCATGATAATATATAAAAATAAATTATATATATATATATTATATAACTGTACTACTCCAGTAGTACTCGAAAGTGCACTGCCAGTGCTAGTCACGAGAGAGAGAGAGACAGTGTACGAATGGGTGCCACCCCGACCTCAGCTGGGTTATAGCAATGGCCCTGCCACCCCCTTCCCCTTTTCCTTTACTGGGGACCAGAGGCCATGGAAGGAAGCAGGAAGCCTGTGCCGTTACGAGTTGGGCGGAAAAGGGGATTAACCTACTGGCTGTCTCTTGGTGCAGACACAGTTGGGCCTGAGCCTCCACAACCACCACTGGCAGCAAGAGCGGCAAGTACGTTATATGCTAATGATAATATTTTATTCTCTTATTATTCTGTTTTAAATGTGCAGTTTATATTTGACTTCCTTTAGCAATGTTTTCTTTTGAAATCTTTAAGATTTCCTGAAAGACATACATTGGCTCCCAGTACGTTTCCGAGCACAATTCAAAGTCTTGGTGCTGACCTTTAAAGCCCTAGACTAAGGTTACAAGAGGTCCCCGTTTCCCAGGGACAGTCCCTGGATTTACAAATCAGTCCCCATACAAAATCCATTGAAGTTGAAAAGTGTCCCCAGATTCATTGAAAAAAATCTGGTAACCTTACCCTAAACGGCCTCGGCCCAGTCGACCTGAAGGAGCATCTCCACCCCCATCGTTCTGCCCGGACGCTAAGGTCCAGCGCCGAGGGCCTTCTGGCAGTTCCTTCACTGCGAGAAGTGAGGTTACAGGGAACCAGGCAGAGGGCCTTCTCGGTAGTGGTGCCCACCCTGTGGAACACTCTCCCAGCAGACGTCAGGGAAATAAACAACTATCCGACATTTAGAAGACATCTGAAGGCAGCCCTTTATCTGAAGGCAGATAAGCTGCCCAGAGTGACTGGGAAATAGTAATAATAATAATAACAACAAACAACATATTTTTTGTTAATTTTGTTACATTAAATGTGCATTCTGTAGTTGACGTCTTGGTAATGTTTTATTTTAAAATCTTTAAGAAGTTAGGAAAGTTTTGAATGTTTGATATTTGATCACATTATTATTATTATTATTATTATTATTATTATTATTATTATTTTGGGAGCCGCCCATAGTGGCTGGGGAACCCAAGCCACATGGGTGGGGTATTATTATTATTATTATTATTATTATTATTATTATTAAGCTAATATTTTACTGGGACGCAGGTGGCGCTGTGGGTTAAAGCCTCAGCGCCTAGGACTTGCCGATCGAAAGGTCGGCGGTTCGAATCCCTGCGGCGGGGTGCGCTCCCGCTGCTCGGTCCCAGCGCCTGCCAACCTAGCAGTTCGAAAGCACCTCCGGGTGCAAGTAGATAAATAGGGACCGCTTACCAGCGGGAAGGTAAACGGCGTTTCCGTGTGCGGCTCTGGCTCTGGCTCTGGCCAGAGCAGCGATGTCACGCTGGCCACGTGACCCGGAAGTGTCTCCGGACAGCGCTGGCCCCTGGCCTCTTAAGTGAGATGGGCGCACAACCCCAGAGTCTGTCAAGACTGGCCCGTACGGGCAGGGGTACCTTTACCTTTACCTTTAATATTTTACTTTCCTGTTAATTACGTTGCTTTGAATTTATACTATATATTTGACTTTCTTCAGTAATGTTTTATTCTGGATTGCTTTATTTGATGTTTTAATGTGTTGTAAACCATTATGAGTTTTTTTCTTTAAAATATTAAATGGTATACAAATGAAATTAATAATAATAATTAACAGACGAACTTTTCTCACCCTATATGACAAGCCACGCCTACAAAAATTCCATCTCTTATGTAATCGTTAAAGATACAGAAACTCAATTTTCTCTTACAACTCTTTGTCCTGGAGAGAAAAGCTGGAAGTTGGCAAAGTATGGTTACAAAAAAAAGCACAAAGAGCTCCTAAGAATAGGTTCCAGGGTACAGTTAAAAATTCTGGAACTTAAAATTGAAGATTACAAAGAATAAGATTGCAACACCCAAGTAAAAGTCATGCAACCCTTTCACGCTTTCAGCTTATACAATCCATGCAACCTTGAAATGTTCGCCTAAACCCCTTCCTCTAACACTACATTCTCCCTCCATTATTCAGCATCACCCTTCACCTAAACTAAGAAGAAGCGACAGAGTAAGGTCAATTGTCAAACTACTTCAAGGAAGAAGCTTTGTGAGCTGTTGACAGAGAAAGCAGGAGATCCGAGGTGGTGGAGAGATGAGGCGTAGTGTGTGGGAAAGGGTGGGGGCTGGAACTCACACAAATGGATTCCAAGTAGTATAGAACAGGAGCAGCAGGCAGGCGAGAGAGGTAAAGTGGGCTAATACTGAAATAACCAGAGAAATTGTGAAAATTAAAATCTATTATTGAGAATTTGTTGAGAGGAACATTTGATGCAGTTCAGCAACTGCCAGCAGCTGTTTACAGTGAGGCAGTGGAGCTGGCTTCCTGTGCTAAAATGTGGTGAATTCACTAGATATTGGAAGTCAGTGTCATGCTGCATGTATCAGCATTTAGATTCTGAGCTAATAGTGCTACATTTACACTGAATTGCAAGAGGCTGCTTGCTGTATTCCAAATTGAAGCGGTATTTACAAATGACTCACCCAAAGTGGTTGCTTCTGCCTTCCAGGTTTCTCCTTTGCCTATTAGTATGTGGGCAAAGACATCCACGCACACGGTTTGGATGGCTATAAACCACACTTTCAGAAAGCAGCTCCTTGTGAAGTCTATTGTTGGCATGGTATGTAAATACATAAGGAAGCCAAATTAAATGTGCAAAGGCTTTATTTGAGTGTGGGATCCGCTACAGAAGGAGTAGCATCCATGTTAGTAAGAGGTTAATAAAGTCTAGCAGTGAGGTAGGAAGTACAGTAGTAGTTCTCCCCCACCCAAAATCTGGAGAGTAGAACAGATTCTAGGTCTAATCCAGCTCTAGTGGCATACAGCAAAGCATGTGTCCACAATCTCTCTTACTAGGGTAGTCTTTCTTTGCTCTTGGAAGTACCTGATGTCCCAAGATTAATATTGTTCTTTGGGAATAGAAATCAAATTAACTTTAAAAACATCAACATTCTGAATTAAGCCAGGCTGTTGTAAACACTTGTGCAGAGCTTAAAAAGTAGAACAAGCCAGCTCTAGGCTAGCTTTACCTTACTTGTCATTTGTATTTGAGGGGCATCCATGAAGAGTTGTGGTTATCAGTGAGGTACTAGCTATGTCACCTTCTCCTAAAAGTGTTGGAAAGCAAAATATCTGATTTGAGATGACAGTGAAGCTAGCTCTTGGAATGTGTTTAGAAACGTAATGCAGCTGCCAAGTATGAAGAGAGAACCAAATAGAAAAAGCGGGGAATATGCCTATTTGGGTATAAAAAGCAGATTATGGCACAAGAATGGACATATTAGCAACAGTGCAATCCTACTTAATCCTATAATAATATTTTTATTATTTATTACCCCCCATCTGGCTGGGTTGCCCCAGCCACTCTGGGCGTCTTTCAACACCTATACAAACATAATAAAACGTCAAACATTAAAAACTTCCCAATACTCTGGTCTGTGGAACGTTCTCCCCAGGGAAGTTTGCCTGTCACCTTCATTATACATCTTTAGGCACCAGGCAAAAATGTTCCTTTTTAACCAGGCCTTTGTTGATTTGATTGACATCCTATGTGTTATGTATTGAAGTTCTCACCCTGGCTACCAGGGGTATCGTGTGTAGATAGTTTTCACTCAGGTCCACGTCAGTTACCTTAGGTGGGAAACCCTGGGTTGTTGCTGCTACAATGTTGACAGCCGGCTGCCTATAAAAGCAGGCCAGGTGAGCTGTTTGCTGTTCAGTTCTGTTCCAGCTTACAAATAAAGAGCTGCTTTGGAGAAATCTCTGCGTCGTCTGCTATGTCTACCCACTATTTAACACTATGCCCTTATAATTTTTTTTTTTCGGGGGGGGGCTGTTATTGGGTTGTTTTTGGCCATGGAGTTTTCTTGGCAGGGATACTGGAGTGGCTTGCCGGTATCCATTCTTAAGGAAATCAGCCCTGAGTGCTCACTGGAAGGACAGATTGTGAAGCTGAGGCTCCAATACTTTGGCCACCTCATGAGAAGAGAAGACTCCCTGGAAAAGACCCTGATGTTGGGAAAGATGGAGGGCAGAAGGAGAAGGGGACGACAGAGGACGAGATGGTTGGACAGTGTTCTCGAAGCTACAAACATGAGTCTGACCAAACTGCAGGAGGCAGTGGAAGACAGAAGTGCCTGGCGTGCTCTGGTCCATGGGGTCACGAAGAGTCGGACACGACTAAATGACTAAACAACAACAACAACAACAACACCACCAACAACATTGGGTTGTTTTTATTTTGATTATATATTTTGTGGTTTTGTGTTCTGGCTTTGTTCTGTGAGCCGCCCTGAGACCTCCAGGTATAGGGCAGAATATAAATTCAGTAAATAAATACAGTAAAACATCTGCTTACACATCCCTTCGGTTACATAAATTTCAGGATACATAAGTGGCAAACCCAGAAGTATATTTCTGGGTTTTTGCCATGCGTGCATGCGCAGAAGTGGTCTTTCTGGTTGCGAAAACCTTGGGATCTGGCCGGACCTCCGGAACAGATCCCATCCGCAACTGGAGGTACCACTGTAAATAAAAATACAAGGCTGCCTTCAGATGTCATCTAAAAGTTGTGTAGTTCTTTATCTCCTTGACATTTGATGGGAGAGTGTTCCACAGGGTGGGCACCACTACCAAGAAGGCTCTCTGCCTGGTTCCCTGTAACTTCACTTCTCACAGCGAGGGAACCGCCAGAAGGCCCTCAGAGCTGGACCTCAGTATCTGGGCTGAACGATGGGGGTGCAGACGCTCCTTCAAGTATACAGGACCGAGGCCATTTAGGGTTTTAAATGTCAGCACCAACACTTTGAATTGTGCTCGGAAACGCACTGGGAGCCAATATAGGTCTTTCAAGACTGGTGTTATATGGTCTCAGTGGCCACTCCGTCAGCAGTCTAGCTGCCGCATTTTGGATTAGTTGAAGTTTCTGAGGCACCTTTAAAGGCAGACCCATGTAGAGTGCATTGCAGTAATCCAAGCGGGAGATAACCAGAGCATGCACCACTCCGGTGAGACAGTGTGCAGGCACTGTCCTAATCCTAATCAACAGTAAGTCCTATTGAGCTCACACCAACTGTACTGAATTGCATTCTAGGAGCAGCATACATCCCAGCTAAGCAGGAAAGCTTATTGGACTTAAAAGACTATATAAACACTAGTAGAAACAGATATTCTGTTGTCTCACTTGAGACATAGATAACCTGTTCCCTACCACAGAAACAACAGCTCTTTTGCAAAAGTCCTAGGTGAGGTAGAAAGCTCAAAGGGCATGTTACAAATGTCATCTGTTGAAGCAAGATCAGCGTAATTACTGGCAAGATGGATTTATTATATATAGATATGCACCCTGTGGTCTATTGAGACCACATAGTTGCATGGATGATTACAAAAATATATGGATGTCAAGGCCTTCATGTGAAACAGCTCAAGGGAGCACATCTTACATATTAAATGCTTAAAACTAAGCAAACATTTTATATGAAAATTAGCTTTGCTCCATTCTCTATCTGGGGAACAAAGAATATGACTTTATGAGTTTGAGGCCTTATTGGCAAAATTACAATTGACAAAACACTGGATCCACATGCCATCCACCCAAGAATTCAAATGCAAAATTGCTAAACTGCTAATACAAAAAATGTAAAGCACTAAAGATCTCAAATGCAAAATTGTTAATCTAGCAAAAAATATGTAAGCTGTCCCTAATATCAGCCTCTATACCTGAGGACCGGAAAGTTTCCATTAAAAAAAAGTGCTTAATATATGCTTACAAATATATGCTTAACCAGTTAGCTCAACATCTGTCCCAGGAAAACTAGCGGAAAGCACGATCAAAGATAAAATTACCAAGTACAGTGGTACCTCGGGTTACATACGCTTCAGGTTACAGACTCCGCTAACCCAGAAATAGTACCTCGGGTTAAGAACTTTGTTTCAGGATGAGAACAGAAATTGTGCTCTGGCGGCGCGGCAGCAGGAAGAGGCCCTATTAGCTAAAGTGGTGCTTCAGGTTAAGAACAGTTTCAGGTTAAGAACGGACCTCCAGAACGAATTAAGTACTTAACCCGAGGTACCACTGTATATAGAAGAACAAGTGTTGCTGAATTGGAACCAGCATGGCTACTGTAAGGGTAAGGCCGGGGTCAGCAAACTAAGGCCTGTGGGCCGGATCCAGCCCAATTGCCCTCTGGATCCAGCCCGCAAACAGTTCTGCAATCGCTGCTTGGGTCAGCACGATCACCATTTCCCCCCCACAATTTTTACGGGTGCCATTTTTTTTGCAATTCCCCTCCCTCACCGCGCCGTCATCTCCTCCCTCCCTCTTCCTGGCTTCTCCCCGCCCTGCGGAGGAAGGGGCTGGGCTTTGATAGGAAGCCTCATGGCCCGCTTGCCGGCCTCTCCCCATGGCCGCGCTGTGGGCTGGAGCTTGGCGCACCTGCGGGCACCGTGCCTGGGAAAGCTGGCCCAAAAAGGAGAGGCAGTGGCGCCACCTCCCAACCGCAGGCAGAGCGGCAGAGGAGGTCGGCAGGGGGAGAGAGAGAAGCCCCCTCCGCCGCATGCAGTCCGGCCCGCCACTAGGTCTGGGGGACGGTGAACTGGCCCCCTCAAAAAAAGTTTGCTGACCCCTGGGGTAAGACCTGTTTCACTAACTTATTAGATCGGAGAGTTGTTTCAGTTGACATTGTGTACTAAACTTTTTCAATGAATGACTTCCATAACTCCTTATCTATACCTAAAAACGAAATATGGTTCAAATTATGTGTTAGCTTAATATACCTATGTAGAATAATGCTATACACATACCATTATTATATAAGCATCTCTCTGATGACTTTCTATGTTTTTGTGTTGAAAAATAAAAATAAAGTTTATTAAATAAATTAAATAAATTAAATCAAAAATACGTTTTACAAAGCAGCTCACCAAAGACTGAATAGGTTTAGAAGTTAATAATAAAAGGAGAACTCTTGCAGATCAGTAACTGGTAATGAAACAGCTGAGTAGGAATAAATGGTCAGTTTTCCTAATGAAAGGCTATAGAAAGTGGAGACCCCCAAGGACTGGTACTGGGACCTATGCCTTTTAACTTGTTCCTAAATAATTTAAAGTGATGGGTGAGGAAAGCTCCAAAAGGATCTCTTTAAAGTGAGTGAATGGGCAGTAAAATACCAAATGCAGTTCAATGTAAACAAGTGTAAGGTGATGTAGGCAAAAAAAATTCTAAATTTCACACATATGCTTATGGGATTTGAACTGACAGTGGCTGACTTAGAATGCCATTACCTTGTGGTTGTAGTGAACACCTTGATGTCTGAAATTTAAGATTATATATATTGTTTAGGAAACAGAGCAAAAAATTAACCCAACAAAGAAATTA
Source organism: Podarcis cretensis (assembly GCF_951804945.1). Classification (NCBI taxonomy): domain Eukaryota; kingdom Metazoa; phylum Chordata; class Lepidosauria; order Squamata; family Lacertidae; genus Podarcis; species Podarcis cretensis. Next base: position 104,153,358 of record NC_137173.1, on the reverse strand, counting down.
GAGTCTTTAACACTCCAGTGAGGGTGGTGACAGTAGGTGTATATAGAACAATATTTTGTTTCTCTCTGCCTGCTTCAGTTTAACTAAGCAGCTCTGAAAAGTGGATGTCTAGACCAAGAGGCAATAGTACAAACAGAAGGTTGGAGATCATCATGGGATATTTATTATGCAACAAGTTGAATTCAATCAGAAGCATGTAAGTTTGTGTGTGTGTAAAGGAAATATTTATGATAATATCAGAGCATTTGCTGATTACAGGGAAAGCTGTAGGAGAAACACCACTAAATCACTGAACCATCTTGACAGTGTCTGGGTATTCAAGTCACATTATAATAAATATTTGATATAAACCATAGCACAGAATTAAATAGAAAGCATTATGGAGAAAAAAGTCAACAAAAGTTTTATAAAGGGATTTATGACTAAATCTTTTCAACAGAATGATTTTACTCACAGCAGTTAACAGTGGAATTTTATGTGTCTACTACTCAGAAGTAAGTCCTACTAATTTAAGTATGACTAGTGCACTTAAAAGCAACATTTAATGTTTTTTTCATATTGCCTGATATTAACTTCTTCCTTCCTTAACAGATTTATATAAAACTAATCCACATATTTTTATTGAAATATCACATCTTCTACTGCACAAACATGGCTGTGATGCTTTTATTCCTGAAGAATCTCTAGTTACAAAAGCAGCATTTGACCTATACTGTACAATACACCAGAACAGCGTCTGAAAAATAACACACAAAAATATGATAGGCAACAGTGAAATTATGTGGTGAGACCTAGCACCCAAACTCTGAAAAACAAGGTAGTAAGGATTCTTCTACAACTCTGCTTCATCATCTCAGTTCTTTGGTGTATCATATAATATATTCTGTCAGAGAATTGCTCTTAAGGGATTTAGCAGCCAGTTGCCGTGCTTCTAGAATGTATCTGCTTCCCAGTCTACTATTACTGTTACTTCCCTGGGGTTGTGGAAGTTCAGGGAACACAGTTCACTTCATCCTTCACTGTCCAATCCTCAACTCTCGTTTAATAGGATGTCAATGAACATTTATTTTATTTTATTTTTTGCTTTTTATGATTAACTGGGAACGGAAGCATTGAGAAGGTGCTGCTTTATAAAGAAACCTTGATGAATTATTATTTTTTCTTTCATAAAATTTACATACCACTTGATTGTAGAAAAAAACTTTAAACCTCAAAAAACTCATCAATGCCTTTCATTTAAAAACTGGACCACTTATTTTAGATTGCAAAGGTAAACCCATAACAAACAGGACACTTTCAACTGCATGTAAGGGCACTTTCGTAAGTGACCTTAAGATCTGCTGCAGACATATTCGGGAGTACTTCATGAGCTGGTGGCTCCTCCTTCTCTCCTCCACCCACTGGTGTACATTCTGCAGTACATTACCTCATTTGATTTAGGGTTGGATCTGCACCAGCATGACTTGAATCCTGCGCTTAAATTGTGTTTGCAAGCTATATTTAAATTCTGCCTTTAAATACTGCTTTCTTACTATGGGGTAAATAGATGCTTCACTTTGCCAAGACATCAGCATCTCCATCCTGATGTAAGTCCTTTTTTTGCTCCTCCTCCTCCTCTCCCTCTCTGATGGGGTTACAAATTGTAAATTGGAAAAATATTAATGTTTTAAGACTGATATGAATTAAGTTGAACTAGCTAATATTTCTTTTGTTTTTAAAATGAAGGGGATGATGTGACGTGCCAACATTATCAGCAACTGGTTATCAACCCATGACCTAGGAAAGCCCAAGGTGTTAAAGCTTCCCAGTGGACCTGATGAATGCCCGAATGGGACACCATCGGAAACCCCCTGCAAGGGATTTTCAGATGGGAAGGGCGAAAAGAATAGAAACAAAATGGCTGGTACTGATAGCTCAAGCTGTTAAATGCAGTGTAATTTTTAAAAATATTTTTTGATAGGAAACATGCCACATAAGGTATCAAGACAGGAATGCCAAACACCTGAAGAAGAAGAAGAAACACATCTGTGACTGCCCAGGAGGACTCCCCTGAGTGAGTGCCGAGGGCCCTGCTCCTCTCTGCCACTTACCATCTGGCCTGGGGTGGGGCCTGAAGCCTCATAAGGACTGCGTGGTGCTTGCTGCCTGCTGCCCAGGAGGACTCCCCTGAGTGAGTGCCTGAGGGTCCTGCTCCTTCCTGCCACTTACCACCTGGCCCAGGGCAGGGCCTGCCAGGCCTCACTAGGACAGTGTTACTGCAGGAGGGGCACAGAGTATTTTTAAAATGTTTTTTAAAAAATTCTTTTGGATTTTTTGTATGTGGGGGGTGGGGGTGGGATGGATGTTTGGTTGGGTTTGGGGAATTATTTTTTTTATTTTGATGTTTTTGTAATTTTTAATTTTTTTGTTTGTATTGTCTTATTGCTTGTTTGTATAAGTTGTTTTTGCTTGTTTGTATAAGTTGTTATTTTGTTCTTAGGGGGAGGGGTCAGGGCTGCCGGGGAGTGGGCCCCAGCCCACAAAATGGCTGGGGCATGTTCCTGTCAGAATTCAGGGCCGGTCAGAGGTATGTGCCTATCTCTCCAGGCACCGGCTGAATTCTTTTGACCTCCCTCCGGCGGCTCCCGGGAGGAAAAACACACGAGGTCCGTTCCGGCGATTTTCCTCAGGCTGTGAGAAAAACACACCAAACTGCTTCTCCTCCTCCCTGCTCTCCAGCATATCCCCAGGGAGGGGAATCAGACTCAGACAGAAATGTATCTACATGTTTTATTCCTGTCTTCAGCAGTCAAACAGTAAAAGAGAAAACATGTCTGCTCTCTTCAACAAACAGAGAGAGACTCTAAACTCCACCCATGTACATCCTGTACAGGTCATATGACACACACACTGAGCTAACATCCGGTGCTCAGTACAGAATGGACTGCCCCTTTGTTTGCATGGCAACAGTCACATACTTCCTGTTTGGCTTTCCAGCCACAAGCAGCAGACTTGGCTGCTATAGCCTTTGCTTGCTGCTGCATTGCTGCTTTAGAATAACATACTCCCCCTAAAGTATCAATGCGTGCTGCGAGCAAAGCGTCATCCAGAGAAGAAAACAAACAGTTGTTATACTTATAACACTCCCCTGTTGTTTCAGTTCCACCCTTGGAACTACCCGCCACTGGTTTTACCAATGTACCTCTCTGGTTGTGTGACTTCCAAGGAATGAGTGCATCTGCATTACCTTGGTTAACAACTCTCTGTTGTGCCTTTGTCTCTGACTCAGACACAGCTTCAATTTGACCTTGGTCGTTTACAACAGCAACACATGCAATAGCTAAGTTGGCAAACTCTTTTGAATACCTCTTGGGTGGTACACCCTTCGTTGCTCTCTCAGACCTACGTAAGAGGTGCTGCTCTTCCTTGCTTTCTGGTTCAGCCTCTGAACTCTCTGAAGAACCAGTACTAAGCTTAATCAGTGGTTCATCCTCCTCTTCTGAGGGTCTAGTCATTGTGTGAGATTTCTTCTCAATGACTGTGACAACTGAGCTGTCTGAGCTATCGCTGTCATCATCAGTACTACTGAACTCAATAAGATCAAACTCATCATCATCATCATCATCAGAATCATCATCATCTCCTGTGGGAAATGTGTGAACAATCACTCGCTCCTGTTCAGGAGCACTCTCTAGAAATTTTGTGAGAATCACCTGACCAGATTCAGACAAAATTACTCTGTAGAGACCCTTTTCATAACCCACAAAAATGCCTCTGGCATTCTTTACTCCACCCGGAGCTTCTGTCCTCACATGAGACCCAAAAACCTTGAAATGGGCAACAGAAGGTTTTCTGTGGAACAGTTTCTCAAAAGGAGAACTTCCCAATTCTTTTGAAACCTTTCTCAACCACGTATAACAAAATGACATTAGCGACTCAGCCCAGTACTCATGTGGCAGATGTGAACTAAGCAATTGCGCTTCCATTCCCTTTTGCAATTCTTTGTTCACTCTAACACAGACACATCTGTTCCAAGCTTCTTCGGAACTAGCAATTTTGTGTCTTATCCCTTTCTTCTTCAGGAACCTCTGGAAATCCTGTAAGAGAAAAATTGGCTTCTCATCTGTGCAAAGACAATCTATGTCAGCATCATGCATATTTTTAACCTTGTCACAAAACTCTTTAAACCTTTCTAAGGCTTCTTTCGGTCTCTCCAAAAGATAAATCCAGACAAAACCTGTAAAAGAATCAACACATATTAGGTAATACTTTGCGTTGCCTCTAGATGGTGCTAAAGGACCAATCACATCAGCATACACCCGCTGAAATGCCTTGTCGACCCTCGAGGTGACCTGCTTGGCGTTCTTCTTGGCTACACCTGCAAAAGAAATCATGTTAGAATCACAAGAATTACATTCCATGTAATCACTTTGATCAAAAGTCAACAAATACAGTCCATCTTTCTCTTTGGCAGAAAGATACAACTCTCCATCTTTGTAGATCTCGCAGTGTTGATCATCATAGGACAGTTTTAGTCCCTTCTTGGCAATCTGCGAAACGCTGAGCAGATTGTACTTCAACTCTGGAACCAAATAAACATTGTTTATAGTCAAGTTTAGACTTTTAAGATACACAGTCCCAATTCCGGTGGCTTCCAGCTCTTGACCGTTGGCTTGTTGTACAACGAAGCTTTGCTTCTTAAACGACGAAAACAAATCCCTGCGATGGGTCATGTGAACCGTCGCTCCCGTGTCTAAAACGAAGGAATTCCCCACTTGTGGTGTGGCTTTTAGGGACATCAAAGCCTTTGCAGGCTTCGCCTGTGACTTGGCATGACTTCTGCCTGACGCCTCAGACTTCGTTGAGCTTCCCTTGGCTCCTTTGTTCTGACGTGGCTTCCTGCAGTACCGCTGAAGATGCCCAGTCTGTCCACAAATGTGGCATCGGACAACGTTCAAAGCTACGGCGTCTCCTCCAGTAGCTACAGCAGTGGGGGTGTTAGAACTCCGTTCTTCCCTCCCCCTGTCCTTGACTTCCAGGGCGGCAAGTCTGTCATGTTCGTTCAGGACCACGGCAAAGACCCTGTCCGACGTTAGATCTTGCGCTGGGAGAGACCCCAGCTGACTGGCAACCGTTTTGTAAGTCCGATTCAGGCTGTTGATCACCATGAAGCAAAACACTTCCTCCTGCAGACGGAAATTGCGTTCCACCATCTGCTGACGCAGAAATTTCATTTCCGTCAGGTGCGCTTGAACATCTCCATCAGGCGCAAGCCTCAGGTTAGTCAGCTTTTCAAAATACAGCAACGCTGAAGAACCTGCATCTCTCTGATGTGTCCTTCTCAGCGTGTCCCAAACATCTTTCGCGTGCTCTAAATCTTGTATATGAATAAGCTGAGAATCTGACACGCACAGAATTATAGCGGTTCTGGCCTTCACATCCTGTGACTCCCAAGGACGCGTTGGTGCTGCAGGGATGGGGTTCTCAATCACCCCAAACAGTCTCTGATTCTGCAGCAAGGCCTTCATCTTTATAGACCAAGATGCATAATTGTCACTGGTCAAGAGGGGTGGAGAAGGCAGGCTTCCCTTCTTGACATCCATTTTGAGTCCTTGCATTGACTCTCAAACACAAGCCTCTAAAATCCAATAGCTGGCTTGTTTACACTCTGTGCACCTGGCAGCTATAACACTGGCCGCTTGGAAAGTTCCTTTGTAAGGACCTAGTCAAAACACAAGCTGTTTTTGCCACTCTGGGCATAGCCTGACTTCCAGCCCTTATCTGCGTTGCTAAGCAACCACATTCCTTTCCTTGGACAGGAAAAACCACAGGAATGTTTGGAATGCAGACTCTTCTCTCTCAGAGCTGTTTTTCCCAAACGTTGCTCCCATGAAGCAGAGAATTAATCCATCTACATTCACACTCTTAAGCCCGAAAATCTCATACCTGGGCTCCGTAGCTTGGCTTTCAGCTTCTTCTGGTCAGCTTCTAGCTGCAGAGAATCAGCATCCATCTCAGGCTTCCATGGAGAGGGATGAATACAGTCTCCTTGATGCAGACTCCCATGGATCGTAGCAACCATCCTCTGCTACCAATGTCAGAATTCAGGGCCGGTCAGAGGTATGTGCCTATCTCTCCAGGCACCGGCTGAATTCTTTTGACCTCCCTCCGGCGGCTCCCGGGAGGAAAAACACACGAGGTCCGTTCCGGCGATTTTCCTCAGGCTGTGAGAAAAACACACCAAACTGCTTCTCCTCCTCCCTGCTCTCCAGCATATCCCCAGGGAGGGGAATCAGACTCAGACAGAAATGTATCTACATGTTTTATTCCTGTCTTCAGCAGTCAAACAGTAAAAGAGAAAACATGTCTGCTCTCTTCAACAAACAGAGAGAGACTCTAAACTCCACCCATGTACATCCTGTACAGGTCATATGACACACACACTGAGCTAACATCCGGTGCTCAGTACAGAATGGACTGCCCCTTTGTTTGCATGGCAACAGTCACATACTTCCTGTTTGGCTTTCCAGCCACAAGCAGCAGACTTGGCTGCTATAGCCTTTGCTTGCTGCTGCATTGCTGCTTTAGAATAACAGTTCCACAGGGGGGGATGCACTGGGACAACCGATCTCAGTGATCACGGGTAGGAGGAGGAGTTACGCTAAGACCAGACCATGTCATTACAGAGGAGGCAGGTTTAGTCGTTGTCTGAGGACTATTCCTGCCTCTGGGTCTGGCCCTGACCGGATGAATACTAGAATCAGCAAGGGATACCCACATGACCTGAAAGTGTTGCTGTGCAATGCCAGGTCAATGATTCATAAGACCACTGCCATCCATGACTTGATCATGGATGGAGGACTTGACCTGGCATGTGTAACAGAGACTTGGTTGGATGAAGCAGATGGGCCTGTCCTTGCCGCTGCTTGTCCACCAGGTTTCTCTTACGCACAGCAACCCAGGTCATGTGGGCGGGGAGGGGGGGTTGCAGTGATTTTTAGGAAGTCATTAGTTTGCACCAGGCGTCCTATTGGGAAGACCCAGTTTTCTGAGTGCATGTTCTGGAAGTTGGGCAATAGGGGCAGTACAGGATTCCTTTTGGTGTACCGACCTCCCCGCTGCACCAAGGATTCCCTGCCCGAGCTGCTTCAGGTCGTGGCGGATGTTCTCCTGGAGACACCTAGCTTGGTCGTCCTAGGGGATTTTAACATCCATGCCGACACGACCTTACAAGGGGCCGCTCGGGACTTCGTGGAAAGCATGGCCTCCATGGGGCTGTCCCTGAATAAGTCTGGCCCAACCCATAGCCGCGGACATGCCTTGGACCTGGTGTTTACCTCTATGGATGTTGGTGATCTGACACTAAGTAAAAGTGAAACAAAAGAAGTGCCATGGTCAGATCACTTCCTGGTGCAACTGGACTTCTCTGCGACCCATCCCCTCTGCAGGGAGGTGGGACCAATTTGGATGGTCCGCCCCCGCCACTTAATGGATCCAAATGGTTTCCAGAGAGTGGTAGGGGATGCTTTATCCCATGTTGATGGCCTTTCAGCTGATTCCCTGGTGGCCCGCTGGAATGCGGAGTTAACCAGGGCTATTGACTGTTTGGCTCCGAAGCGCCCTCTCCGATTGCATGGAGCCCGGAGAGCCCCGTGGTTTTCCACGGATCTGAGGGCAATGAAACAATCTTTGAGACGGCTAGAGCGCCGGTGGCGGATAACTCATTCCGAATCTGATCGGACACAGGTTAGAGCTCAACATCGAGCCTACCAAGTGGCGATAGCGACGGCGAAGAAGAATTTCTTCACCGCCTCTATTGCATCTGCAGAAAACAGCAGCAGGAGACTTTTTCAGGTGGTTCACAATTTAGCGGAACCACCTGTAACATCGGGGCCCAGTACGGGCCACATGTTCTCCTGCAATGATTTTGCAAAGTTTTTTGCAGATAAAATCGCTCAGATTCGGGAAGAAGTAGACTCCACCGTGGGAGCAGGGCCAGGGCGGGAGAGTGCTAGAGTTCTGTCTAGTCAAGTTGAGTGGGATCAATTCCAATCTGTTACCTCCGAGGATGTGGACAGGCTGCTTGGACGAGTGAAACCAACCACCTGTCTCCTGGATCCTTGCCCATCCTGGCTTATAAAAGCTAGCCGGGAAGGACTGGGCGATGGGCTTCGTGGGGTGGTGAATGCTTCCCTCCGTGAGGGAGCCTTCCCAGACCCGCTGAAAGAGGCAGTTATTAAACCGCTTCTTAAAAAACCATCTTTAGATGCGGCCACAATGGCCAACTATCGCCCAGTCTCAAATCTTCCATTCTTGGGCAAGGTGATAAAGCGAGCGGTTGCCGAACAACTCCAGGCATGCCTGGAAGAAGCAGACCATTTGGATCCCTTCCAGTCGGGATTCAGGCCTCATCATGGGACTGAAACTGCCTTGGTCGCACTGGTTGATGATCTCCGGCGGGCTAGGGACAAAGGTGAGAGCTGTTTCCTAGTTCTGCTGGATCTCTCAGCGGCGTTTGATACCATCGACCATAACATCCTTCTGGACCGTCTTGAGGGGCTGGGAGCTGGGGGCACTGTCCTACAGTGGTTCTGCTCCTTCCTCCTGGGCAGTGTTCAGAAAGTGGTGGTGGGGGATGAGTGTTCAGACCCCTGGGCTCTCATTTGTGGGGTGCCTCAGGGTTCTGTCCTCCCCCCCATGCTTTTCAACATCTACATGCAGCCGCTGGGAGAGATCATCAGGAGGTTTGGGCTGGGTGTTCATCAGTATGCAGATGATACCCAGCTCTACCTCTCTTTTAAATCAGAACCAGTGAGGGCAGTGAAGGTCCTGTGTGAGTGTCTGGAGGCAGTTGGAGGATGGATGGCGGCTAACAGATTGAGGTTGAATCCTGACAAGACAGAAGTACTGTTTCTGGGGGACAGGAGGCGGGCAGGTGTGGAGGATTCCCTGGTCCTGAATGGGGTAACTGTGCCCCTGAAGGACCAGGTGCGCAGCCTGGGATTCATTTTGGACTCACAGCTGTCCATGGAGGCACAGGTCAAATCTGTGTCCAGGGCAGCTGTTTACCAGCTCCATCTGGTACGTAGGCTGAGACCCTATCTGCCTGCGGACTGTCTCGCCAGAGTGGTGCATGCTCTGGTTATCTCCCGCTTGGACTACTGCAATGCACTCTACGTGGGGCTACCTTTGAAGGTGACTCGGAAACTACAACTAATCCAGAATGCGGCAGCTAGACTGGTGACTGGGAGCGGCCGCCGAGACCATATAACACCGGTCTTGAAAGACCTACATTGGCTTCCAGTATGTTTCCGAGCACAATTCAAAGTGTTGGTGCTGACCTTTAAAGCCCTAAACGGCCTCGGTCCAGTATACCTGAAGGAGCGTCTCCAACCCCATCATTCTGCCCGGACGCTGAGGTCCAGCGCCGAGGGCCTTCTGGCGGTTCCCTCATTGCGAGAAGCAAAGCTACAGGGAACCAGGCAGAGGGCCTTCTCGGTAGTGGCGCCCACCCTGTGGAACGCCCTTCCAGCAGATGTCAAAGCGATAAACAACTACCTGACATTCAGAAGACATCTTAAGGCAGCCCTGTTCAGGGAAGTTTTTAACGTGTGATTTTACTGTATTTTTGGTTTTTATGGAAGCTGCCCAGAGTGGCTGGGAAGGCCCAGCTAGATGGGCGGGATATAAATAATAAATTATTATTATTATTATTATTATTATTATTATTAATCCAGAAATATTTTTAGCTGTTGGCAGAATTTTATGCAAAATTTATTCAGTTTTAATAATTTACTTAGTGCATTTCCATAAGTATCATAAAAAGCAGTAGCTAATAAAAAGATAAATACCTTAATCATCCTCTCATTTTCCAGCAAATCACAGCCATCGCCTCATAATTATTAACATTATTACATTCTAGTAACAAAAATTCTGCTCAGCATGAGCCATTAACCACGGCCTCATTTGAACATATGCAGCATCTTTATTCAAAATGGAATATAAGCGCTCCAAGAGCCCCCTTCAGTGCATGGAAGGTTTGAGTATATGTGCCTAGTTTGCCCCATTTTGCTCCTCAGTAGGACTTTACAAGGGGTTCTGAAACTCCCTCTGCAGACATGAGGGACAAAGGGACATTATATTAAAACTAGCAATGATCTGGCCTTTTTTGTGGGCAGCACTAGAGTAAGACAGACTTTCACACCACCGTTTATATAGTCCCATTCACTGAATGAGTCTTGTAAGACTTGTTGCTAGTGTAACCAGGGAAGTAGCTAAAATTGCCTTTGTGGCCTTAAGAATGTGACACAAGGTTCAAGGGCACAATGTAGTTAAATTGTCATGACACACGCAACGTATTATAATTGGCAAAATTTTGGATTACTATTATGTGTCTAGGACAATTTACTTTCACTGGTTCACAGTTTATATTTTTGCAATATTTTTTTCTTTTCTTTTTGCAACAGCATACAGTTAATGCAATAAGGCTGATGAACTGAAAAGAAAAGCCAAGAATTGTTTGGTCTTCTTTGAACAACTCTCACTAGATTTAGGTAGTTAATACTGAAAATTACCATGCTGTGTTTTGGGTTCATGAAATACAGTCGTACCTTTGTTCGCGAACGCCTTGTGAGTCAAACATTTTGGCTCCTGAATGCCGCAAACCCAGAAGTGAGTGTTCCAGTTTGTAAACATTCTTTGGAACCCCAACATCAGGAGTTTTCTGCAGCCAATCAGAAGCCACGCCTTGGTTTCCGAACGTTTTGGAAGTTGAAAGCACTTCCGGAACAGATTCCGTTCGACTTCCAAGGTACCACATATGCCAATCTGTGATTATTCATACTGTAGCAGGACAGACACTGCTTGTTAGGTAAAATTTTAGTGAAGGTCAAGGCAGCTTTTTCTTTTTACAAAAAAAAAAGAAAAGAAAAAAGAAATTAGCAGCATAGAAATACTCCTTATCTGAAAGAAAATTACTGCTCCAACCTAGGCAAGCAATTAAAAAGATATGCACTGGTACGCTCCTCAGTAATTCACCCCCCCCCCCCTAAAAATCTCTTATTCTAAATTCACCCACAGAACAACAAGAGGGGCACATTATTTTTTTCTTTTAAAAAGCAAGCCTTATTTTAAATTATATAAAGGACCTTGAACACTAGCTTATAGGTGGTTTCCCATCTATGATTAAAAGTACACTTTATTTTAATTGCTTTTAAGCTCAGATAAAATGTCATTTTTAGTTACTCTAATTGCTTTTAAGACAGCACCAGGAAATAATGTTGCAAATGGATCAGAACAATTGTTCAGAGGAGTGCTCATTTAAAATAAATAAATAAATGAATGAATGAACAAATAAATAAATAAAATATGTGATTCTATTTATGTAAGTATTTTGTTGATTGCATACAAAACACTAGACAGCTATAACTGCAATACTATTAGAATAGAAAATTGAGCACAGTTTAAAAAGCTGTCACTAGATATAATTACTGTTTCAAAACATAAGCAATTGTTTCTTGGTGACAGGGACATGTTCCCTTACTGTCAGAGCCTGGTTTTGTTTTTGCATTGCTGCACATCACCCTAATCTCAGAGCACTGCAAGATTCCAGGAGTTCCAGGCCCCCACCCAGGGTTTCTGTTTCCTTTGGGAACACAGCAGAGACAGTGGTTTATGATATATGGTTTATTTACACATATATACAATAGAGGGGGTTCACAGCAGTTACACCCCCAAAAGGTCCTGTTTCTCCCATACCTGCAGCCTTAGACTGAAACAGAAATCAGACTCTCAAACGTTGCTCTGACTGTCTCAAGCTTGCTGCTTTACTTACTTCTAGGTCCCACCACAGAAACTCCACTCGAAACTCAGGTTTTGCCCTTCTAATGTTCTATCCCCACCCATCTGCCATCTCACACAGAGCCCATTTCCTTTGTTTCCCTTAATAGTCCATCACCCAGGCTATCACCTGAACACAGGAAGCTAGGCTGGCTTATATTTTAACACTTGCGGGATCCAGGGATTAGACGTGTCTCACATACAGCCTACCTTCTTCTTCTTTTCCCCAACCTCCAAAAAGCTCATAGTACTATATAGAAAAGCAAACATGAAAGCTGCTACAGAGATAGGACAAATATCTACTGATGACTCTGAATTCTCGTATAGTGGCTTCATTCATTTTTATAATACATCTGTACTGTTGATGCAATCAGTTCCGACCTCATCGTTATTTCAAACCAATCCATAACAGAGAAAAAGGGAGGCTGTTGACAGGAGTTAATGTGGGTTTTATTTTGCTTACAATTGCTTTCTAATCTACTAAATGGCTGTGAAAATTGATGCACTGTTCAAAGTGCTTTTATACACTACTATAGATAAAAGGCTGATGTGCTGCAGTAATCTCCGTAATGCTAAATTGAATTTGACAAAGTTCTTTGTTTTCTCAATTTCAATGTAAACAGGTAAGCCTCCTGAATTTATATTAAATTTAACTGAAAGCATATCCTGTTAATTGAAATGAAGGCTGAAAATGGTTGAATGAGATAGCATAATTTTAAAGAAAAATTACTTAAAAACACAATCCTAGCACCAGAAGCAAACACTCACTGAAAGCTAGGTACCCCGAGGGTACCATACAAAAGTTAAGACCTCCCATGTTAAAAAATCAGAAAACCCCACATTCTCCTGCTCAAGTAGATACAGCTCAAGATACAACATGTTTAATAGTACCCCTCGTATCACACTGACTATGGATCACCTCCCTCTGGCTAATGGATAGGGTTAACCCAGAATTTCACTTAACAGAAAAGCTTTTTGTTATCACTGCAATAATCTACGACATGTATTAACCACATAGACAGGCTAGTATGCTTTTACAGGTATTCTATAGGTTATGCTTAAAATTATACAAGGCAGGCTTAAGCAGTATGTGGACCGAGAACTCCTAGAAGTGCAAGCTGGATTTCAAAGGGGCAGAGGAACCAGAGACCAAATTGCAAACATGCGCTGGATTATGGAAAAAGCTAGAGAGTTCCAGAAACACATCTTCTTCTCCTTCATTGACTATGCAAAAGCCTTTGACTGTGTCGACCACAGCAAACTATGGCAAGTTCCTAAAGAAATGGGAGTGCCTGATCACCTCATCTGTCTCCTGTGACATCTCTATGTGAGACAAGAAGCTACAGTTAGAACTGGATATGGAACAACTGATTGGTTCAAAATTGGGAAAGGAGTACAAGGCTGTATATTGTCTCCCTGCTTATTTAACTTATATGGAGAATTCATCATGTGAAAGGGTGGATTGGATGAATCCCAAACTGGAATTAAGATTGCCGGAAGAAATATCAACAACCTCAGATATGCAGATGACACAACCTTGATGGCAGAAAGTGAGGAGAAATTAAAGAACCTTTTAATGAGGGTGAAAGAGGAGAGGGCAAAATATGGTCTGAAGCTCAACATCAAAAAAACGAAGATCATGGCCACGGGTCCCATCACCTCCTAGCAAACAGAAGAGGAAGAAACTGAGGCAGTGAGAGATTTTACTTTCTTGGGCTGCATGATAACTGCAGATGGTGACAGCAGCCACAAAATTAAAAGACGCCTGCTTCTTGGGAGAAAAGCAATGATAAACCTAGACAGCATCTTAAAAGCAGAGATATCACCTTGCCGACAAAGGTCCGTATCGTTAAAGCTAGGGTTTTCCCAGTAGTGATGTATGGAAATGAGAGCTGGACCATAAAGAAGGCTGATCACCGAAGAATTGATGCTTTGGAATTATGGTGCTGGAGGAGACTCTTGAGAGTCCCATGGACTGCAAGAAGATCAAACCTATCCATTCTGAAGGAAATCAGCCCTGAGTACTCACTGGAAGGACAGATCCTGAAGCTGAGGCTCCAATACTTTGGGCACCTCAGGAGAAGAGAAGACTCCCTGGAAAAGACCCTATGTTGGGAAAGATTGAGGGCACAATGAGAAGGGGACGACAGAGGATGAGATGGTTGGACAGTGTTCTCGAAGCTACAAACATGAGTCTGACCAAACTGCGGGAGACAGTGGAAGACAGAAGTGCCTGGCATGCTCTGGTCCATGGTTTCACGAAGAGTTGGACATGACTAAACGACTCAACAACAACAACAACAACAACAACAACAACAATAGGTAGGGACCTGCTTGCTTTCTATCCAAAATACTTAGTACAATCTCAATTGCAGTTCCTACTAGAATGGGCATGGATTAACTATCTTTCTTTCCTTGGAAGGCCTCTGATGCTTAGAAGTATGTGAAGCAGACAAGGGGAAAAAGAAATGGAGACCTCCGCTTGGAGGTGTGAAGAGATCCTAACACCACAGCTCCCTATGGAACATACTTCACCTGCTGGTTGAGAACTGCAGCAGGTATGGGTTGCTTCATCCCTCGGTGAGAGTGGTGGAAGATGCAGTAGTAGTTCTGCTGTGAGAGACGACTAGTCTACTAGCTGTCTCTTGTAAAACACAAAAACACATACCATAATAACAAATAAAAACAATACCCCCTGTTTAAAAGTCCATATTTTTTTAAAAAATATATTTTTATTAAAGGTTTTCTTGGGTTACAGAATTACATACATCACCTCTATTTTCAGATCATAAATCCTTTTTACAGATCACCTCCTCTCTTCTCCCCCAACCTTAAACTGTATACAACAGCAAGTCTCACAAGGCCATAGATTAAACAAAATAAAAAAATTCCTTCCAGTAGCACCTTAAAGACCAACTAAGTTAGTTCTAGGTATGAGCTTTCGTGTGCATGCACACTTCTTCAGATACACTGAAACAGAAGTCACCAGACCCTTCTATATAGTGAGAAGGTGGGGAGGGGTATTACTCAGAAGGGTGGTGGGAATGGGTGATGGGCAGATAGCTGTGATGAGCCTGTTGACGACTCTTAACGACTGCAATAGGTCTTACAGGAAAAAGCAAGGGGTGAGAAGGTGAAAAATGGCTTTGTCATGTATAATGAGATAAGAATCCAATGTCTTTGTTCAGACCAGGTCTCTCCATGGTTTTAAGTTTGGTAATAAGTTGCAATTCAGCAGCTTCTCTTTCCAGTCTAGTCCTTCAGCTCTCTATATTGGACAAACAGGCCAAACCTTACGCCAAAGGATAAATGGACATAAATCTGACATCAGGAATCACAAGACAGAGAAACCAGTAGGAGAACACTTCAATCTCCCAGGACATTCTATACAAGATCTCAAAGTAGCTGTTCTATTACAAAGGAATTTCAGAAATAGACTGGAAAGAGAAGCTGCTGAATTGCAACTTATTGGCCAACCATACAGGAACCCTACAACAGCAGTGGTAGAGTAGCCAATTCTAAACACACATTTCCAGCAATTAGACTTGAAAGTAATATTTTAAATTCGCTAGGGAGATGTTTTCCTGGAGATAGCAGGTAGGCTGGAAAAAAACCTTCTATTACCCACTAGTGAAGTCCAATCCATCATGGTCCCTACAAGCACTATATGCATTTTCAAAACAGATATCAGTTTCATTAGTCTAATAATGAAGTTACATGCTTCATCAAAGTTGATGAAGAAACGAAACATTATTTTTACTGTTATTCAGTGAATCCTTTCATGGCCTTTGACCATTTTTTAACCTTTCTACTTTTCTCCAACAAGCCTTTTTTAAAAAACTAAAATATTAACCATGTAAGTTTTCAATTACCAATCCCAACCTTTTAGGAAAAAAGAAGATTTTGGCCAGAAAAAGAAAAGTGAAGATTTCCAGAGCAAAATGCAGAAAACTTAGAAGGGGAGGCATGTTGGAAATGTAAAGAGAAGGAAGGCACGTTTTATCACATGTGGTGGAACTGTAACATAATTTTTAAAAATTGAGATATAATTTATAATGAAATGAAAAGAATGTTTAAAATAACCTTATAGGTTATTATAGGTCAAGATTTGCCAAAGGAGCAGAAGAAACTATTTATGTATGCCACAACAGTGGCAAAGATATTACTAGCTCAAAAATGGAAATAAGACAAGATACCAACAAAAGAGGAATGTCAAGAAAAACTGATGGACTATGCGAAAGCCAATAGAGACTTCAAAAAAGAGTGGGAACCATTCATGTTGTACTTACAGAAATATTGTAAAGAAGTGAACTCACTAGCAGGGTTTAAGTAAACACAATTAACAAAATGGACATAGAAGTTAAGATGTAAAAATTCAAAAATAAAAAAAGTGTAAGAGGTAATTTGAAAACAATTATGGTATAAAAAGGATACGAACAGAACAATATTTAAAATAAAAAATGTAATATTAAGGTATAATAAAACAAGCAGGAGACGTTAATATGCAATGAACCAGAAGAGGAAATTGAGGGAAGTCGTGGGGGGGAGATACGGGAATTCTATTTTTACTTTTTCTATGAAATAATGTCATTGTAATCAATATAAAATTGTAAAACTTAATACAAATAAATTTTTTTTTAAAAGGGGAGGCATGCACAGAGAGAAGGGTGGTTCATATCTTGGTTTAATGAAAAATATGAGTGGGCAATGTGAGTGCTTGTGATATGGACTGCCTCTCCCCATATGAGCCAATCCAGACCCTGTAATCATCATCTGTGGCCCGTCTTCAGGTGTGTTCTTCATGAGAGACTCGAAGGGCGGCAATAGGAGAACCTGCCTTTTCTGCAGTGGTGCCCTGCATGTTGAATGCTCTCCCCAGGGAGGCTGGCCTGGCATCTTCATTGCATATCTTTAGCTGTAAGGCAAAAACATTCTTCTCCCATGCCTTTGATGAACAATTTACAGTGGTGCCTCGCAAGACGAAATTAATCCGTTCCGCAAGTCTCTTCGTCTAGCGGTTTTTTCGTCTTGCGAAGCAAGCCCATTGACGGCTTAGCGGATTAGCGCTATTATCGGCTTAGCGGCTTTTAGCGGCTTATCGGATCAGCTGATAAGCGGCTTAGCGTCTTAGAAAAGGGGGGGGAGGGAAAAACCCCCGCAGGAACTCGCCAGACATTTTCGTCTTGTGAAGCAAGCCCATAGGGAAATTCATTTTGCGAAGCGCCTCCAAAATGGAAAACCCTTTCATCTAGCGGGTTTTCCGTCTTGCGAGGCGTTCGTCTTGCGGGGCACCACTGTATAGCCTTATAAACTGTGGGGGTGAGGTGGGGGTGTAATTGCTTTTATTACTATGTTATGTATTTCTGTGTTTCTATATTGTAAACTGTCCTGTGACCCTCAGATAAAGGATGGTATATAAATTTTACTACTACTACTACTGCTTTTCCTCCTACTAAATAGTGATAATGGTAAATAGGACAGATTTAGTGTTGGGAAAGTCATTCCAGTGTTTTCTAGAACAAGAAAAAGCTCATTGTGAAGAAGTCTCGTTGAGAGTTCTGACGCATTCCATTAAAGGGTTAGAATACCTGCACCGAGAAGCAATATAGGTGAGAAGAGGCAGCAATAATGGGTGCAACTGCGGCTAGCTATAAGCAAGCTTTGTGAGCAAATTGAGCCTGAAACGCTTCAGGTCTTGCCAAACATATAACCCAGTGTCAAATGCCAGGTTGAGTCAAGTAGACATACGTAACAGGGTATAATTTTCCTTTTGAGATTCCTAAGAGGTTGACCTTCCTTCTAGCTGTCTGGTTAAATCAAAACTATACTTCTGGAATCTTTGACCATTCACTCAAAAGGCAAATAATTTGCTGTAATTGTGGTGTTAAGCTTATGTTTCAGTTGCTGTTTTGTTAATAGTGTTTTATAGATTGCAATTGTTTTACTGATTATTTGTTCATCAATTGTAGGAATGACGTTGTGGGAGAATGTGGCAAGATTTTTGAGTGACGCCATGAAATTACGTCACCATAGGTCCTAAGAGCCACTTTCGTACCTCATGATGTCTGGACAGTTTTATCCTAATGTATCTCCAACTATGTTTTGTTAACTGTGTTGTGTTCCATTCCATGTATACAATGCACTTTTTCTATGCCAATAAAGGAGATTGGTTGATGATTATTTGTTAATTATTTTATATGATTTATGCTGCATTTGTGATGTTCTGTTATAATTATTATGTTGTTGTCATTAGTTTGTAAGCAGCTTTGAGATTCATCTGAATGAACAGCATAGAAATTCAATCAATCAAGGAATGAGCAGCAGTGAACTCATTTCCCTTCAGCCATAGAAACGTGCATTAGAATTAACTCTTCCCCACACCAGGATAACATACTTCACACTTACATTTCTAAGGTGCTAAAAGTATTTCATTCTATGTATTTCTTAAAAACAAAATTTGCAAACTGCCTCTGAGCTGTTTACAAAAATATAAAAGAAAACATCAAAATTATCAATAAACAGTTAAAAACATTTTAAAATATTAAGAAAATACTGGGTGGGGGTGTCACATAAGAAGTTAGTTTTACTTGTACATGCTGAGAGGTGTATTTGTTAAGAATGTTCTATTATTGTATTTACACAATCTGCCATTAAATCTAATGTGCACCTGAATTTTCAAAACTTTGAAACCAAAAGAGTATTTGCTGGTGTCATAAAATCTAATGCGCACCCTAATTTTTTTATGATGTAATTTGGCCAAAAAAGGCGTGCATTACATTCAAATAAACACGGTATATTAGGAGTGGCTGACCTGTGGCTGAGATACACCTCCCATCTCGTGGAATTGCAGTTAATCAGACCCAGTCAGCCATGAAATTTGCTGGGTTGCATTCGACTGCTCACCATTTGACAAGGGCTTCCTGCTGAGTAACGCATGGTTGTTGTGGTATGAATACACACTAGAAATGATGAGAGCACGGACCCCTTCTGAACCAACATAAGGCACTTTAAGTATTACCAAAGCTGTGAGGTTCAAATGTCCAGTTTCTTTGCAGAGGAGGATACAGAAACAACCAGAACAGATGAAGGCCACACGTCTTTTCTCCTGGCAGACGCAGCTGTGACAGCAGGGCCTCCTTCTGACCCAAAGTAAGACTTCTTCAGTTTAGTTACTGTACTTCCTAATAAAGTAGCAATGCTTATTTCTAAAGTATCATTCCAAGGAAGTAAGATGGGGACAAAACCAGAACAATTTGGCCAAATCATGTGACCGATCATTGGTCAGCCTCTATGACCTCTTGTGGGCAGTGGCCGCTATTGATCACACCCCCACCATTGGGGTTAAGGGATACATAGGACAGGACCTTGCAGTTGTGATGCGCATACTCTGAAACTATAATTCTCATTTGGCCCCTTTGCTACTGGTTACTAGGTCATTTGACAAAGACTTTTGTTATTCGGCCAGTTCCTTTAGAGTTAGCCCTTTTGTTTCTCAAGGGTCATGGGGATCTTTCTTCCTGGCGTGTTACCAGTGTAAGGAGAGGGGAGACAATAAGAGATCAGATCGTCCCTCTTCCCATGGCCCTTGCAGAGTAAGTGTTGTGTAAAGCAAATGGTGTCTAAGTGTTTAAGGGAGCTGGATGGGTAAAATGTGAATTCTTCTACGACTCTGTTTTTAATCCAAGCTGGATAATGCAGATGCCTGAAATGAGCATTACGAGTCCTTGAGTTTCTGTCTGGAGCCAAGGCTGTTGATCTTCGCCAGCATCTCTAGTTGCTGAAGTTATTGTCAGTTAAGACACTTTGGTTAAGACACCATCACTTGAACTACTAGGAAAATAAGTCAGGATGCGAAGTGGGGGGGGGGGGGTAATTTTTTTTGAATAGCAGTACTCATTCTGAAAACCCTGGACATAGCAAACTGCTGCTGATAGTCATAAAAAATAATAATTCAAACTATCATACTCCAGTCAAAATTTATAAGTAGGTCCTAATCTAATATCCATGCTCCGCCGTTTGCCCCCATCAGCCAGTGAGCATACACTACCTCTAATCATAAAGTCTCCATTTGGTTTATATTAGAACATCACAACATGTTTTAATACTGAATTAGGAACATCAGATTAAAAATAGGTTTGCCATATGCCACCAAGGTCTAAAATAGACTTATTCCTTGGGTCACAGATTCATGGAGTTGGAAGGGACCCTGAGGGTCATCTAGTCCAACCCCCTGCAGTGCAGGAATCTCAGCTAAATGGGTCCTCGTTTTTTTTTAAGGAAAGGGCCCCTTATATCACTATCTGCAATATGAGAGTGCTTTGTTAGAAAATTGTACTAACTAGAGACACAAAAACTAGTAAATAGTAGTATATTTTCTAGAAACAAATGCAATTATATTCATGCAGAAGCAGAAGACTCAGAATTACAAATCCAAAATAGTGTTACAGGCTTGCATTCATAAAAGAATGTAATGTGCATATTATTATTTTAATAAGGTCACAATAACATGTATGACTTAAATACACCATAAATCTAAGATATACAAGCAATACATTAATATCTGATTAATTCCAGAAGTTAAAGGAACTGCTTATTGCATGAAGCAATAAGACTTGAAGCACGTGTTTAATATATTGAACTTCAACCCAACAGAAGAAATCTACAATTAAAATGTGTTTAATCAATGTAATATGGCAAGCATCTTTAGCTATCCATGGCAAAGCCAAGTATGACATATACCCTGTAGATATTTTGCAGGAGTTGGCAGGATTAACTGTGCAGCAGTGTCTTATCACTACTTACTCTCCTCATAAAGGGAGTTATTTATTATCATTTACAACAACAAATACTGTATATAATTTGATGTAAAAACAGAAAGGCCCGAACTGGCATGCAGTTGCTGTTTGCCAGCCACATTTTTCCTAATGAATTGCCCCTGTTGCTCTGCATCTCTCTGATTACAGTCAACAGCTTTCATTAGTCACTGCAAATAAGGCTTGGTGCCACCTTATTTACATTCCTATTGCAAATAATTAGAATTTCATGTTATAATCATGCAAGAAGCTTCTGAACTTGAAGAGGCCATTTGACATCATTCAGCCCTTAATTTTGCCCAGAAGAAACTTGGAAAATATAGTTCTGCATTTGTTAGAAATGTGGTTTCAACACACACATACCCTGCCCCATTTCGGCTTCTAAGAAAAAGCTTCAATATATATATATTATTTCCTGAAGCAACTTTCTCAAAAATGATGTGTCACAATGGGAGTCAGGCAAGGTGAAGTGGGGCAGATAATGAATAATGATAATGACCACAATAATAAGTTACAATTCTGTAATTACTCCTTGAAAATTAATGCTGTATATCAAACAACTAACAGTAAAAAGTGGTGCTCATGTTATAAATTTGTATAATATAGCTTTAAATATTATTTTTAAAAGTTTTATCCCACCCTTCATCCTAATTGACGGATTGTGTTACAAAAATAAATATAAAACAGCCAACATTTAAAAATATAAAATATTAGCTATACAATAAAAAATAGAGACAGCCTGACAGCTTCCTGAAATTCTGTCAATTTTCTTCTGCATTAAAAAACTTGGTAGCAAAAACAAGACTTCAAGCTGGTTCCTAAAACTAAACAACTTAGATGCCAGCCAAACCTGAAAGGGGAATAAATTTGACAAATGAGCTGCCATTGCTGGGAAGACCCTTTGGTGGGTCGTGGGTCAGATCCCATTAAGCTGGATCTGTTAGCGGGGCCTCGTCATCAGATTTCAAGTTATGGCAGACTGGGGTAACTGTGCCCTTAAAGGACCAGGTGCGCAGCCTGGGAGTCATTTTGGACTCACAGCTGTCCATGGAGGTGCAGGTTAATTCTGTGTCCAGGGCAGCTGTCTCCCAGCTCCATCTGGTACACATCTACAGCAATGCGCTCTACATGGGGCTACCTTTGAAGGTGACTCGGAAACTGCAATTAATCCAGAATGTGGCAGCTAGACCATATAACACCGGACCTGAGAGATCTGAATAGGCTCCCAGTACGTTTCCGAGCATGATTCAAAGTGTTGGTGCTGACCTTTAAAGCCCTAAACGGCCTCGGTTCAGTAGACCTGAAGAAGCCTCTCCACCCCCATCGTCCAGCCCGGACACTGAGGTCCAGCGCTGAGGGCCTTCTGGTGGTTCCCTCACTGCGAGAACCAGGCAGAGGGCCTTCTCGGTAGTGGCACCTGCCCTGTGGAATGCCTCCCAGCAGATGTCAAGGCAATAAACAACTATTTTACTTTTAAAAGACAACTGAAGGCGGCCCTGTTTTAATGTTTGATGCTGTATTGTGTTTTTGATATTTGGTTGGAGGCCGCCCAGAGTGGCTGGGGAAGCCCAGCCAGATGGGCGGGCTATAAATAATAAATTACTACTACTACTGCAATTCATATCACACATATGGTTCTTTTGTATTGCTTCAATGTTGAACATTTTATAAATTATCATAGTTGAAGCTCATGAGCAGTTTTTGGACCTGAAATCATTTTTTAATTGCCATTAATGTAAACTATAAGAGCAATCCAATATCAATATGAAATGATTCTTTGTCTTCTTCTTATGGGATATCTTGAAAAGGAGACTACTTCTATAATCCGTAAAAAAACACTTTCAGCTTTAAGAGGGGAAATGCCTATAGTGGTGCTTCAGGTTAAGAACAGTTTCAGGTTAAGAATGGACCTCCAGAACGAATTAAGTTCTTAACCAGTGGTACCACTGTAATGCGCTTTGAAAATGATTTGGAAACTTCCAATTGCTGCGAAATGCAGGATGTTGGTGGGAATTAGGAAGCCACAACATGGAATCAATTGTACAGAAGTTCTTCTAACACAGTGCTGACGTTAACCTTCAATTGGTTTGGAACCAGACGATCTAAACGGTCTCAATATGTACAATCTTGCTTGTACCTTATGAGCAGCTTTGGAGGTCTTGCTCATACATCCACTAGTAAGATCTGTTATGATGGTGAATGGCCTTGAAGTTAGTGCTGGCTTGCAGGGTGGCAGAGGTGGGGCTATGTTGCTCTCCTGATTTCCAACACTGGATATCACAAGCATTTACTGAGAGGAGAGGGGGGAGGCAGTGAAGAGCTTGGAGCCTATCCTATTCTCCCCACATTATGACCACACTGCACCAAGCTCCCCACTAACTTACCAACTCCTGATAACCATTAGAAATCAAGGAGAGTCTCACTCATGCTCCCTTGCCAGCCACTACTACCTACAATTGATTTATTAAATGTTACCACCCTTCATCCAAAGATCACAGGGCAGTTCATGACAAGTACGGAGCAAAAGTACTGTCTCATAATAATGTATGCCGATTTTTTTTTTGTCCAATGTACCTATGTATCTTTTCCTATTATGCATGGCATTTGTGTGCCAAGACCCCATGATCCTGCAGTTCAAAACAACAGTATATGGCATGATGGGTTTGAATAGGCCAAAACCTGTATTGGTTACAGATGTGGTTGGGCATAGGCATTGGGTGAAGCCAGATAATACCATTCTAGCCATTCTGCTGGGAGTGCATCTAAGGGCAAACCACCGCTGGGATGGGGCTATGACTGGCGAAGAGAGGCAGAAGGAGTGACCGCCAAGCCAGGCCACAATTTATCCTGCCCGGGAGCAGGCCCAGCCAGCAATGATTGGCCAGACGGGTCCGCCTTCAGGGGAGGCCTGCCCAAAGCCTGCTGGACTGGCCAATCACTGTCAGGTAGTCAGCCACATCCCAGCTCCTTGCTGCAAAATCACCCACTGATTAAGGTAAGCAGACTTTTTGAGGCCTTTACTCTGAAAGACTGCCTAAAACACTTTAAATAAATAAATGGGGAGATTTGATTCAATTGATCCTTCTGGAATCCTGTGTAACAGAAGAATTCAACACCAAACTCATTTCTTATCTCACTCCATTCTTCTTCTTCTTCTTCTTCTTCTTCTTCTTCTTCTTCTTCTTCTTCTTCTTCTTCTCCTCCTCCTCCTCCTCCTCCTCCTTCTCCTCCTCCTCCTCCTCCTATCTCTCTCTCTCACACCCACACCCTCATACACACCCCCATCCACAACAGTAGCAGTAGCAGCAGTTCCAGTGGTGTAACCCACCTTATGTTGGGGTGTAACCTAATTGTGCATCATGAGCCATCATGAAGACAGGCATATTAGGACAATTCAACAGAATCAAGGTTCTGTGGATGCTTATCCTAAGTGGAAGACATCAGTCGTGTCAAGCAAGCTCCCCTGAATAGCTGCCTGGCCACAGTCTTTGGCTTTTCCTAAAATGGGCATCTGCAGGAAAGACTCAGAATCCCCTTCAGCGCACTGGGGATTTGTGACACACATAAAACAAATACAATGAAGAAACTGCATATTCACATTATTACAATATTGCTTCATGAAATTTATAAAAACATTGAGGCAAGCAACTTGAAGGAAGTCTACATTTTTACATATTGTTCACAAAGGTATCACTATATAAAGAGTTTATGTTTTCTGCTATCTCCCTATGGAGAGTTTTCAGTCCCTCAAGAATAAGTCCTAGCAACAATTCTGCTTGCTCTTCCTAGGAGAACAGTCTTGTAATTCAAAGGAAATTCTTAACTAGCTCTGAAACCTCTATATTATTACTGTATCACCTGTTTTAACCTATATTTCTATTGTTTCTCAGAGATATTTTCTTTAAAAAAATTAAGTACAATATATCAATTGAAAAGAAATACTATTCCTCCTTCACCAAATATATTTTTGCTATTACAGTATCAGTCCTGTATGCACCAAACTATTTTTCAGCTGTTTGATATATAGAGCACCATAGAGCTATGTTAGGAAGGTGTGACAGGATTATTCTACTTTTTATATTGTTTTAGTTTTAAAAATAAAGTCAAAATATAAACAAAATCAAACATACTGATACAAAAGTGGGGGGTGAAAGCAAGGAAAGAATGGGAGGGGAGGGAAGATAACACCCTACATTAACACATGTGATGCATCTTTTATAATCACAATCCAAAGCATTTATCCTAATCGTATAAAATACATTCTCTCCACAAACTCAATTGAACCATTGGGGGTCTATGTTGCAGCGCCGTGTATCAAAAATTTAGACCAAATAGCATCAAAATGATCTGATTTAGACTCTTCCCTGCTTACTTTTCTTTGATCCTCAGAGCTACATCCCATACTCTACCAAATCAATGATCAAGCAAGGGAGGTGAGCAAGTTTTCCACTGACTGACTATTGACATTCTTCCCACTGCTAGTAATAGAAAGACCAGTATCTTATGAGATACTCTGGGATTTGTACTGCTTTCTATTGGAAGCAAGTTCAATACTGGATCTGGTATTAATGATTGATCTATGAGAGATAAGGGTAAAAACCTTTACCCAAAAATTATTTAAAATTTCACATTCCCAACACACATGTGTATAAGTTCCAATAGTATTACAACCTTGCCAACATAGTGAAGAGATATTTGTATTGATTTTGGAAAGGCGTGCCAGAGTACAATATCACCTAAGTACTGCTTTTAGAGCAGATTATTGAATCCTAAAAGATAACAGTTTTTAATGGAACATTTACCCAAATTTGACCTCATTTATGTTCACCAATCTGACATTTAAGGTCACCATTCCAGGATATCATAAGACCCTGGAAGGGGCCCATTGCCTGATTTGTAAATATTGTAATTTGTAAATATTGGATACCAAGCCTTTAGAATTCAGAGTAGTTAGAGAACGTAAACCAGTGGTTCCCAATTATGGTCTGTTTTAACACTGTGCAATTTTTCAATATATTGGCCAAAATCAGTTTTAAAATGCGTAATAATGATTTTGACCCGGAAATGTGCAGCGATTTATTGCTCCTCACTGCTGATCTGAGCCGCCTTCCCTTACACTGAGAGAAACCAAGGCAACCGAAAAAGCTGCAGCCTTCCCCTCATGCTGATGGAGAACAGTGCAGCTGATCACCCTTCACTTCAAGGCACTGTGGTACTACCTTCCCATGACATTTAGGCGGAGGCAGCTTTTCTCAGTCAGCAGGAAACCAGCAGCAGCCATAGTGGACACGCACCTTTGCTGGCTGCCACTGCTAGTTGCTCCGCTGACAGTGGCTTGACGCCCCTCCCCTCCCCCTCAAACTCCACTTCCTTTCCTCCCCTCCCAATCTCTGCAGCTGCTCTTTCCCTCATCTCCACGTCTGATCTGCATGCACCCACCCGCCTGATCTCTGTGACCCAAGATGACCCTTGTGTCCCTTGCAACGCTAAGATTCTATGATTTTACTCTACTTAAGTCTCTTGGAAGCATCATGGATTTCCTCCTCAGAGACAGAAGTGTTCAAAAAGCTCTTCAGTTGAAGAAATCAGTCCGTAGTATCTAGCAAACTTCCCTGAATGGCTGCCTGCCCATGACTATTGGCTTTTTACTGAAAGGGGCACTTGCAGGAAAGGCTAAGAATCCACTTCAGAGCACTGGGAATTTGTGGTTGATATGTGAATAATTCAATATGGAATAGGTTTACTGAAGGTAGAAAATCTGAGAGCAACTCTTAGGAATAGTTAACAGTTAACATGCAGGCATTATGGTTTGGCATTATGTCTGCACCTAATAAACCTCCCCAATCAAATATTCTACCCACAAAAACGTGAGTTTGATGGTCAACAGCATTTTCCAGAACATTCCTTCTTAAATTTTAGACTTGTACACATTTTCTACACAAAACTCAGGCCCAGCTACATCTCAGCCTAAAATTTTTAGCATAAAGAAGCATTTTGATCAACATGTTTTCTAATCATCATATAACTTTGCCTTTGAGGAGTAATGCCATTTCCTTTCCATGTCAATTCTCTGCACCACTGCTCTGCCACAATCCATGGTGCCCACTAGAGCAAAACTCAGATGTAGCTATCAAATCAATTATAACAGCTTGCCGCTGTCTTATACCGACAAGAGATGATTGATAACAAAACCTGCCTACTTTCAGTTCTCAAGTGACAGCAGCAAAACAGCCCCTGACTGCTTTTACTGGTATTTGTCATAAATCAATAGCAATTTCATCACTCAAAAAGGTGCTGTCAACTCTGTTCAGTCCATCAGATTTCATTTTAGTCTCCATTTTAGCTAAAACTATTCAACAGCATTAATGCATAGACTTCAATTCTTAAGGTATGATAAAGAATGCAAGTACAACAATTCAGAATTAAGACACATTTTTTCTACATTTATAGGGGAAAAAATAATTAAAGCTTGATTTCTGTTGAAATTATGTACAATGCTTAGTATTTATGCAGTACTTTTTTGAAGTGCTTAAAGCAAAACACACATATTATCTTAGTTTACAGCAGCCCAGTAACGTTTGGGCAGGGAGAGTTCATGGCTGATCTGAGACGTGTACTGTAGATTTTTTAAGAGTACTGTGTCTCTAAAATAACTACACTACATACCAGCACCTCCACTTTGCATGAGATTGTCTTATGGGTATGCAGACAGGATAATGAAAGTTTTCATCTATGAAATGCCCTTTTCATGTAAGTCCAACATAAAATGTTTAGATAAGACAAGTTGCATCTTCCATTCAAGAATGACCAATGGGCAGGAGTGTTATTACACCCCTATAAAAAGTTCAATGAACTAATTTGACCTTCTGAAAAAATAATTGCACATAATATTAAAATGAATAGCTTCATTTTATGCAGTATTAACTGGCTAGTAGAAGATTTACTTCAAGCACATGTATTCCAGCAAAACCCATACAAGGGCTTTTCACAACATGGAACAAAACAGAAATGTTAAGCAACAGCTACAATAGACAAACTTGTAGCCTTGTTACAAATCTGGAATAAGTGTATTTCAAAGGAAACCACATTACATCTGAAGTTGAGACACATACTTCCAAAGCAGAAATTATAATTATCCATTTAAAAAACCATTAACATTAATTGATAATTTGTTTAAAACCACCTTTTATGTAGTTTTACATGGGTATAACCAGCTCCTGCCTAGCTTTGCTGCTTTAAAGGGAGCCGCGGAGGAGGGAAGGAAGCGGAGCCCTCATCCGTGGCTCGCTTTAAAGCAGCAAAGCGGGACAGGAGCCACTTACACCCGTGTAAAGCAAGCACAGCGGGAGCCGTGTAATCCCTCCACCCCCGCGCTCGGCCGCCCCATTGGCAGCAAAAAATATGGTACTTTCTTTAAATAATTGATACAATGCTTTCCCAAGCTAGGGCTCACCTGCGCTTCCATTTGTCCTGCTGCTTTCCCCGGGAAAACCCCTAGTTTAGGACTGTGAACAGCAATCAGGTTTTCCAGGATTTGCTGTTTGTTCTGATTTCTCACTAATGAGTGAGTTTTCCTGGGTAAAGTGGCAGGGCAAACACAAAATTGCTTGGACAAGTGGAAAATGACCCGGTTTCTAGACACAGGACAAGTGGGACAAGCCCTTAATTACTCAAAGTATAGCAAACAAAAGAAATAAAGGCAAGAAATGAATATTTCAGGAAACACATAATAGCACTGAACCACTTAATTCAGATAGCTAGATAAGCTATCTATCCCCAAAGAATAAAGTCCTACCAAATTCAATAGGCTTAGGCATTGTAGTGAAACCAGAGTAAAAGTGAATTGTTCTTTCCCACATAAAATACATAATTACATAAAATAATATCAACTTATATTACACAGTTAAAATCAGCAAACATTTAAGAACAAGAATATATAACTAAATTAAATGTTTGGGTAGGCCTGCAGGAACAAAAACTTTTTAGGAAAAGTCTTAACATAGTTTGATGAGGGTGCCTACCTAATGTTAACAGACAGGGTGTTCCAAAACATAGGTGCTGCTTCCCTACAAGACTGTCTCCTCACAGATGAAGGAAAATTTATAGCACTTGTATAAGTTCCTCAGGCCAAGGAGACAAGTAGGCATGTATGTGGCAAGGTGAGCCTTCAAGTAAACTGGTAAATACACCCTGAAGCTAATATCTGAATATGAAAGACGAGAACTATTCTGTCATATCATTAACATGAGTCACGTTGACTTATATCAGAATTTTGCCATAAAAGATGATTAATTGGTTTCTCATATATCCATAAATCATAAATACTTTGCAAGTATCTAGTTGCTGCAATCTACCTATTTGTTTTTTAGATTGCCCATAAAAATACATTGTACACACAGTATTTCAAAAGAATGACAATGATTGCTGAGGCACTTCCTTCAGGTTGTTCATACTGTGTTTGAATGGAAAATGGTGATAAATAATCTACACCTCTTTATGAATGGAATGGCATAAGAGAACTGACATTTTCACACTGTGAACTTGGCATGCTCTCTAAATTAATAGTTGTATGTTACCAAGGAAATTTGTTCTGGATCCTCTGCTTTTCCATTTTATTTCAGTAGATCTTAAAAAATAAAGTTGGTCATCTCTAGGTTGCCCAGTATGGAAGCATGCAGAGCGTAAGTAATTTATGAAGTTTGTGAATAACTATGAAATGACCTATCAAGCTGATACATCTTTTTGTACTTTCTTCTCCTTTTAAATGCAAAGACTTGTCCATTTCTGTGACTGCTTCATTCATTCTTGGTGTGTAGAATCACACCAAGATAAAGCAGGGCTTGAGAGCAGTACATGTGAAAAGGATCTAGGAGTCTTGGTTGACCACAAACTTGACATGAGCCAACAGTGTGACGCGGCAGCTTAAAAAGCCAATGCAATTCTGGGCTGCATCAATAGGAGTATTGCATCTAGATCAAGGGAAGTAATAGTGCCACTGTATTCTGCTCTGGTCAGACCTCACCTGGAGTACTGTGTCCAGTTCTGGGCACCACAGTTCAAGAAGGACACTGACAAACTGGAACGTGTCCAGAGGAGGGCAACCAAAATGGTCAAAGGCCTGGAAACGATGCCTTATGAAGAACGGCTAAGGGAGCTGGGCATGTTTAGCCTGGAGAAGAGGAGGTTAAGGGGTGATATGATAGCCATGTTCAAATATATAAAAGGATGTCACATAGAGGAGGGAGAAAGGTTGTTTTCTGCTGCTCCAGAGAAGCGGACACGGAGCAATGGTTCCAAACTACAAGAGAAAAGATTCCACCTAAACATTAGGAAGAACTTCCTGACAGTAAGAGCTGTTCGACAGTGGAATTTGCTGCCAAGGAGTGTGGTGGAGTCTCCTTCTTTGGAGGTCTTTAAGCAGAGGCTTGACAACCATATGTCAGGAGTGCTCTGATGGTGTTTCCTGCTTGGCAGGGGGTTGGACTCGATGGCCCTTGTGGTCTCTTCCAACTCTATGATTCTATGATTCTAAAGCAGCTTTCATGCCACTGTGAGTACTCTTGAAGGGAGGTCTGTGTGAATTATTTCCAGGCCAGACATTATCCATGTTACCATCAACCACACACAGAACCCCATAAAATCAGCAAAGGTTATTCAAGTGAATGTTACTAACATTATAAGGACTATCATGTTAATACACTTTCCTCACAGTATTGTGCAGTGTTGCAACCTTAAAAGGCTGTGGCAATGTATAGCTTCTCTCCCCTATCCCCATTCCTACATCTATGTCATTTGTCACTAGTAAAAGCTTTAAGCATGCAAAGCACTTAAATTTATGAGATTTTCATGCTTGCCTATATGATGAAAGAAGAATGTCATAGCAGTTTATATTTCCTACATAGCAACCTTAGAAGATTTTGTTAAAAAGTTATCACCTGCACTTTAACATTTCTTATGAAAGAAAAGCAGTTAAGATGTTACAGATTTGTTAGGCATTCTCTTCTGTGTACTATTAAGAGCAACATTTCATTGATTTATCCAGTAGAAGCCTACATCATTGTACAGAGATGGAGAACCTTATCTCATTCTATTAAAACTGACTAATGTAACATGAACTTAGGATATATTTTTAAAATAATGTTAATTTGGATGTCATATTATTTTTCTCATACTGTATAGCTCATGCTTAAATAAACTTATTAATGATACTCTGTAGGGGCTGGATGGAAGAAAGAAGAGAGAAAAATTCAGGAGCATATTGTATTTTGTTAGTATCTGCACTGATCAGTGCTGCTCCTTTGCCCTACCCCACTGTTTAATGCCAGTAGTAATGTAAGAACATGAGCTTGCTAGTTCAGGCCAGTGGCACTCGTCTTCAGAAGCATGTTGCCTCCAACTGGAGCAGTAGAACATATCCAAATGGGTTACTTAGTAGCCATTTACAGCTTTATCCAGGATCCTCCCCCCCATGATCCCTTTCCATTAAAATCTAGTGATTTTTCAGTTTTTGTTTCATTAGGCCTAAAGCCTTGTCTCATGTCACCAGTGTTTGTCTCAGTTCCTTAGATTCGCTTCCACCAAAGGTCAGTTCAAGCATTGAGAATCATATTGGACTCACTACTGTCCGTGGAGGCACAGGTCAATTCTGTGTCCAGGACAGTTGTCTACCAGCTCCATTTGGTACAATGGCTGAGACCCTACCTGTCTGTGCACTGTCTCGCCAGAGTGCTGCATGCTCTGACTATCTCCTGCTTGGACTACTGCAATGCGTTCTATGTGGGGCTACCTTTGAAGGCGACTCAGAAACTACAGAATGTGGCTGCCAGATTGGTGATTGGGAGTGGCCGCCAGGACCATATAACACCTGCATAACAATGCAGACCCTATAAGATCTACGTCGGCTCCCAGTACATTTTTGAGCACAATTCAAAGTGTTGGTGCTGACTTTTAAAGTTGTTTATTTGACTATTTGTATCTGCTGAGCTATCCAGTTTTTGAAAAAAGCAAACACTTATGGAAAAGTACACAGCATCTAGATTTTTTAATTATTCTGTACTGACTTTTTTTTACAGAAAAAAGCAAATAATTAGGGTTTTTAAAAATTCCTTTCTTTATAGACAACACATTGCTTTTATTCAAATTTGTTTGAAGGTAAATATATTTTCTATTAAACTTGTACACCTTTAAACATACAGAATTCTGCATTGCAATGTAGCAATGTGGAATAAAAAAATGAATAAATTTCAACTAAAGTGATCTTTTTCTCTATTGTGATTTGCAGCATATTGATTAGAACAGGCCAGCCGAAAAAGCAGCAGGAGTACAGGTGAATGTCCCTGGGCATGTAAAGTGTTCATCACTGAAAAGGCTCTCATAAATATTAGATAACTACAAGAATAAAACAGTTCTGAGAACTAGAAGCTAATGAAAGCCTCAGTCTGGATGAGACATGTTGTTCCTTTGGGGAATCTTGTGGTACCTGGGCCTGGTATTAAGCAACACGTCTCTGAATGGGAGTGTGCTCATATTCCCATGTGACCATTGTGGGTGTGGTGCGTCAACAGCAACAAGAGGACTGGGAAGAAGAAATTTTAATGCAACTGCTCTCCTAGCAACTCCCAGTCTCCCCCAACAGCCACTGGTGTAATCTTTCTAAGGCGACTTAACAGACTCAAGCAACAACCTGTTCCAAAACTTTAAAATCCTCTTTTAAGGAAGTTATCGAACTATATTGAAAACTTTAGAATTAAGATGCTACTTTCCAGATGTTTATAGTGGTACCTTGGTTTACGAACTTAATCCGTTCCAGAAGTCTGTTCTTAAAGCAAAGCATTCTTAAACCAAGGCATGCTTTCCCATAGCAGCAGGGGACTCAATTTACAAATGAAACACACTCAACAGGAAGCAGAACACGTTCTGCTTTCAAGGCAAAGTTCACAAACCAAAGCACCTACTTCCGGGTTTGCAGCATTTTTAATCCAAGTTGTTCTTAAACCAAGGTACTACTGTACGTTGTTGCTCAATTTTACCACGTAAACTGCTTCGAAAACTTAGTTTTAAGGCATTATATAAATAATTGTAAAGTACTTTTTAAAAGTACATTTTGAGAAAAGGCATTTTCTCCATGCCGCAAATATGTGAAGATATATTTTGAGGCAAGGCTGGCACCAATCAGAGTTTGGGGGCTTAGGTAATGAGCTTCTAATGCTGCCCCCCCCCCAACATAGACACAGACCCAATGTAGCTGTGTTCCCGCCCTGTGATTGGCGGCTGCTTCTACAACGACAACAGTAGCAGCACCATTTACAACCCTCCTCATCAGACCTCCAGGCAGTGTTTTAGTGTTGGGCGGTGGCAGTGCCATTTTTGAAAGGAAGCCAAGCTTAGCTCGCACTACTCATCCATGGTAAAAGGTAAAGGTAAAGGTACCCCTGCCCGTACGGGCCAGTCTTGACAGACTCTGGGGTTGTGCGCCCATCTCACTTAAGAGGCCAGGGGCCAGCGCTGTCCGGAGACACTTCCGGGTCACGTGGCCAGCGTGACATCGCTGCTCTGGCGAGCCAGAGTCGCACACGGAAACGCCGTTTACCTTCCCGCCGGTAAGCGGTCCCTATTTATCTACTTGCACCCGGAGGTGCTTTCGAACTGCTAGGTTGGCAGGCGCTGGGACTGAGCAGCGGGAGCGCACCCCGCCGCAGGGATTCGAACCGCCGACCTTTCGATCGGCAAGTCCTAGGCGCTGAGGCTTTAACCCACAGCGCCACCTGCGTCCCTACTCATCCATGGTAGCCACTTTAATTTACCACAAAAGCAATGTCCTAGCCTGGATTTCATAGATTTATGGACTGCGGCATTATATTTTGGATAGAGTAAGAGGGGCAGCCATTGCAGATGGGAACCAAGAGATAATGATAAGAGTCTCAAAACTTGCTATATGATGCCTTTCATAATGCAGCCTATGTAATCCATTCTATTTTTCATTTATATTTTTAGTGGAAGAAATATAAAACCATGTAAAAGAACCTGAAGCATTTTGCCTATTTATGCAACCATACGCAGGTGTTCTTCCCATCTACTACAAATGCTGTATGAGGTTAAGTAGCCAGAATAGCTGATGCTTTTTACAGTTATATCAGACGTTACTAAAATCCCCAAGGATCCTTGCAAAGGTATAGCAGCTGACATTCCCCATCAAACCTGCAGAAAAGCTGTGCTCTCATGGCTTGCCCTTGATAAGTCAAATTTACCATAGATGAGAAGAGGCCATGAACTCATAGAAATGTGTATTTCCTTACCTGTAAGATTTGCCAAATGTTACATAATGAATGCAGGTTTCACAGAAGGAAAAACTCTTAAATAAGCCAAGACTTGCCTTCAATAAGGGGGGGTTGGGGGTTGGAATCACTCCAACCTTTACCTCCTAAGAAAGATCTATAATCTTCTGCCACAAGTCATTTAGATAGTAAATGCCAGAGGCAGGGACCTTGCTGAAATATCTGTGACATAACTTCAATGGGATAACTAGCTGCAGTTTATCTTGATAAATTCTCTTTACATTCCCACTTCATAATATGCTGATCATTTTATAATGAAGTAAGGAATCGTTTAGGACATAAATCAAGAAAAGGACAAATGTTATTCAAAAGCTATTCATGATGACTAAATTGTGACATACTCAAGTTGAGGACTGTCAGGTGCAGTACAGACAAAAAGGAAATTAATACTACTATTTAAAGTAGCTAGAGTGTACTAGGGGCTGCACAGAACTCAGAAGCTACATGGTCTCGGTCTAGAGAGCTTTAAAATGCAAATGTATACAGGGTAGGAGAAGTGAATGAAAAGTGCAAGATTGCAGTGGAAACTGAGTTCAAGGATGGGATACCTTAAGAAAAGCACTGTTAAAGCAGTGGCTTTTGAAGTGGGACGTGGAAGAGATGGAGGAAGGTGACAAAAATAGAGTGGGGGTTATTTCGGATACTGTGGGGATTGTAAAGGCCACCAATGACACCTGAAAGATTCAGATGTGTTTCCACGCCCCATCTGTTCTTGAGTGTGGGGCCCTTTTGGAGTAGAACAGAATAAAGTGAGAAGAATGTTGCATAAAGGGAGAAAAATTAAGAGAACATCTGTTAACATATATAAGTGCTTTAGGTGCTTTTACAGGGCTCTTTGAATCCATAGGAAGCTTGACATGAAATGGAAGTGCAAGAAGATGATTTGGGAAGAGGAAGAGAGCATTATGAAGACCTCATCAAAATGTCTTTTGGCTGAGATCATCTTTTGAAATAGTAATGCAATTTCATTTTAAGCAGCTGTGTACATAATAAATCCCAAGTATAAAGGGATAGAAGCCATTTGCTGTATTTGAAATAAATTCAACATATACACACAGAATAAAGGTCATATTACTATCAGAATCAGAGAACCATCTAATTTTTATTCAAACTCTGTAAATCCACAGTAAACTGTAAGTTTCATATAGTATCTGAACATTTTCATCAGTTATCACATGATCATTATAGTGCTACTAACTTTAATCAAAATAAGTCCATATGAGTTAATATTCCAAGCTATTCAAAATGTTACATCTGCTAACTATTAGAAACACACTCAAGAGTTCTTTGTGTTTCCTTGCTATAAAAGAACTTGGGAACCTGAGGAATCATTTTTCAATGCTGAAGGCAGAATATCTTCACATATTCAGAAACATTACATGGCATTTTTCCTGGGACTATACCATTGCAGAACAAAAGGTAGGGGATTAGGTTAGACACTTGCCCACAAGCACCATATGTTTGCAGAAAGCTAGAATGTTAGGGACATAAGCTGGGATGCGACTTTTCTCTGTGATGTACAAGCATTCCACCAGCAATGAGTTTTTTACTTGTTGGGCCACCTCTTAGGATGTTTCCATATGTATAGGTCAGATACAGGCCTACTGTAGGTGATGTGCTCTGATCATTTAGTATTCTTTTAGTTACATACTGTATTTTTCTGTGTATAAGACGCCCCCTATTTTTGGGGACTCCAAATTAAGAAAACACCACTCAGCACTACCTAAGTATAAGATGAGCCCCAATTTTAAACCTAATTTTTTGGTAAAAAACAAACCCTAGTCTTATACACGGAAAAATATGGTATGTCTTTGTAATAGAAGGTTCTCTTGCTCCAGTAATGTACAACCAGTTGTACAATAAAACAGGCATGGTGAGAAAAAGAAAAAAGGGTGGACAACCAGAGCACATATTTTTCTGTACACAAATAATTGATTCCTCTATGTAGATTGCACAGTCTGGAATTCTCTACATATGCTATGTATTCAAGAAAAGTTACAACTTAGCAACTATAATTAGTACCAGTACCAGACATGCATTTTTTAAAGTATTTGGCCACATCTTCTTATTGGCTCTTGAACACCAATATATACTTCAATAATATTACTCTTTACTCATCTTGAAGCTATGTACTACAGAGTCCTCTTGCATATTATTATTATTATTATTATTATTATTATTATTATTAAACAATTCCACTGACATGCTATTAAGGGTATAGAAAGAACACTGAGTAATTTTCAATTTAGATGTGCAGTTGTAGATGGTGATTAACTGCAACCCAACTTTCTGAATGAGTAAATAATGAAGCCTCTTAAGATTCCTTAGTATAAAAGTACGGCTGAGAGCCAGTGGTCTAACTGGCATCTATGGTACAACAACAATATCCTCATGAAATATGACATAATCAAGTACTACTCTGTGAAACAACTTGTTCCCTAGTGTCAAACTCCAGTGCTATGTTCAGGCCTATCTAAACTATTTTAAAGGCAATACACACACTGTGTCAAAGTAACCATCATATAATAACATGCCCAAACCACCTCGCCTGGGGCTGATCAGGATATCATGGCTACCAATAATCCCAACATATCATCAGTATACCACTTGGTTCTCTCAGCTGAACAGGAGAAGAGTGATTTGAAAGTAGGTGGTTTGACACCTGCTCTTTTGTCATGGTCGAATCACTTCCCCTTTACAGGCTGGGGGCGGGGCAGTGCTACTGGAATAGTCCTCCTCCATTAAGCTGATAAAATCATAAGGGTTCCTGGCAATTTTCCTGCTGGTATGGTTGCTGCTCCTGTGGAAGCCCTAGTTCCTCTCTGGAATCGAGAAAGGACTTTGTGGGGGTTAACAAGTGCCCCTTCTGCTGATTAGAGCCCATGCAGCTCCTTGATCCATACCTGAGCTAAGGGCAATGAAGAGGGAAGATGGTTGGAGCATAGGTGGAGAAAAACTGTCTGCTGTGCAGTGACACAGAGATGGGTATTCCCTGATATGGCATGCCACCTGTAGATTTCCCTCCTCTGGAATATGGCTGTGTAGTAAAGTTAGTCTTATTTAGAAAATTATTCTTTGGTCAAGTAAGAGGAGTGAAGCCTTGTGGGAGTTTCATCGGCCACAAGGACCCTGGGAAAGAGGTTGTGTATCTTTAAAACCCAGACTAGCTGGCTCCGTGGCGTGAAAGGTTTATTGGAACCAAGGAAGCCTTGATTTAATGAAAGACCTAATACCTGAGTTTGAGAGTGTAAACATCCCCCCCCCCCCCCCCCCGTGATGCTATCTGTCCTTGAATTGCTTGGGAATGTGTATCTGGCTAATTTCCACGGAAGGGAGGAAACCCTTTGATTTAAAGTTTGAATTCCAAATTGGCCCAGCTGTCAAGGGGTAAATTGATTGACCAGCAAGCCGGTCATTGGCGAATTTAAAAATAATTTGAGTCTTATGATTGGCTTGAAAGTTACGACGCCTAGTGTGAATTGTGAATAAAAGATCAGGGAATTGTTTGAGAAATTGCGCTCTCTGCCATTGTTCTGCAATCCGCATGGAGGCCCGGCTCTGATGTTCCATCTTAACAGCCGTCGTTTTGCCTTTTGAAATGGAGATCTTCAAAAGCCTTCAACTTGCAGATTCCGAAGAACTTCAACTGTCCTATTTGTGTTAGACTTTGTGAGTATGTAGAGTTAGCTATATTATGCCACGTCTTTATTTTCTTATCTGTAACGTTCAAAAGAGTGCCTGCTGTTTTAGCATGATTTTATGTTATTTTTAAAATAAACCTTTTAAGAATGAAACTGTTTTAGTTGTGTGCCTTTCCGGAGGGAATAGCTAAATCCTAGCCTTACGCTTGGTTACACTCTACCGTAGAACTTCTGCCTGCAAGTCTGTGGATGCAGCTTGCGGAACAGGGGGACAGCCAGGTTAAACGGGTCACAGCCTTCTCCCTGGGTTGTGGTTCTGGATCCCCTGGACAAGAGGGAGTGGTGGCAGCCCTACCGGGTCGTGTTTGTTCTGTTTTGGAGAAAGTAATTAGCCCGCCAACCTTGCCCTGGGCGTCCTAGTCTGGCTGGAGAGCAGAGACAGGAGACGGGAGGGGCAAGCGGTTGGGGGTGAACATTACTACAGGCTGTCACTCTCATTAGTTTTTGTCAGAGCCCTAAGACCCACCTCTTCACTCATCCCTTTGGAAAAGACCACAGTGGTGCCTTTGGCTAAGTACTTAATTTGTTCCTGAGGTCCGTTCTTAAGCTGAAACCGTTCTTATTCTGAGGTGCGCTTTCATTAATGGGGTCTCCCGCTGCACGCATGCGATTTTCATTCAC
The DNA here is from genome assembly GCF_951804945.1 of Podarcis cretensis. Lineage (NCBI taxonomy): Eukaryota > Metazoa > Chordata > Lepidosauria > Squamata > Lacertidae > Podarcis > Podarcis cretensis. Next base: position 104,115,072 of record NC_137173.1, on the reverse strand, counting down.
ATCCTGGAGCAAAGTTCACAACTAGGAGCAGCTACTTCCAGGTTAGCGGAGCTCGGAACCTGAAGCGTTCATAACCAGAGGTACCACTGTATTGTGATTCGTATCAGATGTCTTGAAACTGCCTTCATCTGTAGTAATCTGTCAGCTTGAATATTTAAAGCAATATGATGTTGGCTGTAAAAAAATTTTTTCTATCAAACGTATTGTGTTATCTGTGTTTTGTAAGCTGCACTGGGATCTTAACCAAGGAAATGCCTTTTAAAGAACTGAACAAATAAATAAACTCAAGATGAATGCATACAAACAAGCAAGAGCCCATTATTGGGCCTACTATATGGCGGCGATGAGGGACGCGGGTGGCACTGTGGGTTAAACCACAGAGCCTAGGACTTGCCGATCAGAAGGTTGGCGGTTCAAATCCCCGCAGCGGGGTGAGCTCCCATTGCTTGGTCCCTGCTCCTGCCAACCTAGCAGTTCAAAAGCACATCAAAGTGCAAGTAGATAACTAGGTACTGCTCCGGTGGGAAGGTAAACGACGTTTCCGTGCGCTGCTCTGGTTCGCCAGAAGCGGCTTAGTCATGCTGGCCACATGACCTGGAAGCTGTACGTCGGCTCCCTCAGCCAATAAAGCAAGATGAGGGCCGCAACCCCAGAGTCGGCCATAACTGGACCTAATGGTCAGGGGTCCCTTTTCCCTTTACCTTTATATGGCGGTGATAGAGATGCTGTTGCATCCCCTCAGTGTTTTGCAAAGGCTCTTTCCCCGGTGGTGTGGGACCTTTTGAAATCTGCTGAGTGGGAGATATAATAGAATTCTCAGAACACTGTGATGTGTTTATCCAAAATGATTTTGATTTCACAGTCACTGCAGTATAAGGTAAACAACCTAGTCCAGTTTTGTGGGGTGACCTTTGGTTATTTGAGCCTGATGACATTGACAAGGTGATTGTTCAAATCTGATCAACCACTTGTATGCTTGACTCATGCCCTTAACAGCTTATTAAATCTAGCAGGGAGGAGATATCCACCTACATCCAGGAAGTTGTAAATAACTCACTGAAAGAGGGCACTTGCAGTTTATTCAAAATAAATCTTGATTCAGCTGTTTCTGAAGAAAACTAACCTCATGCCCTATGACATTGGCAATGATGGACCTAAGGCCACTATTCCCTTCCTGGACAAGGTGATTGAGACAATAGTGACTGTGCAATTGCAGGCACTGTTTCATCCAAGAGTACCCTAGTTCCATTTCATTCAAGTTTCAGGTCTTGTTTGGGGAGAGAATACCATTGACCACCCTTTGAGAAGACCTTTGCTGAAAGGCAAAATGCAACCTTTTTTGATACCATTGACCACAGTATTCTTCTGGATAGGCTGGATTATGTGTGAGAAGCATTGCTTGGTGGTAATTCTATTTTTACTTGGATGTCTATTTCCAGGAAGCTGTGCTGGGAGATTACTGCTTGAATCTTTGACAGTCACATTTTGGGATTCCTCAGGGTTTTATTCTTTTCCCTATATGAAACCCCTGAAAGAAGTCATTTGGAGATTTGGTCTGAGATGTCACCATTATCTGGATGATACCTAGTTTATCTCTCTTTTTCATCAGATTCAAGTGAGGCTTCATCTGTCCTGACATAGTGCTTGGGTAAAGTAATGGACTGGGTGGAGAGTGATTAAACAGAGACTAAATCCAGACAGGCAGATGTATTGTTGGTTCATCCATCCACTTGAATGATGTTCTGATTCTTCTAGTTTGAGCTACATTTCCCCTAAAGTATGCATAGGGGACCTTCACCCATTGGCCAAATTAGACCCATCTGGAATCTTAACTCGACCTGCAAGCCCATTTCCCCCGCAACCATGCCCTAACCCAGCCTTTCTCAACTTGTGGGTCCCCAGATGTTGTTGAACTACAACTCCCATCACCCATAGCTAGCAAGGCCAGAGCTCAGGGATGGTGGGAGTTGTAGTCCAACATCATCTGGGGACCCACAGGTTGAGAACCGCTGCCCTAACCTCCGACAACTGATGTGATATGGTGAAATATATGGGAAGGGTAAGGTGCAGCTGCAAATGAATAATCATGAGCCTTAAAGTGCACTCCTAATTGCTCCTCTGCAAGCAGAGTTTGCATTTGGTCACTTGTGCTGAATGCAAACACCTTCAGATGTCTTTTAGAAGTTATGTAGTTCTGCAGATGACTTAGTTTTGACCCTGCAGGAGCCAGAATCTAGTACAAAAAGAGTACTACAATTGATTCAAGATTTTGGTCGGGTGGCGGGATTTAAACTAAACAAACAGAAAACTAAGGTGTTGGGGAAAAACTTGACAGATACAGAGTCGGAACGGTTTCAGAGAGAAACAGAACTAACTGTGGTTAAAAAAGTAAAGTACCTAGGGGTAAACATAACAGCAAAGAATCTGAGTCTATTTAAGGATAACTATGAAAAATGTTGGTCTGAAATTAAGAGAGACTTGGATAGTTGGACAAAATTGAAGCTTTCTTTGTTAGGCCGAATTGCTGCTGTTAAGATGAATGTATTGCCAAAGATGTTGTTTTTGTTTCAAACATTGCAGATTGTGGACAAGACGGAGTGCTTCCGGAAGTGGCAGAGAGATATATCTAAATTTGTCTGGCAGGGCAAAAAGCCCAGAATTAAGTTTAAGATACTAACTGATGCGAAAGAAAGAGGGGGCTTTGCCCTGCCGGACTTAAAGCTGTACTATGAAGCCGCAGCTTTCTGCTGGCTAAAAGACTGGCTACTTCTCGAATACACTGACATACTGGACCTGGAAGGTTTTAACAATGCTTTTGGATGGCATGCATACTTATGGTATGATAAGGTTAAGATCAATAAGGTCTTTAAGAACCATATTGTCAGGAAAGCAGTATTTAATGTCTGGACAAAATATAAAGACTTATTGGAAAACAAAACCCCGAGGTGGCTTTCACCTCTGGAAGCTAAGGCCCGAAAAAGACTCAATATGGAGGCCAAATGGCCAAAATATTGGGAAATATTAGAAAAAGATGGAGACAATTGGAAATTGCAGAGTTGGGAGAAAATGAAGGATAAAGTGCGAGACTGGTTATATTACGCTCAGATTAATGAAGTTTTCAAAAATGATAAAAAGGTAGGGTTCCAGGTGGAGAAATCGAAGTTGGAAACAGAATTGTTAGAACCAAAGACTAAGGTATTATCAAGAATGTATAACCTGCTGCTAAAATGGAATACACAAGACGAAATGGTTAAATGGGTTATGATAAAGTGGGCTCAGGACATTGGGCAAAACATTATGTTTGAGGACTGGGAAAGGTTGTGGACCACTGGGCTGAACTTCACTGCATGTAATGCTCTGAAGGAAAATGTAATGAAAATGATATATAGATGGCACATGACCCCAGTTAAACTTGCCAAAATATACCATTTGTCTGATAATAAATGCTGGAAATGTAAAGAACATGAAGGAACATTCTTTCACCTCTGGTGGACATGCACTAAAGTGAAGGCCTTCTGGGAAATGATATATAATGAGCTGAAAAAGGTATTTAAGTATACCTTCACTAAGAAACCAGAGGCCTTCCTCTTGGGTATTGTCGGCCAGAAGGTGTTAAAGAAGGACCGAACATTTTTTATGTATGCAACAACGGCAGCAAGGATACTCATCGCTAAGAGCTGGAAAACTCAAGATCTACCCACACTGGAAGAGTGGCAGATGCAGCTGATGGACTATATGCAATTGGCCGAGATGACTGGTAGAATTCGAGACCTGGGAGAAGAGAGGGTTGAAGAAGACTGGAAGAAATTCAAGATTTATTTACAAAAATATTGTAATTTGGTTGAATGTTAAGAAGGATGCTAGATCATAAATAATTGCCTACCACTGAATTAGACTTGAATTTGACGATAAGTGAGATTAAGGAAAATATAAATTTTCTGGAGAACTGCTAGATTTTATTTAAATGAGCGGAGATAAGATTGTAAATAAGTGGGTAATTTGCTTGAAAAAATTTTTTTTTGTAAAGATGTAAGTGGGAGCGGGAGACATGAGGGAGTCCAAAGAAGTGATGAAACTATGTGATGATATATGTCATGTTGTTTATTGTTTATGCAGTTTTATTCAAAAAACTTTAATAAATATGTATTTTAAAAAATAAATAGAAGTTATGTAGTTCTTTATCTCCTTGACATCTGAAGGGAGGGCGTTGTACAGGGAGGATGCCACTACCGAGAAGGCCTTCTGCCTGGTTCCCTGTAGCTTTGCTTTTCGCAGCGAGGGAACCAGCAGAAGACCCTCAGAGAAGGATCTCAGTGTCTGGACTGAACAATCAGGATGAAGACACTCCTTCAGTTTTTCTGGGCTGAGGCTGTTTAGGGCTTTACAGGTCAGCACCAACACTTTGAATCATGCTCAGATATGTCAGGAGTGCTCTGATGGTGTTTCCTGCTTGGCAGGGGGTTGGACTCGATGGCCCTTGTGGTCTATTCCAACTCTATGATTCTATGTACTGGGAGCCAGTAAAGATCCTTTAGGACTGGTGTTATATGCTCTCAGTGGCCACTTCCAGTCATCAGTCTAGCTGCCACATTCTGGAAAAGTTGTAGTTTCAGAGTCACCTTCAAAAGTAGCCCAACGTAAAGCGCATTGCAGTAGTCTAAGAGGAAGACAACCAGAGCAAGCACCACTTTGGTGAGACAGTCTGCAGGCAAATAGGGTTTCAACCTGTGTACCAGATGGAGCTGGTAGACAGCTGCCCTGGACACAGAATTGACCTGCGCCTCCATGGACAGCTGTGAGTCCAAAATTACACCCAGGCTGTGCACCTGGTCCTTTAGGGGCACAGTTACTCCCCCCACCCCCTATCCCCCCAAAACAGTGCTTCTGTCTTGTCAGGATTCAGCCTCAATCTGTTAGCTGCCATCCATCCTCCAACCACCTCCAGACACGCACACAAGACATTCACTACCTTCACTGGTTCTGATTTAAAAGAGAGGGAGAGCTGGATATCATCCGCATACTGATGAACACCCAGCCCAAACCCCCTGATGACCCCTCTCAGCGGCTTCAGGTAGATGTTGAAAAGCATGGGGGAGAGTATGGGGCCCTGAAGCACTCCACAAGTGAGCGCCCAGAGATCTGAACACTCATCCTCCAACACCACTTTGTGGACACGACCCAGGAGGAAGGAGTGGAACCACTATATAACACTGCCCCCAGCTCCCAACCCATACCATGGTTGATGGTATCAAAGGCCGCTGAGAGATCCAGCAGAACTGTGAAACAGCTTTCACCTTTGTCCTTAGCCTGCTGGAGATCATCAACCAGTACAACCAAGTTTCAGTCCCATGATGATGCCTGAATCCCGACTGGAGGGAATCAAAATGGTCTGCATCCTCCAGGCATGCCTGGAGTTATTCAGCACCCACCTACTCAATCACCTTACCCAAGAATGGAGAATGGACGATAGTTGGCCATAGTGGTTGGTACAAAGATGGTTTTTTAAGAAGCAGTTTAGTTACCATTTCTTTCAATGGGTCTAGGAAGACTCCCAACACAGAGGGAAGCATTCACCACCCCGTGGGGCCCATCATCCAGTCTTTCCGGGCTTGCTTTTATTAGCCAACACGGGCAAGGATCAAAGAGACAGGCAATTGGTTTCACTTGTCCATGTTTGAAACCATGGAAAGATGTTGCCAGTCAGTGTAGACAGTACTGAGCCAGGTTGACCAATACGGCAGCTTCCTGTGTTCCTATGCGGAGTCATTTATGCAAAGGAACATTTTTTCTTTGCAGACTCAAGCCAAATCTACAAAGAAAAATGCTTCATTTGGTGCCATGGTAAACTCTCATTTAGGCTGTAATGACATTAAAAGTGGTCTGGACATTGCAGTTGTCTAGAACAGGTTGCAAGATTATTAACTGGACTGTGTCATTTGACCATATTTATTCTGTGTTCTGTTGGCTGCTTTTTAAACCAGCTTTTAAATAGCTCTCTATCTCTATCAGATTGTATCCCTGCCCACACAGTGGCACTGTCAGCACTGTTGACTGCTAAAATAATTACTTCAAGTCAAGCATCCAGTTTCCTTGAGTAACAGTACTTTTGGGGTTCTCAGTATTGCTCACCCAGCACCTCAGACTGCTTTGCAATCGTGCTAAGCTAAAGAAGACTCAGAAGGGAACAACAAATGGCTACAATTAGCATTCACCCTGCTCCTGCAACAGAGTTCCATTGCTATGGCAACTGGAGTTGCCCAGACGACACAGGGCTCTGGCTTCAGCTTGTGTACAACATAATCGCTATTAAGCAGAATAGCCATGGTTCTGTCCCATGCATTTGCCCACTGGCATTTCAGAATGTTTGCTTTATTTTTTCTAGATTAATTAAGAAATTGTGTCTTTATTTTCCTAACATACAGTACCTCTTAGAGTAATTAACTAGAAAGATTTGAAATGGCTCAATTTCTGCTTTCCTTTATAAACCATTTAAAAACACACATACAAACCTTGGAATACAGCCAAAAAAAAATCAAACAGAAGGTTCTTCCAAATATGCAAATTCTCACAGGTGGCTAATATTTTATAGCAACTGATGTAAAAAGAAAAAAAATGATTTATTCTTAAGCAATAGAGCTGACCAAACAGTAGACTTCTATATGGGTGGGATAAGTCTGTTTGGAAAACCAAGATAAGCACACACTGCAGTTTAATTATTTCAGAGTGCATTGCAAGTTGTTAATTCAAAATGAATTTAGGTTAACTAAAATGATTTTATCAGAAATGAAGAAATGATAAAAATGGTCATTTGTTTTCTATGTAATTCTGTTGAACCATGGAAATTGAAGAAGCCAGAGCTCTTTCTCTCTCACATACACAGGCTGTTAGGATACACACATTTAACAGAAATCTTCAATGAATTTTTCTAAAATATCAAGCATATTGCAACTGCTTTCTTGTAAAAGATAAAGGAAATAAAGTAAGCAGTTTAGAGGATGGGTCCCACATTCAAAACAGTATCAACTAACCACAGCACTGAAATTGAAATGCTGTATTTCTCACTCCACAAGACGCACCTGACCATAAGACGCACCTACCATAGTTTTTTAGAGGAGGAAAACAAGAAAAAAATTATTCTGAATTAAATGTTTTACTAAACTATTAATAAACTACCGGTATATCAGAATAATATTTCAACCGTGTCAAGTGAACAGCAGTCAACAGTGACATTAAGAATCATCATCACTGTCATTAACAAATGAAGAGAGACTTTATCCCCTAGTAAGAGGTGCAGGAAATGGAAATATATGAGCTTCCCACATTGAGTCCCTAAGGACTGTATGGTTTGGCCCTACACAATTATTTTAATAAAGCCAAAAGAAGTGGGGTTTTCTTCCTTTTTGTTCATTGCAAATAGCTCTGGGGGCTTTCATATGAGGGAGGCCCTAGGCCTGTTGCTCGTCTTTATAAACTACTTGGATGAAGAAATTGAGGGGATATTCATCAAATTTGCAGGTGACACCAAACTAGAAGGCATAGCTAATGCCACAGAAGACAGAACTGAGATTTAAGATGACCTTAAAAGACTGGAGAACTGGGCCAAAACTAACAAAATAAATTTCAGTAGACACAAATATAAGGTTGTACACTTAGGCAGGAATAACCAGCTGCACAAATACAAGATGGGAACACTTGGCTTGCCAGTAATACATGTGAAAAGGATCTAGGGGTTTTAGAAGACCACAAACATAACATGAGCTAATGACTGTGATGCAGTTATAGAGGTATAGAGCAGTGTTTCCCAACCTTGTGCCTCCAGCTGTTTTTGGACTACAATTCCCATCATCCCTTGCCACTGGTCTTGCTAGTCAGGGATGATGGGAGTTGTAGTTCAAAAACAGCTGGAGGCACAAGGTTGGGAAACACTGGTATAGAGAACCATTTTCACCTGACGCCTAAAGATATGTAATGAAAGAACTAGGTGAGCCTCCCTGGAAACCAAGTCTTATGAGGAACAGTTCAGGGAGCTGGGTATGTTTAGCCTGGATAGGAGGAGACAGAGGAGATATGATAGCCATCTTCAAATATCTCAAGGGCTATCACATGGAACAGGGAACAAGCTCGTTTTCTCCTGCTCTGGAGGCTAGGACCTGAACTAATGGCTTCAAGTTACGAGAAAGGAGATTCCAGCAAACATCAGGAAGAACTTTCTGACAGTAAGAGCTGTTCCAACAGTGGAATGGACTGCCTTGGAAGGTGGTGGACTCTCCTTCCTTGGAGGTTTTTAACCAGAGGTTGGATGGCCAAGTGTCATGGATGCTTTAGCTGAGATACCTACAAGTGCAGGTGGTTGGACTAGATAACCCCTGGAGTTCCTTCCAATTCTATGATTCTATGAAAACTGAAGATGGTTCAACACTATAATGCTTCGTCAATAAAGACAATACTATTTGATTTATATTAACAACATTGTTCCAGGAAATGATGTTCTACTAAGAATATAAATATAACGCGGGTGGTGCTGTGGGTTAAACCACAGAACCTAGGGCTTGCCGATCAGAAGATTGGCAGTTCAAATCCCCACCACGGGGTGAGCTCCCATTGCTTAGTCCCTGCTCCTGCCAACCTAGCAGTTCGAAAGCACGTCAAAGTGCAAGTAGATAAATAGGTACCACTCTGGCGGGAAGGTAAACGGCGTTTCCGTGCGCTGCTCTGGTTCGCCAGAAGCGGCTTAGTCAAGCTGGCCACATGACCTGGAAGCTGTACGCCAGCTCCCTCGGCCAATAAAGCGAGATGAGCGCCATAACCCCAGAGTCGTCCGCGACTGGACCTAATGGTCAGGGATCCCTTTACCCTTTACACTAGAAAGCATTTAGACAAAAATTATGAGGGTGCTGAAGTTCAGTGAGCCTAGTCATTTTTATTTACCATATTTTTCCGTGTATAAGACAAGGGTTTTTTTCCTTTTAAAAAGGCAAAAATTAGGGGGCGTCTTATACATGGATAGTGCCAAGGGTGGACCGGCGATTGGTTGTTGCCGCAAAAATAGGGGGCATCTTATATATGAAAAAATACAGTATTTGAACCTATTTCCTACCAACCTCTGAGGCTCAATGAAGACAAATAACACATTTTAAAAAACAAAAATGGAAAAATCACCTATATGGGCATTTAATGTATTTATACTGAACCACTCATAAAGTTTCCTAAAACTGGAGAAGTAGCAAGGGCCATAACATACATTTCACTTAATAGGGAGCCATAGAAAATCTGACCTCTTGAGTGTACTTACATAATACACTTGTTTTCAAAACAAACCTGCTTTATATTTTTAAGATGCACATCCAAAACAAGGTCTGCTATAAAGGGCTTAGTCTAGATCAGTAATGAGGAACCTGTGGCCCTCCACGTGTTGCAACTTCAATTCCCATTCAGCCCCATCCAGCATGGCCATTGGTCAGGGATGATGGGAGCTGTAATCTAGCAAAGGTAAAGAGGTAAAGGAACCCTGGATGGTTAAGTCCAGCCAAAGGCAACTATGGGATGCAGCACTCATCTCGCTTCAGGCTGAAGGAGCTGGCGTTTGTCCACAGACAGCTTCTGGGTCATGTGGCCAGCATGACTAAACTGCTTCTGGCGCAACGGGACACTGCAACAGAAACCAGAGTGCACAGAAACACTGTTTACCTTCCCGCTGCAGTGGTACCTATTTATCTATTTGCACTGGCATGCTTTTGAACTACTAGGTTGGCAGAAGCTGGGACAGAGCAACAGGAGCTCACCCTGTCGCACTGATTCGAACCACCAACCTTCTGATGGGCAAGCCCAAGAGGCTCAGTGGTTTAGACCACAGCACCACCCACATCTCTGTACCAGGGGAAGGACCATAGCTCAGTGGTAGAGCATCTGCCTTGCACACAGAAGGTGCCTGGTTCAATCACCGGCATGTCTAGGTAGGGCTGGAAGAAAACCTTATACAAAACCCCAGAGAGCCACTGCCAGTCAATGTAGACAATACTATGTTACATAGACCAATGCTCTGAACTCAGTATCTGCAACTTCCTTTGTTCCTATTTATTTGGATTTTTTTATTATCACACTCGCCAGACAAAAAATGCTCCTAAAGCAGCTTTCAAATGACAAAATTAGGAGAACAAATTTGAACATCTGGATATACATTGCATAGCTCAAAACAGAGGAATACACATTTCTAAACATAGTAAATAAGCACACAAACGTTACTAGCCTGCTGTGGGCTGGCAGACGAGAGGCGGACAACTTTATCTCTCCTGTAAAAGCCTACTGCATTTAAGAGCCAAGAAGAGCACTACTGAATTAAGAGCAAAGACCTACCTAGTCCAGCAACCTGTTTTCTCCAGGGCCAGCTAGATGTCTCCAAGCAGGACATGAGTGCAATAGCCTGTTCCTGCTGTTGCTCCCTAGCATGCTCTGGTTATAGAGGTAGATATAGAGACTTACCCTTCATAATTTTTTTCTAATACCCCTCTAAAGCCTTCCAAATTGGTGGTAAGTGAATTCCACTATTCAATTATGTGCAAATGTTAACTGTTCCCATTCTGGATGTAGAGGAGGGAGCCTCTCACTTCTAGAATCCCACTTGGTTCCTATGCTGAGTGCAGAGGATTACTACATCCCTCCACTGACAACCTGCTCACTAATCTGTGTGGAATTCCATGCACTTGGTTGCATGCAATTCCTTGTTGCCAATGACTACCAGGCAAGAATTAAAATACGAGAGAGGCAAATTGATTCTATAATAGCTAAGCATAGCTACAGCATAAAAACAGTGGTTTTAAACTACAGGATATCAAATTTAGATTGAAAGTGTTTGAACAACAACAGGCCACATAACGGAGACACAACACAAAAGCAGACGTTGCAACAATCCCAGTTGCCTAACACCATTATCTGTAGCGGCAAAACCCCCCAGAAGATTATGCTTTTGTGGACTACAGTCTACTCCTCAGAACCTTATAATAGCTTTCTCTGTTTTTATGGTTCTACACAACTTTTTGTTCAGAAACCCACTGGGAGAACATTTCAGCCTCCAAGGATACTCCACTGCCCACAGGAACATTGTTATTCTCTAACAAAATAATTTAAAGGGACGACTGGTGTGAAATTGTTGAATTAGACCTATTCAAAAAATTTTATTTATTTGTTTAGGCTTGAATTGAGAAAGTGTCCAGTCCCAACACAAGTGTTAATTAACATATCAAACCTGGGATGACTGCACTACCACCATTTCTTCTATTGTGATTAATTTTTGTGTGTGCTTATCTTAAATTTTACACAGAATTGTCACAGACTGTACTTTTTGCATTTTATTGCCAGTTGTCCCTGTTTTCCTTTAATATACTAGGGGTTTTGTGTGAATTTTATAATTTCATACAGGCACACCTGTGAACTGAGGATAACACATCTGGTGAAGTTCCCTCAAGTCTATGAAAACGTGCACTTTAATGCAGCACAAGCTACTGTGTTGTTGTTTTTTGCAGCCACCAACAAACAGTACCACACCTCCTGAAATGGAATCTAATCAGCCTTCCAAGAAGGCACCTCACTGCCTTTGCCTCATCTTTGGCACCTCATCTTTGCTGCATACAGCAGGGGAAAACCCACACTAGTTGACTGCAAAAGGGAAATATGTATTAACAGATTGAGGCCAGATGGCTCTCCAGCTATTTATGACACCCTACTGTGGCAACTCCCTACACATCCAGCCCTGATGACTGAATCTCCTACAGAAGACCTAATATAGCTCTCAATGTTTGCTCACAAGATAAAACTTGTCTAGCTAAGGACTTTGGATAAGACCAAGATATATCCTTTAACAAGGAAAATGTTGAATTTTACACTACTTGTGCACAAATAGCACACTCCTTATTCACATTTTTGATACCATACATAGGAACAAGCAACTATGTACCAATTAGCTGGTAGAACATTTTGCAAACCTAACTGATACTGCTCCACTATTGTTAATTTTCAGGTTGTTATGTTTTATGAGTATATAATCCAAATTAAGGGCAGTGTCCAACTAAATAGTTCTGCTACATCAAACACTCTGGGCTGTGAAACAGAACCACCCCCCTCCCCTCCCCACCATCTGCTGTGGGTTTCCCCCAACCCTCTGAAGCAGATTTAGGGAGGGTGCAGGGGGCTCGTGGAGAGGGAATTCAGTTGCACAGTCAAAAGTGCTTGCACTAACAGTTTGGTTGGATACCACCCACAACATGTGACTGTGACAAAGAAGCTTCAGGTATCAGCTACTAGAGTAACCCCTGGTGACAGAATTTAGTGTCCCACACTTACTAGATTTCTCTGGTTAGTACAGAAAGCAAATGTAAGGTCAGTTAAAATCCTCTCATTTGATCTGCATTTGGATGTCACAATAAACCTTTGTTTATCATAATGGAAACAAGCTGCAGAAGAAACTCCCAGCATATCCATGAAATATGAAGCTTTTATGTTCGCTTTTTAATAACTACAGCTCAGTATTACAACCAAACCCTAAACTGTAGTTCATCATAACTATGCTTTGCTGAAACTAGTCAAGTGGGGGTGGGGGTGGGGTTTAGCTTGATGAGTGGAGATATACCAGTGGTGGGCAAGACCACAGTCAAAGTAGGTGATGCAACAGATGTGACATTTAGTACCTTTGTACAGTAGGCTATATTCCAACCATGCAAAACACAGAGGTTATACTGCCCCTCCTCTAACCTCTCTCTCAAGGCAATCAAATGTCACATTTCAAGTCCATATGCCAGCCAGGTGAAAGCACTCAAGGAAGAGATGGAGCAGGGCTGATGAGATGTGGCCTAGGGAGGGTCCTGAGTGAAGGATAAAGAGGTCTGAAGGGCTACATTTTGTCCCGGAGACTGAGGTTGCTCACTGCTGATTTAGTCAAACACAGCAATTGTCTCTCTCCTTTTTTTATTTCAAAACTTAACTGCGGAATAGTCTTAAAAGTGATTTACAAAGAAACATATGAACAAAATAACAAAGTAGTACATTGAAAACAAGCAATATGGTCCAGCCATTTAAGTCCTTTATGCCAGCGGTTCCAAATTAGCTAAGTATTGCAGACCCCCTGTTTTCCCCCTCTTTCCTTTTGAACAAGTTGTGCCCCAGGACCTGATGCAAGTGACTAAAAACCGCAGGAGGGAAGAGCAGGGTTAAACTTGGTTCCTGCTACCCCCAGGCATCTGGCTGGCCACTGGGAGAGCAGAATGCCGAACATGATAGGCCACCAGCCTGATCCAGCAGGCTTCTCTTATGTTAAGTGTTGTCAAACTGATTGAGAACAAATGGATACTATAGAGCTGGAAGGGTTCAGAAAAGGCCAACCAGGACAATCAAGGGGATGGAGCAACTTCTCTTTGAGGAAAGGTTGACTTGGAACTTTTTAGTTTACAGAAAAGTAGAGTAAAGAGGGAAGATGACAGAGGTTTGCAAAATTGTGCATGATGTGGTTACAAAAAAGTTTTTCTCAATCTTTCATAATACTGTAAGTCCGGAAGATTCAGGTCAGACAAAAAACACAGTGCACAGAACAATGGCATTTGTTCCCACAAGAAGTAATGATGGCCATCAACTTGATTAGCTTTAAAGGAGGGCAAGGCTTTTGATAGTTAATAGCCACGGTGGCTACTTTCCACCTCCCCTGTGGCAGGCAGTCTGCCTCCGAATGCCAGTTGCTTGAATCACAAGTGGGGAGACTGCTATTGCACACTCATCTCCTCTATGTGGGCTTCCCATAGGCATTTGGATGGTCACCGTGAGAACAGGATGCTAGACCTTTGGTGTGAGCCAGCAGGTTGTTCCTGTGTTTAAATTCTTCTAAATAAATGATGTTGCCAATTGGGAACATATACTTATCATTTACCAGCACTTCAGGGGAAAATGTACTTACATTCTGCTTTAAATACCAGCCACAGAGTATTCTTTGAATAAAGTAGAGACCAAAAATGTGGGGTGAAATTATTAAATTAAAAACCACAAAGCACAACGGTTTATAGCCGACCAGCCAGGATGGCTAAGCTCTGCCTTCACAGTCAATGGCAGTAATGCTTATGAAAACCACAAGAAAAACGAGCTCTTGTGCTCGGATCCTGCTTGTGGGTTATCCACAAGCATCTGGTTGGCAACTGTGAGAACAGGATGTTGGCCTAGATGTCCCTTTGGCCTGATCCTGCAGGCCCTGCTTATGTTCTTATTTGGGCAATTACTTCTGCATAAGTGATGGTCCATTTCTGGTGTCATTTCACATTATTTGCGTAACTCAGATGTACAGGATTGGTTTTTTCAATGTGCTAACTGAAAAAACCTCTGAGTACCTAACAGAAATATGTGAATGTTTTAATTAAAACTTATTTGAAATAATTTGTTATTTACCCTAATTTAGAAGATGTGTAACTAAAAATGAAAACACATGAAGAATATGTTTCCATAAGGAGGCAATCATGCTTTCCACTGGATAAAGTGAAATGGGTTAACTCAGCAGAGAATAATTGGCTGTGTCCTGTTTTCAGTCAGTGCCTAGCAAACAGAAAGCAGCTCAAGTTAAAGCAGGGTGTAAGCCTGGAGACTGATTAGTTAGGAAGCTATTGCTAAAGGCAGTAAGAGCACAATCTGTCCCATGAGCTCTCTCTCGCAGCAGTTTCCTCTGCCCTGAGAGACTCCACTGGAAATCCCTTAATGCACTATGCCCTTCATTTATTTTTGCTACTGGACATTTGAGAGCATTTAAGAATGCTACTTTTTGAACAGTTGCCTGATGATGGATCACACTGAATTGAATATATATTTATTCTGCCCCTACCCTCAGAAGAAGCAGTAAAAGAGTACCACCTACAGTACAACTGTAAAAGTATACATTTCCCTTGCTATCTTAACACTTTATCCAACAATGACCAAAAATTTTGTTCATTATTATAATACCACTTAAGTGCTGTTTATGCTAGCTGTAAATATTTAATGTGCCTAAGGCTAAGAACAAACGTGATTAAGCTAAAAACTATAAAATTAGTTTCAACTGAATGAAGTGCATGCAGTATATAGCATCATGAAAGTAAATATTACCATTATATTGTTCTCCAAACTTTAAAATTAATGCTTGTACCCTCTTCATTTATGTATATTTATGAAATGTCAGGACAGTAATAATTATTTTACCAGGCAGTATGGCAATAACAGCTAGGTAGCAGACATCTTTAGTTTATACGATATATATCTAGCTCGTTATACATGAATTTCATAATAGCTTTTTTATGCATTCTTATTTCATTATAGAATTCATTTCATTCTGACGTGAGAAAATTTTGCTGCCCGCATTTTCAAAGCAATCTAGAGCTAAACAATGGATGAATGGCACCCCCTAGTGTTAGTATTAACAAAAGAACTTTCTGGATATATAGGCAAGTTTCTCAAGACTAGGAGTCTGGAAATGAATGCTTATGAGACAGGTGGTTTTTAAACAAACTTCTGCAAAGACCTGGTCTTAAATACACTATAATATATATTTTTAAAAATCACCAATGTAAATATGCTGGGAGGAAATATTGCTAACGGAAAGGCTTTCAAATATGGGCCCTCAAAATTATTAGAGAGAAATTTCTGCCACCACTCAAAGAGATTATTACTTAGCTACGAAGTTCAATCTATAATAAATGACAAAAGGTTTTGAAAACATGGCTCCACAACTCAGAAAGAAATGCTATTGTGGGGGCTAATGTCCATTATCAGCCCAGCAACATGCCTCTTCCTGTACTCCAGCCGAGGCTTTGTAGTAATGGTATCTGGCATCCATACTGTTGAGCCACTCAACTTCGCAAGGCTAGTAGCAGAGCTCTTCTCTGAGTTGCCACCAGAAAGGTAAAAAACTCATGATTACTCTTACTGTGGAGTCTTCCCAGGATACCCTAAGTTCTACCATATCTTGTAGCAGGTGAGCTTGGTGATTGCAGCCCACTAGCTAAAACAAGTGTTGCTGCCATGGTTACTGAATCTCCAGATTCCATCAATCCACTTTTCTGTCCTACAAGGGAACATAGGAAGTTCCCTTAATCCAAATCAGACGACTGATTCATCTACTCAGTATTGTCAGCAACAAACAGCATCGTTACCCAGGGCTTCAGACCAATCTTTCCCAGCCTTACCTGGAGATGCCAGGGATTGAACATGGGACCTTCTGCATGCAGAACATGGTCTCCACCAGTTATTTAGGGTCCTTCCACTTAGCTGCACTGAAGTAGCCTCTACAGAGTTCTATGTACATAATTCTGTGTATACACAATCTTAGGTAGGAATTAACGTTACAAATCACTTGCACTGGGAGAATACCAAGATCTAGCCCTTCACATAACAATTGACACCAGGAACAGGGGGCATATTCTCCATATAAGAGAATGGAAGAAAGTCACCCAAACAGGGAGAAGTAACACATTGAGAAGTGCCAACACATCCATCTCTGACAATTGGTGGCTTACTTGCATAGGAGGAGTATTGTGTGATCTTTGCAAATTACACACACACATTACCATGTTTCCTCTCTGTTATGTTCTTTCCCCCCACCAACCTATTCTGCAGAATATTGCTACTTAAAATCAGTGTTTGAAAACTCCTGACCAGAATGTCTACATAGCTTAGGTAAGGAATTTAGTGGAGAATGCCTGACAACAATCTTCTATAACTGGTTTAACGAAGCTCTGAAAATCATTAGTCAGAGTCTAGACGGAAAGGGTCACTATTGGTAGGGAATGAGATTAGTGACAGATGCAATGTCTAGAATTGCTTTTTAAAAACAATTTTCATAAGACTTCTCTTTACTGACTATCTGAAAATTTCAGTTCTTCAGGTGCCATTAAAAATACTTACAAAGACAGTTTAAACAATATTGAGTTGTAAGTTTGGATTGGATTTTGTGACATAGGTACATTAGACATTTTCTCCCTTTTTCACAAAGTTGATTTACCTGATCCCATTTTACAGTCTGATCAGCTTCTGCTGTCCTTCAAAACTGTTTCTAAAACTAAATTGACATCGAAAGGTTGCATATTTAAAGGCATGCCAGAACTTATCCATCCCTATTTCAGGGCTCAACCAACTGCAACAGTAAATTAAGAATCTTCCAACAAGAGAAAGTTGATCAGTGGTAGGGCTGGGACCAATAAAAACAAGTGCTGAACCACACAACATACTATTATGGAATTCACTGCTACAGGGTGCAGCAATGGCCATAACCAGGCATGTTCGAAGTTTGTTTCAGGGGCCTAATCCAGCCTGCTGGTCAGTTTATTCTGGCCCCCACAGTAGTATATTTCCTGGGGTAAAAAGAACCCCAACAACTTCAATCCTAAAAAAGGTTAACAACTTTGGTTGGCCCTTTGGTCGGTCCTCACGGCCCTTCACTTCATCAAATCTGGCCCTCTTTGAAAAAAGTTTGGACACCACATAAACTACCAAGTAATGCCCATAGTAGCTAAACAGAACCTCTATACGTATAGAAGCAGTATACCTCTAAAGACTAGGTGCTGGGACAGACAGAAGAAGGCCATCACACCTTACTTGGGAGCAATCTGGCTGACTGCTGCTGAAAGCAGATGCTGCATTAGATGCATTTTAGACTGAGCCAGCAAGGTAACCCATATGTTCTAGTAGGGTTTTGTATTTCCAGAATCATAAAAAAGGAAGATGAATCAGCTTGCCTTTGAAATGGTTTTTAGCAGCAGTAGCAAATAATCAGCTTTAACCTCACAACAGGGAGATTTTCATAACAAAAAACAAACCATGTATTGCTTCTACACAGATCACTCCAAGTAAAATAGCTTACACATACAGTGGTACCTTGGGTTACAGACGCTTCAGGTTACAGATTCCGCTAACCCAGAAATAGTACCTCGGGTAAAGAACTTTGCTTCAGGATGAGAACAGAAATCGTGCTCTGGCAGCAGGAGGCCCCATTAGCTAAAGTGGTGCTTCAGGTTAAGAACAGTTTCAGGTTAAGAACGGACCTCCAGAACGAATTAAGTTCTTAACCCGAGGGACCACTGGAGGTCCGTTCTTAACCTGAAACTGTTCTTAACCTGAAGCACCACTTTAGCTAATGGGGCCTCCTGCTGTTGCTGCGCTGCCAGAGCACGATTTCTGTTCTCATCCTGAAGCAAAGTTCTTAACCCGAGGTACTATTTCTGGGTTAGCGGAGTCTGTAACCTGAAGCGTCTGTAACCCAAGGTACCATTGTATAATGAAATGTATTTCACTGCATTTTTTCCCATGGAATTCAAGACAGTGTACACAGGACTTCTATGCAGTCTCCCAGTCCTGACCAGTTCTAAACCTGCTTCACTTCAGCAAGGTTCCTGTATCACATGCCTTCGGATCACAGGGAACAGGGAATGCATCATATTCTAAAACTATAAAATGGCTAGCTATATTCCCCCCATGATTTTGTGCATATATTAAGTAAGCATTACTTAATAAACGAAATTACTTAATAAAATAAGGTAAAGAAAATATTCTTTTCCTTTGTAGGTGAAATAAACAGATAAAATCCTCTGCTTAAATTCACAAACTTGAATATTTAATATTATTATTTTTTGCCCAACATGTGAAATACATTCTTCATAATATGAAATACAGTCTTTCCTGAATCATACTCAGATCCTTAACAATGATATTTTATAAACCACTGAGTTAATAAATAAAAAACCTTTTCTTTTTTAATGCTATTTTACAACAAAGTAACACTTGACCTATTTTATAAATAAGACAATATATTAAAATTCAAGAGCTAAAGACATACTTTACTAGTATTTTGAATTATGTTATTTGGCATCAACAACTCTTCAGATTTTAGACAAAGTAAAAATGCAAGTCAGATATGTAAAGATAAGAAGAAAACTTCTAAGAATGTAGACACTAAGTGACTTCCATTTGGCAAGCCAACCCCAGTGGCTTATTCCAGATATGACAGTAAACAAGGAATATAACAGACCCTTATGGAAATCAATAGGAATCAACAGTAAAAACATATGATTTATGAATTACCATGGTTACAAGCTTTCAGAACAGGTCTTTCAGAGGTTGGGCTGAAATTCTGTGGCACATCTGTATCTAAAGGAAAAAGAAGAAAAAAACAAGTATGTTTAATATTTACACAAAAGTGTATTTCCAAAAAGCAGTTTCCTGGAAGCAAAGGTGTACTCTGAAAACTTTACAAATTATCATTTAATGTTGTTACTATAAGTAGTTCTCCACCAACTGATGCATTCTGTAGTAAATAGTCCTGTGCCCTAAATCTATAAAAGAAGGGGGGGGGGAGTATTCACCTTTAGCCCTTGTTGTGCGTTTTCTTCTGTCTCGAAAAGCAGCACCTGACTGCAAGGCCTCCAGTAGGCTATCCATCACACCTGTCTCATCACCCTCTGTAAAAAGAGATGGAGGGAATTCCTTCAGCTTTCATGGTTACCATAGCAATGCCAAAGGATTTACAGGGCTGGAGAAGAAACCGTAGCAATAAAAAGCTGGCAATTCCAAATTCAGACAAGCCTTTAATTTACTCATAAATCAGATCTGCAAGAAGTCAGCCCTGTTAGTGTTCATATTGTGTCCACTAATGCAGACCAAAGTTCATTTGATTCACCTCACACCACTGCGTCCTAAAATGAAATAGAGCAGTAACTTTAAATATAATGCAACATCATCCATATGCTTCTAATATCTCTGAAACCTGAATGAAGCCACATCATAAAGCCATGTGGGTTTGCAGAAGCAGGTTACTTTGCAGGACATCATCTTCCAAGATGAAAATGATTATTTGCATACAGTATATTAGATGTTCAGATTCTGCTTCCCTAAATGGATCATTTATGGATTTGTGAATGTCCACTCATGAAAATAGACTTTCATTTACTAAATACTTCGATCCTCTGTATTTTTTAACCATTTAACGCTGCATTTAAAAAAGCAGAATTCATTCAAAGTATAGTTTGATCTGAAACTATGCACACGTGTGTGTGTGTGTGTGTGTGTTTAAACACACATATGCAGAGACACAGACCAGAGATAGCTGGTACAAAGTAGTCATACCAACTTTAGTAATGCCTACTCTCACTGGCTGCACCCTCCATGGGCTTGCAGCCTTTGGGAGGACTGTCCATAAGCCAGTACTACGTCTGAACCAACACAGTTTAGTTTCTCTGCTATAGGGTCTTATACAGCTACATACAATTTCAAAAGAGCTACTTAAAGCAGATATGCACATATACTTCCCATTCAACAATAATTTTGCAGTTGTTTGTTTCAAAAAAAATGTAATTCAAGTTACGTCAAGTAATCTGCACAAAATTGTTTTCGATTTCTCAGACAGAAGATATGCAATGGGCACCACAATTTAAGAAGGATATTGACAAGCTGAAATGTGCGTAGAGGAGGGCAACCAAGATAATAAAGGTTCTGGAAAGCAAGTCTTATGAGGAACAGTTGAGGGATTTTGGTATATTTAGCCTAGATAAGAGGCTGAGAGTAAATATAATAGCCATCTTCAAACATCTGAAGGGCTGTCACATGGAAGATGGAGCAAGCTTGTTTTCTTCTGTTCTGGAGGGTAGGACTCGAATCAATGGCTTCAAGTTACAAGAAAGGAGATTCTGACTCAACAGCAGAAAGAACTTTCTGACAGTGGAACAGACTCCCACGAGAGGTGGTGGACTCTCTTTCCTTGGGGGGGTTTTAAGCAGAAGTTGGATGGCCATCTGTCAGGGATGCTTGAGCTGAGGTTCCTGCCTTGCAGGGGGTGGACTAGATGGCCCTCGGGGTCATCTCTTTCCTTGGGGGGGTTTTAAGCAGAAGTTGGATGGCCATCTGTCAGGGATGCTTGAGCTGAGGTTCCTGCCTTGCAGGGGGTGGACTAGATGGCCCTCGGGGTCCCTTCAAAGGTCCCTTCCCTTCCTTGGGGTCCCTTCTATGATTTTATGAGCCACAGGTGAGCTGGAATGCAGAATTGCAAACTGCCTTAAATGTTCCGATCAAAGGACAATCTGTAGGCAGCAATAAGTTCCCATTTTTACTGCTAACTTTAAAGTAATATTCTTCTCCTACTGAAATGAAACCGATATGCTTGCTGAGCCAGCTGACAAACTGAGCTAATGCCAAACCCCCTTTTCACAATTTAGGCATATGCTGATTGTACTGCTGCATAGCTCTGAACCTGTAACATCATAAGTAGTTTTTTCCCCCTATGCTAAGAAAATTGTATAAGCAGAAAAAAAGATGAAGAAATCAAGATTAAAAATGATAGTTTTTAGGACAATCTACATTATGAACTGAGCACCATGTCCCCAGTAAACTCTCCTCCAGCTCAGAAAGTAAATGGGATTTTCAGCATGGACAGATTAGTTTAGGGCAGTCTTTTTCATCCTCGAGTCCCCAGATGTTGTTCTCAATCCATTCCTAACCAGCCAGGTCAGGGATGATGGGAGTTGTAGTTAAGCCACACGGGGACCCAAGGTCAAGAAGGCTGGCCTAGGATAGGATATAGTTGCAGCATTTTCCAATTTCAGGTCCACTTAAAGTTTGGGAGGTACCTACCCACTACTTCTACGTGTTGTGGGAGGTGTGCCGTGCAAAGCTGAAAAGTAGGAGCATGCAGCATCTTGAATGAAGGAAAGAGTGCTGGCATGGGTGAACTGGCATGGGTGAGCAAGGAACTTACCTTACTTAGCACCCTAATGCCATAGCAAGAGCCAAGAGGCAAACATCAGCACAACCAGAGATAAGGTAAGAGTGGCCAGAGCATGGGCAAAGTGCACCACATTTCCCGAGCATCTCAATGTTAACTTGAGGGCAAGAAAAATGTGGAAAGCAAAGAAAGTTGGCATTAATGGGAAATAATAGGAATTTAATTCTCCACACGAGCAAAACATTGCCATGAAATGATTAGTCAGATTTTAGCACATTTCTGAAGTGAAACAACCAGTTCTGCTTTTAGAAGTCATCGAGCTACTAACACAAGCAGTATTACTATCTGAAAGAACAAGGTTCCTGTCCACATTACCTGTTTTCATTTCCAGCAAACACTTTTTCTTTCTTTGTCTTTCTATTTTTTCCCTTTCTGCTTTTTCTTTAGCAATTCTAGCACGTCTCTGCTTTTCTTCTGCTTCTTTTCTTCTCATATTCTCCTTTGCAGCTTGCTAGCAAAATATATTAAATTTCACCAGCATAAACAATTATGACTTAGAAAAATGTATACATGCCTATTTAAAATCATTTCTGTGCTGCTTTTCATTTGAAAATAAATCCTAAAGCAGTTTTCAACAATAAAACACCACCACAGCAGTAGAATCTGTTATAGTACTAAGGTTGTTTTAAAAAGCTGGCATCACTTGCCTTTCCTACCCCACTTTCACTCCTTCAATCTATTGCTTCTTCCTCTTGCACACACCCAAGTCAGCCCAGATGTTTAGCCTTAATGTTAAAAAATGATGTTCCTGCAGTGAGTGGGCATTTTTTGTAGACCACTCTTCTCACCTGTGCATCCACTTGCTATTCCTTCCTGCTTTTACTGTTATGTTTTGTTTAGGGAGGAGGGGTGGCAGGGAAGGGTTGCCCCATTCTATTTATTTATGACAAATATTTTTTGTATTTGTGCATTCCTTGGGAAACCCCAAGCATGCAGAGACCTGCCTCTTGTACTGATATGTAAGAATCAGGATCAGCACTCTCCCCTGAACACCTGAAGTAAGGGGCAGCAGCACAGTTATATACCTAGACTTGTAGCTGCTGTTTCAAATGTATCTGGTTCTCATGTAACCTGGGGTAAAATGGTCCACCATGCTTGCGTATTAGGTTGCTGCTACCAACAAAATATATACTCATCTTTCTAGTCAGCCTTCCCCAACCTTCAATCGACCAGATGATGTTGGACTGTAACTTCCAACATGTCTGACCACTGGCCATGCTGAGATTGTAGTCCAACAATATATGGAGACTCAAGGTTGTGGCTAGCTGTAATTAGTGATGTAAAGAATAGCTGAACCTGTGAAGCAAAAGCATATTCATCTATACTACTTCTGCAGAGTCTAGAATGAGATTGTCATAAGATTTACCATAAACATTGTCCTAAAATTGTTCAAGTCAGTTAGAAATTCTTCCAATGAAACTTTCTTCCAATCAACAGCATAAAATTCCATTACATTCCGATAGAGTGTTTCCATACTGTTATGCATCCTCGAAAGTTTCTGGAACTGTTCCCGTGCTTGAATTACAAAGGTGTATTAAGTTTGTTAAGGTTACAAAACTGATTGTCAAATGACTTCCATATAGAGGTGCACCTGTCTCCATTCTCACTAACTTTCAGGAAGAATTTGAAAACATTCCCATTTACTCAGGTGTTTGGTGGCTGAAGAATATTGTTCCTGGCAAGATCACTGGATGGAAGAGAGTAAGTTTTTAGAAAGTTTTAGTGTTTTACAATTATTTTGCTTTGTTTGCCAGTCTGGGCTTCTTCAGGAAGCGGGGCGGGATATAAATTCAATCAATCAATCAATCAATCATCAAAATAAATAGAGAATACTAAGTTTCCAGGAAAGAGGAAAGAGCAAGTTATCAGCAGTAACAACATCTCTCCAATAGCATGTAGTTCTTCTCATAGTCAGCATTTTTCAATTTTTCCTTCCTATTCTTCCTACGTTTTTCATATCTCAAAGATTAATTGCCTCTGCACAACCCAAGTCCCACTTAGATAACAAACTAGTGGGAATATCTTGCTTTAACTAACTGCATGTAAGCTGCTCTGGGAGGCTGCTCCCCCCCACTTCGAAGAGCAGGGAGCAAATACCCTAAATAAGAGATTTCAGGGATTTCTTCTTGGCACCAATACAACACAAACTAAACACTGCAAAAATACATAATTAGTTACTCAAAGCGCTAGTCCTCTGAAACATTCAAACAAGTGAACTTCTTTGATAACAAACTTACTGATCCTTCTCAAAATCAATGAGAATTACCGTTCTCTAATATTTTATTAATGCTCAAAAATAAATGTTTGGCAGTAATTTTAATAAAGAAAGGTATTGGGAAACAGTTCAGAATTTTAATATTCTAATTAAACTTTCACTTCTGTTCACTCACATAATTGTTCCATGCCTCTGCAACTTTTTTTGGTTTAAAATACACAACATTGCCAACATTTTCTTAAACATATCTATATTTTTCACAATTAGTAATCATCACTTTTTCTTTTATCTAGTATACCACAATGTTACAGATTTCCTTGCAACACTCTCAGCTGATCCTTTACTTTTTCTTCATAGTATTCCTCTACACATGTCATTTTGTGATTTTTTTGGCTGAATTTCTGATAATCTTTAAAGCCTCTTAATACTTAAACAAACCATGCTAGTAAATGCACAATGAAAATCAAACATGAAAAGGTGCTTGTTACAACTGAACCAATATTCCTAAACTTCTCGCCTCCTGTGTTTCTAGAGTCTCAGTTCTTATTATTTTGCTAAGCATAATAGGAAGTCATCATTCAGATGGCATTTTCACTATGTGCCTATATCAAGTTGGTTCCACTGGCAATTTAATTTTACATCAACAGATCATCATACATAGCCAATACTATCATCTCACAGAGAACAATTTATATAAATCCCTTTAATGATCAGCACACTATTAAAACGTATTACTGTTATTAATCAAGCAAAATTTAGCAGGGTACTAAATGCTTTATTTCCAAAACTGTCATTTTCTTGATAAACTGAGACACTATTTTCCTGCTATTCTGAAAAAGTACAGAAGTACAAAATACCATTTAGTTCATAAAATTATTTTTATAGATTTGTCGTCTCTTGTAATATATATTTAAATGGCTTTCTAAAGTGACAAAGTGGTGCAAGAAAAAACTGACAAAAGTATTTTATCAATTTGTTTTTGTAGATAAGAGCTCTGGAGCTTATCGTGTATTTTGATAATGGTGTGCCTGTATTATAATCAAAGAGAAATGTGAGCTTCTCAAAACTGTTCAAGGACCCAATTTTCATTTAACTTGTTTGCACATCTATACCTATCAAGTAATTTTAATTACATTTCATCATAATGTTTGCATAAATGGTTTTAATGTTCTATGCTTTATTTCTCTGGAATTCCTATCTACATCAAAAAAAGCGGAGGTGGGGGATTTAATTGCATGTAAAGTAGTGTACGGGACGCAGGTGGCGCTGTGGGTTAAAGCCTCAGCGCCTAGGACTTGCCGATCGAAAGGTCGGCGGTTCGAATCCCTGCGGCGGGGTGCGCTCCCGCTGCTCGGTCCCAGCGCCTGCCAACCTAGCAGTTCGAAAGCACCTCCGGGTGCAAGTAGATAAATAGGGACCGCTTACCAGCGGAAAGGTAAACGGCGTTTCCGTGTGCGGCTCTGGCTAGCCAGAGCAGCGATGTCACGCTGGCCACGTGACCCGGAAGTGTCTCTGGACAGCGCTGGCCCCTGGCCTCTTAAGTGAGATGGGCGCACAACCCCAGAGTCTGTCAAGACTGGCCCGTATGGGCAGGGGTACCTTTACCTTTTAAAGTAGTGTACACAACTGCAATAGACAGCTAACTAGAATAATCCAGTAAGGAAGTCTTTTATATAATTATAGATTCTATCAATAATAGAACCCACTGACTGTGCATATATCTGACTTCTAAAAGAAATATGAATGCTAATCAATTCATTAGCCGGCTCCAGGTTATGATATTTAGTGACAGGATGTAATAGCCAAGTTGCCTACAGAGCGTAATTGTATGGCAAGTGAGAAATTAGTTTTCACAAAGCCCCATCCTTCCTGTCTCAGCTTTCCCACCGACTGCTTTTTATGAGCCGTGTGCCTTTCAAAAGACATCAGCATCATTCAACTTCCCCTGTCATAACAATAAGAGCTCAGACAGGCCCCAACTTCTTCACGCTGTACAGGTTCATCTAACCTTTACATCAAGTCTCCTTTGGTTTGTAATTTATCGTAACTCCAGTTTTCCTGGAAGTGAGTTTCTTTAATTAGAAAGCTCACAGCCATTACCAAAAACCACATGTAACTCCACTGTTCCTCAATTATTCCCTGCCTATAGGGAGTGTTAGCAGAAGAGAGCTAACTATTGCATCTTAACAGTGTTTAAAGATCAAACCATCTGTCTAAGTGTCACATGTGAATTTGGTTGAAATGGTGAGGTATTTCTGTGAAGTTTCAGATAATACACTCTCTTATAAATAAGAGTAACCTGTGTGTAAACCTGTAGGTAGGTTTTATGAATACATTTCCATGTTCAGTCATGTCCTTCAGGCAAGCAATGTATATGCTAGAATGCTTTCAAGGTGGCAGTTAAGATAGCAAAGACAAAATTAAAATTACCATGTGCATGCATAGCCATGCTTACATGCGAAAGCACAGAAAATTGCTAACCATTCTGAGAGCTTCAAATCCTTATCATTCAGATGATCAACTGCTGATTCTGGACAATCATAGTTTCCACTAGAAACACTTGTAAGCTAGAAGGCAGAAATACCTATAGAAGTGTCATTACACCTTGGTGACTGTGCCAGTAGAAACTGTATCGCTCAGTATGGTGCAAGAGACATTCAGGCAGGACTGTTTTAAAATGGAATGCATTTATATCCACATTCAGTGGATGTGCAGTGGTGATCCCTGCTGCCTTGAAAGAGGCAGTAGTGCGGCTGCTCCTAAAAAACCCCCAGCTCTGGACCCCCTTAGACTGGAACAACTATTCACCAGTTGAATATACCCACTTTGGGGGGAGGTGGTGTGGCAGCTGAATGTATTCTTGGATGACACAAATTATTTAGATTCATTCCAATCCGGGTTCAGGCCTGGACATGCAACTGTGTGGGCCATTGCATGGATACAGTAGTGAAAAAGATGACTGAAAACAATCTGGGCTTGAATCCGGGCATGATAAGAGACACTATGGACAAGTGGTTCCCATGTCCGAGAAATTGGTCAGTTGCCTATCCTGGATGGGGTTGCACTAAGCAGGTTTGCATTCTGGGGGTGCTTCTGGATCCAGCTGTGTCAATGGAGGCTTAGTTGCTCAGAGGCTAGAAGTGTCTTTTATCAACTACAATTGATTTGACAGCTATGAGCATTTCTAGACAGGAAAAGCTTGGTCAGAGTACTTCACACTCTGGTTACTTCAAGACTAGATTACTGCAATGCACTTTTATGTCGGGCTTCCCTTGTGCTTGATCTGAAAACTGCAGTCAGTGCAGATTGTTGCAGCACAATTGCTGACAGGAATAAGGCATTGTCAGCATATAATACGTGCTCTTAAGTGATTTGCACTAGTTACAGATTTGCTACCGGGCCAAGTTCAAGGTGTTACAATTAGTATATAAAGCCCTTGGGACTGGTTCACCTCAGAGATACTTTACCCCACATGCGCCCATTTGATTGCTTCAATTTGCAGAAGTAGCGCTGTTGAAGGTGCCACATAATACCTGTTCCACATTTATAAGAAATCAATATTTTATTGCGGCAGCACCTATACTTTGGAACTTGTTGCCTATTGATATGGAACAGGTGCCCCCACTGTACACTTTTCGGCATGTGCTAAAATATTTTTGTTTAGATAGGCCTACCAGATACCTAGCATGTTGATGTGTTTTAATCTGTTTTTACTTTATTGCTGATTAAAACTGTTGTTAGTTGTTTAAATTGATAATTTTATTGTTTTATTCTTTTTGTAATCTTATTTGAGGTTTCTTACTACCAGGTAGTATATACATTTTAAGAAATAGTTATTTATGTACAATACCAACGTACTGACCAAGTGTTAAATATGAAAATACATTCTGTAGCCTCAAATGGCCAACAGCTAACATTACTCTGGTTAGCAACATGAAGTGTCATGGGAACTGAATGTGAAGCATAATGGTTTAGAGCTGCAGACAATTAGTTCTTTCATACCTTCATTAAACCTTCCTACAGGCCAACAAAAACAAGAAACCCACAAGAGCACATCTATTTGCTTTTTGTCGACCCCCCCCCCCCGGTGCTGTCTTTTGTGCTAATGCTACTTGCTTCTTAGTGAATTACAAACCAGACACAGGGGGGCGGGGAATCACATCAAAAAGCATCTGAAAGGAAAAAACCTGAACCAAAATTAGCAGGTAAGATGCACAGGATTCATGGAAAAGAATGATGGCGGCTCCTACAAATTCAAAGGAATAATTACACATACAATTCCAAACAGTAAGAGAAAAGAAGCTTTAAAAAACTGAAATTAGTTTGTAGTTCAGACTAAAAAAATAATCAAAATGGGCAATCTAAACTGATACCCCAAGCTGGCAACTCTTCCCTCATTTCAAAATTAAGCTGTTTTCCATCCAATTTAAGTCGTGGTGCTTAACTAGTCAACTTCTCAACTGTTTCGTCCAGTAATATTTTCCATTCAATGAGCACTTTCATGCCTATATGACGAAAACGCCAAACCACTGGAGATGACACAGGACTACCTTCAGATTATGAATTATAGGTGAATCTTCATTAAAGCTGTTTTAGGTTCTTAGTAATTCAAGGTAGAAATGAGGTCAGGGTTGTCAGAAGTGATGGCTATAACTTTAATAAAGATTATGCAAATACATTTTAAAAGTGTTAAAGAACCTTAGACAAAGCCAGGTAAGTTATTTAACAGCAAAAGGATATGGACATCTTTGTCACAAATTTGTCATGAATATCTTCAGAAAGGGGAAAGGTCTCTAAATCCTTCTCAAGTTGTATAAGCTGCCTTTCCATCTGCTTCAGGCTCTTCTCCAAGCTTTCTGCTGAAACTAAGCATATATTTATAATTAAAACCTCACACATATCAAAAGGTGAATACTGTTAGTAGATGCTTTCTTGCAAAGATTCCTCTAAGTCCACATTATGAAATACTTTTGTGTTGAGTTCTACTATCTACTCAATATCTTCATGAATGATCAGTTTAATAAATTTACTCAATCACATCACCAGAAACACCAAATGTACAGTGTGGTGTAGTGGTTAAGAGTGGTAGTCTCGTAATCTGGGGAACCGGGATCGCGTCTCCGCTCCTCCACATGCAGCTGCTGGGTGACCTTGGGCCAGTCACACTTCTCTGAAGTCTCTCAGCCCCACTTACCTCACAGAGTGTTTGTTGTGGGGGAGGAAGGGAAAGGAGAATGTTAGCCGCTTTGAGACTCCTTAAAGGGAGTGAAAGGCGGGATATCAAATCCAAACTCTTCTTCTTCTTCTTCTACTCAGGCTCTGACTAGTTAATGCACAAATTGAGTGATTTGGAGAGGGCATACTGATCACAGTTGAGACAGTATATAGGTATACAATTGGTACCAAACATACTATAGCACTTACTCTTCATGGGGACATATGCTTCTGCCAGACTCTCTCATCTTAAAGGGAGAAAGTTGCTCAGTGGTAGGTGCAAAACTTGTTTATAGCATCCTGGTGAAGCATATAATTACCAAGAGTAGACTAATAACCATGAAGTGCACATGACTTCATGTACCAGCCAGTCTGTTTTCCAGATAGAAACATGTTAAAATTTTGAACTTCTAGTTTTGCTCTCCTGCTTCAGGATTTGCTCCAGAAAACTTTTCTCTCAGTTCACCGTGAAACTGTGGTCTCTAGTATAGGTGAGATACATTTGAATGGGCTGAAGCACTTGATTCAAGGAGCAAGAACAAATAAATATGGATTCCAGAATTTATAAACCTCTCTACAGAGAATACCTGAGTTATGTTCAAAATAAAATGTCAACTAAGTAGAGCAGGGTGTCTAACCTTTGAACTTCCATCTCTAGCTGGACTATGACTCCCACTATCTCTGACTATTTCTCTTGCTGCCTGGGCTGTTGGAAGCTGGAATCCAAAAATATCTGAAAGACCACAGATTAGCTGCCCCTGGGATAAAGAAACACCACTTGTATCCTGTGATGTGCCCCAAGCACCACTAGTACCTTAGTGAAACTTTGGATGTGACTATGAACCCAAACCACAACTACCTGTACTGGAAGTGGCTGAGATACTGGGGGAAGTGTTGAACTTTCATGAGCACCATATCAGAATGTGTGTCTTATTCTGTGTGCCTGGGTTCTTTGTAGTTCAAGCACTATTCGAATGGACCTCAATATTTTCATCTTGACACTTTTATTCAGAATATGTAGATCCACTTTGGAGCAGAATCATCCACATATCCCCATTCTGTTGCACCATAAAAAAGACTCCAGAGTGCCTCTGGGCCTGTGAAACTAAATGTTCAGTAGGTACAGCATATGTTTGATGACTAAGCACGTTAGCCAGTAATGGCGCTCATTTCTGGATCTCAGGGGGGTCTTAAATCTGTTCCTGACACTCCTGGCAAATTTCAGTGGCCAGCTTTTCAGCCCATACATTCATGCTGGCCTGCTACCCCTGTGGTGCAAAGCAAAAGGATGCAGGATGTGCAGGATAACCTGGCATTAAGTGCAGCATGGTTTCTTCTTTCTGGGGGGGGGGGGGAGGGAGGATTCCTATGGCTGAAAGTGTGGAGAGTTCTTGAGGGCTTGCTGCTTGTCAGTTTGGATATACATCTGTTTGAGCTCTGGTACTGCAGGACTACTGATCTTTTTCAGATTTGAAATCTTGACAATTCTTGTGCCAGTCTTGTCGCTTCTTACCTTTCAAAGACGCATACCAGTATCATGTACAATATTTCCAACTCTGTGTTGCTGCTTTCTTATTGCACACCACTATTCTGTTCTGGACATTTTCTTAGTTCAATATGAACTTTCCTGAAATGACCTTCCGCTTACAAGGAAGCTTGAAAAGTAGTAAATTCTGGAATGTAAATTCTTGGGTGTGGGTACAAACCTCAACACTCAAATCAAAAATTATTCATTCTGGACAACAGCTGAATAAAATGTATTAGCCCATTCTTTAATACAAACCTCTGCTTGCTTTATCTAAGCTCTGCATGTCTTCAACAAAGCTTAGGACTTCAGGATACTTCTCTTCACACAATTCCACCAGAAAATGAAGCAGTGTTATCTTCTGATCAACTGATTTGGTGTCCTTTAACTAGAAATTAGTAAGTGAATATTCAGAAGCAGTAATACATTTTGATCATATATTTTATGATTTACAAAATAGAAATTGAAATCAGTTTTCCTGCACAATATCTGAAAACTGAGTTTTGAACCATTAAAAAAAACTAATTGCATTTAATTTGCCATTTTAATTGAAAATTTGATTTTCATATTCAAATTTTGTTTTCTAATGCAGAGTTACAATTAGCACGGACATGGTCAAAAGCAGTCCTTGCCAATTTGGTGCTATCCAAATGTTTTGGACTACAACTCCCATGATGCAGTGTAAAGTATCTAGAAGATATCAACTTTGTAAAGGAACACAATGTAGCAACCTTATCGACCAAGTTTAGTCTGAGTAGGTGGGAGACCATCTGCTCCGAGTTCCTTGATGGAAAGGGGGGGGGTAAAAATGTCTAAAATAAAAATAAAATAATAAGCTTTTCAGATTTTGACATCAAAGTTTGAATATTTTTTATTCAGGGAATGTTTCCCAAAATGTTTAATGGATGAAGATATTGCAAAATTTCTAAATAAGACTGCACACCAGGAGCCTTTTACTGGAAGATACTGCAAGATTCAGGGACACGGGTGGCGCTATGGGTTAAACCACAGAGCCTAGGACTTGCCGATCAGGTCAGCAGTTCGAATCCTCACAATGGGGTGAGCACCCGTTGCTCGGTCCCTGCTCCTGCCAACCTAGCAGTTTGAAAGCACGTCAAAGTGCAAGTAGATAAATGGGTACCGCTCTGGCGGGAAGGTAAACAGCGTTTCCGTGCGCTGCTCTGGCCACATGACCCGGAAGCTGCTCCCTCGGCCAATAAAGCGAGATGAGCGCCGCAACCCCAGAGTCAGCCACAACTGGACCTAATGGTCAGAGGTCCCTTTACCTTTACTAGAAGATTCAATTCTAATATTGATGCTTTAGTATCAGATAGTAGCCAAATATGTACATATCCAGTGCATATTTGGAAAATATCAGCCTTCAAAATCAGAAGAAAAAGCTGAAATAAATGTATTTCAGCTCTGACTGAGTATACTCTGTGTTGTACAAATCTGAAGTACTTGCAGAACTGGGACCAATTATTTGCTCCGTTGAACCCTTAACAGAATTCACTAAGTGCAAGCTTTCAGTTTCATTTTTGATGTACTACTAAAAATATTCGTAATTGAGACAATGAGCAGCAACAATAGCTCACCATGTCACACCTCTTTCTGTCGGCTTGAAACACCAAAGCTTTTAAAACTGTACAGCAATCTCGAAACCGAGCATACACATTTACAATATCTACTATTGTCTAGATCAAAACAAATTAACTGCTTTTATAAGTGGGTGGGGGTAAATGAATAGACATTTAGCTGAAGTTATTCAACATGTTAGGTGTCAAAAAACAGAAAGCAATTTAAACTGCATTGTAAATATGAAAAGCAAGTGATTGCAGCACTGAACTCAGCATTCACAGCTCTTTAAAAAGACTCACTTTACATAAGGAGCAGAGGTTAAATCCAAATGTCTGTGCATTTCGAGATCCTGCATTCATGTAGTTTCCCATTAGCAATACTAGTTCCAGAAGCTTACTGAAGCTCCTGCTCTTCTTTATCTCTTCACAGGCAGCACTGACAGCCATGATGTCAGGTTTGATGTTATTCACCTGTTCCTCAAACTGAAGCTTAAAAAGAATAGCACTCAGCCGTGGCTTCAGCCTCTTTACACCGCTCATCTGATTGAAAAGGGAAAAAAGTTATCTTTTAAAACCTATGTCATGCTTTAGCATGGAGCAGGTTGGTTTAATCTTGGATGATTTGCAGGTATGACAAATGGACTGAAGCCAAACCTCATGCCTATATACTATCCCAAAATAGATAAATGAACGAGGAACACTTGTTTGAGCAATATTTAACTTGTGAATAATTATCCTTCTCAGCTATATTTAACTTGTGAATATACTAAGCCAAAAAAGCCCACTAGCATTTCTTCTGGTCTTCCAGGTGCTTCTTATCAAGCTGTTTGCACAGCACCACACATTACTACTGGGGTACATTAGTGCATAAGCAGTTGCTCAGGCCATAATAAAGTTTGAGTGACACATATAGTTTTAAGCATAATTATTCAGAAAATGTTATAGGAGAATTATTTGTGTACATGTGTTCTTGGGACTGCAAGTCTCTTCATTCTTTTTCTGCTTCACTATTCTAAATTCAGGGGATAAGGTGGCAGAAGTGCATAAGCAAAATCCCTGCAGTATATCAAAACCCCAGCATTATCTTGGACTGTTCAAACACTCATAGCCCTTACTGCCATTGAACAACCAAAAGAAGCTAGAAGGCAAGTGTCCAGTTTTCTACATTTCTTATGTAGAAGAGCCAAAAATACAGCTTGAGGTAAAATACTAAAATACTTCTCAAAGATTCAAAAATTATAGTGATATTGTTAGCATCACATATGAAGCAGAAGGAACAGTGCTACTCACCACAATACAGAACTGTTCTGGTTCAGACAAATTTTTATATTCACTCTTCATTTTGGACAATTCATTCAGTTGTTTTTGTTCAGGAAGGTGTTTTATTAGATTCTATGTATCATGAAAATATATGAAATATATTAAGAGTTTTCACGGTCTTTTCTCAGTAAATGTTCCCATGAGGTTTTATTTTACACAACCAGTTCAAAAAATTTCAATTCAGTCTCACAAAGAATCAAAGGAATTTGCTCAGACAGCAACACATGTAAAGAAAAAAGGATTTTATCACTAAAAATATGAAAACTAAAACTGACTCCAGTGAGAAAATAGAATTCAATTGTTGAGTGCAAAAGTGGAAATTCCTGATTTTTAAAAGTGCAAGTTTCCATTTTCTTCACTACTTGAAAACTATTGTAATCATAGCCCCAGGGAAAAAAGCTAAGTAGCAGTCAATAAACAGCCTTCAAAAGAAATGCCATCCATACAAGAATATGGGGGTGGGGGGAAACAGTTTTTTAATGAATGCTGACAACTGGAAATTATTTTCTCATGGAGAAGTGAACTCTTAAGTGGGTTACTAGACTGGTCTCCTAGTCACAACCTGGCAATTCTAATTCCCAGAAAACACCAATGTTGAATTTCTATGCTACAATAAATATTCCTTAAATTTTATGTGAGTTTAAACATTGACTATGTTATTACTATGATTACACTGTTGCGTAAGTCATGTGATTTTTTAAAAAAACAAAACAAAAATGTTATTATTTACATCAGTTACTATGCTTGTTTATTTGGGCAAACTGCTTTTTGTTTGTATAGTGATACCACGTAGAAAATTTGTGTCAATAAACATATAACCTTTAAATAAAAGTAAACTATTAAAAGTACATCATTACAGTCTAACTTAAGAACTGATCTAGACAAGGGCGGGGGAGAACTGATCTAGACAAGGTATTTAGCACTAGGATTTCAAGCTACACCAATGGCATTATTCAGCACAGATAACAAATTTACAGCATGATGGCACTCAACTCAAGGTACAAATTGTACCAGATGATATAAACAAAGGGGCTGGAAATTCTGTAGCTCTGTAGAGCTTTGCACAAAGGTTTTAGCCAACAAACTAATGCTGTGTGAGCCCACTTGACAGAATAAAGCCTGAGGTTTTACAACAAAACCCTGTACCTTAAAGGTGGGAGGGTTTGATAATTCATACCACACATGGCCTAATAGAAAGTGAATGATGTAGAACCTTCATTAGAACATTCTCCTTCTCCCACTAATGGCCTATGCTACTAGATGGCTGGCAAGAGAGACCATACATTAGTTAAGGCCTAATTACACCCATCTCCATTTACATCATCACATTCACTAGCACAGCTGGGGGGGGGGTATCAATATATACCACAATTTATACAACAGTTCTTGCTCTAATTCTTGGCTGCTGTATTGCTTCAGGGAGATTTCATGCCATTTTATTCATCTCCTATCACTTGGGATATTTAAACTGGACTGCAAGAATAGAGTACACTTGTCACTTCGAAAACTTGATCACTGAAATATGGATAGTCAGTGATATTAAGTGAAGCCCATCCACAGGCAAAAGTGGCTTACACTCTCACAACAGAACAACTTCTTCCCCTCCCACCTGTGCAGTTCCCAAATCGACTCCAGAGAGTTGATGGGACCTTCCAAAGTAGAAGTGGGGAGCATGGAGAAGCAGGTGAAGAGGAAAATGAATTCTGCTTATACAATGTTGAATATCATCCCATCACTCTCCACACTTCAAGAAAACCAGTTCTTCCCTCCACCCCAAAGTCTTTAAGCCCAGGAACAAACAAAACTCCAGACAATCCCCAATATCTTCAACTATCCCTATTTGCTATATCATGTAGCCTACTAAGTGACTACATCTGCACTGGATTGGCTTTGCAGTGAATAGTGCTTTGAGGCATTAGCTTGAACTTCATGACCTTTTGCTCCTTCCATGTTTTATTGTTGCTTTTTCAATGGTTGTAACCAGCCCAGGGACCTTAAGATGAAGGAATGATGATGATGATGATGATTTAGGAGATGTTTAGGGGAGTATTCTTTTCATCACTGGAATTACATCAGGCTAGTTTTATTTTAAAACTTACATCCTGCCCTTCTGCATTAGAAGCCGTCAGCTAAACATTAAACCAACAGTTTTTTATTCATAAAAACGTGATTATAAAGCTGCTTATCAGTTCACCATACCTGAAGCAGAGACTCCGACAACTGGGCTTCATCTATTTCCAGTATCATCATTTTTATTTCTTCATAAGGTACCCGAAAATAACCTAAGAAGATAGCTAAGGAAAAGCACACAAACACAAACTACGCTTATCAAATGGGAACAAATTTTGGCTAAGCAAAAGTAATGCTGTCCAGCTACAGTGCTTGCTGAGATGTCTACCAAAAGTTTTAAAGTGACCACTTGCTCACTTTATAAATTTGTGGCACATCAATAACTTTAGCAAGACACATGAGCTTAAATAAGGAAAGAGAAATGGAAGATAAATTAGTAAATAAAATTCTCTATTAAACCTATTAGTTGCCTTTCCCACAACAGTTATCTCAAAGCTACTTACAAAAGCAGACATTACAAACAATCTAAAACATTAATTAATAATACGTATCAGAGAGCAGATCCAACTGAACCCTATCCCATTACAAGCTAAGCATAAAATTAGGATCCAAAGGCGTGAGTGAATAAAAATGCTTTTGCCTGACATCTAAAAACAGAAAGCAATGGTGCCAGGCATACCTCCCAAGGAAAAAGCATGCCACAAATGGGGAGTCACTACTGAGAAGGCCTGTTGTCTTGTCGCCACCTCCTTTGGAAGTCGCATGCAGAGAAGGGCCCACAATGAGGAATGTAGGTGTCAGGGAACTGCCATCAGCTCAGAGGCGAGAGGTGGAAGGGCAGTTGTGTTACAGGGAGCCTCCAAAGATCTTGCGAAGCAGTTCTTCCTCGGGCGAGGAGGGAAGCCCCGCCTCCAGTGGGGAAGGGGAGCAGGGATCAAAAGATGCTAGGGAGAGCCTCAACACCGAGCCTGATCAAAGCGCAGGGGAGGCAAGTCCCCCTTTGCCAACGCCCACTTTGCGCAGTAGGTTTGCGCGCAGAGAAGGGAGGAGAAGGATGGGGGTCACACGACTGTTATGCTGGGGAAGGTATAAGGACCGCCAACTCCCAGATTCTGCTAGCGACTGAGCAGACATGGACTTGCAACGCTCTGCACTGTAAATACTTTGTACAGATAATAAAGCCTGGAAAAGACAGGTTGGAGTCTCGCCTGTTTGCTCTCGAGCAACCACACCAACACCTGACAGTAGGATTCAGGTTGGTTGAAGTGGGGAGTGGCGGTCCTTGAGGTACGAGACTCCCGAACTGCATATGGCTTTACAACTCAAATCGTGCCTGGTAGCCACTGCAGTCATGCCAAGATTGGGGTTATGTGTTCAGACTATCATTTCTTAAAAGGAGAATAGCTGGGCTACCAGACAAAGCTGATGGAAGGCACTCTGCACCACAGAAGTCACGTGAGCCTAAAGTACCCAGAAGTACCCAAAAGCTACACACCTGCTCCTTCAGTGGGAGTGTAACCCCATCCAGGGCAGATCACACCCCACCCTCCAGTCTAGAAAAACACGCACTAACTCTATCATCTTATGTGGTTTAAACTTCAGTTTAACAGCTCTTATCCAGTTCATTACTGAGGTCAGAAACAGAGCTCTCACACTCAGTGCCACACTTGCAGATGTAAAGAAGGAATAGAGCTGTGTACCAGGAGCTGATAGGTTGGGCTGGACAGCATCTGTCTGTTTCAGGAAACAAAAGAAGGAGTGCAATGCACTCCAAAACTCTGGATAATCCCACTCAGCATTTCCACGTAGATGTTAAGCTCATGAACTCTGAAACCCGCAGCACCTCACAAAGGCGGCTCATGTGCCCCAATCACCACTTTCTGAAGATGGTCAGCCAAGTAGGATCAAAACGTCTGCAAAGCAGTACAGCCCCCAGAGGCGGGGCAAGGCGGGTGCAGCGCGCTCCGGGTGCTGTTGGGGCCGCTGCCTGCCAGCAAAGCTGCGAAGGAGGATGGTGGCCCCTGTGCAGGGATCATGGCAGGCACCGGAGAAGATAGCTATGCCCACCCCCCAACTCAAAACAGCTGCTCCAGAAGAATACCATGGGGGATGCGAGATTGTGCCATGACAGGAATTTCCTCACCTCAACAGCATGGATGGTGAAGTCACCATTGTCTAGTCAATAACTATCTCTTCTCCTAAACCACTGGAGAAACTTACTAATTCTGCTGTGGGAGCAAGTTGAGAGCTCATCCACACTTCTGCTTGTCCCATGCTTTCTAGGTAAGAGTGCAAGAGGTTTCTTGTTTGCCCCACTGCTTACCCTGGGAAAATCTGCTGTTTACTACTGAATTGTTTCACATGTCAATTTGCAGAAAACTGACATTTGTTACGATTCACTGTAAACAGTGGGTTTTCCCTGAGGAAGCGGCAGGGCAAATGAAAAACCTCTCAGAAAGTACAGGACAAGCTGAAGTGTGGACAAGCCAAGAGAAACAAGCTCATTAGAAAAATCCCCATTGAAGATGGCAAATACTGAATAAAGAAAATTTCTGAGTTTAAATATAAACAACAACCATCTACTGATAGTTAAATTTGTTTCTGATGGATAATCTTCCAGAAATTTATGTACTTTTGCAATTTAGTTTCTAATGTCTGAAAGCTCTGGTATGTACAGTAATGAATCCTATGCTCACCATTACATAAGTTAAACCTACTATTGATATTGTTGTTATACAGGGGTAAGCTAACATAACTTTATCCATATGTTGGAATCATGCTGCTTGAGACTGATGGGAGGTGGAGTTCAACAACATATGGAGGACACCATGTTGACAATCCGTGCTTTAATACAAAGTGAGAATTGAGTTTAAAATTTCTGTTTTAAGCTGTTTCTATTTTAGCTGTAAGCCACATTGAGTAATAAATATAGTAATAATAAATACAATTCAGTAAGTAGAACACTGTTATTTTCAAAAAAATCTGACTCTCTAAAATGTTTTAAACAAAGTAAAGCATTTACATACAAAGGTTTTGAGCAGTCTTTGGATCCAAAATTTTGAGTTCTTTGATTCGTTTTTTAATACTTCTCTCTTCAATATTTTCATCTTTTTTTACTGTCAAAAAGCACAACAATGTTATTAGCACACAATAATGTTAAGCATCAAATATTTCCCTAAAGATACATATTTTGTTGTGGTTTTGAAATTAAATATGAATAAAAATAGGCACAATGCAAGTGCAGAAAGTTCCATTCCTTACATATGAGAAGCACATAACAAGATTCATGTTGCTAAATTTTAAAAGTAAGCAGTAAAGCCACAACCCTAAGCCCCAATCTACACCACTGCTGGAGATTAGGAATGGGTGGAGATATTCCTATCAAAGTCATGGGCAGTATGGGTGACAAAAGGCCCCAAAATGTGGCATTATGCTGAAGACAAAGCAGGACAGTGATGCATTCACTGTACCACTGTATTCACTGGTATCTTGATTCTCAAACGCCTTGGTACTCAAACAACTTGGAACCCAAACACTGCAAACCCGAAAGTAAGTGTTCCGCTTTGCAAACCTTTTTCAGAAGCTGGACATGCTCCATTTGGTTCTTATGCTTCCATTTTGAGTGCCACAATTCCATTTTGAGTGTTATGCTGAGGTCTATTTTTGCTATTTATTTTGTGTTTTTGTTTTTGCAGTTCTTTTTGTTTTGTTTATGACTGTGTGGAACCCAGTTCAGCTACTGATTGATTGATTGTGTGACTGCAGTACATTGTTTATTGCTTTCATTTTATGGAACAATGGTTTCGTTAGATAGTAAAATTCATGTTAAATTGCTGTTTTAGGGGTTGTTTTTAAAAGTCTGGAACAGATTAATCTATTTTGCATTACTTTCTATGGGAAAGCACTTTGGTTTTGGAATGCTTTGGTTTTGGAATGGAATTCTGGAACGGATTAAGTTTGAGAACCAAGGTACCACTATAAAACCAATTTACTCAAGTTTAATCAGCATTTCCTTTAAAGAAACAAACAAACAAAAAAACAAAAACAGAAAGGCAGCCATGTTAGCTCATAAGAAAAAACTCCCAAATCCACAGTTGTAGATTGCCTTGATTTGATTGGTTCTAAGAAAAGTATTGCTAAACTAGATTAAAAATGTAAATTAAGCTATGCCCACACAACATCAAACTGCTATGGGCTGAGCTATTTTTTGAATCACTGTAACCAAATACAGTGGTACCTCAGGTTAAGAACTGAATTTGTTCTGGAGGTCTGTTCTTAACCTGAAACTCTTCTTAACCTGAAGCACCAATTTAGCTAATGGGGCCTCCTGCTGCCGCTGTGCCGCCGCCACATGATTTCTGTTCTCATCCTGAAGCAAAGTTTAATCCAAGGTAATATTTCTGGGTTAGCAGAGTCTGTAACCTGAAGCGTATGTAACCTGAAGCGTATGTAACCCAAGGTACCACTGTACAGTGCATTTAATACACAATCAACAATCAAGAGTTGTTTATCAAGCAAGCCTCTGCAACGTGAACAAGTTTCATACTCAAAGCAAAAGTATGAATAGCAGCTTTGCATGAACCACCACCAGAGCACCACTTATCTATTTAAAGCCAATGAAGATTAATGTGGAGATGGAGATAAAAGTGATATTCTGATTTCAGCTGCACTTCTCTTATACCACTGAAGCACATGGAGCTCTAGGCAGTCACTTCCTGTGCTCCCTACTTTCTCCATTTTTCAATAAAGGCCATCAAATCATGATCAGTTTAATACACGCACACACACCCCTCAAAAATCACAGATCTGTGTCTTGCATTCCCAACTATGAACTATTGTACATCCCATTACAAAACATTGACCCAAAATTGTCATATGTTATATGCTCCTTTTCCTAATTCTTTCTAATTACAGTTCATATGGTATCACTTATAAAAGGCCTTAGGTAAGCCAAAGTACTATTCAACTTGGTTCTCAGACAGCACATGTAGATATTCAACTGTAGTTGTAAGAAATTCTGATGTTTCAATCAAAATCAACTAGGCTCATTTTCTAACCTAGTAAGAATTTAAAACAAAACAATTAGTTACTTACGGGGTTTTTTACAACAAAACGTAAGCTCCAGCTTGCCTAAAAGATCAGCACTCTCATATTTGCCATCATTTGCCTTAATCCAGAAACAGTTCTCATTCATTTCTTGTGGTCTAATCTGCAAATATAATAACATAACTGCTGAGTGATCTCACATTAGCTACAGATATATAATAATAGAAGTCACGCACAAAATATGGAAGTTGATCATTAATATAGCTGATATTGATGAAGAGAAAGTAATATTAGTTCTTTCCAATGGCTTAGAAGTCATTCTGGATAGAGGCAGAGCTCGAAATTAGCAGGGCGCCAGGTGCATTTCACCTAAATATTCTCTATTTGGGAGCACCTCAGAAAGTCTGGGTGCCATTTTTTGCCCCTGGCTGACACTCAAGGATTACTGAAATCTATGTGCTTTGAAGCCTTGAAGTATATGTTAAGGATAGACAATACAGTCATACATCGGGATGAATATGCTTCGGGTTAGGCAAATTTGGGTTGCGTTCTGCGGCGACCCGGAAATAACGGAGCGCGTTACTTCCGGGTGTCGCCACGTGCACACGCATGTGCAGACCATCAAAATGACGTCACACACATGCGCAGAAGCGTCAAAACGTGACCCGCGCACTCAGACACAGGCTACATTCGCTTCGGGATGCGAACGGGGCTCCGGAACGGATCCTGTTCGCATCCCGAGGTACCACTGTATGTTTAAGAAGGTTAACAATAAAGAGCAGAGTGTTTTGAAAACTGAAATATGGTGTCAATACAGTGGTACCTCGTGTTATGGACTTAATCCGTTCTGGAGGTCCGTTCATAACAGGAAACCACTCGTAACATGAGGCGCGCTTTCGCTAATGGCAACTCCCGCGGCTGCCACACCACCAGAGCTCGACTTCCGCTCGCATCCCGGGGCAAAGGTCGCAACAAGTGGCATCTACTTTCGGGTTAGCGGAGCGCATAACTCACAGAATTTGTAAGACGTAACACGAGATGCCACTGTATTTTTATTACAAACGCCAAATTAAACATGTATTAACAATTTCTTTTTAAAATGTGATATTAACAATGTGTCACTTATGTGAATTGCATATTAGTTCATGCTTATCAAAATAATAAATAAAAAGCATTGTCGCCCCCCCCCCCCCGCCATGGTCCACAACCCAGGTCCCAGGAGCCATTTGTCTCCTAGCTTTTCTATCCCAGTTTCTAACACTGGAAAGAAGAAGTTAAGTCAATTCCACTGGACATACAAGGCTGAGGTAAGTATCATGTTTCCAGACAACCAGCAGCAATGAGAGTAAGAATCTATTAAAGCTGCATTGTCCAGGTAGGCCTCCTTGCCCTCTCAAATAGTTGTGCTACTGTGTAAACTTCCCCAGGTCCCTGGCCACCTCAGAGTGCAATGGACCACAACAACATAACAGTGCTGCACAAGAAGCAACCAATTTTAACAGAAACCCATGTTCTTTTCAGCATATTTATACACATTCACATTTCTGTGCTAGTTAATACAGCTCATCCTGGAATGAAAGCAACATGAAGGCTTCTGATTTGCTACCAGACCAAGTTCAAGGCATTGCTATTGGTATATAAAGCCCTTAACAACCTGAGACCAGATTGCCTTATCTCACAGGACCCACTTGACTCCTTCGACTGGCAGAATTGGCACTACTGTAAGTGTCACATAATCCCGGTTCCACATTTGTAAAAACTTGATCATTTAGTGTGGCAACACCTACACTTTGGAACTCCCTGCCTATTGAGATCAAGTAGGTGCCTTCACTGCACTCTTTTCAGTGCCGGCTAAAAGCATTCTTGTTTAGGAAAGCCCACTGAGATACTTAGAAAGCCGAAGTAATTTTAATCCGTTTTATTATTTTAACTTTTGCATGTTTTAAAGTGTTGCAAATGTTTCTTGGTTTTTATCTCTTTGTAAACTGCTTTGAATGTTTTTGTTTTTACAGTCAAAGCAGTGTGTATCAATTTTATGAAATAAAAAATAAAAAGTACATACCCTATAGGTCATTTAGGCTATTAAGCATTTGATTCTGATGTGATATAAAATACTAAGCATCAAAGGGGGTGCAGTTTTGTTTCATATAACAGGAATGAAATAGATGATTCTAAGCAAATAGCAAGCTCAAAATGACGAAGTTTAATATCCTCCATTAAAAACAAGAAGTTAACCCAACAAACATTAAAAGCTATATTAGAGCAGTTGCTATGTTCCTGTTTCACCTTTAGTGAGACTGCAGTAGAGTACATGCTACAACTATTCACTGACAGCTGTACACTATTCATCACTATAGTACCATATTGTCGAACAACAACTGCACTATGGAGTTCAACATACCAGGGACAACGCTATCTAAACTATAATAGTGTTATCATCACCAGTTTTTAAC
Source organism: Podarcis cretensis (assembly GCF_951804945.1). NCBI lineage: Eukaryota > Metazoa > Chordata > Lepidosauria > Squamata > Lacertidae > Podarcis > Podarcis cretensis. Next base: position 104,071,889 of record NC_137173.1, on the reverse strand, counting down.
AGATTCGTGAAAATGTAGATACGTAGCTCTGAACACACAAAAAGAAGTTACCTTCTTTAAAAGTGTTGCAAGATAAAGAAGTTCAGGAATAGTAGCTGGTATGCTGGGAAGTAAGGTGAGCAACAACCATGGGGGGAAAGGAAACTGATCCCTTTACCACAAAACAACTATGGGATGGGGACTGATAAATCAGCATCATGAAGTAACACATCACTCTGGGCAGTGGCTGATCACCTGCACAGTGCTCATCTAGCAACTCTCATGGTTCTGCAGCCTTCCCAACACCCACTGCAAAGGAAATCTAGTACATCTACTTCTTAATAGCTGTCAAGCTGCAGTGACTTCTTCCTTAATAGCTGCTTCTTCTTGCATAACAACAACAATCTTTATTGCGGTCCAGAGACCCAACAAATCGTTACAAAGCAATACACAATTCATACAGCCTACCTCCAGGTTACACAAGCATTTTGTTCAGAATATAGGGATCATTGGTTCTTGCAACCACTGATAAAAACTTTGCCACTGCTAATGTTCTAGCATTTGTCCGGTCTTCCAATAGGAACCTGACATAGTGAGCCTCTGATTTTCCCAGGAAGGGTACCAGCAAGGGTAATATCAGTTCAGCCCTGGCTTGCTCATATTTTGCACATTGCAACAAAATATGTTTTATGGAATCAATGTCTTGAGCACACGAGCAAAGTCTGTCCTGGTAGGGAACTCCTCTCAACCTGCCATCCAACACTGCAGAAGGAAAGACGTTTAGTCTGGCTTTGGTGAAAAGCCTTCGATAGTTTGGTACTGTCAGGTTTTTAATGTAAGATGTTAACTTAAAGACATGCCCATATTATACTCCTACTGCCAGCAGACTACAGACTGCGTGTGATCGAGATCGCAAGTCACTGTGTGCATTATCCCATAATCTTTGCCTTAGTATCTTTTGGGCGCCTTCATAACCCAGGTAATACAGTTGGGGGGGGGTGACAGACCAATAGAGGTGGCTTATTTAGCCATGGTTTTCTCCCATTTGCTGACAAATTCCTCATTGGTCAGGTGCTGGTACAAACCCTTCCCTAGATCAAACACTGAAATCCTGAGCCAATGTTTTAGGGCAGCCCACTACGGGCAGCCTTTTTAAGGGACGCGGGTGGCGCTGTGGGTAAAACCTCAGTGCCTATGGCTTGCCGATCGTATGGTCAGCGGTTCGAATCCCCACGGCAAGGTGAGCTCCCGTCTTTCAGTCCCTGCTCCTGCCCACCTAGCAATTCGAAAGCACTCTTAAGTGCAAGTAGATAAATAGGTACCGCTTTATAGCGGGAAGGTAAACGGCGTTTCCGTATGCTGGGCTGGTGCTGGCTCGCTAGAGCAGCTTTGTCACGCTGGCCACGTGACCCGGAAGTGTCTGCGGACAGCGCTGGCCCCCGGCCTCTTAAGTGAGATGGGTGCACAACCCTAGAGTCGGACACAACTGGCCCGTACGGGCAGGGGTACCTTTACCTTTACCACGCTTTAGTTGAAATTGGGCATTTACCAGCTTCTAACAGAAGTATGGAGTTGGGGACACAGTTGGGTACCTGCAACAGAGATCGTAGACATTTTGCCTGAAAGCCATCTAGCTTTGGCAGGTCCCCATTATGCCAGACATTTGCAGCGTACAGTAGTTGGGAAACGGGTTTTGCGTTGAAAACCCTTAAGGCTGCTGGAACATATTTGCCGCCCTTTGTGAAAAAGAATCTGAATATGGCTAGCTTTGTGATCTCCGCCTTTTGAAGGGAGGTTTTCCAGTGGTGCTTCCAAGATCCTGTATGATGGAATGTGAGCCCTAGATAACTGAAGTATTTGATCTGTTCAAAGTTATGGTGATCCAGCACCCATTTAGACCAGGAGAAGCTTCTTTTGAAATCTAAAATTTTAGATTTTTCATAAGTAATGGATAAACCATTTCCAGAACAGTAATCAAAACTTTCCCATTGGTGGCCCTGTTCTCTAGCCAATAACAGGAGACAAGGAAGGCTGATGGGAAGCAGAGGCCGGGCTTTTTCAGTGGTGGTACATACGGAATAAAATCACCTCGGAAGTATGCATGGCACCCTACCTAGCAATTTTGAAAATGACTCTCAAAACATTTTTATTTCAAATGATAAAAAAAAGTAAAGTCACCTATGTCCGTTTTATGGCTCATTTTAAAGGGCTCTGTTTTCACTTTAAACCGGTTTTAATTTTTTATTAATTCCATACACCACCTTGTGAGTACATTTGTGCTAAAATGTAAGCTACTGTTCTCTTAATAAAGGAATAAAAATAAATAAACTAATACCAGTGTCTAATAATTCAGTTCTACTTAGAATTTTGCAAAATATGCTTTCCGTTTATTTACCTTTAACCAGTTCAGTCTTTTCATAGTGACCTCAGGTTTAAATTCTTTTTTAGGCTTCAATCCATAAGGCAGTACTTGAGGAGGAGGAGAACACTGTGCTCCTGGCAATGTCTGTAGTGGTGGTGGTGGCGGCACACCAAAGGGAGGAGCCTTTCCTGAACTACTAGTCAATGAAGGTGGCAATGGGGGTGGTGGTGGCGGTGGTGGTGGCGGTGGCAGAGCTTCAGCTGAAAGAGGTAATGACTTGGGTGCTGCATCAGCTAATGGGACTGGAGTCACATGTCCTTCCAAAGATGTCACTGGACAGGCACCTACGCCATTCATTATTGAGCCATCCTGAAAAGCAAGTTTCCAATTTATGAATACAATCCCTAAATATCATTTAATAATATCAAGTTAAACTTATGAAACCCAGCATAACTACTCTGTTGTAAATTTGACATAAAACTGTAAAATACAATGCCAATGTGATGAGACAGTTTAGGAGGCAATTCTATTCCCTAACCAGTATATTGATGGCAAAGCTCATCAATAACATGCAGGTCCACTGTGTTGCTTAGCCATTTGCTACCAACCACAATGCAAAAAACTAGCATTGTATACAAAAGCCTTATGCAGCTTAGACCCAACATTGTGCAAATTAGTAATGTTACAATGCTGTATGTTATTCATATCACATAACTTTCTCAGACGTTTCCAGTTAGGAAACATAATAACTTGGAAGCCTTGTTGGATCAGACTAAATGTCCATCTAGTCTAGTATCCCACTTCCAATAGCAGCCAATCACATGTTCCTAAGAAGCTTAGAAGTAGGGCACAGTAGCAAAAGTCCCCATCCAACCTTGTTTGTCTACCAGCAATTGCTACTCAGAGGTGTATTGTCTCCACATGTGGAGGCTACATTTAGTTATCCTTCCCAAAAGGCTTCCTCCATGAAATGTCTATCTTAAAAAAAAATACTGTACTTTTATGAAGATAATAAAAGTATAACGTAAAAATATGAATAAAGCACAAGACACTACCAATATTAGAATTCTATCTGAAATGCATAAATGTTCTTCCTGTTCTATCTAGCATGGAGTAAAAGCAGCTACTTGTTTAAGATTCTCTTATCTCCACATTGGAACCATTCTGCCCAATGGTTTAAAAAAAATTTAGTTTTAAAAATATTGTCAGGGGACTGCCATCGAAAGGGGAGAGGGGGGCAGAAGAGTACAGGGAGCCTCCAAAGTTGCTGAGCAGTAGCACTTCGTCAGGCAGTGGGGAGTCATGCCTCCAGCGAAGCAGAGGGGGAAAGGAGGGGCAAAGCGAGGCAAAGGCTCACAGACGTCACTGTTAGTCCAAGCACCTCGGCTCAGCCAGGCTGGTAGGGAAACGGACATGCCGCTTCCGTTGCCCAGTTTTCGCAAGGGGGGTCAAATGTAAGGAGGGAAGGCGGAGATTTGGGGTGTCTAAGTCTTTATGCTGGGGGGGGGCGCGGACCGGAAAAGGCCACTCCAGGAATCTGCAAGTGAGTGAGACAGACATTAACTTTGAATCTCTGAACTGTACATAGTTTGCACTTAATAAAACCTGTAAAAGACAGGTCGGAGTCCTGGCTGTTTACTCACGAGCAACTATCTACAGACCTGACAAATATAAATATCACGTACATATTATATAAAGACAACTAAATGTATTTATAAAAATGAAAGACCTTTTATTTAATTGTATTATAGTAACTAGTTGTATCATTATCTGAAAACTTGTTTTCAAATAGTTTGATTAAAAACCAAATTTTAGGAATAAAAAATCATTTACCTTATGCTTATAAACTTTTCCATTTGCTTCAGTGTGAATAGTTTTTTCTTCAATTTTTTGAAGTTGTGCTTTTGTCTCTTGATGTGCTACAAATTCATTTTCAAACTGAAATACAAGCATTAAAGTGCTATATATCATTGTATTCATTCTTTCAATGTTTAATATAACTCCTCGGTCCTTAAGCGTTACTTATATCCATTTAAACTAAAGTTCAGCACATATTTACCTGGGAGTAAGTCATAGTGTAGTGTACACAGGGTTGCACCATTGAACAGGTAAAAATTAAGCTACAGTGATAGAATATGGCCAATAATAGTGTGACACCAGTGGAAAATATGACTAAGATGAATAGATTTGAATACTAAGAACATACAAGTTCCACAGAAATAACCTGTTATGCACATGACTGTGTGCTCATATTTAACTGGTCTTTTATAGCACACTCTATATTCTTTTCAGTAGAAAATAGCCAGTTAAATGTAAAATAGCTTTTAAATTTGAAGTAGGAGTAAAAATGGTAGAAAGTCAGACTACACAGATGCCCATTTTCTAGTGTGTTATGTTCTTGGATTACCTTCAACCACTTCCCAAATCAGAAGATCGGAAACAGGTAGTTTCCCAAGGTACTGTTGTGCAGACACAGACTTCAAGGGGCACTCAAGCATGCTGGTCTTTTTATTTTGTTTTTAAGTGTTCCCCAAAACTGTCTTTCCAATCATGATAATTACCATCTTCCATTAGCCACACTGGGGAAATAAGGACAAATGCAGTACAAATACCTGTCTAGTTCCTAGCAGGGTGAAGCAGGTCCTTTACTTATCCCACAGGTTGGTGTACTAGTTAATCATAAAAACCTCTTCGCAGTTTACATAAAATATACATTAATTTTATAATAAAAACAGATATCCCAAAAAAAATTAGCCTAAAACATTTCAAAATAAAATAAAACCAGCAATTTTATAAATGTACACTATAAAACAATTATTATATGTCAGGGTAGGGTTGCTTAGACAACAGAGTTTTAGTAGGCACTGAAAACAGTACAGTGGTACCTCGGGTTACATATGCTTCAGGTTACATATGCTTCGGGTTACAGACTCTGCTAATCCAGAAATAGTGCTTCAGGTTAAGAACTCTGCTTCAGGATGAGAACAGAAATCGTGCTCCGGCAGCGCGGCAGCAGCAGGAGGCCCCATTAGCTAAAGTGGTGCTTCAGGTTAAGAACAGTTTCAGGTTAAGTACGGACCTCCGGAACGAATTAAGTACTTAACCTGAGGTACTACTGTACAGCAAATATACCTGCATAATAATATCAATGGACAGGGAGTTCCAAAGTGCAGGTGCTGTCCCACTGACAGACCAAATCCTTACAAGCGCAGAACAAATATCATGTGGAATTTGTAATAGCAGTTGGGAGAGGATTTTCATCAGGAGAATGACATGGAAAAGAAGGTTTAGACAGCCCTTTCCCAAACGATTGCACCAATCCAGGAAACAGAAATCACTTGATTACTTTTTATGTTAAAACTAAAGTGTTGGATTTGAATCACAGGTCTTGGGCATCAGGCCTATTTTAGCTCTTTAAAATCATGAATTATTAACGTCTCAGAACACATTGTAATGTATACATTTAAAGTTAAGCATATCTGAATAAAACAACCTGAAATTACTAACCTTTTTTGAAAATTCTGACGCTCTCTCTTCAAGTTCTTCTATTTTCTTTTGCTCAATACAAATATCTAATAGGAAGCCAAGGTTTGGGGTTTTAAAAAGTAATTTGAAAAGCAAGCTTTCAGCTCCTAGTCAGCCTGCCCCAAGGCTGAGCTCTATTTGGCTCACATTCCACACACAGCAGTGTCAGAGCAATCAACAGAAGATGAGTATTGAAGAATGCTTAATGGTGACTCAGTTGCCCAGTATTACTTCTCTCCCTTCTTATAATAAGACATGTCAACACATAGCCAGCTGTGATATCAGGACAGCTAGAAAGCCCAGTAGCTATCAGAGACCACAGAAAACAGTGTTAAGTGGGAAGGTAATTGTGACCCATTATTGTGGCCCACAGCTATGCTTTCTAAGCAGTTTTTTAAAAGAGGAATAGGTTTGCTTTTAACCACATACCAGCTAATCGTTTTAAACATGCTTTTTATAGGAAGAATAATAATATAAAAAGACTTACTCATTAAATGACTGAAGTCTACATCCAGTCTTTTACGATAACTAAAATCTGGGTCTACTCCACTTCGATGTAAGACTATCTGTGAAATGCACTCTTCAATTAACTTAAAATATAGTGGCCTATACAGGTGAAAGAGAAAAATACATATTGCAGAACAAGCTGAAAGTTCTTCATTCTACAAGTAATGTTGCTTCTGAGAAGCAAAGGTTTCATATTACAGGGTTTATTATTAATATTGATTCAATTTATATCCTGCTTTTCCCCCAAAGGAGCCCACAGTGGTATGTTAAGGTTTTTTATTTATTTTTAAGAAACTTCATTTCAGAAAAAAGCACCCTTGAAGCCTGGAGGCCTGATCAAACATTACTTTCTATGACCCTAGCATTATTCTGCCTCATGTGATACATGCCAGTCCTATGTGGTTTGATTTTAACAATCAAAATCTGATTTAAGATTGAACTGTTTAGTGTTACTTGCAATAATGATGTAACAGCTGACTATTTGTAAAGCAGAGAAGAAAAGAAAACTGCTAAGGGCCTTTTACATAGTGCTACATTGGTTACAACCAAAGTGTCATAATATGTCTTGTCCCACTACATAAATCAGGCCAAGAGAACAATAATATGTTCACATGAAACAAGGCTCTAATGCGCATGTTTTTCCCCAACATAGTCATCCATTATGATGCAGCATGTTTGACATGGATAAAGGAATGGATGATATTAAAAAAAATACTAGATTTCTGGATCTGTAAGGGTATGATATGGCATGCATATCTGTGGCATGAAAAAGCAAAGGTCCATAAAGACTTTAAAGAATTAAACTGTAAGGAGAAGCTTTTTTGTTGTATGGTCCAGGTATACACTCTCCTGTGTGGGTGTCTGAGGGCCCTGCTCTTGCCGCTTACCATCTACCTGGCCCAGGGCAGGGCCTGAAGCCTCACAGGAGACAGACAGGGGCAGTGTGTCCCTGTTAATCCTCCTTGACTTTTCAGTGATACCATCAAGCACTGTATCCTCCTGGAGAGGCTATCCGAGTTGGGGGTGGATGGCCACTATTTTGCATTGGTTCCAGTCATACTTGGATGGCCGTCTGCAGTGGGCGATGCTTTGGGAGTGCTTTTTGGGCACCATGAGGCCTTCAATGTAGGGTCCCTCAAGGCTCAATCCTTTCCGCCATGTTACTTAATATCTACACGAAGCCTGGGTTTTGGAGTGTGTTGTCAATGGTAATCTGCTCAATTTCTCCTTTACATCTACAGGTGCAGCAGTGGGTGTTCTAGACCAATGCCTTGCCCCCTCAGGAAGGGACTGGATTAGAGCCAATAAACTGAAGCTTATTCCAGATAAGACTGAGGCACTGTTAGTGGTGGTTCCCTAGACTGAATAGATGGGAGAAGGCCCGTTCTTGCGGGGGTTACACTCCCTTTTAAGGAGCAGGTTTGTACTTTGCAGGTGCTCCCAGATCCATTATTGTCGCTTGAGGCCCAGGTGGCCTTGCTAATGCCTTCCATCAACTTCAGCTGGTGGATTACTGCAATGTGTTATACATGTGGCTGCCTCTGAAGATGATTTGGAAAATTCAGCTGGTGCACAATGGCCTAATTGCTCACCAAAACAGAACAGTTTGGGGGGCATATAATGCCAATCCGGGCCCAATTTAAAGTGCTGGTGCTGACCTATAAAGCCTTACACAGCTCAGGACCTCAATACGTTAAGGACCGCCCCTCCCCATATGAACCAACCCAGACCTGTCCTCCAAGGCCTTCTCTATGTCCCTCCTCTCTGAGAAGTTCAGAGGGTAGCAACACGACAACAGGCCTTTTCTGGGGTGGCCCATCTGGAATACTATCCCAAGAGAGGCTTGCCTGGCATCATCACTACATGTCTTTAGATGCCAGGCAAAAACATTTCTCTTTACCCAAGGCTTTGGTCATTAAATAATTTATGGTCTGTTAAAGGGGGACTGATATTATGATTTTTTATTATTATGCTGCCTATTATTATGCTTTGTATTGTGTTTTTATTATTATGTTCCACAGAATATATTTTAAATGTTGTGCACTACCCAGGAATCTTTTGATAAAGGGTAGTATATATATTGAATCAATCATTATCATCATAATCTAAGTGACAGTTCATGTGTCATTGGAGACAGCTCAATCTTGCAAATAACTACTCAATCTACTCATGTAACCAGAGAAGGGAACACCTGCAAATCAAGACTTCTCTTTCATGATGAGAAAAAGCACTACCTAAAAAAATAAAATAATGGAAGGGAGCAGAGTTTTCTCATATGTCACTTTCAGAATTATATTGCTACCATGGGTAATCATGTGAATAGTTGTTTACAAGTGAGCTTGTTCCAATATATGAACTGGTTCTTAGATATGCTGGCACCAAAGACCACCTTTCCTTGGCAAGCATATGGCCCATTTTAACTTTAGTCTAGGAAAAGCCCAGTTTCCCTTGGAATTCCTCCTCTTATCAAACTAAGTAACTTGCATCAGTTCACAAGTTATTCCCTTTTCACAGGGGAAAAAAAACATCCAGGGAAAAATTCCAGGTGGTAAACATTATACAATATTTTATAATAAATACCTAGGTAGGAGCTATTGCAAGTTTTCCTTACCTTATAAAAGGGTCATTTCTGATCAACAAGAGATGCTGAAGTATAGAAAGAAAATAGCCTTCTGCACTTGTGTCCTTTACAGTGTTCCACACCACATTGTAAACATCATTTGCTTCAGTATCCAGGTCAAGGATGATACAGCTAATTTGTATTCTAGGCCATACAAGTACTGTACTCTTTCAAAGCAAAATTTATTTTTTATTATAATTTCAACTTTTAAATAACCAAGCTGAGATGTGTAAGTTAAGCACAGCTACTTCATGTGTTTGGCCCAAACTGCCTTCCCTGCTCGCCTGGACCCATAGTCCTGGAACAACATGCACACTCTCATTTTCTACATCAGCACCTCTTACTTCCATTTAAAATGGAAAAAAAGAAAGGCATCACCAATGGGATGCTTGCTACCAATCCCAGGTCTAAAATTTTTGGGTTCTCTGTCCTCTTTCAAAGGATATTCAAAGTCCAATCTGATATCTTCTAGACGATGGGAAAATTCAATCATGTCTTCTTCTGTATGTTCACAGAACACTTTTAGTTGAATATCCAAAGCATCATTCTTTAAGCATTTCAGTTGCTGCAGCAGGAAGGGAGAATACAACAGTGCTTAATTAATGACTATGTATAAATATAAGTTATTCTGAACAAAATCCAATTTTTAACATAGCAAGGGATTTATTTGGGAGAATTTACATTAATTATTCAAATAAACAAATGATATATTTTAAAATTTGGAATACATTACATAAAACAAAGCTGGTACTAAAGATTATTGTTACTTCATTTTCATCTATACATTTGTGGATCAATTTTTATATGTAATCTTTCATTCTCTGTCTTAATAAATTACACCAAAAGGGGCTTAACACAACTTTTCCTCAGCCAAGAAAAATAAACTAATTTAAATATTAATTATCTCTCTCTCTCTTTTACACATACACACACACACACACACACATACACACTATAGGGGACTTACTGGCATTTGCTCTTTCAATCCACAACGCATAAATTCATTTCTAATGTGGAGTCTGAAGTCCAAATCATCAGGAAACGTAACTAGTGCATTGATCAGCTGCATACAGGCTACCTGCAAGAAAAATAATATTTCAGAAGAAAACAGACAAAACAATAGTAAATTGCATGTGCTCAGCTTACAACCATTTATGACTTGATATTTTATGACTTGATATTTTATTACTAAGAGTGCGGGAGTATCAAGTCGCCATGACATGCAACCCAGTGTGCTACTTGTTAAATATTGCTAAAGGGTATCTAAATCAGGGTGATCCAACGGAAGGCCCTTTTTTGGCAGCCCTCAACAACATGACACACTCACGCCCTCAGCCCTCATGCTGCCTTCCCAAAGCCAGGTAAGGAGATTCTGGGCTTTAGGAAAAAGGCATGAGGACTCTGGCATGGTCCAGGAGTCCTCCCACCTTCTTCCCAAAGCCTAGTTAGTGCTTTCCCAGCTTTGGGAAGGAGGTGGGAGGGCTCTAGGACTGCCAGAGTCTTGTGGTTCCTTCCCAAAGCTCAGCACCTGGCTTAGGGAAGGCAGTGTGAAGGCATGGGGGGGGTGTCAAATTTTGGCCTTGCTCCTGCCCCCTGCGTGACAAGGCAGTGTGTGGTCTACAGGTTACGTGTCAAAGTACTCTTGCAGCCCACTTGGCATGAAACTTTGGGCCACTTTGATCCAAATCATTTTAGATGACTACTGCATATATGTTAGACTCAATAGGACACAACCAACACATCTGGAAATGTATGCCAACATAAACCAATAACCTACCAGTTCAAACAACAAAAGATGAATAAAACAATTTAATTTTTCACCCATGTCCTCTATATATATACATATATTACAAAAAATATACCATATTTTTCTGTGTATAAGACGCCCCGTATTTTTTTGAACCCGAAATTAAGAAATCAGTATTTTAAACATCAAACAGAACAACTTTTTTTTTCATTTAGAGTGCCAGGGAGAGCTCCTGCTCTGCCTAACCTGGCTTGCCGCAGTGGTCTGCACTGGTTGGCAGAAGTAGTAAGTGAAATGACAGGCCTTCATGGCGCCTGCAGTGGGTTTCTTTAATCTGGCAAAATGTCCAGGTTTTTTTTGTGCCGAGTAGGTGCATGCCCTTTGAATGGAAACTGGGAGTGGAGCCTGTCAGGCAGTAGGACCCTGTGGGTGAGAGTTGAAGTGTCTTGTTTGTGAGTGTGTGAGAGAGATTCAAAGAGGGGAAAGTAAGAGAGGCTGGAGGAACTGGGAGCAGCAGCGGTGACAATGGCAACACGTCAAGTATGAGATGCCTGGGCAGCCGTGCTTCTCCACTGAGGCTGCGAAGGAAGCACTGCATAAGAGACAAGGAGCTGCTGGCTGCCTCTCTGGCCCACGTCGCATCTCCATTCATAGCCAACGCAGGCAGCAGCTTAATGGACTGATTCCCTCCGAGACCAGCAAGGAGGCAGCAGCGGAGGCCGGCAACCACAGCTGCAGCCCACCTAGGTCTCAGCTCCAGGGCCTGCTTAGCCCCCTTTCAGTTGTGTGTGTGTATGAGGGGCGTCCCCCTTTTTCGGTGCATTGTCTTGAGTGCCTTTTCCAAGCCACATTGCACTCTCACCCTTTCGGTTGTTTGTTTGTTTGCAAACCTCTCACTGCAAAAGTGACTCTCCTAATTCTCCCTTGCAGGCTTTAGTCGAGCATCGTGTGTATGTGCTCCCCCCCCCTAAATAATACCCCCAGGCTTCCTATGCTACTCGTAAGTAGTGTTTTTCTTAACCATCTATGTGTAAGACAACCCCCAATTTCTGACTAAAAAAAAATTAGCAAAAAAAATCATCTTCTACACGGAAAAATATGGTATATATATTTTTACCTTGTATGCTACACATAGAATGTATGTAAATTCTTAATAAATTTCACACATCACAGTAAACCTACACATTAGTACAAAGTTTCCTTTAAATCAGGAGTGGGGAACCTTTTTCAACCTAAGGGCCACATTTTCTTACAGCCAACCTTCCAGGATCCACATGACTGCAATGGGCGAGGCCAAAACAGGTGAGGTCAGAGCTGGTGCACACCCACCCATAGGCAAATACCCATTAAAAATGCATGTAAGAGCAGTTGCCCAAGTTTGCTTTTTTCCTCCTCCCCCAGTACCATTTCTTTTTCTGTTACAGAAGTCTGAGGGTGCTGCTATTGATCTCTGGGAGCTTTTTGCAGCTGAAGGGCAGGATAAAATACTTCAAAATAAATGCAGCACAAGCCATATGCAGTTTCTCATACTCTCTCATGAAGCACTCAGGCTTCAAAAAGCAGTTTGGCTTTTTTCTTTTTTATATTAAACATCTATCTTTTTATTAAATTTATTAAATTTCAAACCTAATTGCTGGAAGAGGGGGATATTCATATATTGCAGCTGTGGAGGAGAGGGTTAGGTCAGCCAATAAGCATCAACAACAGCCTTCCATTGGCATCAACACAGGCTGTCTTAAAGTTAATTGCCAATGCAAGGGAAGGTGGGTGTTCAGTAAGCTACACACCGTAGCATTCTTACAACAGGAGAAAAAAGCTTTTGCAGTTCTAAATCCAACACCCCAAAGACCATTAGCCATTAAGATAAAAAGCCCAGCCACTATTCAGCTATGTATTTTTTCAGACCAAGTATGTTATCTGGGCATATAAGACTTTTAGTGCACATGTTCCACAGTACTTCAAACCCCCAAACTCCGTAACACTTGGGAAAATATGAACTTCTGGTTTTGCTTTTTTAAAAATCCATCGCTATTGGTCTCAGGAAAAAGTAGCTTTTCCAAGTGGTACAGTAGATTGCAACATGTTACTAATGTTGCACATAAGCTCTGACATGCTAAGTCATCATCATAATAAGCCATAATAGAGCCACAAATCAATACAATTGATTGCACAGAAATGTCACTGTCTGCCCATCTGCAAATAGATCCGGTACATATACCCCACCCTAGCTTTATTTTTCGTCTTCCTTAGACGCTGCCTCTGCTATTAAAAAAAAAGCACACAAACTTATCATTTACTTGCAGATGGATGGAATTCCCCTGAAGACCTTCCACAATGGGACAAAATCGGTCAATGTTTTTCTCTTCTGCTGCTGTAGTCAAAGCGTCCAAAATTTTTTCAAGGCTATAACATGAAAAACCAAATAAATAATTTATATTTACCAATAAAAAGAAATGGATTATAATAGCATAAAACTAATTTTAAAGCGATTTGTTTATTTAATGTCCTTAAAGCAAGTTTGAGGAGGACTATGCATACAGAATTCTATATAAAGATTACCAGCTAGAATGGAATCTTCTCTATAATCTATTTATTATTACTTATTATCATCATCATCATTTATTATTATTATTAATTACTATTACAGTGGTACCTCAGGTTAAGAACTTAATTCGTTCTGGAGGTCCGTTCTTAACCTGAAACTGTTCTTAACATGAGGTATCACTTTAGCTAATGGAGCTTCCCGCTACCACGAGATTTCTGTTCTCATCCTGAAGCAAAGTTCTTAACCCGAGGTACTTCTTCCAGGTTAGCAGCATCTGTAACCTGAAGCGTCTGTAACCCGAGGTACCACTGTACTACTACTACTACGATTTGTATGCTGCCCTTTATCCGAAAATCACAGGGCAGTTTACACTACAAAAATACCCAACTTAGTAACAAACAAAAACAATACCCACCCACCCACAGTTTAAAAGGCCAGATTGTTTAGGAGAATTGGGAGAATTCCCCACCAGCTGAAGTTTCCAAACCGTTTTCAGAGGCAGCCCCATGTATAACATGTTCCAATAATCTAACCTAGATTACCAGAGCATAGACAACATATGTTAGGTTATTCCTGCCCTGACAGGGGTGCAGCTGGGTCACTAGTCGAAGCCAATGAAAGGCACTCTGCACCACCAAGAACACTTGAGCCACAAGTGGGCTCTACGAAGTGGGAAAGTGCACTCATGTGATTGTTTCAATGGCCTGAACCATTTGGATGTTCTACAAGTCAGCCTGGGCTTCAACAAGTGTGCCAGTCACATCAACCAGGGCGCTCTGGAAACCAACTGAATCCATCAGCCTCTGAGGGCTGGCACAGGCACAGTCACAGTCACTAACTGCCTGTGCAGTGTACCCCTTACCAGGCATGCCCCACCCCTACACCACACCTCCCCTTGCCCAGAGCCACTGTAATTGGAGTCCCCCTGCTCTCAGCAGTTCCTCTCTTCCCATACACATCTTACCTCCCTTAATATAAACAAACAAACCCAAATTTAAAAAACCACACAAATTTAAAAGCAATAAAAATTTTTTTGAAAAACATTTTAAACAAATAAGGCAAGGCCATCACCAGAGAAGATGATGTTACGGGCGGGAATGGGGGTGATTGCCCTTGCCTCCTCCTGAAGCCATTTCCCACAAAGGGACAACTGCCCATTGGACCATGTCTTGATATAGCCCCCAATTCCTTGGTAGATTGAGCCCAGATGGGCTCTCAATCATTCAGTCAGCAGGGGGTGAGATGGGGGAGGCTTCCCTCTGCCAGCCAAAGGTGCAAAAAGGCTGGCTTTCTTAAGAGAAGGAGGAATTCCAGCAGTTGTGGAAGAGGGCCTGCTAAACAGCTCACCTCCTCCACTGAGGGTCTCTGGCTGCTGCCACCTTTGAGAGCGAAGCACCAGTTCCCTAGCTTGAACCCTTGTGATTGTACAGATGTTTGTAAAACAGGCCTCCATTCTGTACATCATGGCAAAGTCTTGTTTGCAAACACCACCAAAACAATGTGTGCTAATGGATCAAGCTTTCCGTGCATTGTTTAAAAATGCTTACTGCCAAGGTATTGGTATTTTCAAGATTAAACTTTAGGTCTCAATACAACCATTTCCAATTAACAACTTTCACCTACTTACTTCTAAGTCACCAACCAACTTAGATATTCAGTGCTGTACTTACATGTTTTCCTCTCCAACAATACATATTGCAGAAAGAAGTTTAACTATATCAGTCATCATGCTGATTTGTTTAGGATCAATTGCTTTAGCCAGTAATGAAAAGCTTCTCTCTTCACCCATTATTCTTTCCAAACCATACTGGACAAAACAAAAAGTAATAGTTAACAGAAAGAAGGCAAGTGCCATCCATTTATAAAAAGCGTAATTTCTATTAGTTTACCAATTCTCCTAGCCACTTTCAAAATACAAATATTCCAGGTAGGCAGGACTGCACACTACTCAAATGACTAAAAAACTACCATGCAGTATTTTGTTGAAGCACTCATACAAAAACCTTATAGCAATAAGAATAAAATAACAAGGAAGAATACACAAGTGGAAATTTGCTTAGGCTCTTACAATTCTCAGAATATTTACCGTATTGGCCTGAATAAAAGTTGCGCTTCTTTTCCAAATTCTGACCATGAACCGTTAAAAGAGCAGCTAAAATTTGTGACCTTGCAAAAATTGGCTTTTACAATAACACTGCTGAAACAAACATATAGTAAAATGGAATGGGTGTGAGAGCCTGTGGAATTTTAAGGGAGTGGCATATATTGGGTAGTTTTCTTTTCTCCCCTCCCCCGAATTTTAAAGGTGTGGCTTATTTGCAGACGCAGCTTATATTCGGGCCAATACGGTAATACTCAGCCACACTATACACACCCTTCACATTACTCACACACAGTAAACTTATACTACAGGCATACACGCAGTCTAATAATTGCCTAATACCGCCACACTGTGTCCTTCCACATCTGTCGCTAAGCCTTGCATGCTCTGTTTTTTAAAGAACCTGGCTATTGTATGTGTGCTGTCATACATGTGGGGTGGAATGGGGGACATCCCCACTTACGCACATCCAAGTGATGCAAGTAGGGGGCCGGAATGCAACCCTGTAGTGGAAATGCGGAAGACAATTGTATTTTGAGGAGTGAGGTGGCATGTCCCTTTCCCTTTAACATCCCCAGTTTGAGGTCTGCTGGATTCTCATCTGTCAGGAGTTTATTGGGTTCTTCGGTGTTGCAAGTGCTGGCTGGATGCCGGCTGCAGAGACTCTCAGCCGCTCTGTATTAATCATGAGTAATGCCAGGTGCACTTGATTGCATCAAGGCAGGCTATGAAAGCCATAGGTGGGAGAGGCCCGGTGAGCTTCTGCCCAGACCAAAGGACTTGATGATGGGACACCAACGGTCGGGGTCTTTTTCCTGCTGCTCTACCTGGGGCTCCAGGCAACTGAAGGGGAGATTGGGTAGCCCCTGTCGGGTATGTTTTATGTTATGCTTTGTGTATGCCTGCTAATGCTTTGTATGCCTGTTAATAAAACTGTTCTGGTTCCCCTTCCACCTCCTCGTTCCTTTTGTCCTGATATCCTTGGAAATAACTGTTGTATTTGGCAGCACAAACCCCCATATAAGTGGGAATTCCTGTATCCCACAGCAGAGCCACAGAAAGAATGTGGTTGGTCAATGGAGCCATGGACTCAAAAAGGTTGAAAACCACTGTCGTAGGCAAATGACTAATTTGCAACATTCAATATTTTTATACACTCCCATCGTTTCATGTCCAGTCTTTGGCATATGCATCATCTGCTATCTGTGTAAGCACATAAAGTTACTTTTTCAGAAGTATACTCTGTATGTGCCAACTGATTTACTCCTAACTGCCATATTTAAATTTTAAGTGAGTATTTAGCAGGGAGTGCAACAGATACAGTATCTTCTGCTGCTTTTGGAACATGTGTAGGGTCTCATATAGAAACAATGCTGTCCTGCAGAAAGGAAACTGGACTTGGATTTAAAATAAATGTGTTAGTTTCAGTGTGTAAATGTTGAAGTTTGATTCTACCAGTGGACTAAGCTAACTTCTTTTTCCAACTGACACCTCATAAAAATGCATGAAGGCCTCCTAATGAGGAAACTAAATTAGTACCATGAGGTTGAAATCCTAAACACAAGGGGAAGGGGGAGGAGCCCCACTGGACACTACAAGATTAACTTGTAGATTAACTATGATCTTTTGGCACCTCAATGGCTTGATTCGCAGATAATGCTTAACATGTAATGCAAAAAATAAACTATTATTGAATGGAAACGTGCAGCATGCTAGTACTAACAGCTAAGAGAGTGCTCTATTTTCTCCACCCTCACTCTTACTATTGCTATGCCACAGGGAAACATGACAGAGTATGGGTTGTCAAAACCTGGACTTATGGTTTCTTTCTAAATTAAGCACAATTGCAAGCCAAGGTTGGTCTTGGATTATCACATGTTGTTTGTTTGGAGAAAGACAAACCATGAGTCTGGTTCAGATATCACAACAAGTCCAAATCTGGCTTGCTTCCTGGTGACACAACAACAGTTGTAGTGGGAGAGGAGCAAAGCAAGCATTTTATTAGTGCACATGCCGGAATCAGTATCAGTTCTATAAAACGAGCTTGTTCTGAAATAAGTCCAATAAAGATGGTACAGCAACTGTAAATAAAAAATGCTAGAAAAGCTGTGAGTCTTGAAGGCCGCTCCCTACAAGGCCTTTTCCACCTGGCCTGGAGGACAGGGCCGACTCACCCAGCTCTACTAAAGAGGCTCCTGGTAAGACCAGAGGGACATCACTAGGCCTGACAAAAAAATCCTCATTATTGGATTATTTTGCCCCATCTTTTTGTGCCTGCCAAACAGCCATGTCATGCTTATGATAATATTTTGTTTTCTTGTTAATTATGCTGTTTTAAATGTGCCTTTTATATTTGACTTCACTTAGCAATTTTTTTTGGAAATGTTTAAGGTATTTTTTGTTAACTTTGTGTTAAATATGTATTCTGTAGTTGACTTCCTTTGTAAGGTTCTATTTTGAAATCTTTAAGGCAATATTTTACTTTTCTGTCAATCATGTTGCTTTGACTGTATACTCTATATTTGACTTTCTTCAGAAATGTTTAATTCTGGAATGTTTTATTGATGTTTCAATATGCTGTAAACCGCCTTGAGATTTTTCTTTAAAATATAAAGCTACTGCTTTATATAGAAATGAAATGAAATTAATATTCCATCATCATCATCATCATTACTACTACTACTACTGCAGCACTTTTAAGCCACTGGCATAGGTATAGCTTTCTGTTAGGCATGACAACAGTTAAACCATAACATACCAGATATTGACCCCAACAAGAACTGAACATAGGATAGCAGCTTCAATTTGTGTATCTAGTTATGTAAGTGCCAGTAGAATCAAGGATATGAAACAAAGGTTGGCATGTCACTTAACAACTGTTAACAGTATCAGTTATGTGTGTTTATACTTCATTTCTTCTTGAAATGAAAGCGTCACTGAGTTTAATAGGGCTTATTTCCAAGTAACCAAGTACTGTATACGACAGCAGTCTTAAATAATTAAGCAAATGATGTTGCTAACCTTATTATTCATAAAGGCCTTCAAACACTGTATGATCTTGTGCTGTAACTTCTTCAGAATTTGTTCCTGTCTGAAACAAATTAAAGACAAGAAATTTATATCATAATGCAAGCTATTCTACTCTTACTGAGGAGTGTATTAGGGCTGGGCAATATCTGCTTTTCAACATTGTGATGCATCACCAGCAGAGCATTACAATATAGTGATATATCACAATGTCTGAAAACGAGGAGGAAAGGAGGACTTCAAAGTGATTTGAACTAGTTTAGAAGAGTAGCCAGTTAACCCTCCATAGCCATTCCCCATTTACACCACAATGCAGCTCCCATCTGCACCAATGGGACAGCATACACTGACAGCACAGCATCGCCTTGCCTAAGCACCTCACCACCCCCAAGCAGACACACCAGCTCCCTCCTAGCCTACCCCATGGCCATTGCCACCTCACTGCGTTCCCAACAGCTCCAGCACCACAGCCAGCCCCACTACTTCCATCTTGCAAGTAACGACTTGAAGGGAAATGGGCACTGCCACCACCAATCAACCATGAAGGTACAGGGCCGGAGATGAAGAAAAGGAGCCAGCGCCGCTGCCACTGCTGTTCCCCACATGCTCCCATCACAGGGGCTTGCAGGAGGCACCAGGTGTGAGACAGAAGGGATGGAGGAACAGCCCACTTGCTCGGCCGAAGAAATGATGGGTGGGCAAGCAGCGAGCACAAGAGGTAGGTGCAAGCACGCTGCCACCCCCAACCCCACTCCAGTATCTTTGGGGATGGCTGGCTGGGCTGTGGAGGGAGGGAACAGGTCTTGAGTGGCCCTGCTGGGCTTGCTGAGGATTGAGGAGGCCATGCCTGAAACGCTGGCAACACCTGCTGGCATTCATGGTATATTGCCTGGCCTAAAATTGTGAAATCATTGCCGCAATGCAGGTTTCAAAACTGGTTTTGGGCGATGAATCAATACATCACCCAGGCCTAGACTGTATATTTGTAGAAAAAAATCTTACTGCTTTGCTTCAACCAATCTTTCCAAGATGTCCAGTAGTAATCCAAGTCCTTCATATCCAAAGTTCTCGACCCAACTGCAAGTATTAAGAGGTGGTGAAAAATATATTTTGAATATTGTATCCATTAGATGACCTTTTATTTCAAGCAATTACTATAGTTATATAAAAATAGCGTCAAGAGCTCAGAATCCTTTCCGTGTGGTAGGCAGCAAGACACCCACAAACCAGAAGACACAGATTTTTGCAGGCCAGTTTGATTTCTAGATTGGAATGTTAGTCTTGGTTTTGAGAAAAAGATGTCAGGTTTACATCTCCCAGCTCAACTATTTATTTATTTATTTATTTTCTTTCTTTATGGGGGCTGTAGAGCTTGTAATCTAGTCCAGGACTATGGTGTGGGACAGTGGGGGTTAACCCACACCATCTTCTCCACTTAAATGTGTCCCTTCCTCCCACAAATACTATTTCCTCTATGTGAGCATACATTTTTTCCCAATCATAGCAAGTCACAGCTAAGCTGAGATATTTCGCTGCAAGAAAGCAGAGCACAAGGTCTCTATCCTATGTTGCAGTCACAATCTGGGCTGGGGCTTCCACAGCCTCTTTTTTGTGCAAGGCAATTATCAGATGTTGCTAATTGTTTCCAATATAATAGTGGGTCTTGGGCAAGTTAGTTTCCAACAGCAGCAAACTATGCAAGTGAATACATCTGTTCAATTACAGTACATACCCTGACTGCTGTTCATGAGCTAATGTTTGGTACCAAAAGAAAAAACCAATGTAGATATAACTGAAATTCAAAAACCAAGACAGCAGCAAAAAAGTTGAGAAAAGAAGAAAAAAACCCCTCAAATAACATACAATTAAATACAGTATAACCACAGAAAATTGAAAAAGACTTTGAAAAACAGGTAACGAAAAAACAGACAAAAGTATGCTTATGTATGATTAACACCAATGTATCATTTTGACCAAATGTTTTTCAACCAGACACCAAACTTTTTTAGTGATACAATGCTTCCTATGTACACACAGACACAAACATGGGAAACTAAGTTTCTTAGCCTAATGTGCCAAATATTTTAACCATGTAACAGTAGTTACCACTTAAAAACAGCTGTCACATCCTTAGGAAATACAAGTTTTAACAGCACTGAAAATCTTTACACATTCCGAAATCTAAACTCCCCATGTGACATCACTCAAAAATAGGCAAAGACTTGCAGGCAACCTGTATGATATTTGAGAGAGGGATGTGTGTTTCATATATCATTTCCCAACTTGTTTACTGCTGTTTGGTATCAACTTATCTGCACATAGATAAGAAGGAGGCATTCTTTATAGTAAGAATGCCGATCATGCGGCATTAATATTGCAGCTCTGCTCCACATCTCTTCTCAGTAGCCCTACTGTGGGACACAAACAATTGACACAGAAAGGGCCTTGAAAAGGTGCGTAGACAATGCTAGAGAATAAGTTCTGAAATGTGTGAACATTTAGTGTTCATAAATGACTCTAAACAATTTATATGTAGACATTGCCATAAGACACTGCAGCTAGTATTAAAACTGTTGATTTAATCAAATTCTAATTTTAGTTCAAGAGACCTTTTGGCAACATCATAATGATATGGAGATTAATTTAGTATCCAGTGAATGAGCAACACAGATGAAGTACACGAGCAGCATAGCAATGCACACATGGGAGAATCATTGAGCTGCTATAAAACAAAAGCACCATCTTTTCTCTGGATCACAACACAAACTGTAGTCACTTGTTCCTACTTTAAAGTCCAATTCTGCTATCCCTACAACTTCAGCAAAAATATTAGACATGCAACTTCATATTTCTAATACCACTTGTATATATTTACAGGGGGGAAACAACAAGACATCTAGGAAAGGCATTTGGAGGAAAGTGACTACCACTGATATTCAGAGATCGAGATTCTGGAGAAACTACCTTAAAGTCATAAACACACCTGGTAACACCTTATAAAATTTTACTAATTTGCTTTTTGTTTACTGAAGGAAGATGGTCATATAGAAATACAGCGACACACCTTTTTTAAAAAAAAGAAAAGAAAAAAGAACAACTTTTGAACTACTTGAATTACCTGACAGGATTGCTAGTCAATGACACACGGAGGGATTCTAAGCAACCGACAAGTTTTTCATCTACTGTTCCTGATTTCAGTTCACATATGAACTCCTGTGGTGAAATCTGCTTGCTACTCTTGAGGCACCCCTGCAAGGAAAGTAATACTTGCTCAATATCTCAGTTCACTGCATTTTACCAGTTACAATTCACAAGCATCTCATTAAACTACTAACTTTTAGAGAAACTCAGTATTTAACTAAAGCAATTTTCTAGCTAGTTTAAAATCATAAAATATGAAGAATGTATAACTTAGAAAGCTGGAATATAGATGCAATAAAATAAATGATAATTTAAAATTATATCTAGCTGGTCATAAAAATTAAGCAATTACACATGGTACATAGGATTACTTGGAGAACATTGCATGTTTAAAGTTAACTACCTCCTTACATTTATACAAGTAGTATTTTTTTAAAATAAAAAATGTATTTATAGCCTGCCCTACATTACAATAGATTCCAGGCTGGGGTACAGAAGTTACATAAAATTAACTAAAAACAACTAACCATAAAGCAACACATAATGGTCACTAACACTTTTAAAACTACTAGATTGGGTACTCACTCTAAGAACAAATACACTAATCATCTGCAAGTGCCTCCCTAATGTATCCTCCCAAACATGCTAGCTTGGCATGTGCTGGGGGACCTGCAGTACAGAAAAAACTGAAACGTGTCATTACCCACCTGCATACTGAGCAGTATACAATTTTAAAAAATGAATACTTATCTAATACACTGTGGCCACAACTGCATCAAGCCAGCAGAATGATGCCCAGCCCTTTGCAGCAGCTTTTAAAAAATGCAACAAAAGCCGTATGGATTTCATGAGCAAAGGTTGCTGTATTTAT
Organism: Podarcis cretensis; assembly: GCF_951804945.1. NCBI lineage: Eukaryota > Metazoa > Chordata > Lepidosauria > Squamata > Lacertidae > Podarcis > Podarcis cretensis. The sequence continues at coordinate 104,049,464 of NC_137173.1, read as the reverse complement.
AGTTTCCCCCGGATGCTATATCTATAGTAGCCTCCAGATGCTGGATCTGCAGCAAGGGGCAAAGGTGGCTCTTTTGCCAGTTTATCAGGAAGCCATATTGTTGAAGACAGGTTAAGGTATTCTCCAGGTCCTAGTGGGACCTTGCACAGCAGGGGAACCTGATGCAGTTCTGAATATAGGTAAATGTAAATGCCTTTAAGGCACAGGTTGTTCATTTTGAAAAGATTCTGGAAGCTAACTGACTTGAAGAGTCTTTACCAATGCTGGTTTGTCTTTCAAACCTTATGAATCCCCTGTGTTTTGGAGAGGAGGGGCCTATAAGGACATGTAAATAGGTCTCTGGGCACATGAGGGTTTACAACTTGGGTATTCCCTAGATCTTAATCTAGCCACTTTTCTCCCCCCCCCCTTTCTTTTTGAGAGATCTTTACTTTTGGCCCTGGTTTCCACTAAGACATCTGTGAGAGCACCATTTCAGGGAGCAATGCCAAATTGGAATTAAAGGCTGAATCCACTCCATTCCTAGGCAGTAGAAATAGGCAACCTAGGAACCTGTGTACTGAACAGCTTTGACCTCTCTTCTTTCAAGAGTTGCTTCTTTCTGCTTCATTCTGTCTTGTCCTACCCAAACAAAGTAAATTGCCATGACTGATAGTTACTGGGCAAACTAAAGCAATTCATCAGATGAAAATGAAACACACCTGTTTGGTAGATAAAGTGTTGTAAATCATTCATACTTCATTTAAATGAAAGAGGCACTGTTTTCATTTTCTAAAAATAGCAGAACTAACAAACTTACATTCAGATTTAATAGTAGCCTAAATAGCCAGGAGTACCTTTTACCAACTATAGATAGAGTACCAATAGGGTTAGACTAGCTGTGGAAATTCATGTATTGATAAACTCAAAACTTGATTATTGTAAGGCTCTCTATGTGGGGCTACCCTGTGCCTGGTTCAGAAGCTCCAGCTGATGCAAAATGCTGTGGCTAGTCTGTTGATGTACCTGTCGGAAATCAAGCCTATATCGGGAGTAACTGGCAACACTCCCAGGCACCCGGCTTGGTCTCCCGTTGACCTCCCTGACTGCATTCCCTAGCAAGATCCAGGCTAGGTCTCGACAGGCGATTCTTCTCAGCGTGGGAAGAACACACCCCTCCCTCCTGCTCTCCCGGCAGGGAAAAGGAGATAGACAGAAATGTATTTACATGCTTTTATTCCTGTCTTTGCAGCATTACAGAAAACATAACTGCTCTCTTCAAGCTCCAGCAGTCGAGTGACAAACACCTCCTGTACTTCCTGTACAAGAGCAAGAAGAAGAGCTCATATTACACTCTGAGCTAATTCCGGTGCATTGCCCTGTGAGCTGACTGTCCCTCTGTTTCCCACGGACAGTCACAACATTCCCATCATGTTTACTTTTCAAGCTAGCAGTTTGCAGCTGCATTGCTTCTATATCGTAACAGTACCAGCACATAATTCCAGTGCTTAAAAGCAAGCACTGGCTGTCCATATTTAACCGGTCCAGGTTCAAGGTTCGTGCGTTAATTTACAAAGTTAATTTGTAACAATATGAGTCCATAATCCCTTATATCCAGGCCCAAACACTGAGATCTTTGAGTGAGTCTCTGTCAGTGGTCCCCCGTGGCTCAGATATGCAGCTCATAACTAACCAAGGTTATGAATTAAGTATAGTGGACCCAAGGCTGTGAACTCCCAGCTGAGCGCCTTCCTTGCTGAACTTCAGACACTTGACTCAGACTTTCTTGTTCTAGCACTTATTTTAAGGTGATGTTTGGTTTCATGATAAAGTCTTATCATTCTATTGTCCCTTTTTCTGTGGATTGTTTTTATTTACACCAATTAGAAATGTGAATAAGTGGTATATAAATATCTTAACTAAATAACATGCAATCTGGCATGAACTGGACTGTACTTGTTGGGAGCTGTGATTGCAGTTGCTGATAAAAGTAGTGTTTTCCTTGATTTGCATCAATCTCTTAATATCTGTTAGTTTTTCTCCCACCCAAACACCCACTCCACTCAAGAGTGCTTACCACTTTAGAAGCAGTACTAATATATTGCACCACCATTTCTTTTTTGGTACTGAAATCTTTCTCTCTCAATGGTGCCTTCCGATCTTCATTTAAATTCATATCTTCCTAAGGGGAAAAGGCAAAACAGACATTACATACTATGATTTACCCCCCTTCTACAAACAAAATCACCTTACCATAAACCAGGAATGAATAAAAGGTTCATTAGAATATGCTGGCAAATCCTGAGTTATTTGCTGTAGATTGCAATGATTTTTTTATTTAACAAAAGCAACAAAATGATCCTATTAACTATTGAAATGTAGAAAGATTAGATTAACCTGGAGTACATTTTTGTGTTGAAGGACTGTGAGCTCAGCTCAGCTCAGTTACAGTGAAAATGAAGATGTGGATGATGCCAAGTTCTACCTCTCATTTAAATTGGAACCAGTGAAGTGCATGGAATGTCATGTGTGAGTTTCTGGGGGCAGTTGGAGGATGGATGGCGGCTAATGGACTGAAGTTGAATCCCAACAAGTCAGAAGTAATGTTTCTGGGGGAAAGGGGGACTTCCTGGTCCTGAATGGGGTAACTGTGTCTCTGAACAACCAGGTGCGCAGCCTGGGAGTCATTTTGGACTCACAGCTGTCCATGAAGTCACAGGTTAATTCTGTGGGTTTCTCTGTCTACCAGCTCCATCTGGTATGCTGGCTGAGACCCTGCCTGTCTGTGCACTGTCTCACAAGAATGGTACATGCACTGGTTATCTCCCACTTGGACTACTGCAATGCACTCTACGCGGCACTACCTTTGAAGGTAACTCGGAGACTACAATTAATCTAGAATGTGGAAGCTAGACTGGCGACTGGGAACCATATAACACCCATTCTGTAAGACCTACATTGACTCCTAGTACATTTCCGAGCATAATTCAAAGTGTTGGTGCTGACCTTTAAAGCCCTAAACAGCCTTGGCCTTGTATACCTGAAGGAGCGTCTCCACCCCATCACTCAGCCCAGACACAGAGATCTAGCACTGAGGCCTTTTGGCGGTTCCCTCACTCCAAGAAGTGAAGTTACAGGGAAACATGCAGAGGGCCTTCTTGGTAGTGGCGCCCACCCTGTGGAATGCTATCCCATCATATATTAAGGAGATGAGTAATTATATAACATTTAGGAAACATCTGAAGGCAGCACTACATAGGGAAGCTCTTCAAGGATTGTTTTACTATGTTTTACAATGTATATATGCTGAAAGCCGCTCAGAGTGGCAAGGACAACCCAGTCAGATGGGTAGGGTACAAATAATAAATTACTATTAATTATTATTAGTTGGGACTAGTAGAAATTATAGAAAGATGCAATTTAGGGTTTACTAATATATATGATTTATTGGTAACCATTTCCTTCATTATTGCTGCTCATTTATAAATTGCTCTCGTCGATTTTTCAAGAAAAAATAGTCAAAAATATTTTTGTCGCATATATAAAACAAGAGTAATGGTACTAGTATAATCTTTGCCATGCCATAACTATTTTGAAAGGTACCATTCACCCTTGTGGAATATGAAAATTAAGCTGGTGCCATAAGTGGACAAGGCTATATCAACAGGCAAGATTCTTAGTAGAAGAGAGCCATTCATATAATGGACTGTAATACTATCTGCCACTGCTAAAATTCACACACAACTAGTTGAACTATTTTTTAATGAGTGTGCAGATATAACTTTAACAGTGCTTTTATTGTGCAGAAAGAGAAACCCAATAGCATAGTGGGAACTTTAGTATTCTGTTTAAGATATCATTACACCTTCATAGCCAATTGAACAATTTCTCTTACCATCATTTTTTCAAATAGTGATAGGATCTCCCCATCTGATAAAGGATTAGGAATGAAGTCATCCAAATCTGTAGATGTAGGCCAGCTGCTGGTTGTAGAATGCAATTGTTTCAGATTCATTATAGTTGGTCGATCTTTTTTGCTCCCAGGAATTCGTATACTTGAAAATCTATCAAACTGAACAAGAACTAAGAATTAATATGTCTTAAATTCATATTATACACAGTGCATCCTAAAAATACATCTTATACATGGGATCAGTAGTATCTCTTTACAGTAGCACTGAAATACAAAAAAGCAAAAACATTTTTTTTAAAAAAATGTTGTATACCTAGTATTATTTCATTCCTACCATCATTAGGTGACTCCGACTCATTGTGGCTTTGCTTAGACAAACACTAAACTTTGGTTTGATATTACAGGACTGAGCCTGGACGAGCCAGGTTGTACTTTGTCTGATATACCAGGTACCTAGTTTACGGGTACTCCCAGCTTTGTCACTTGAGGTTCAGGTTACCTCAGTAGCTACAACCGCATTTTACCAGCATCGTTTGGTACATCAGCTGCAACCATTATTGGATTCAGATAGTTTGGCTGCATGGGTTCAAGCATCACTAGCCCTGAATATAAAGTATTGTAACTCACCCTTTGGAGAGCCACCCTTGAAGCTGGTTTGTAAGCTGCAGCCACTGAGGAATTCTGTAGTCTAGATGTTATTGGGCATTAGCTACTGACACCTGCGTTGTATGTCAGCATGCTACCAAGCATGCTATCAAGGTAAGTATGTAAAGTCCTGAACAACATGGCACAAGTGTACTTTAAAAATTGCCATATTCCTTATACCCCTGCCCATACTTTGCAATTTGCTGCTGTGGCATATCCAACCACATGTGGCAGTCTTCAGCAAAAAAAATGTACATTAGTATGGTGATACTGGGATTATGCAACTCTCTACCTAATCAGCAATAGCTTTATTCAAAAAACCATAGTAAATGTAAACTACAGTTTAGGGTTCTAAAATAATTAAATAAGCAGTTGACTGGACACACAAGTTAAAGCTCCCAATCTCCTCACAGCAGTACTAGAAAGGTGATCTGGAATGCAAGCCTGAAGTAAACTTAGGCTCATACACATAATTCTAAACTATAATTTAGTATCATGCCCAAAGAAGTTAATAGGACCCCTAAATACATTCCTGCAGCAAAATACCTAAAAATAAGGTAGGACCCAGGACTGTCATCTATAACTCTGACCTCTCAGACGTAGAAAGTTGTTAGCTGAATAGATAATGGAGAATTCCAGCCAAAACACAATAAACAGGACATCTCTTTCATAAGTGTAGAAGCATGGTTAAAGCATAGTTAACCAATGGCACACTCAACTTATTGGCTTGGTTTGCATGAACAACGCTTAGGATACCCATTTATTCCTCCTATACTTGTTTTGTCAAAAACTATAGTTTATCACTACATCCAATCTGGGCAAACTATTATTTACAACCAAACATTTAATTCCCAATTCTAGTTTACAAGCAAACTTGCCACAGCAAATTGTAGGATGCCACAGCAAATTGTTATAGTTTTTATTGTTATTATTTCTTACTCACATTTATCCATTTATTGGTTCACTTACCCATTAACTAAAGAAAAAAATGAGATGGCATTATGGGCAGGGGGACAGCACATTAGCCCTAGGCAAGTTCATGTAACACAAAATCATTATTTGGCATTACATCTGAAGTGAGTTACTGCATTTCAGTTAAGTGCCAAATCTGAATGACAAAAAGTGTTTATTTTACAAAGCAAGTTCCTGTTATCTGTGTGGTAAAACATACAGTTAGTCACAGCAGAATAAAAGCAAAATAATCTTACCACATCATCTGTCAGTGTCTTGATGTGCAAATGCTGTAAATAAAGAAACAAGCTCTTAATGCAGTTCAGATAGCCTACCAAAAATTAGCAAAGAAATTCTAGGTATAATTTCACTATGCAAGCAATATTCCTTCACTTTCCATCATCATATTGGTCTCTGTAAATGTGGAGGTAACCCTGATGATACCCCACTAGACAACCTCAAGAACCCATCCCATGGAACAGCCACAAGTCCCTGGCCTTCTTGGCTTGGCTTGAGTGGCAGTAAGTGAAGAAGAACTGCCCCTGCTGCCCCACCTTTTTTAACCTGCTTATGCCCAGAAAAGCTAGCAGATAAGGAGACAACCATCCCTTCCCTGCGAACTCTGTATGAACTTGTGGCTAAGAGTCCCCTTTATCAGTATCAGAATAAAACACCCTAGGGCAGTGGTTATCAACCAGTGTGCCTTGAATGCTGGTCAGGTGTGCCGTGGGCAACACTGGCCTCCATCTCTCTTTCCTTCCTTCCCTCCCTCCTCTGATGCCCTATTGCATCCCTGCCTCCCAAAGGCTTGCATGGCTGTTTGTTGCAGCAGCCCTGGCTCTGGGGCTGGCCAGGGGGTGCTGGTTGCCAGGAGCTGAGGCAGCCTCGGAGAAAACAAGCAAGTGGATGAGGGAGCCCAGCCAGTCTGCCAGCCCTTGCTGTTGGGAATGGACAGACAAGTGGGAGGCTGGACAGGCAGGCGGACAGGCGCCGTGCTGGCCTTTCTTGTGCTTGCCATGTGCAAGGCCTGCCTGGGAGCTGAGTGTCCAGCACTGAAGAGGAGCCTTTCCGCCATGCAGGCCCATTCTCTTTCAGCCAGTCTCTGTTGGGCTGCTAAGGCTGGGGACACCTTCTTCTGAGGCACCTCTCTCTGGGGCGGGGGGGGGGGGGGCTCAGAGACCGCGCCAACTTCCCAGAGGACTCCGAAGCAGAGGGGAGAGGAGGCTGAGGAAAGACTCCACCAAAGGAGGATGTTTGGAAAGGGGTGAGGGGGGGAGCAAAGTGGGCTTCTGAGGCTTGGTGCATGTTTCCCCACAGGGGAGCTGCAGAAAGAACGTAGTTCATCAGGGGACTCAAAAAGTCTGAAAGCCCCTGCCTGCCCGAGGGCGGGTGAGGCAGCAAGCAGCGCCAGCATCTCTGGAGATGCCTGCAACCCCCTTCTCCCCACTGGCCTCCTGCGGAAAGAAAAAGCCTGCAAGCAGCTTTTGTATCCTAGTTATGGTTTTCCATATATTAAAAACCCTCACCCTTAAAGCGGTTTACAAAAAGAAAATCCAGAAAAATGCACAGCTATCAGAGTTGGTCTAACCTTCCCAGCTTGCCTAACCAATTATCTTTTTCAGCAGCTGCAGTAAAGAGTCAAGGCGCCTCCTGGACCTCAAGAGGCAGCCAGTTCCGAAGGAAAGTTCCTGGGCAGCATAAGGGGGGGGGGTCGCCAACCCCCCGTGAGGGAACTCAGTTGCGTGGTCTTGTTTTCCACAAAGAGGTATTTTCCCGAAAGAGACGGGCCTCGGGGAGGGAAGGAGAGGCTCCCGGGAGCCGCCCAGAGCTGCCTCAGGCTACTCACAAACTTGGGCTTTTTAGTGCTGCTGCCGCCTCCGCTTCCGCCCGCCGCCGCCGCCTCCCAGCCGGGCTCTTCGCGGCGGAGCCCCCTGCTCCCTCCGGGGCCCTTCTTGCCCCCCGGCTCCATGGCAGCCGCGCGGAAGGAGCCCCTCGCCAGGCGCGCGCTCGGCTGAGGGCAGTTGGCGAGGCCCCGCCCCCTCTGGCCCGTTGAAACGCCCGCCACGCCCCGGCTCCAATCCCCGGCATCCGAATCTTCCCGCCACGGACTCCCCGCCCTCCCTCCCTTCCTCGCCCGCCTCTGCGCAGCCAATCCCAGGCCGCCGAGCATGGCCAAGGAGCCTCTCTCCTCTCTGATAGGTGGAAACGGAGCTCTCCGGAGGGAGGGAGGGAGGGAGCGGCGTCCGCGGAACGGGAGTCGGAGGCGCCGGGGAATCGCTGAGCCGATTGGCTGCCCTTTGGCTTTGGCGCGTGCGCGGGACCGAAGACTGACTAGGCTCCTGCCTGGGCCTGTAGATGTTTGAGGGAGCTCGTGTTTCATCTCTCTCTCTCTCTCTCTCTATATATATATATATACACACACAAACAATGATTCTGTGGTTTTCCATAGTTATTAAACACAAACAAATAAAAATTGTTTGAATTCTAGAAATTTATATATATATTTTTAATGATTGGTTCCCCCATATCTACCCCTCTCTCTCTCTCTCTCTCTCTCTATATATATATATGGTTATCAATATAGTTTTAATTCTATCAATGTTAAATTGCTGTTTTTAGCTGTACTCTGTCTTGAGTCCGGGGGGGGGGGGAACAAGGTGCACACAAATGTTTGTTGTTTTTATTTATATTATTTGATAAAGTGTGTATACTACCATTCCCATTGATTTCCAGCCCGCGTGGTGGGGGATAGTGGGTTGGGGAGGCTGCCTTGGGCTTCCATCATGGGGAATATGTTCCAGCCGAATGTCCCCCTTGAGCTCTAGAGGGGATGGGATCGAGTCAGGACCACCCATCGGCCAATTAGGAAGCAACTTAGGGGTGCATATATATGAGAACACACCCTCCCATGCTTTTAGCTGGAAAATAAAATGGGAAAAGCAACACTGTTTCTTTATTCCACTCTCTGACATGAGATATTCAAGGGTAAAAACTGAAAACTGGACTTGAACCAGCATTATTACTCCTGCCTCTCAGAAGAGCCTGCTCTAATGAGCAGAACAAGTTCACCACTCTGGCAGATGCTGTGCTGAAAACAGAGCATCTGCCTTTTCTAATCACTACTTGACAGCCGAGGCTTATACAATCATCGTTTTGTTCCATGAGGCTCTCAAACGTGTCACATACCAAACATCAATCTTTTTTTGGTGGTTGGGGCAGAGAAATTCCACTTGTTTAGATTACTTTGGCCAATATGTTGTTTTCCTGCTAAAATATTAAAAAAAAAAATCTGATCACATACTGAGAAAAAAACCTGCAGATTTACATTCCATCCTAACAGAATTTCAGAGCAACAGGTGTATCATACTTGTGAGGCAGATGGCCTATGAAATGATCTACTGCTGAGGAAGAGAAAAAGACAGAACAGTGTAATCATGGCCATGTTACCTATTTGTGTAATATTCTCCAAACCAAAGCCCACATTGCCCCATGTCCTTAACAACTATTTGTGATGAGACATACAGAAACGAGGTGCTAATTATATTGGCTTCCCTACTTGCATTTCATAATTCCGTTAGTGTCTACAAACATTAGATCACCTGTACACTGTTTCTCATCCGCATGTGTGAAGAACCCCCACCCACGCCATGTTTTGGAGAGAAGACAATTAAGGAAAGATGCAACACTCTTTCTCCTGCCAGTTTCCATGTCAGCAACCACCCTCCTTCCCCCCTCCAAATATTAAAGCATAACCATGTAGCCACTTGGGTTTGCCATTGTCTGCCTTATTATCCTCCCTTAACTTTGTACATGAGAGCCTTCAGTAACTGTTAACATGAGCAAAATGTTGTTTTACTTTTTCAGTAAAAGTTCTTTTTCTGGGAGCACTCTTGTCTTTGTTGTTCCCCTGGATGCCTTGCAAGGCTTTCCACCTCCCAGACATCCCTAAGTTACACATCCTGTGTACAGGTAGTTTCATAAATGTGCTAGTTTCTGGGCCAGCTCCACCAGACAGATGGCAGCCTGTCCTCCAGCAATATAAAGACAAGCTTGCAGTCTTTATAAGGTTCCCTTAGCACCGGGTCAGATCCCACCCCTGTGCTATTTGTGTTGCAGAAGGACTTATTTGCTGAAGGTGGAGAAGAGTCTGCAGATGTGCATAGAACATTTCCGGAGCCAGCACTGTAACACCTTTGAGATTTACCTCTGAGGCATTCACTGTAACATCATTTTTGGAGGCTGTGTCCCTTCAGCACTCACTAGCCTCAAAAAGTCTAGCTATCTCCCCTGACTTGGTAGAGCAAATAAGGATCACGGTGCTGTTATTGAATGAAGTATAAAAACTTTTTAAAATAAAAAATCATGATTACAAAATGGTGGCAGAAAAGATTGACTTAAAACTGAATACACCTACCATTCAGCACCAAAGGTTGAACTTTCATAATGAAAGTCTATTTCGCTTTTATCATGAGGTTTTTGTGATATCTAGATTCCAAGGAGTAATGAGGTTCCATTACTGTCTTACTCAGAGTTAAATATGAAGCAGCAAAATTAGGCCAAATTACTGCCAGCTTTCTGATTTATGCATTTTCATACTGTCAAAATGGCCCAAACTCCACTAAACCATTTCTAATTTTTACAACATAATTCATAAGTGTTATAAAAGATTATCTCATTATTTAAAAGTTTACACAGAAACTATGAGTTAAATTGGTTTCCTTTAAACTTCACACAGACTTTTAAAATTATTAGGAAGAGAGTTCCCCCCCCCCCCCTTGAAATAATTTATCTCGCACATGTACCAAATCTATACATATCTCAAATATGCAGAAAAAGGATGCAGCAGCAGAGCCAGGCATTTTAATGAAACTTTGGTACAGTATCTCAATTTGTAGAACATTGCTACGGATTTCTCCTTTTGCAGAATGCATGCCAAGAATTGGTCAACCTTGTGACAACTAAGAATTTATATACAAAAGCATCTGAGAAGCTTTAAAAAGATATAGCCTGAGGCATGTTCTGCTTCATGTAGTGTCAGGAAAAAATTATACAAAGCTGCTTTTAAATAAGCAGAAACTAAACTGATGTTTGGCACTGACATTCTAACAGGAGGGAACAGTGATTCCTAATTCTTTTATCTTTTAGTTTTGCTTACTTTATGCTGAAGTTATTCATACTTGCACTCTTGAGGCCTACATAGTTTCAAGCCTTCTTGGTTTGGTTTCATCTGTGGTATGCCTGCACACACTCCTACCCATCTAGATTCTGGCATGGGAAAGGGCAACGTAATCAGAATGGTCCCAACCAATTCAGTGCTACAATGATGTAGGACAGAACCACAGGTAAAATTTATCTAAATATTTTGGTTCCGACTTTTCACTCCCATAGATCCCCAGGGTGATTTCCAAGTTAACAATGCAATCCAATGCCTGTCTTCAGAAGTAATTCCCAGTGACTTTAATGGGTTTTCTCTCATATAAGTGTGTACAGTATAGAATTGCACCATTAAACATAGAAATACAATAAAAATAACAGCAATACAACACAAATGAGTATAAGATCAATTAAAAAACCATAAAATAAAAACGGGCCAATAAATATGAGAGAGAGAGAAAGAGCATAAAACGACAAATGGCTGTGTAGCTGTTGCAATATTGCTAATATGGAAATCAGGTCGCAAATGCTTTTAATACACTAGCTTCCAATATAATAAAATTAGGGGAAGATCAAAATAATGAGTGCCACAAACTGCTGATCAAAACAAGTGTGCCATAGGTGTGTAAAGATGGCAGTTATAAAGTGTGCCAGTCATGCCTGTGGCTTGAGATGACTTGGTCTTCCCTTGCCAGCAGGACTGTGCTACGATTTGGACATCTGTATGATAGAACTCACTTCTGTGTGCTTATTCTTGGAGCACCTTGGTCTGCAATTGATCCAAATGTGTTTCTAATTCTTGGAGCATTCTCACAGGAGGTTTACATCACTTTCAAGCCTGCCTGTGCTTTTTATGTGATTGTCATCATTGCTAAATCTATAGAGAAATCTGTAATTTGAATAGACGGTCTAGGCAGTGAAGGTTGTACAGTAATACAGTATTACGAAGCAATATCTTTGTGGGGTGGGGGGGAATAAAGGAAACAACGGAACACTTTCACTCTTGTGTGAAAATGATAGGACATCTGATGGCTGGAAGGGACTCAAGAGAGAAAAAATGCCATGGTGCCCCTGGAGCAGCAAAACTGGATGCCTTCATCTGTCCCACTTGCAATAAAACATGTCTCTCCCATAAAGGTCTCTACAGCCTCAGCAGGCGCTGTAACTCTCCAGTGGTTTGACTTTACCCTCGAAAGTGCACCCCTCCATAGTCCCCCAAGACAGGCAGATGCCAACAACACCTGATTAAAGAAATCTTAACTAATTAAATGTATAAGTTACCAGTAATTGATTGACCAATCATGTATGTACAGTATATGGGGGGAGGGTTCCAAAGGAGAAAAATGTTTTAGATTCTGTATGCATGTGTCACAGCTAGCATAATGTTGGAAAAGCAATTTCCTTTATGTGAGAGAGGAGGAATTCCTTTTTCTGGTATGCTGCATGCTTTAAAAAACCGCAAAACCTGTGGACCAATTAATTAGAGGCAAATGAGTGCCCTCTTAAATGTCTGTGCACAAGAAGCACAGGGTTTTGTTACGTATTTCCATCATTTCCAAGGCTGGAGTGTCAATATGGTCCGGTATAACTGAAGTGACGTACATAGCCACATTAGCATCAGGATTATATTTCTCAACATAAGCACACACACACACCCGGTCACATAAAAAAACCACTTCATAAAAATGGAAAATACTTTCATAAGTAAGTTGTGATATGATGCACAGGTTGGGTCTTCCAAAGTTAAAAAAGCAAAACTCCCATTGGGCATGCAGAAGTCTTTGGGCATATCTGAATTAGTTATTTGGATACCAGCCAATAATTTTAAAGCATTGGTGGTGGTGTGATAGAGGCCATATGTTGCCATTTCCTTTGTAACACAATCATCTGTCAAACCTGTGTTTGAAGAACCATCAATCCTGCATGATTTGAGGATGGGAAAGTGTGTGCGTCACAGGCAATGAATGTGCTGCCAAACCACCTGCAAGCTACCGTCCGTTTTCAGATTCAGGTGCCCTAGATGACTATCTAGCAGCCACCAAAGGGTTTAATGTAGTATTTTGGTCACTCCAAGGATGACGAATATCCTTCCACTACCTGTTGCTTTGACAGAAAAGAGACCAGTTAAAGGGTTATAGCAGAAGCATGTTCTAGTGGGGCTGATGAGGAAAACATGGAGCTGACAGGGCTACATGAAATAATCTGGGGGAGGCCAGCCTCATGTATCAAATGGCCCAGTGGAAGGATAACCATGAATTTCAGATCCAATTGAAGCTGTTGTGAAGAATTTGATTTCATAGAACCAAATGCATCTCTTTATCTTTTAGGTATGTTAATCTGCACTACTACAACAAAAATGGAGGGAAAATAAAACCAATATAATAACCCAACAATTATTTAGTAGTTCCTGGGCTCTGCAAATAATATATTATTTTTAAATATATTATTTTTAAATGAATATTCTTTATAAAATTTGTAAAATCTTTGTAAAATATCTCCTTCTTCTCCTCTTCCTCCTTCTGATGTGGTAAAAACCATGTAAAATCAAATTGAAAATTAAGTAAATTACGTAGATGTATCACAGAAAATAGCTTCTTTTCAAAACATTGCTTTATATTTACAGTCTCCATATTTTCAGAACTGCTGAAGATGGTGGAGATCGCATATATTTCTGATTTGCATATGAAATAAAGGCATGACATGCTACATAAAACACACTTTGTCTATCAGTGTCTCTCATCAGATAGCCTGTGTTATTTTTTACAGCCACTGCTGCCTTTTAAATGTTTCTATAAATGCTATGTTTAGTTCTTCTAGGGATTTTCATTTTATGCAACAGATAGTCTAGCTGTTATAATAAGAAACATAAGCAATTCTTATGTTTTAATATCCAAACCTGGCCTCTCACCTAAGAGAATAATATTCACTAAAATGCAAACTTAATGGGTCCTTTCAAATTCAAAGTAAATTCCTGTTGTACTTTCCCCCCAAAAGTCACACTCATCAGATAGGTCCACCATAGGTGGTAGCAGATGCCCCATTCTGTTGTGCAAACAAGTTATGGAAACCCCATCTACAATTGTATGGGAGTTGTATACCATACTGTATATGTATCCCAAAATTCCAAGGTGTTTTTTATATGCAAAAACTAATTGCATGGTTAACCAAATAGCTTTCCAATCATAATAGTCTATAGACTGCTCCACATTGGTTTCCCATGCTATCTTTAAACTAGTCATAGTGCTTGTTAAAGAAAATATTGTGTATTTAGTTTTTATATTAGCCCCCATTCAGAAACATTGTTCACTTCTACCATTCTTTGAAAGCCAGTAAATAGCAAGGCCATCATCCTTAAGAGTACATCATTCTAACTGGTGTATTCAAATTGTCCAATATCAGCTCTGTGGTAAAGAATATATATTAAGGTCTAAAATATCAATTTTCTTCCCATTTTACTAATTTACCTTTGGGTATATCACATTTAAATCTAGGGTGATAATCAGGTGGCATTATTGGAGAAATTCCTGGAGAGGTGAGGCTTTGCCAGTTTTTCCAGACCTGAAAAGTGCACCTGATAATTGGGGCTTTTTTTATTTTATTCCAAACTGGTGAGGTACAATGGGTGGAATGACAATACACATAAATATTATTTGCCATAGTTTTTGTTTATTCTATTTTTATCCATGGCTACTCTTCTTTGAAAATCAAGTAGCACAGTTGCTGAAGATGGAATGAATCATCATATATAGCCAGATTAGAGATTCCCCATTCATTCACTTAAAAAACAAAAAACAAAATGCATGGTAATTCTAGATCTTTCACTCTGAAAAAAATTGAATATTTTTAGCCTTAATAGTGGGAGTGGGGAAAGGGAAACAAATAAAGGAATATTGGAATAAGTTTCATTTCTGCCATTCTATTTCTGCCCAGCTTACATTATTCTTTCCCTACCTCTTTATATTTTTTGAATGGCTTTCACTAAAGGCTTTTAATATAAATTATATAGTTTACCCAGTGTTATAGGAATATGTACTCTACATAGTCCTAAATATTTAAATGCCTTTGGGCCAAAAAGTACCCCAGCCATTCAGTTAAGCTCTGTTGGTTGCTTAGGTCCTAAAGTTCTGTCCTCTGGTTTATTAATGTGGTTAAATTAAAGTTTCACCTAAGTATCAGTTCAGATTTCACTTCTGGGAAGTAAGAGAAAACACGTGTTCCTGGAAAGTAAGGAGGCTTGCTGCTCTTTTGGCACCACAGAAACATCTAGCTGAGCAGTGTTGGGATATTGGGAAAGATGGAGCCCTGCTCTGACCCCACATGGCAATAATATTTTTGTGAAAGAACAATTTTCCTCCCAAATTCTGTGGAGAGATGAGACAAGACTTTCCTTCTCAGATTTTTGCCACACATAAGAGCAACTTAAGAGCAATGATAAACACTTCCCACAGCAGTTTGTCTCTGATTCTCTCCTGCAATTTTTCTTTCAAGATTGTGCCTTGATCCTCTGACCTTGAACTACCATTGTACACTCATTGTACAGCTTTACTTGTTCAAGAATTTATTTCAAATGTCTCACTCTTATGGTTAATCACTCAGTACTGTATACACACTTGTGGTGTGACACTTATTTATAATGCATTTGGGAATTTAAAACAACAACCCAGAAACACTCAACTGAATAAGATGTGGGGGTTAATTTCTGTCATTGAAAGAAGAGAAAATAAAGTGCAAGAGTGGATGATAGGGACTGTAGGAATTCTGCAATATCTCTAATGTCTTGAAACATTATTCAGGCTGTTAACTGTTAATGCCACTACAGCAACACAAAGAGCATATGCATAGCACATATAATTATAAGTTACTTTTTCGATATCAAACTGTGTGGGTGTGGGTGGAGGGGGAAAGAATGCTTTAATAGCCACTTGACATGTTTTGAAAAGCTTTCTATACACTATATTACAAATAACAATTGTTATATTACAAATGTTATATAACATTTTTTATATTACAAATAACCTTTGGATGGATTCAACTTTTACTACATACAATGTCTAATTCATGGTATATTGCTCTGTCCCAGCTCCTGCCAACCTAGCAGTTCAAAAGCATACCAGCATGAGTAGATAAATACCGTACATATCGCTGTGGCAGGAAGGTAAACGCCAGAAGCAGTTTAGTCATGCTGGCCACATGACCCAGAAAGCTGTCTGTGGACAAATACCAGCTCCCTTGGCCTGAAGCGCGATGAGTGCCACACCCCATAGTTGCCTTTGACTGGACTTAACCATCCATGGGCGGAATCACACAAAGAAGACACAGCCCAAGTGCCCAGAGACAGTAGTGGCATAAGGTAAAGGTAAAGGGACCCCTGACCGTTAGGTCCAGTCGTGAACGACTCTGGGGTTGCGGCACTCATATCACTTGATTGGCCGAGGGAGCCAGCGTACAGCTTCCAGGTCATGTGGCCAGCATGACTAAGCCGCTTCTGGCAAACCAGAGCAGCGCATGGAAACGCCGTTTACCTTCCCACCGGAGTGGTACCAGAGTCCCATCATCAGGTAACTGGCAGCAGGTGTGACTGGTGAGCACCTGTTCTGCTTTAAGCAACCGACTCTGCAATGCAGATGTGAAGTGAGGCTTCAGCAGCACCCTGGACAGTTCCATAGAGATCTCAGTTTGGAGACTCCACAAAAGCAGAGTTCAGATGCGACTCAATGATAGCTAGCCATCCTCAGTCTGAGCCTTGAACAGGAGCTGAGCTCTAGCTCAGAAGCCAGCTCCACCTTCCGTGAGAGGAGTCTCTCCATTTAAAAGGGCCCAGCTTCAAGCAAGCCATGTTTATCAGTCATGTCTGTTGTCGGCTGTATCCTGCTGAAATCACTCATCTAACAGAAATGCACATACATATACAGATAGGTGCACCATGGAAATAAGTGAAAATGGCCCTCCCCTCATAACATGGCATTATTTACTATCAGTTACTGAGAAGGCCTTCTTGAAGAAGAGTGAGCACTTACTTTTTTAAAAAAGAAATTTAATTATGCTTTTCAGGTTTATGTATTTCACTGATTTGACAATCATTTTAACATTTCAAAAATTGTCTTCCTTCCGCCTCTTTCTGCGATTCCTTAAATTTATTTTTAATAACTTCTGCATATCCAAATTAACTTAATTTGCTCATTTATTCATCGGCTTTAAATATATACTCTTATAAAACTGCAAGTTATTACAATACTCCTGCCAATGTTCTTATCTGTTTACAGTTTATCTGTAAATATTCAACAAACCATTTCCATTTTTTATATATATAAAAAAAGTTATCTTGATTCCTTATTCTTCCAGTAAGTTTTGCCATTTCTGCATATTCCACAAGTTTTTGTATCCATTCTTCCTTTGCTGGGACTTCTTTCCATTTTGGGGTGAGTAACATTCTTGGCGCTGTAGTAGCATACATGAATAAGATTCTATACAGTTTAGGTAGTTCTGTCCCTATAATTCCCAAAAGAAAAGCTTCTGGGGTTTTTTTTACAAGCGTTATTCTAAACATCCTTTTCAATTCATTATATATCATTTCCCAGTAAGCTTCAACCTTACTACAAGATCACCAAATATGATAAAAAGAACCTTCTTTCTCTTTACATTTCCAACACTTATTTTATTTAGATTTATACATTTTTTCATTTTCATATCATTTTCTCTTAGACCATAGCATGCTGTAAATTTTATATCCATATTTCACAATTGTTCCCATGCTTCCATGTCTATATTATGACCAATATCTATTGCCCAATGTATCATTGAGGATTTTACTTGCTCATCCTTTGTCTCCCATTCCAATAATATTATATACATTTTAGACAGCACTTTTACATTACATTCCAACAGGTCTCTCTCCAGTTGCGATATTTGTTCCCCAAACCCTCATATCCTATCTTTCTTAAATACTTCATTCAAATGATGATATTGTATCCATGTTGTTAATTTCCCTGATAATTCCTTAAATTCTTTTAATTTATACTCTCCTCCCTCTTGTTTTAATAAATTTCTGTAAGTTGTCCACCCTTCTATCATATTCTTTTTCTTTACCGCTATAGTTCCAATGGTGAGAGCTAAAGTGGTGTTTTTACCTCTAATAAATTCTTGTATTTATCCCATACATTGTACATCCCCCCCCAATTATATGATTTGTAAATCCTTTATGAACTTTCACATTTTCATACCATAAATAAGCGTGCCAACCAAAAATAGTAATGACCTTCTAAGTCTAGAATATGTGAATTCTCTGATGTCATCCATTCCTTCAACCAACAGACAGGATGCCTCATAGTATATCCGGCAGGGGAAAACCTCTTTTATGTTCCTTTCTTGCTTAACTCCTCCTTCGTATTGGCTAATTTTGAGAAAACAAGAAAATAATAATAATAATCCACTCTGGGGATGTTTTGTGATCGCACCAACAATATTGTTCTTTTGATTTCTAATAATTTACTTCAATACTCAATACATGTAGAACATGCTATATCAATTATTGTTGAGGTTTATTCTTAACATTTTGAAATACATGTTGAGGGGAAAACCCCTAATGAAATAAGCTTCATCTAAGATAAGTAAACGGCATTTCCGAGCTCTGCTCTGGTTCGCCAGAAGCGGCTTAGTCATGCTGGCCACATGATCCGGAAGCTGTCTGCAGACAAACGCCGGCTCCCTCAGCCTATAGAGCAAGATAAGCACACAACCCCAGAGTGGTCCGCGACTGGACCTAACGGTCAGGGGTATCTTTACCTTTACCTTTTAAGATAAGTACAGAGTTCTGTAATATGGAACACAGAAGGGTAGAAATTGCATTCTTGGAAACTGAAGGGCTAAGAGGTTAAGAGCTAAAGTTAGTGTGTAAAATATGAACTTTTCTTTTACTAGTTTAATATGTGTGCATGTAGCTAATTGATATGTATTTACAGTCTCTTCATGCCATTAATAATACTTGCCTTGAGATAATTTTCAGTTGCACCATGTCAAGCAGACATCGGAGACTCCCTTGCATGTGAACAAAAGCTCCATTGTTCTTCCAGTTCTGAAGTAAATGATAAAAATTATAAACTAATTTGCATAACAGGAGATTAGAAAATTATCCTTTTATCCTTCTTAATATATTTGCCCTTCCTAATTATAAAGATACAAATCTTTTCAGAA
Source organism: Podarcis cretensis (assembly GCF_951804945.1). Lineage (NCBI taxonomy): Eukaryota > Metazoa > Chordata > Lepidosauria > Squamata > Lacertidae > Podarcis > Podarcis cretensis. The sequence continues at coordinate 104,030,632 of NC_137173.1, read as the reverse complement.
TAGCTTCACACAAAAATATTCTTGGATAAAAATTGCATGTTAAGCTCGATTTTGGAAGGTTATTTGCATAATAAGACAAAAGAGATAAATTGCTTCCGTTTAATAATAGCCAATTTTACACTGCCGTTCCATACATGGCTGCTCAGAATAAAGTTCCACTGAGTTTAATGGGCTTACTCTCAAGTTAAGTAGTTATGGGATGGCTGCCCAAACTGGACTCTTTGGGAGCAGAACTTTCTCCCTGAACTTTACAACTATAAGTTCCTTTGCAAAACTACTAGTCAGCATGGAGAAACACTTGTGACAGGCCTGTGTCTGCCATGAATTAGCAACCAGTTGTTTCTGTTACATGGAGACACCCCCCCCCCGGCTTCCCCACTCTCTCCATAGCTTAGTGTTGAATCTCCTGTCAGGATGACTTTCCTGACTGGAACAGAAGGATTAAGCTACTGGGCTCAGGCAGTTGGCTTAGAGTTCCAAAAAGAGACGCTGCCTTTCAAGATTCACAGGCGATTGCACAGAGCACTATCTCTTTGGGTGTGTTTTTATGTGGGTGAGTGAGTGGGCCTGAGGCATGAGACATTTTGGTTAGTCTAATAAAGGTTATGCCTGCCCAACTCTGGATTCACATACTATGTGACAAAGCATTGGCTGCCATTCAAAATGGTCCATGAACCAAACTTGGGACAGGATCTAGGTTATTCCTCTATGGTTTGTTTCTTGGCTGATCTCCTGAACTGGGACACAAGAAGCTGTCTCATTTTAAATTGTTATTAATGTTGTATTTTAAATTGTTGTAAGCCACCCCAGGATGTTAGGATGAAGAGTGGGTTGTTGTTGTTGTTAATGAGTTATAGATCACTGGTCCTTCTAGCTCAGCTCTGTTTACACACTGACTGGAGGTGGTTCTCCAGGATTTCAGACGGATCTCTGCCAGTCATGCAGAGGTGACAAGGATTGCACCTGGAATCTTTTGCACACAAAGTTTCTGCTCCTCCATTAAACTAGTACCCCACCCTCAGTGAACTTTGGTGGTTCAGTTTGGAAGCTGCCAAGCAGGAAACAAATTAACTTCTAGTGATTGCATGCACGTGTATTGTCCTAATGGATCACAACAGATAACTGTCTATTTAGCATGATGTTGTTATTTACATAATAGTCTAACTTGATTAGATTTATTAGACTTTCATATTGCTTTTTACTAAAAACAAGTCTCAAATTTATTTACATTACATATAATCAACACAAACATGACAAAACATGTTATTTGACCTCTGAGCCATCCAAAGAATTCAGGACAAAAAATAAAGTACTTCTTCACACAACTCTGCAAAATGTGATGAGTCACATGACTACCACCTTGGACGGCTTTACTAGGGGATTAGACAAACAAACTCATGGATGATAGGATTGTGGGCAGATCCACACCACACACTTAAAGCACACCCAACATGCATTTAAAGCAAATGACTACTCCAAAAGAATCCTTTGAACTGTAGTTTGTTAATGGTACTATAGGTTGTAGCACTGGGAGGGGAAAACTACCATTCCCAGTATTCTTTGGGAGAAGTCATGAGCTTTAAATGCATGATGTAGATCTGCCCACTGTGGGCAGATTGAACCTCCTTCACATGCCACATACCTCTGAATGTCATTGTAGGAAACAAGCAAACAGTTCACCAGCTCATGAGTTTGACTGGCCAAAATACTTGGTTCAATCAGTCTTTGGAAGCCATGCCTACACAGGGGAAAGGGTATAAATTTGAGAAACGAATGAATAATCCTTGGAGGTTTTTAAGCAGAGGTTGGATTGCCATCTATCATGTATGATCTAATTGAGATTCCTGCATTGCAAGGGTTAGATGAGAGGACTCTTGGGGTCCTTTCCAAGTCTACAATTCTATGATTCTGTGGATTCTATAACATAGTTACATCACACACTTTTGCAATTCGGTATCTATCAAGTAGTCATTTTAATAAATATGGTACACATGGTAATAAATGCCTCAATATGTACAGAAAGGATAAAAATGAAACTCCTAGAGCACACAATTCATAAAATAGCAGAGTTTATACGACAGACAGCTATTGCTGTTGTGCCAGGAAAACTGCTGCATAAATATCAAGAGAAAGTATTGCATTTAGAAATAAATCTTCTTCATATTCAGATTTCAAGATGTGCTTTAAATGGCTAATGCAAGAATAATTTCCTGCTGTCTAATATCAATCCAGATACAAACTTATGTTGCCCCTCCACTTTGACAAATGGTATAATCCCTCCCCCCCTCCCGTTTTTACTTCAGTGAACAAAATTAATCTTATGCATCTTAGTGCAAGGATGGTATGTAGAGATACAACATGTGTTTAGGAGGTAAACCTATGGCAAGATCTGTGAATATCAGCAGTTTAGGATGCAGGGTGTTTTGTTTTTTTGTTGTTGTTGTTTTGCTAATTCAAGGCTAGTGTAAATCTAAAAGTGGGAGCATTCGGGTGGCGGAGGGACCAGACAGAGGGGATTAAGGTTGTACAGTATTGGAAACTCAGTCTGCTTGGTCACATGACCTGGCAACCCTGCAAAGAGCACTTTTTAAAAGGCTTGCTTTCCTTCTATCAGGGATATGTATAACTTTATGCTGGCTTAACTCACACTGGCATGTGTGGTTTTTTTATATTAATATTTTATTGAAAAGTTTTCAATTATAACTTCCGGGTTAGCGCCAACGACTAATGGCGGATTCCCTCTGAGCTCCGGAGGGATCGGCTCCGCGGGATCGGGTCTTACCGCTGCGGCGAAGCGGGGACCCTCAAAAAATCACAGGCGGGTGAAGCCTGTGAGCGTGGGGACTCGGCGGGCACCATTTGCGCCCCCCCAAGCCGCGAAGGAGCCTTTTTAAAGGCTCCGGAACGGGACGGGGTGAGCGGCGCGGTGCTGAGAGTCGATTGCTTCTCCCGCGGAGTGAAGCCGCACAGCCGTTTGTCAGAGAGCGCTGACTTCTTCTTGTGAACAATTGGACTCTAAAGGAACAACCCGTGAGTAGTATGGAAATTGGAACTTTAAAGAAAATTTATTAAATTCGGCACGATCGAGTAAGGTCTAAACAGGAAGTCCGCCTTCCCTCTCTGTAAACAACTTAAAGCAAAGGACCTGTTAACTAAGGTCGAGGAGAATTTTTCTTCTTTTTTCTTGCAAAAGACCTTAATTTCACGGTTTGGCATTATAAGAATTTTATTGGAAGCAGGGGAACCTGCAGAAAAAGAACTAAATTTGGGAGCTGAAGCGCCACCCCCCGGACCCGGGAGTGTTTTGCGAGAGCTTGGTGATGAGGCAAAGAAGATCTTGACAGCTGTCAAGCTAGCTGTCAAGACGCAAAAAGAGGACTTTGTTTCTGTTGCTTCTGCTGGTTACATTTTGTTACAATCTGCTCCTGAAAAAGGAAGGGCTGATACAAACTAACTGGACTTTTGGATTTGTGCTGAAAGGAACATCAAGGAAATAGAACTCCCCTAGAGGGGGCTTTGGGACATTACAAAGAATGGCTGGTGGAGGAAAAATACAGGCTGAACTGAACAGAGCATTTGTTCTCTTGGGAAAGTTGCAAGGTCAAATTGATGTTTTGGCTACAAATGCTACAACTTTGGATTTAACAGTGAATATTTTCATTGAATTTGATAAGGACAAGGATCTGACGCAGGAAGCCTACTCAACTGGACAAATAGAGAAATTTGAGAGCTTTGAGAATTTGGAGAAGGAGATATATGTTGTCCCTGAAGAAAAGGAAGGGGGAGCCGTAATTTTGCAGATGTTAAAGGAGAACGGTAATTTGAGGCCTGACATGATGGCAACAAAGGAAAACAAAAACCTGATGTGGAAAGTCCGGCCTGAATTGGAGAGTGAAAAGTGGAGAGATCTCCTTATGTGGAGATCTGAAGACCTAAGGATTACAAATTTGATTAAGGTGGAAGATGGAGCTTTGGGGACATTTGGATTTGAAAGGAGTATGAAACAAGATCTGGAATACCCCATAGGCTTAGTCCTTAAGTATGAAGGCCTGGATGGAAGAAAAGTGGATCCTGTTGGGCCGGAGCTTCCCCGAGATTTGGTTTTTAATATTAAGGACTATCAAAAAGACCGGCAGAGAGGAAGTGAGAGAGAATTAAGAGCCTCGGTCTTAAGATCTCCAGGCTGATTGTATATTGAGACTGATGGACACATGTTGGGGACTGAAACCGGGAAGGGGGCATGGGTGGAATAGAAATTGGGAACTCAAAGGGTATATAATTATAATTTGTTTTTCTTTTTGTCCTGTTATCTGTATGAAAATTGGGAAATTCGTGGAAGGGAATTTTGGTCGACCTTAGAGAAATGGTTTAAGAATAAGTATTGAAGTATAAGTTTGGATGAGAGTTAAGATTGGATAAAGTAAAAGTGGTTTTTAAAATAAATTAAATTAAATGAAAACAAGGTTGGAAGGATATATAGGGAAAAAGATTAGATATAGAAGATTAAGCAAAAATGAATCGAGGAAATGAATGAAAGAGAGAAAGTAAAATAATAACATATTAAAAGAAACTATTAAGTTAAAAAATAAGGTTGAAAGGATTTGCTGAAATAAAAATCTGAATTTGAATACAGAAATGGGAGGTGTGGGGAGGTCAAGAAAATAAGTAAAAGGGAAGTGGTTATGTAAAGGATTTAAATTGCTTTTTTCTTTTTTCTTTTTTAATGATTGCATTTTTTCTTTGTATTTTTCTGTTTTTGTGTTGTATTGCGTATTTTTTTTGTTTTTTGTTTTTCTCATGTTTTCTTTGTAATCTTTAAAAAATCTGAATAAATATTATTTTTTAAAAAAGAAAAGTTTTCAATTATAAAGAAATAAAGTGATACAAAGAAGAAGAAAAGAAAAATGCACAGAAATGTGTAGAGAAAGAAATATGAACATACATGAAAAATACCCTAACCCATACATTCTTTTGTAAGTTTGATATTATTATCCTAATACACATGTAAATATTACTACACTGAGAGCCCTCTCAAGCCACTGAAGGAAGCTCTGTGGCCCATCAGCCGCACACCTTGGCTTTTGGACAGAGACTTCCAACTGCACCCCTCTAATGGGGTACCCTGTTATTGCACTGTTTTGGGGCGGGTGGGTGATGCGCTGCTTCAATCCTTCTCCTGAGGTTAGATGAAAAGTATTCCACCCAATGCCTTATCTGCCAAAGTTGTGACTATGGCTATGGGGAAGGCAAAACCTTCAAAGGGGGCCAATCAGTTTGCAGGCAATTTTTCCCCTGGCTCCATATTTGGCAACCATTACGCAATGCCCGAGGGAAGAAAAAGTTGGCATACAAAATCCACAGCATTACTGAATAGGGCGAGAGGGAGGGGTGTTCTTTGGCTGACTGCAGTCCCCAGGGTTGGGCACAGCTGGCTTTTATAGGCTGGGGGTGGGCCCATCTGGTCTGCTCCCAAGCCCTGCCCACCCAGCGAGGCCGGATTGGCCAGAATTCAAATATCAGGTGGTGGCAAAGTCTGCCAACCCAATTGGCTGGCCAGGGAATTTCCACAAATGCCAGCCGCTGAGCCAACATTGCTCCCTGGGGTGGGCAGAGCCTGCCAAGATGGGGCCGCCCACCTCGAGACTGGGTAAGCAGCCATTCTAACTTCTCTATTCCATTTCCCCACAACAGTTAGCATTCTGTGGCCACGAAGCACACGCAGTTGCTTTTGAACACTGGCATTCCCCCAGGCTTGCTGATATTTACCTCTTGTGAGGGTTACCTAATCAATGGAACCAAAACTGGAATTAGAGGGAATGATGATTAGTGACCAGGAAATAAAGAGCTACATGACTAATTCCACACATGCAAGAGAACTTTGGACCCAATCCCCAGGCAAGCAGCCAGTGTGGTGTAGTGGTTAAGAGCGGTGGACTTATAATCTGGTGAACCGGGTTCGCGTCTCCGCTCCTCCACCTGCAGCTGCTGGGTGACCTTGGGCCAGTCACACTTCTTTGAAGTCTCTCAGCCCCACTCACCTCACAGAGTGTTTGTTGTGGGGGAGGAAGGGAAAGGAGAATGTTAGCTGCTTTGAGACTCCTTAGGGGAGTGATAAAGCAGGATATCAAATCCAAACTCCTCCTCCTCCTCCTCCTCCTCCTCTTCTTCTTCTTCTTCTTCTTCTCCTCCTCCTCCTCCTCCTCCTCCTCTTTCTCCCCACTTCATCCTCCCATTGCTTGCTTTGGAAATGGAAAAAGAAAACAGTTTGCAAAATGTCTTAGGTCAAATGCCACAAGGTACTTGGGCATGCCTAAAGCACCCTTTGGATCCTGGCCAGGGTTCTCATACATAAGCTGTGGCAAATTATGCCTACTTTCATCTTTAAATATTTTCTAATAGTTTATCAATGCACTCAAATGCCCAAATTCTTCAGTTTCTTCAACAGCAAGTACTCTTGACTTTTGTTAACAAGGCTGACAGAAAGTCATTCCATTTGATACCGTGGTACTTTGGTTCTCAAACTTAATCCGTTCCGGAAGTCTGTTCCAAAACCAAAGCGTTCCAAAACCAAGGTGCACTTTCCCATAGAAAGTAATGCAAAATGGATTAATCCATTCAAGACTTTAAAAAACGCCTGAAACAGCAATTTAACATGAATTTTACTATCTAACAAAACCATTGATCCATAAAATGAAAGCAATAATCAAAGTTCTGTACTATAAAATAAATAAGACAGTATTGTAGATAATAAAAATAAAAATTAAAAAATTTTCTTACCTGCGCTGATGATAGTCATTGTTTGGATGAGTGGCTTTTATCCATTTCCGCATTTACACAATCAGACAATCATAAAATGAAAAACAAGCCACAGTCATGAAAATGAAAAAGCCACACAAACAAAAACGCAAAAAAAGCAAAAACAAAAGTACCAAATATCACCTCAGAAGACTGCAATCAGAAACAGAAGGTTTTAATTACGACGGGGGAGTCTCAAATGAGCAGCGCAAGGGCAGAAGCGGGAGGAAAAGAGGCTTTAATTACGATGGTGGGGGGGACTCAACTGAGCGGTGCAACAGTGAAATAGAAGCTCAGGAGCACGTTCGGCTTCCAGGGCAAAGTTCGAAAACCAGAACACCTACTTCCGGGTTTGCAGCATTCGGATTCCGAGTTGTTCGGGAACTAAGCTGTTCGAAAACCGAGGTACCACTGTAAATTATTGCAATAGGTTCCCCCATGAAGAAATGGAAGCCTTTGGATGAAAGGTGGTCTGAAAATCACTGGAATGAATGAATGAATGAATAGTCTAGTGTTTGTGACATCACGCATGTAAGGGGGTTATGTTCCAAAGCCAAAATTGTGCCTAGTCAAAACACATTGGGTTCAATGGTGGGTGGAATTGCCAAAGTCTTTTTTCCCAGATGTCCGTCTCCTTTCCACTTTTTTTTTTTTGTCAAACACTTACAAGCTGAATGTGCACAAGTTAAAAGTTGCAAGTTATCTGTATAGGTCTTTAAAGGTCAAAACCCGTAGTCATATCTCAGAAGTCAAACGGAATTCATTCTAGAAGTCCATTAGACTTCCAAAACGTTCGGAAACCAAGGCGCAGCTTCTGATTGGCTGCAGTAAGCTCCTGCAGCCAATCGCAAGTGGCAGAACCCACATCGGACATTCATGTTCCAAAGAACATACACAAACCAGAACACTCACTTCTGGGTTTGCAGCGTTCGGGAGCCAAAACGTTCAACAGGTATGACTGTACTTTGAATTGGGCTAGGAAACAAATTTGCAGCAGATGTAGTTGGGTCAGAGCCCGCGTTCTATGTTCACACCTTCTAATTTCACTTAACAATCTAGCAGCCACACTCTGCACTAGCTGTAGCTTGTGAACCATCTTCAAAGGAAGCCACAGATTAAATACATTGCAATAGTATAACTGGGCGGTCACCAGAAAAGGTCAGTTGGAGTTTAGAGTTTATGAGCTGAAAGGGAAGAAGAGGCGGAATATTCTGTACTGGAAGGTAAAACTTTTGAAACCTGTGCAAAATGGGCTAAGATGTATCAGAGGAAATCATGTGAGATGGAGATGGTTTGGAAGTGGGATAGAAATAATGTTGATTTAAAAGCATATTTAATGTTTGTTGCTACTGAGTATATATTTTTTTCATACCAGAGTTGTGGATGCCTTGAGACGAAAGACATAGGAGAATAATGGTCAAAGACAGACCTAAATAAATAAATAAATAAATAAATAAATAAGGTCAATGAGAATGCCCAACCCTATGCTGCTTTCAACCTGCTATAGCAATATTTCTTTATGCTCTTTAATCTTGGAGTTATTTCATTAATAAAATAAATTTTATTTTATTTTTTAAAGAAAAGAATGGGTCTCCTGTTTCAGTTTGGAATAGACATTAGGCATGGTTTGAAAAGCAAGTTCTGGTACAAAAGTGTCAGTAATGCCCCCATCAATATGTGGAAGTGCAGGAGCAGTTGGTCTAAAAATAAGATGCCTTTAAATGTGCAAACTATCCGCCAGATTGTAAAGATGCTAATGTAAGACCAACCTCTTGCAATATTGTGTTTACGTTGCAGTGCCATTTGCTGTTTAGTAGAGACATTGATAATGCCCATGTTCCATCTGTTAGAAAATGTAAAGGCAAACATTTAACAAACGCAGGGTGCAGCTTCCTGGCAAATTAAGCTGAATACAACCCAAACATAAAGCAAGATTTACAACTTCACTCTCGCTTTCACCTGCCCCTTTTTAACTTTATTTTACTTTTTAACTTTAATTTTTCCAGAGTTTTGAGTAAATACATAAATAAAACACAGTTTTATGTTTAAATTACTGCCTTGTAAGAATGAAATATACATATGTACACACAAACAATATAAGCAATAAAACTGAAAATAAAACAATATTGCAGCTGTGAATCACAGCAATGTGCTACTGAGTTTTTCTGTAACTGGTTGTAATGCATGCTTTTGTAATGTGCGCAAATATGAAAAGTAAACAAGGACTGTATAGTAATGAGCATCACAACAAAGCAAATCAGTTTTAAGACACTGTTTGTTCTGGATGGAATCAGAGGAATTCAAACATCAAGTGGAGCCAATTCCAACCTACCAAGCCTGCTGGCTCCCTTTCAGGGACTTGGTTATTATTAAAGGTCGGTTTAACTCAGCAAAAGGCAGCTTCATATGGTATGTCTTGGCCTCTGCCACCCAGGCCTTCTGGCAACGTGAGATTAAAGAGTAAGGATGACAGAGTTAGGTTTTTACGCCCCTTTCTAGATATCTGCCAGCAATACAATATCCTTGAAGAGTTGTGGCCACCAGAACTGTATGCAGTATTCAAGTGTTGGTGAAACATAGCCTTGTGTAAGCTTTATTTTCAACCCCTTTTCTCATTATTGCTAACACAGAATTATCCCTTTTCACAGCTGCCATCTTAATTGTGCTATCCACTACAGCCCCAAACTTTTGTTCCTGGTCACTCATCACCAGTTCAGAGCCCACTAGTGTATATGTGTGTATTTTGTCCCAATGTGCATTACTTTACACTAGAATACATTGAACCAGATTTCCCATTTTAATGCTCATTCACCCAGTTTGGAGAGATCCCTGAGAGTTCATCACGTTCTTTTTTAGTTTTAACTGCCCTGAGCAATCTGGTGTCATAATCAGCAAGCTTGGCCACTTCACTGCTCACCCCTAACTTCAGATTGTGAACAAGTTTAAAAGCGGAACTGAGGAGTGGCCATAATTCAGAGACAGTGTGGGGCCAGGTGGCTTGACTGAAGAAAATGCAGTTTCATAGGGTATGTATTGGCATCTGCCAAATCCTCACTGCCAAAATTGATGAATAGGGAAAACACTTTGAAATGGACTTGTGAAGTTTCTAGAAAGGCTGCTTTTTCTTCTTTTTTTATTTTGATGGTGGAGCTGGGAAGTACAGGTTGGGGTTCAAGAATGGCAAACAACACATAACCAGTAATTATATCTCACACAAATTTGATGCAGTAGCATCAATAAATGGTGGATTTTTTAAAGGATCTGCTCTGATTACAATACAGAAGACCCAGTTATTAACTCTTAGACTGTATCTCCTCACGGTAGCAGGGGTAGGACAGCCTACCAAGAGAGCCTGTTTCAAACAGAGCGGGCAAACCTTTATTCCTCCAACCTCCAAAAAGATTATGAGGGGAAATGAAGAGCAAAGCAAGAAACCAAAACCAAAAGAGTCTCTGCTTTGAGGGTAAAGCTGCTCACTTTAGAGAGGCAAAATCATCCACAGAAGCTAGCACAAAGAGTCAGCAACAGAGTAGTTTCAGCAAGTGGTTTAAATTAATTACCGGTAGTTGGATGTTAAGGGATGTGGGTGGCACTGTGGGTTAAACCACAGAGCCTAGGACTTGCCGATCAGAAGGTTGGCGGTTCGAATCCCCACAACGGGGTGAGCTCCTGTTGCTTGGTCCCAGCTCCTGCCCACCTAGCAGTTTGAAAGCACATCAAAGTGCAAGTAGATAAATAGGTACCGCTCCGGCAGGATGGTAAACGTCGTTTCCGTGCGTTGCTCTGGTTCGCCAGAAGTGGCTTAGTCATGCTGGCCACATGACCCAGCCCGGAAGCTGTACCAATAAAGCGAGATGAGCGCCGCAACCCAAGTCGTCCACGACTGGACCTAATGGTCAGGGGTCCCTTTACCTTAGTTGGATGTTGATGTGTCTCCCTGCTCCCTCTAAGCAGCAGTAATGCAAATTAACATCTTCTATAAGAACTAAGCTTGCTGTACTGCCTGTTCACTTGCTTAATGTTTTCTACTGACAAAGCAAATAATACTATTTTTATTGTCAATATACAACCTGTGTACAATGAAATTAACTGAGCCTCCCTCCCCCTCCAAAACACTCAATCTCATTGCATTCTGTTTGCTTGTCACACAACACACCAACCCCGAAAGTCAGTTGCACTATATTATTTTCCATTCAGCAGCCTAACAGCCCACAGATAGAAATTGTTTTTAGCCTGTTGGTACGACAGATTATATTTCTTTGTCTCCTGCCCGAGGGTAGAAGATTAAAGAGGTGCTGGCCAGGGTGTGAATCGTCCCTGAGAACTTTCCTCGCTCTCCTAAGGCAACAATCTCTTGCGATGTCATCTAGCGGGATCAGGGGACAGCCCATGATATCATGTGCTGTGTTCACCACCCTCTGTAAAGACTTTCTGTCCATGGCTGTCAAGCCAACGTACCACACTGTGATACAAAGCTTCTGGACTGCAGATCAAAAGGCTTCCTTCCAAGCAGGCCTAAAAAGAAGAGGCATTCGGGAGTGTCAGCCACCTTGCCGTGAGCCACCATTTAAGCTCCAAGCAGAAAGAATGACTAGAAGGGCTTGCCTGCTGCCGTTTTGAGGAGCAATTCAGCCGGGCACAGAGAGGGAACAGCAGCTTCCCTGTGCAGGGAGACGTGAAACACTGCAGTGCTTCAGCTCTTATAGGGAGAGTAATGAGGACGGGAGAGACCAGGGGCCTGGAGGAAGGAAAGCGGCTGGGCAGGTGGATGACTGTGCATTCATGAGACTCAAATTCCTCTATTCAAGGGCACTGGGCTGGCCCTGCATGTCTTCCCATTGCCCAGGGCCAACTTTCTTCTTCTCGGTGCCAGTGAGAAGCAGTAGCAGTGCTGAGGTTGGGGTGGTAGCCAATACCAACTTGGAATATAAATGTAAGAAAGTTTTTTTAAAAATAAATAAATAAAACTGATTAAAAAGAGATGGAGTGCTAACAATGCTTTGTGGTTTAGGTGGACTGTTCTTATAGTATTTGTCTTTGTAGCTCTGACACCCATTTTATTGAACACTCTTCCCCAGAGAAGCTCGCCCAGAATCTACATTATGAACTTTTTGAAACCCGGTGAAGACCTGCTATACTTTCCAATGCTGTTAAACAACTATGGTTCTATTGCTGTTTAGGCTTTGAACTGTTTTTCACCCTTGGCTGGATTTTATGCTGCTGTGATTGATTTAGCTTTGTATGTAGTAAGATTTTTGTTTTTTTAAGTTGTGAACTTCTCAGATGACAGTTGATTAGGAGATATTTATGCAATGACATATAAATGCCAAAAACAGATAAAATATTACTTTTCACATCTATACCCTGCACCACCTGCAAGCTCAGGGCAATTGATGTGAGGCTATCCTATCTCATCCTTGCAACACCTCTGGGTTTGGGCAAATTATTGATCTGCCAAAAACCCCTAATGAGCTTCAGCTCTGGGTGACCAGTTGAATCCAAGTTTCCTGAGTCCAGCCCATCACACTTCTGCAGTGTCATTCAAAACAAGGGGAAAAGTTGCAGTGATACAATTAGAGTGCAGAAGGTCATGATCAAGCCTGCCCAAGCACCTATGATGGCTAATAACAGGATTGATGTGAGACTTTTCTCCATACTTTCAGCAGTAAAGGTACTGTTAATTAAAATGGTATAAACTCTGCAATACAATGCAGATTCAGGCTGGAAGCTAAGGGACTGTACTGATTCCAGTTGCACCTTGCCACCTTAATCTCAAAAGTGTTTTGCTGAATCAGACCAAGGTCTACATGATCCAGGATTCTTTCCCAGCATCCAGGCAACCAGCAGGCGGCAAATGTTTCACTGGAAGCCTGCTTGTGGCCCACAAGCCGTCTCCACATTTGCTTGCGATGATTTGTTTGTTTTGGGTTTTGATTACACATAAAGTCTCAAATTCTAAGCAGTGCCAGTTGAAACAGCGTTATTTTTTATTTGATGGTTTAGTACTTGTTTGATATGTTATCTATGAACATTTATTATAATCTTTAGTTTTATATTTTAACCTGTCTAAAAGTTATGGATGCAGATTTGAAAAGATGTAATATCCAAGCAAACAAATGATGAGCTCAATGAAACATCGACCCAGTGAACAGCAGCTGTGAAAAAAAGCATACTGTGTGAAGGATCATTAGGAAAGTTGTCAACATTATTATGTCTTAATACAAATATATGGTGCAGCCGCACTTTGAATGCCATGCACAATTCTCATCATTTCATTCTTGCATTTCAAAGGGAATTCTATAGACCTGGAAAATGCAAAAAAGGACAACTCCTCTCCTGTTGAAATAATTGCTTCATTATTTGGATGCAGCTGTATTATGCAAGTTGATTATAGATTATACATCTCCAAAATAGTTCTGAGAGTAATATTTTATTACACATTCAATAAAGTAGTTCAGACCTCTGTAGTTCATACTGACTGCATGAAATTTAAATGACATCTTGCAATTGACATGAAGGTAAGACTTAATTGGTTATCTGACCAAAAATGAATTATTTGAGTGTTTCCTGCAATTTTTTTTTTTTTTTTAAGAATCACACAAAAACATTGAATGGTGGGTTCCTTTGATTCTTAAACATTTTGATGCTATCAGCTTTTTCTTTTTGTGTGTGGTGGAGAGTTACTGCTTTTATTATTATATATTTTTACAAGAAGGGCCATAGAGCACTACCTAGAAATTACAAACTCATTATTTTACAAATATCATTGCTTAACTGTAGGCTAAATATTTGCTTCTTAAAATAGAAGTTTGGGTGTGCAAAAGTAGTATTACCCCAGATGAGCAAGCAAGTTTTAGAGCCAAGGTTTTAGGTAGCATGTTCATCTTGGCACATCTAACTAATAATAAATATTGCAAGAAAAGCACAAATATTATGTATACCACCATTGTAGATCTGAAACGTTTTCTCTACTCAGGTAGAATGTTTTATTTAGAAATGTAAAGAAATGAAGGGAACATTTTTTCTAAGGTAGTGGACATGTAAAAAGGGAAAATAATATTGGGAAATGATTTATAATGAGTTAAAAAAATGTTGAAAATAACTTTCCCCAAAAACTGGAGTCATTTTTGTTTGGAATAATTCAAACGCAAGTCCCTAAGTTTCAACGAAATTTATTTATGTATGCAACAATTGTTAGACCAAAAATGGAAAGTGATGGAGGTCCCAAGTGAAGAGGACGGGCAACGTAAAATGGTAGAATATGCAGAGCTTGCAGGTTTAACATGTAGGATAAGAGAGCAAGGAGAACATATATTCAAAGAAAAGTGGAAAACATCTATTGAGTATATGGAAAATAACTGTACACAACTGAAAATGCTGGTAGCATTAAGATAAAGTCAACTGTGTAATTATTGTTTGAGTGATGTAAAAGTGAACTGACTGAAATGGTTACAGCAAAATATGCAGGAATGAAAGATAAATAAAATGAACCAAGGGAAGAGGGAAGTCATGGGATATCTAACAGTATGTAAAATGTTGACTTTAAGAGGTAAAACTGCAGATTTAATAAAAATTATTACTTAAAAAAAGACTTTTAATTAACATCGGAGAGGACCTTTGTTGAATTGGACTTTGTTGTGACATTATAGAAAGATCTTGGCCATGGGAAAAGGGCTATGTTGGGTTATATAGCATTATATTAAGTGCTCTGTTTTAATTCCAGTTCAGCTCATTATGAAGAGCAAGGCCTCAGCACTAAAGGCCTGTAATGTTGAACCTGTACCTGCTTATCTCCAGTAATGCTGCAGCATCTGTTGTTTTTAACACCATTTAAGGGGCCCATGAAGTGCATTGGTTTCTGAAGCTATGTTGCTTCTTGTTTGTTACTGCAATGAGTGGTAGCTTTTGGAAATTACGTTGCTTTATGCTTCTTTCAATGTCTCAAAAAGACACATATTTAAGTTTGGTACATGATTAATTTTTTAAAAAATAATCAGTTAAAAGGGCAAGTAATCAATTAAAAGATCTGTCAGTTATGTGATACAATTTAATTTCCTATTATTAAATACATTAATCAATTATCTCATGCAGGTGATAGTTTCAGGCTACTAACAGTTTATATAGATGGTGTGCATAAATGATCTACAGCAATGCCATCAGTGGTACTTAATGTTCCATTCATGAATGAACTGCTATTTATGAACGAACTGTTAAATGATACTTGACAATGAACGTTCTTGTGCTGGAGTTCTGACTCAAAATGCATTTTCATGGAAATAAAGCCCACTGATTTCAAAATCCCTCTTCATATACTCTAAATTTGCATAGGCGACGCTTGCTGGGTACTGAGATACCAGAACCATGTAGGGTCAGGCTGACTGGGTGGGAAAGACACACAAAATCATTGGTTCAATAGTAGAGAATTTGGCAAATTAGTGGGAAACTCTCATATAATTGACCTCAGTAAGTTGCAATGGGTGTGGTTTCACTGTAATGGCCTCATGGGCCAAATGGGGAAGCCTGATTAGGCCCACAGGCTGGAGGCCTTATTGATGGTGCAAATTTTCTCCTGTTCCAAACCTGGTACATGGATTTTTTTTCTCCCACTGACTTTAATGGGAGATATTTTTTTTTCCAAAAAATTGATATAATAAAATAATTAAACATAAATAAATATGCTTTTGAGAAGTGTAAGGGGGTTTGTACCCCTGCCTGCAGGGGTGCATTGAGATTTGCAGCAGTGCATACAGACTGGCAGCACAGAGGTCTTGCATTGCATATTGTGTGCAAAGGTATGTGCTGGTGACATATCCCTGTCACTATGAATTCACTGTCTCCCTTCATGTATGAGTGGCAATGTGGGTATCATCACCAGCAGTCACTGATTGTAATGTCTCTGCCAATTTAATTGTATGTGTTTTCCCCTCCTGGGCTGTGCGCACAATGGCAATGGCAGCTTGTATTCCAGTGTGGTGTCGTGGTTAATATTGTTGGACTAGGACCTGGGAAGCCAAGGTTCTAATCCCCACTCAGCCATGAAGCTCCCTGGGTGACCTTGGGCCAGCCCCTGCCTCTCAGCCTAACCTACCTTGCAGGGTTGTTGTTGTGAGGATAAAATGGGGAGCAATGGAAAACATGCAAGTCACTATGAGCTCCCTGGGGGAAAGGTGGGATACAATGAATTAAATGAAATATCCACTGTGCCAGGGTTAGGCAGAGCAGCAGCAACAGCCCTGCTACTACTGTAACATTACGCTGTCTTAATTTACCCTGGCCAGCTTCTTCTGCATAGGACTATGTTCCCCTAGGCTTTGTTCAAAACCTTACATTTTGCAAGCTCCACTGAATTCAACAGGACTTAGTTTTGAGTAGATATGGTTGGAATTGCACTGATAATCTAGGTTTTGGTGGCAATTTACTGTGGTCCCTCAAAACTGCTTTGCTAGAGTAGATTCTCCAGGAATCTAGGATTCAGCTCCTTTAGACACTATTTACTTAACTAGAACTTAGCTCCTGAAACATGAGGCCTTTGCTGTGTGGATGATGGATGGCACGAATACATGCTTTGATTATAACTGTTTCTAAATTGTTTCTTTAGCCATCCGTCGAGTATCATTTTTTGAAACTATTAAAATCAGAAACAAAAAAGCCAAAGATCCCCTCCATCCCCACTGAATCCTTTCCTCCCAGCAGTCACGGACTGCGGTCTTATTGCCTCCCGAACCTTTACGGCTGAGTCCTTCCACTTTCTTGGTGCAGTGATGGAAAAAGCGGACTGAGGAGCCTGCGAGGGCGCGGGTCAAGCAGCCTGGAGGAAGGGGGCTCTGCACCCAAGTCCAGCCGCATTTTTGACCTTGTTATATTACCAGCACATTCACACTGCAGGACCACAAGCCGCTTTCCCCTCTCTTTTCAAGAACGGTGGGGTACACAGTGCAGGACTAAATTTATTCATGGAGTTATATTATTATTATTATTATTAGTAGTAGTAGTAGTAGTATTATCATTTCTCTACTGCCCTTCCCCCGAGGATCACGGGCAGTTTACAGGATAAAACCAGAAAAATACATTACCTGAAAACAAAATAAACAATAACACGCCCCCCCCCCTTCAGCCAAAGGCTAACTGAGTGTCCGGCGGGGCCCCTTTCGGAGGCCGAGCCCTTCCCTTCCGCAGAGTCCCGGGCCGCGCTGCCCGGCTCTGCCCGCTCGCCGGAAAGGCCCGCCTCCGACCCGGAAGCGGAAGCGGAAGCAGCTGCGGAAGCGGAAGCGCGGAGCTGGGGGCGCCGGAGACTCCCCGACTTCCGGCGGCGTGAGAGTCGGCGAAGCGGCGCTCCGGGAGGGGCGGGCGGAGGGGGGAGGGAGGGGGCCTGCGGTTCTTTTTTTTCCCTCCCCCGGCTTCGAGTGCTTCCCCTCGGGTGCCTCTGCGCCTGCGCGGCGGGGCCTGAGGCGGGCGGGGCCGAGGCCTCCCCGCGTGGCCCTTTCTCCGCGGGGGGCGGAGAGGAGGAGGAGGAGGAGGAGGAGGAAGAGGAGCCATGGCCGAGAGAGGAGGCGCCTCGGCGCTCCCGGAGGCCGGCTGGTGAGTGGGGCGGCGGCGGCGGGGGGGGGGGGGGAGGAGGGCAGCCCCCCCAGCGACCTCTCGCCCCTCTGGGCGGCTCGCCTGCCTGGCGCGGCCTCCCGGGCCTCCCGATTCACCCAGTGCTCCCTGGAAGGCGCCCGTGTGTCCGGCAAAGGCCGAGAGACAGGCTGCTTCCCCGAGGAGGGCGGGCGGGGGGGGGGGGGAGATCGCGCCCTGCCTGCCCGCCCGGCGGGGCTGGCGAGGAAATGGGGGGTTTCTGCCTCTCGGGTTTTGACAGCGGGGGGGGGGGGTTGCAAGGGCAGCACCGCTTTGCACCTGGGCTGCTTTTCGGAAGTTTGCAGAACTTGGGTTCGGGTTGCCTTGTCGTCACCTCACCTTCCAAAAATATTCTTATCAGCCGTTTGTCGCCTCCTGTACTGAATTTCCTCTACTTTATTTTAGCATACCTTACAACTGTGTATGGCAGATCAGTAATGCAATCTCCTGTACTATAGATGTAGTGACTAAGAAAAGAGATTTGCTTAAGTTCACCTGATGAGTCAAAGTTTGAAGTTGAAGTTTGAGGCATTTCTATCATGTCAGTCTTTAAACTGCTGTCCCAGCTTTTGAACCTAGGTTTCTGTTACTCCTCACGCAGTACACTCTTTCACCTAAAGATATGTTGTCAGCTTGTGAAGATTAGGCCAGAAATGATTAAACTAACTGCTGTGCAATTGGAAATCAAGGTGGCACGATTTAAAGGTTTTTGCATTTGTGCTTGCATTTTTTTTTAGTCCTTTCTGTGGAAATCTGTCCTCGCCCTTTACTTTACATCAAATATTTGCTGAGGTTAGCTTGACAGTTAAGAGATTAATGAAAGTACACTTGAAGAACCTTGCAAGGTATATTTCATTTGTTGTTGTCCAGTGCTATATTTATAACTAAAAATTACATTTCTTGCAGTATATGTGCTGTTGAAACAAACCATTTTCTACTTTAGCAGCTTTGGTAGAGAAAGCTGAATAATGTAAAATGCTGAATACTAAAGTATTCTAGCAAAGCTAATATTTTAAAGTAGTACTTGGGCCTAACCACAAGGTTGACAGCTTTGGTTGACAAGTTCAAAACAGTATGAAAACATATTTGGTCACTGATGTGAAGCAATGTTGCTAATTATTTGGAGTGAGGTAGGTGATAGGCAAACTCTTCACCCACTCACTTCCAGCCCGCCAGGAGTTCAGGGACAAGTAGAATAGACAAAGAAAAAGTGATCATACTAGAGTGAAAATTTAGAAATTCTTTGTATTGCTTTTAAGTTTACCTTCAGTACTTCTTCATTAGATATATACTCTAAAATAATTTTGTAAGCTGCAGTGAAAGTACATGGCAGGCATGTGGCCAGCAACGTGTTTATTTAACTTGTATTGATGCACAAAACATATTCCCTGTTAACTATACCAATTTCCCCCCAGTAGCCAAATGTGTAAAATAATATGACTTAAGCATTTAAAGCTTTGTTTGAAAATTTATTTTTTATTGGAGAAGACCCCTTACATTGGTTGACTTTTGACAGAGAATCAGGGGCTGATATACATTTTTGAACTGAGTTGCATCCAAAATCATGTTCAGTGTAGTTCAGCTAGCATTGGGTGAAGAGGATTGAGAGGCAGACTTCACCAGGTCTTCCCACTTCAAGATTTGGAGGTTTGAGATAACATCTGACACGAGTGGCTGCATGGGGCATGAAGGAGTCATTTTAAAAAGCCTCCCTTTCCCTCTTCCACCAGTGGGAAGCTTTTGCTGGAGCTCAGTGCCTTCCAGGAGTGGAAGGAGCCCTTCCATTCACAACAATCTGGCTCCCACCCACTAACTCTAGCATTGAGCATCCTAGATGGAAGGCACCTGAAGGATAATCTAGTCCAGCCCCCAGAAATGCAGGAATCTCAGGTGGCCCATATGAGGATCGAACCCATAACCTTGGCATTATCAGCACCACTCTCTAACCAACTGAGCTAACTGGCATTAGGAACTCTCTATATATTCTGAATAAATACTGTTTACTTTTCCTATCAACACTTTTGGTCAGCAGGTGCAGAGAGAGCAGACTTCCACCCATTAGCCCTGTCCTCATGTTCTATGTGTTAGGCAGAAGGTGAAGATAGGTTTTGTGCATACAGTATAGCTATACTCAGGTAATTTGGAGTCCCTGTGCAGACCAGGGTTCTTGATCACATACTCAAAATGAGGAAAGCCTATTCTGACTTTTTATTAAACATACAGAGATGAGGGGCCAACAAGTACAGTCTAGGTGCCCACCATGTTTTGATAGAACATATGGATAGACCATGAAAACTTGAAAAGAGGGCTATAGTTATCTGAAAAAAGTTACGTTACAATTGATATTTACTTGCATTATGTACATTCATGCATTATGTTACTAATTCAGTACTTCTTTTAATGCTGTGTGTGTGTGTGTGTGTGTTGGTGCCCATCTTCAGAGAGAATAGAGTGTTCCTCCAGGGGTGAACTCAAACTGCTGTGTTAGCAACACCAAAGTCACCTCCCTGTCACGCAAGCCTGGGCAGCGTGTGTGGAGGTCCTGGAATGTCCAGATGACAAGATCCATCTCTTGGCTTCACTGATGCAGTCCAAAGGAAAGCACAGCAATATGTTTGGCACCAGCTGCAAGAGTTGCCAGAAGCAGGCATACAAGGTGCCATCCAACTGTCTTGGGGATTCCACTCTGGATTTGTGTAGTTTTTACTCCTTAGCCTTTTCTTCTCCCAAAGATAACCCACAAGACAGTAGAACTTTTAAGATAAGATTTTTCTTTCTTCTAGGTGGGCTACCTTCTGAGTTAGATGAGCCCCATCTGCCTCTCATTTCTCTCTACAGCACATGCAGCAACTGCCTTCTTGACCGTTGGATCCACTATTGGTCACATCGGCTCAATCTGCAGGAGCCTGTCCTCACATGCAGGGGAAATCCCTAAGTCACAGAGGGTTAGAGACCCTTCGACTACCCTCACCTGGTTTAGCTGGCTAGTCGCAGCCATTTCCTGGGGCGTGGGTTGTTGCATGCTGACAGCTTCTAAAACTTGTTAATGTATGGGTGCCTGAAAAGCTTTCACAGTGCTAGAGCAGTGTATGGTCATATTTAACAGATGTATATGGCAACTTGTTTTTGGATACATAGAATTACACTGGTGTATGTGAACACTGGAATTCAGTACAATTTGCCTGGATTCTCTCACCCAAGATACCTACAGCCAACCTTTTTAGAACTAAAAAGGACACGCAGTGTAAATATGATGACTTAAAATGTTGATTGTAAAAGATTGCTTTATTTTCTTGTTGTTTGTGTGTGAAAACCCCAATAAAAAAAGAACTAAAATATTCACCCGATGAAGTTAAACAACAGATTAACAGAGCCAGACTGATACCCAGAGAAAATTTGCTGCAAGACAGACCCCAAAAAAGAAAATAACAGAACACCACTAGTAATCACATACAGCTCCCATGTTAAAAAAGTACAACGCATCATCAGAGATCTACAACCTCTCCTAGACAATGACAGTTCTCTTTCTCAAGCTCTGGGAGGAAGACCTTTCATTGCCTACAGACAACCACCCAATCCTAAACAACTCCTCACCCACAATAATACAACCACCAGACTTAACATGGACACTGGTATCAGAGCCTGCAATAAACCCAGATGCCAACTTTGCTGCCACATACACCCGGACAATACCATTACTGGCCCCAACAACATCAAACATACCATCTCAGGACTATTTAATTGCTCATCTTCTAACATTGTGTATACCATCAAATGCCAACAGTGCCCTTCAGCTCTCTATATTGTACAAACAGGCCAAACCCTACGCCAAAGGATAAATGGACATAAATCTGATATCAGGAATCACAAGACAGAGAAACCAGTAGGAGAACACTTCAATCTCCCAGGACATTGTATACAAGATCTCAAAGTAGCTGTCTTATTACAAAAGAATTTCAGAAATAGACAGGAAAGAGAAGTTGTTGAATTGCACCTTATTACCAAACTTAAAACCACGGAGAGACCTGGTCTGAATAGAGACATTGGATTCTTATCTCATTATACATGATAAAGCTATTTTTAGCCATCTCACCCCTTGCTTTTTCCTATAGGACCAATTGCAGTCATTAACAGTCGTCAACAGGTTTACCACATCTATTAGCCAATCACCCATTCCCACCACCCTTCTGAGTAATACCCCTCCCCACCTTCTCACTATATATAAGGGTCTGATGACTTCTGTTTCAGTGTATCTGAAGAAGTGTGCATGCACACAAAAGCTCATACCAATAACTAAGTTAGTTTGTCTCTAAGGAGCTACCGGAAGGAATTTTATTTTATTTTATTTATGATGTTTTAATGTATTTTTAATCTTTTGTTGGAAGCCGCCCAGAGTGGCTGGGGAAACCCAGCCAGATGGATGGGGTATAAATAAATTATTATTATTATTATTTGCTTATTGCTTGCTGAGATTTTTTACAGTCATGGGGAAAAGAAAATGCAGCCTCTTTGAATTCTGTGGTTTTACATATGAAGACATAATAGCAACCAATTGTTCCTTAGCATGTCTAAAAATTAGGTAAATACCAGTGTGTATACTCAGTGTGTTGTAGCTGTGAGAAAGGCAAATCTCATGCTGGGGATTTTAAAGAAAGGAATTGAAAATAAAACCACCCGTATCCTAACCCCATTATACACACCTATGGTGCGGCTTCATTTGGAATACTGCGTACAGTTGTGGTCACCTCCCCTCAAAAAGAATATTGTATAACCAGTTCAGAAAAGGGCAACCAAAATAATCATGGGGATGGAGCGACTCCTCTATGAGGAAAGGTTGCAGTGTTCAGAACTTTTAGTTTAGAGAAAGGGGGAATAAGAGGTATCATGATAGAAGTTTATAAAATTAGGTCTGGCATGGAGAAAGTGGCTGGAGAATTTTTTCTCTCATAACATTAGAACTTTTGGACATTCAATGAAGCTGAACATTGGAAGATTCAAGAAAGTCATTCTTCATGCAACACATAATCCAGTGGTTTTCAACCTTTTTGAGCCCATGGCTCCCTTGACCGACTGCAATCTTTGTGCGGCACCCCTGTGGGGCTCAGGAGCCCAGTTATGTCAACCCTTGCCTGTAGCTCCTCACCCTTTTTCAAACACCCTCCCCTGTGGAGTGTTTCCCCAGCCTCCTCTCCCCTCTTTTTGGGAGTCCTCCAGGCAGCCGCTGCCACCACCCCTGGTCTCTGAGCCACCCGCCCAAAAGAGATGCCTCATACTACCCTACAGGGGCCTCGGAAGAGGATGTCCCCAGCCTTAGCAGCCCAACAGAGACTAGCTGAAAGTGAACGTGAGGCCATCACCTTACTCACCTTGAGTGGCAGCAGCAGGCGCAGCTGGGCCTGCATGGCAGAAAAGCACCCCTTCAGTGCTGGGTACTCAGCTCCCAGACAGGCACTGCACGCAGCAAGCACAAGAAAGGCCAGCACTGCGCCTGCTTGCCCAGCCTCCCACTTGTCTGTCCATTCCCAACAGCAAGGGCTGGCAGACTGGCTGGGCTCCCTCATCCACTTGCTTGCTTCCTCCGAGGCTGCCTCAGCTCCTGGCAACCAGCACCCCCTGGCCAGCCCCAGAGCCAGGGCTGCTGCAACAAACAGCCATGCAAGCCTTTGGGAGGCAGAGATGCAATAGGGCATCAGAGGAGGGAGGGAAGGAAGGAAAGAGAGATGGAGGCCAGTGTTGCCCACGGCACACCTGACCAGCATTCAAGGCACCCCAGGGTGCCATGGAACACTGGTTGAAAAACATGGCTTAAATGATACTACTCTGGGCATAAATGCAAGTGAACATATCTCTTTTGAACCTTTGGCACAATTTTCTTGATTGCTACTTACTGGAGTGTAATTATGTGATTTAAACAAGATTCTTTTTTTTTTGTAGCAGTAAACTAAATTTAGTTATGCTTCTGATTCAGGATCCGAAATAAAATTATGTAGGCTTTGAGATAAATGAGAGATTCTGTCTTTCTGTTTAAGGAAGGACTAACACATTTAAGACCTTAAGTGAGAAGAGCTGTCTCTCATTACGTTAGTCTATATTAATTGCTTATTCACATGCACCCGCTCCCCCAGCCAACTCACTGCATAGTTTCAAATAATAGCTTTGAAATCTGATGTGCATAACTGGGGGGTGGGGAGAGAAAGAAGGGCACACAGTCAACTCAAAGTACAATGGTACCTCGGGTTAAGAACTTAATTCGTTCTGGAGTTCCGTTCTTAACCTGAAGCAGCACTTTAGCTAATGGGGCCTCCTGCTGCCGCCGCACTGCCAGAGCACAATTTCTGTTCTCAGCCTGAAGCAAAGTTCTTAACCTGAAGTACTATTTTTGGGTTAGCAGAGTCTGTAACCTGAAGCGTATGTAGACTGAAGTGTATGTAACCCGAGGTACCACTGTACACAAAGGTTGTGAGCACCCAGTGCATCTCTTGCATAAACCACAACGTACATAGAACAATGTTCCTTGCTGTAATTGTGCTATAAAAGGTCAATTTTAGCAACTTTCCTGTTTTAATTTATATACTGCTTAATGCCAAACTAGGTTTCTAAGTGGTTTACAAAATATAGAAAACCAGGTTACGAAAACATTAATATATAAACACCTATAAATAAAATGAGCAATAAGAGAATACCATTAAAACAATATATCAAGTACAGGAGATTTTGGTTGTGAGATCAAGCGAATGTCTTTCTCAGAAACTTCTTCAAAAGCCAACAGAACGCCTTTCGAGAGGGGCTTTTGTGTCTCTGAGCAGGCAGTGCTTTGCACAACAGCAGTGCAACCAGTGGTTGGTGTATTCATTGTGTTCTTATGATATTGTAAGCTGCCTTTGTAAGATGTTAAGCCGCAAAAGTAAAATGTGCTATATTTTATATTTTTGTTTTATACAAATGCATTATTCTAACACCCAAGTATTCCCTGGTTCCCCTATTCCTTTTTGACCTGATGGAAGTCTCATAGAACATGCATTTATGTGCTGTTCTTGCCGCACATAATAGTCTAGTTCAGGGGTTGGCAAGGCTTGCCAGGCATGGGCCGGATCACTCCCACAGAGATCCTCCGTGGGCCGGGCCGGCACACCGCAATGCCAGAAATAGCTTCTGTGCATGCCCAGACACCGAAAATTGTGCCTGCGCAGAAGCGATTTCCAGTGTCTGGGCATGTGCAGACGTGATTTCCGGTGTCTGGGCATGCGCAGACGTGATTTCCGGTGTCTGGGCATGCACAGAAACAATTTCTGGAGCTGTGGAAGAGAGTCCCTGTGCCATGCTGTGCCAGTTTAGCACAGCTCAGTTTGGGGGTGGCTCTTGGGCCGGTTAAACGGCCTCCGTGGGCCTCTTCTGGCCCATGGGCCTTAGGTTGCCTACCCCTGGCTCTAGTTAATGCTGGTGAGTGTATAGGAAATTATTGTGTCAAGAAGGTTTGAGTGTTTTGTGGATAATCTGTTAAGACAATTAGGCTGTAATTGTAGGTGCCTGTTCTTGGGAGTAAGTCCCACAGAATTCAGTGAAGCTTATTGTTGAGTTGGCCTGCATGCTTTTGCTCTGCATAAATTATAGACTTTCTGAAATGGAATCGAAAATACATATTCTAGCTGCACTCTTCTGCTCAAACATGCAACTCCATAAAACTAGTGTTAAATTTAAAACTATTTATTTATACTTGGACATTCTCCCCTAATTTTAAAACACTCGTTTATTTTTTAAGGAACAAGGACTTGACATGCAGCAATAGTTCCACCAAGTGGTGATTCCATAGTTTTACATTGTGATGTTTCCTAGACAAGAAAATTTTGTTTGCTTTGTTTAAGTATAATTTGCTTCCAGGTTGAAAGTAAGATGTAAGCACAGCATATTGTATGTTATTATTATTTACTAAACAGTATATTACAGTATTTCAGTGACATCCTCAATTACATCATTCCATATTTTAGTGTTGGTCCAGTTCCTACTTCAAAACATTAACAAAAATACTTTTGAGTAGCATTATGAATTATTGTTGCAATTATTATTATTATTATTATTATACTTTATTTTCTTTCATTGTTGCACACTGCTTTGAGGTGTGTGTTTTTTAAAACAACAAAGATTACATTGGTTTGGATTTTGCTTTAGAAAGCAGGATGGTTCAGCTTATGTTGCTTTGCTTCAACTTGGGTCCAAATCAGAGCTTTGCTTCAGAAAGGCCAAGGCTTTGTAATATTTTTTTCACCGTGTGTGTGTATCTCCTTAAAATCGTTATTGAAGGTCCTGCTCTAAGTTCCCCAGCAGATGAAGTGAGATAGGTGACATCTAAGGAGGGCTATCTTGGTGACAGCAATTTATGAAGTAGATTCAGGCAAGAGGCTTACCTGGCACCATCTTTATAGTTTTTTCAGCATCAGATAAATACTTTTTTTTCCACATTAAAATAATTAGAACCTCAGATTAAACAGACAAGTTGTTTAATCCGAGGTTCTCAAAATTATGATTCATCCTTATTGTGTATCTGCCAGAAATAAATCTTCATACTCCTTTCATTGTTTTGTATCATATTTTTAATATTTATTTTCATTCTTTGTTTTTAGTGCACTTCCCTGCACAAAAGTTGTTTAACTTTATAAATATAATAAATAAATATTTTTGTAGGTAGAGGATGTACTTAACTCTGATCTAAAGCTGGTAAGCCTGCTCAAGTTGTGACCAACTAAGCCAAACACTGCTCAACTCCCATGTGCTAAAGCCTGCCAGATACTTAGCAACCCCTTGCTTCGGCAGTGGCAGGCAGCAAAATCAAGTTTTTTACTCCTTTGTGTAGCTGTTAAATGTCTAGTGGCTATATAACTGATAGCTTGACGTATAGAAGAAAGTTATTGCATGTGTGTATACCAAACTTCAAAATAACAAGCCATGTTCTGATTGTCTTCTGAACCTACTTAATGGTTAAAAGGGTGTGTGTGTGGCAGGGAATTCAATAGAGTGGTGAAGATAGCTTTGGGGGAAATGCAGTTTTTTTTACAGCTACTGGTTTGGATGTAGTGTTACTCTTAGAGTGCTCTCCTGAATGATCTTCTGCAAGCAGAGCTTGAATTCAGCACCTTTTATATTTAGCACTATAGTACAGTGGTACCTCAGGTTACATACGCTTCAGGTTACAGACTCCACTAACCCAAAAATAGTACCTCGGGTTAAGCACTTTGCTTCAGGATGAGAACTTTGCTTCAGGATGAGAACAGAAATTGTGCTCCAGCGGCGTGGCGGCAGCGGGAGACACCATTAGCTAAAGTGGTGCTTCAGGTTAAGAACAGACCTCCGGAACGAATTAAGTACTTAACCCAAGGTACCACTGTAGTTCTAAGCCCTGCTGGGATTGGCTCCGCTCCAGAGTTTCTGAGTTAAAGCACAGCATGCATTTGGGATTGAATCCCTTCCCTGTTTTCAGCAGGAATATTTGCATCTGTGACTTGGTTCAAGCTGAGACTGTAAAAATTAAAAATAATCCAGAGTGCACTTCTAATTCTTCCCTTGAGCCAAGTCACCTGAGGAGGGTTGGCTGGATCCATTTCCTCACCCGTCATTTAGTGTAATGTGTGAATGTAGAAAACAAATTTTCTATCAGGCTTCAGCTTTATTATTATTATTATTTATTTCTGACTAAGTTGCATGAAAATGTTTCTTTTTCAATAAAGGCGTGGTTTAAAAACAAACAATGGTGTTTGTGAACCCGATAGGTTCATGTTTGCATGGACAAGTAATGGGTGGTATCCAAAAGTTAGGACCATTAATTTCAGTACATCTACAATGAGTAAGACTTAATTGCGCAGCACCCAATGTTTCCTGTCCAGCTGCAGCCCTTCATGACATGGAGGGTCTCCTGATTTTTAAGGAGTGTCTTTCCCGGAAGTTCAAGAGGCTGAACTGAAAACCCCTGCTATATCAGTAGAATTTTATGCATGGCTGTTTGGTCTTTACCATTATCGTAATGGTGATCCACCATATTGTTTCCCCTTCAAAACAGGAAAATGGGGTGGGGGGTTGAAAATAAGTATTTGGGAATATTGTATATGGAACGGTAAGGGTATTGTTTGAGGCATCAGAATTTGCTGAGGTACACCTTCAGTAAATAATATTTTGATAACCTGGCAAAAAAGGTAAAAGCATCAACCTTGCATTACAAAACATAATCAAGCTCATATTAATTGAGGGTGTTGCTCTTGAATATCTTGGAACAATCAGGTCAAAGTTACTTACAACTAAGCTGTTTTGAAAGCAAAGGAATTAGCTTCAGCTGCTACAATGCTTGGTTGAATTACTTAGAAAATAAGAATGACTTTGTTATTTCAGGACAATGTCCAGCATAATGAGCAACATTTAGTGAGGTCTATGTCCTTGTCTATGCCTATGTGTCTATGTGCGTGGCGCTGTGGGTTAAACCACAGAACCTAGGACTTGCCGATCAGAAGGTCGGCGGTTCGAATCCCCACGACGGGGTGAGCTCCTGTTGCTTGGTCCCTGCTCCTGCCAACCTAGCAGTTCGAAAGCACATCAAAGTGCAAGTAGATAAATAGGTACCGCTCCGGCAGGAAGGTAAACGGCGTTTCCGTGCGCTGCTCTGGTTCGCCAGAAGTGGCTTAGTCATGCTGGCCACATGACCTGGAAGCTGTCTGCGGACAATCACCGGCTCCCTCGGCCAATAAAGCGAGATGAGCGTTGCAACCCCAGAGTCGGGCACGACTGGACCTAATGGTCAGGGGTCCCTTTACCTTTACTTTACCTATGTGCTTGTGCAACAGGACTTGGTTCCTTTACTCCCTCATTCACCACCTCCCCAGGCCATTAAACTCTGTTTCATAGAGTCCCATAAGCCTCCAGAGCAGATCTTGGAGGTCACTTGTGGGGCTCATGGGAGGGAGAGAGGTCACATTGCTACATTGGCTCTCACCCAAGGCTTCTATCGGTGACCAACTAGTCATTCCATAAAAGCTCACAAGCAAACTAGGAGGACAAGAGTTCTGCTCCTTTGTTCTCCTCATCATCTGGTATTTTGGAGACTTACTGTGCAACAGTTTAACATCCCAGAATTGCTTCAGTGAAATTGTAACTTGCTGTACAACTTAAAATGCATTAAAAATGTTTTCATGGATAGATTAAGGATTTGGGATGTTTTCATTTGAGATATCCGTATACTAAATCAACATTTTTCATTTCTTTTAATAGGTACCTGTCAGATGAAGGAATTGAAGCCTGCACAAATTCATCTGACAAAGTCAACATAAACGACATTATTCTGATTGCACTTAATGTAGGTAGCATATGTGAACTTTCATAATTGTCTTGTTAATTGTCACTTATTGTAATTATTAGCTTATGGGTTGGCTGATATAATACAAAATGAAATACCATAGCTCTTAAAGGTGCTATTATTGTAAAATAATTACTAGAAAACCCCAAAATAGATTAGAATAGTATTATACAAATTAAAGTTTTGCCTAGTAATTATTTAGGGTGGGTGACTTGAGTTGTTGTCTTAAAGGGAATAAAATAGACCCATCACAAGAACAACTGCTAGATTTAATTTCCATTCTGAGTTATGGAAATACAGTTTTGCAATTTTGTTTTTACTTGCTGGGTTTAAAGAACAGGTTTCCATCTGTAATAGAAGTTGATTGAAGCCGTTTTATGTATATATTCTACCTTGTTTTTATGTTTTGGTATTAAGTATGTTGGATAAATTAAGTTAGAAATACTATTTCTGTTATAGAAGTATAGGCATCCTTTAGTCTATTACCTGGGGATTTAACTGGAGGCAGTTTCTTCTGCCATAATATTGTTAAATAGAAAGCAATAGTGATATGGTTCATTCTTTGAAATCACTATTTCTCCTGCTTCTTCCCAAAGGGAACAAGGTAGAACTATTGGTGTTGACTGCATCCGTGTTATATAAGCATTTTTTTTAAAGTTTTGTTAGTGCTTCATACAATTCTCTTCGTATTTCTTAAGAATAATTCTGTATAGTATATTGATTACTAGCTTTATGTGTTCTCTGAAAATTTAACTGTGGCCTTCTGTTCATGCTTCTATACTAGGCAAGCAATAGTTTTTCTGGTTCTTGCCTTTATTTAAAATTACCTCTTCAGCACAGCAAATTTTTTTATACCAACAAAAATTGTGCTAGTGTACTGTATTGTCTCCGTTGAATATTCAGGTAATAGACTAAGCATATGTTATCATTAACCAGCAGATAGTCAGAATCAATGAGCAGGCATTTAAGGAAACAGAATGGAAGACTAAAGACCCTGTCATGCCTTCTCTCTTTCTCTCCTTAGAATTATAGTCTTTTATAGTATCTGAAGAAGTGTGCATGCACATGAAAGCTTATACCAAGAACAAACTTAGTTGGTCTCTAAGGTGCTACTGGACAATTTTTTATATATATATTTAGTCCTTTATAGTGTTCATTATATTCCCTTTGGGTTTCCTCATCCATATTTTGCTGGTACGTCTCATACATCTTGCAAATCTGTTCTAGAGGGATAGCATAAGGAGCTGCAGTCAGCAGGAAAATAGTCTAGCACCCATGTACACAACTCCTTTGTCATTTCTGCTTCCTTTCAGGATGCTTTAGATTTCATTCAATAATACCACCTGTATGATCCCACAGGAGTTTTTGCAGCCATGCATACTAGAAACTTGCTTAATACAGTGGATGAACAAAATATAGTTATGTAAATAACTAATGAAGGTTATGTAAATCCTAATTGTAAAGGGTGTGCAGGTAAAGAACCAACATTTAAACCACAGAGATTTAATGATTTCTATTTTTAAAAACAAGCGGTGTCTCTGGCGTTGGGTCAGCTATTGGAACAATACTATAAATGTTTAGTTCAAAGTTAAAACAAAAATTAGAAGCATAAATCATTTAATTCTATTGTGCATCTGCTTGTTTATAGGAAGAAAATGTAATCTGAGTGTTGCAGTATCTTGGGTAGTAATATTCATTTTTTAAAAATATTGTGTATTTCCTTTTAAAAGTGAACATCTCAATGTGCTTTACACAATAAAAACATAAAACAATGAAATAGTGTGTATAAAACAATTAACTAAAAAAACCCATTCTAAATAAAAATACCAGTAACAGCTAGCTAAAGGATACATACATACAAAACCTGCTTCAAGTAAATGTAGACTAAAACAGCTGGATCCTAGAAACCATTAGGAAATATGGAGGGAACCAAGCATACATAGCTGCTAGAGGTCTGAACTGTAATTTCTATAAAAAGGCAACAAGTTTTTTATAACATTATTTTACTCTTCTTAAGTAGGGATTATTCCTTTTTAAAGATTTGCATTAAGTTGCATAAAAGATTATTTTGTTTAAGAGCTGTGTATGAGAATCATGAGCTTGATAATATTTACTTTGTTCATGGGTATGTATATTTACCAGTATGCGTGACTGTGAAATACTGTTATTACTTCTTACTATAAATTATTTCTTCTGAATTGTTACTTTCTTTCTGGTATCTATTTTGGAAAACAGTACTCAAACTTAATTTCTATTTTGACTTCAGACAGATTTAAGAGCTATTGGGAAGAAGTTCCTTCCAAGTGACATCAATGGCGGAAAGGTGGAAAAGGTAAAATTGCTGGCTTTTGCAGTACTTGTGTTCATACAGTACTTGTATTCCTGCAGCTTTTCCAGCTGAACTTGTCTCTCTTCTTCTCCCTTCTCCATTTACTGGGCATCATCCCTGCAGGGGCTACTGGTGTCAGGTGATTAACAGGTGGGTTGTCAAAGTCTCTTGCAAGGTTTTCTCAGGTGCCTGGGAGCCAGCTGATTGTCAGGTGCTTGGGAACAGAGCTAGCTTTTAGGCACTTGGAGAGCACTGTGCAAGCCCTGGGCACCAGGATGACAGTGCTGCATGCTGCATGGATCAGCTGTGTGATCTAGTTCCTTTATCTAGTGATCTAGGGAACTTGGTGGCACAGCTAAACCAGCAAGGTGAGCTCACTCGCTATCAGCTGGGTAGTAACTTTATTCCTGCTGTGATTGAGTTGTCCAATTCAGCCACTTCTCTACCCGCCCCACACCTGACGTCACATATGATGTCACATGCAGGCAGGTGGGGGAAACAGCCCCAAACACATCCCCACCCTCGTTGGAACAACGATAACTAGGGTGTAACAGTACAGTTTCATGGAACTTAGAATCATGATATACAAGCTTCAGCCACAAGATGGCTGTGTTAGATTAAATTTGAAGAAAAATGTTGAACTTCAGCATATGTGACAGATAATGTAACAGCGTGCCTTATCGTGAGTAGAGTTAAATGGTGTTTAATATAATGATTATTGTATTTAAACAGGAAATCTGATACTTCTCAGTGTATGAAGGGTTTGAACAAATTTAGAGCTAATCCAAACTATGTGCAGTTAGCATTTTTTCCAAATTATTGTTGGAAGATTAGGTTTAAGTGCTGAAATCAATTTAGGTTAGCAGTCTTGGTCTTCTCTGCAAATATCTTTAATATCTGTTTGGTTGTACAAATCAAAATTAGGGACCTTTTTAATATATTGTTATGCTGACGGTGAGACTAGATCTTCTCTTGTCTTTTTAGTGCTGGGTGTTTAAGCGAATTTTTTCAGAAGCCTTAGCTCTGTACAGTGGTACCTCGGGTTAAGTACTTAATTCATTCCGGAGGTCTGTTCTTAACATGAAACTGTTCTTAACCTGAAGCACCACTTTAGCTAATGGGGCCTCCGCACTGCCGGAGCCTGATTGCTGTTCTCATCCTGAAGCAAAGTTCTTAACCTGAAGCACTATTTCTGGGTTAGCGGAGTCTGCAACCTGAAGCGTATGTAACCCGAGGTACCACTGTAATTAAATGTATATGTTTAATGGGTGTAACCATCAGGTGAGAAGCTGAAAAAACAGGGTGCCAAAGTATAAGCTGCACTTTTGTGGGTCAGATGGCCTCTAGATGGACCCATTTGTTAGAGGAGGGAGATAAATTGTGCTTAGACAAGGAATCATTTGGTAAATTCAACAAGGAGGTTTTAGGATTGGGACAGACATAATTTTGCAGATTCTTCTGTACAAACAGCCTGCAGATACTGGGCTGCTTCACATTTTAAACTAAACAATGATTTAGTGCTATGTACAGAAGCCTAGAATGAGCCTGGGGAAAGGCGAAAGGCCAATGTCCCCCCAGCTCTCCAGTCCAACCAGGAGAATAGCTTCTTAGGAGCCAGAATAAAATTCAGCCACCCCACTTGCTGTACTTAATAGTTGAATTTAGCAGCACAGAAGTTCCCGCCACAACTGTTTGGCAATTGTTTCTGAAGGTTAAAGAAGGTTTTCTAGTGGGTGGGTGTTTTTTGCCAACTCTATTGTGTCGTGTATATCTCTGGCTTTGGTGTCATTTCACCTCAGCGGCCGGTGGAATCTGTGCATGCATAGGCCCCACTGTCTTCAACTTAACTACTTTCCTGGGAGTAAGCCCCATTGCATTCAGTAGGGCTTGCTTGTGAGTAGACACACTTTTGCTTGCACTGCTTATTGAAAAACACCCTCCCCATCATTCTCACATAGTACCCAACCTCCCATTTCAGCACACGGCAGCCAGCTAAATCTTCTCCCCCCCAGCACTCATCCCATCAATCTCCCTTTTTATCAAAGGGAGGGAGGGAGGCCAAACAAGCAAAAAGATAGTCTCCTGATACTGAAATTTTAATCAAATCATGATATCGCCTTTTGTTTTTGTTTTATATAAAAAAATGACCTTCTAATATATTGCAGATCTTGTGCATGGTACAGTGGTGCCCTGCAAGACGAACGCCTCGCAAGACGAGAAACCCGCTAGACGAAAGGGTTTTCCGTTTTGGAGGCGCTTTGCAAAACAAATTTCCCTATGGGCTTGCTTCGCAAGACGAAAATGTTTTGCAAGTTCCTGCGGCTTTTTCCCCCTCCCCCCCCCTTTCTAAGCCGCTTATCAGCTGATCCGCTAAGCCGATAAGCCGCTAAAAGCCGCTAATAGCGCTAATCCGCTAAGCCGTCAATGGGCTTGCTTCGCAAGAAGACGAAGAGAATCGCGGAACGGATTCTTTTCGTCTTGCGAGGCACCACTGTATTCAGAAAACACAATATTGGAAAAACCAGGAAGCTAGTGCATCTTCCTGTGCTAACTCTGCCTCAGTCAACTGTTCCCTGCCAGCAGGCTGCTGCAAAAATCGCCACCTCTTTGAGAATGGGTTAGCTCTCCCCAGTGGCGGAGGATGCCGTTCGGGCACATGGGGCTGGGCAGGGGCGGCAACACACCGCAAGGCCTCCGGAGTCTGCCTGCCTCCTCCCACTCAGCCGCCCTACAGCTGGGGGGAGGCAGCGGGCGGACCGTTGGGGCAGTGCGGAGCCTGAGCACGCCCAAGCCACCATGTCTCTCCCAGGAGAGAGGCGTGGCTCGGGTGCGCTTCAGGCCCCGCGGTGAGTGCCGCCCGGCATTTTGTCACCCCCCTCAATGGTGACACACAGGGCGGCCCGCACCCACCGCACCCCCCCTTCCTCTACCCTGGTTCTCCTTGCCATCCCTACTAATAGCTACAGTAAAGGTAAAGGTAAAGGTACCCCTGCCCGTACGGGCCAGTCTTGACAGACTCTAGGGTTGTGCGCCCATCTCACTCTAGAGGCTGGGAGCCAGCGCTGTCCGCAGACACTTCCGGGTCACGTAGCCAGCGTGACGAAGCTGCTTCGGCGAACCGGCACCAGAGCAGCACACGGAACGCCGTTTACCTTCCCGCAAGAAAGCGGTACCTATTTATCTACTTGCACTTAATTGTGCTTTCAAACTGCTAGGTGGGCAGGTGCTGGGACCGAACGACGGGAGCGCACCCCACCACGGGGATTCGAACCGCCGACCATGCGATCGGCAAGTCCTAGGCGCTGAGGTTTTACCCACAGCGCCACCCGCGTCCCTGGAATAGCTACAATAGTAAGGTAAAGGTAAAGGTACCCCTGCCCGTACGGGCCAATCTTGACAGACTCTGGGGTTGTGCGCCCATCTCACTTAAGAGGCCAGGGGCCAGCGCTGTCCGGAGACACTTCTGGGTCACGTGGCCAGCGTAACATCGCTGCTCTGGCGAGCCAGAGCCGCACACGGAAACGCCGTTTACCTTCCCGCTGGTAAGCGGTCCCTATTTATCTACTTGCACCCGGAGGTGCTTTCGAACTGCTAGGTTGGCAGGCGCTGGGACCGAGCAGCGGGAGCGCACCCCGCCGCAGGGATTCGAACCGCCGACCTTTCGATCGGTACTGCGGCTACAATAGTCTGCTGCAAAAATTCCTGCCTTTTTCAGTTAGCTCTCCCCGTCATCACTACAAATAGCTACAAAAACTGGTTACAGGCTGAGCAAAAATCGCTGCAATTGCTGCACAGTCTCCTCTGCCTCCTGATTGATTTTCACTTCCAAATTGCTTGCTTCCTTGCTCCAGTGATGCTGAGTCTCTCTGTGGCACAACACTTACAGGGAACTACTCTGTGATGCTGCTGCTGCTTACTCTCTGTCCCGTTCTCTTTGTTAACTCTTTCCCTTCGAAATTGCTTGCTTCCTTGCTCCATCTCTCTCTCTCTCTCTCTCTCTCTCTCTCTCTCTCTCTCTCTCTGTGTGTGTGTGTGTGTGTCTTTCCCCTCCCTTGTTGGTGCTGGAGCCCTTTGTTAGCTGTGTATAGAACCCCCCCCCCCCCGCTTGACTTTCAACTTGCTTCAGAATAAAGGGGGGGCCTGTGTTTGTTGTGTGCACCTTTCTTTTGGGGCAGAAGCAGCCCACAGGTTTCTTATTAACCCAGCCTATGTAGCCAGCCCCATGTTAACTCTGTGAGTCTTCCAGCTTACCAGTCCAAGCAGGAGGGAAATACACTCTCGAGATGCTTGTTGGCTTGCAAGTTGCTTCAGAGTAAAAGAAAAAAAGCACTCTGCTCTGCCTTTTGAACCTTTCCCCCCATCTGCATCTGTGTCTCTCCCCCTCATTATGCCCCCCCCCCATTTTCTCTTCCAATCCCATACCCTACCCTAGAACTCTTCCAATTCTCTCCTGGCCCCTTTGGTTTCTCACACATTTGTTATTAACAACAAATTAATACATTGATATTATATGTGAAGTTTGGGTGCGCAGTTAGAAAAGAATGAAAGTGAGCCTACTGCAACCATTATAGGTCTAGCCTCTGTGTGACCCAAGGTTCCAGCTGCATTTCTTGGAGGCTCCTGAGGCTGTCAGACAGGAGGCCATAAAGAAGATGACAGACTTGCATGGGACTCTGCTGCTTATACAGAGCCAAATACTCATCATGCTCCATAGAAAAGGGGTTGGCAAAAAATGTTTATTTCAAGTGGAGGACCAAAGAGCTAAAATAACTATATGGCTATGCCAACAGTGGACATTGATGAATGCCCTTTGATATGGTGAACGGCACATGAGGCATCCTTCCCAATATTGATGGTGCATGCAAAGAAGTTTTGGGCTATCCCAGGAACAAGTGTGCCTTCTGAAAGTGTGTTCAGCATACGTTCTTCAGAGACAAATGGCATCTCTATTGCCAGAGAATGCTGAAATGCAAATTTTCCTTGCAAAAATTTTCATTTAATCATTTTTTGTTCTGTAAAATTTTATCCATTCTTTCTAGTTTGGCCTGGTTTAGAAAAGAACATTACCCATCAATCAGATAACTGGTTTGTGGGATGTATAAGACTCAATGGATATCTAAAAGTGTGACACTGAATTGGTGTTTTGCTTGTTTAGTAATGTAATTAAAATTTTAGTAAACATTCTCTCACCTTACTTTGGATATATGCTACTGATTACTTCCACAGCTTTAATTTTAGAGAAAATGTGCTGATTTAAAGATTATTGGTACAGTACCACTATAACATAGCAGTTGTAACAATATGTTAAAGGTAATTTAAAAATTATCAGTTTTAGAATTAGACTCATAAGTGGTAGCAGTTGTCAAGGCATTACCACGCTCACCTCTACATAGCTCCAGCCTTATTTCAGATATCATGATATATTGAAATATTGCAGTGTTTAGCTGCTGATATATCGCAATGTTGAAAACCAGATATCGCCCAACCCTAGTGTCCGTAGAAATGATGGCAGTGCTCTGGCAACAATAATAATGAAGTATAATTAAAAATGTGGGGTTTTTTTAGGTAACCTACTACCTACCAGAACCATTTCCTATAGTAGTTACACAAAATAGAACAAAGCTAATTAAAATAATTTTGCCATTGGTCTTCACAGCTAGAAGGTCCATGTGTTCTACAAATCCAAAAAGTACGCAATATAGCTGCACCAAAGGATAATGAAGAATCTCAGGCTGCTCCAAGAATGCTGCGTTTGCAGATGACAGATGGACACACAAGCTGCACTGCAATAGAATATAATTATATGTCCAAAATAAGGTAAACAATACTTATTTTGCTTCATATTGACTGAAAGCACATTACATTTTAGAACTCTCAAAGGCATTTCAATATATAGAATATGTCTGAGTTTACCATATCTTTTGAAGGAGAAAAAGTTTGTTCCAGAAGTGAAGAAATAATAATCCTATACGAAGAAATCCTTCATATCTTTTTCTGTTTGTGGTTTATGCCTCCAAGAATAAATTCACTTCTAATCTCTCACAGTGGTCCTTGGTTTACAATAGCTGAAAACACAGAAGTACACTGTAAAAGTAAAACATTTATAAGAAATGAATTGAATAGAAAACTTTAGGGTGTTACGTATTATACACAGCTATAGTTAAAGCTGTCCTTCAGATTCTTTGGGCAATTGTGTGCCTATATGATACCCATTCAAGTAATCACCTGGAGTTTAACATAGGGTGATAACAGCTGAAAGGCCATCTGGACAGCTGATCAGTTGTGTACATAAAATGAGTGGAATTTCATTACTAAAAATGCTAATGAATTGCATAATAGGTATACTGGATTAGACTACATATGAATTAGTGACTTGATGAGAAGCCATGTGCAAAGCTCGTTGGCTTTACACGTATGGTAAACCATAAAGAGATTGCAGAGCAGTTTGTGCACTAAGAAATTACTTGGTGAGCAAAATCAAGAATATTTTAACTTTATACAAAAGCCTTTCTCCCTGTGGGTAGGAGCCAACTTCTAGGGGCTAAGGGGGCTACTTCCCCAAATAAAATATTTGAGGGTGCTGGGGCCCTCAAAGTTGATGTACATTGCCATTCAAATAGTGTGCAGGCACCGCATCAGGGGGGGACTTACCTGCCCCCCCATATTTTATACAAGTTGGCACCCCTGCCAGCACCAATTTAAAACTGCCCTTCCACATTCCTGAAGCTTCTCTAACAGAAAGCTGCCACCCCCATGCACATTCATAGCTACACTACATAGGGTTGTGCAAGGTTGCACCCAGATACATTTACCCTAGTGCTAGTTTGTGATTAATCATAAGACTTGTTGTCTTTGCACAACTTCTCCCCACAGCTTTAGAGGCCACAGTACAACTGGAACACTGCCTCCTTATTAGATATTCTGTCCTTTTCCATGTTGGTCAAGGAGGTATGCTCCTGTTTTATCCTATATTATCTACACAGTTGCCTTAAATCTTGCAACAAGACAGCACTGGAGGTAGTGTGGTGGCCAGGATTAGGTATTTGGTTTCATAGTTGTATGTATCCTTTAGATCTACTTTAGTATAAACCATTCAAGAACCACTGTGGCTTCACTTTAACTGCCCATATTTCTTCCCAGAGCTCATGTGCCCGTTTTCTCATTATCTGTAGATGAAAGCCTGTTAGGCATCCAAAAATAAGTGTGAAGCTGTACTCCAGTACCAAAAGATCGGTCCAGCTTTGCAAGATCCTACAGGACAAACCTTCAATTTTATATTTGAATATATTGTATGCTATTTAATTAAAAAGTTTCAAAGACAACGTTTTTGTTTCTGAAAATGTGAAATGATGGTTTTGTCATCTTAGTTCTTTAAAAGAAACATGTTTCTTTCTGGAAAAAGTTGTCCTTTAAATAAAGCCTAAGTGAAGAATAAAGTTTATTTGCACCCGTACTTGTCAAAATATTTTTTCAAAGCAGTTTCTAGAAAGAAAACAAAATAGAGTCACAATAAAAGCACAGCTTAAAATAGCTCAGCATTTTTTAAAAAATAAGATTTTACATAAGCAAAAATCTGCTACAAAATATCTTTAAAACGTTTTCAGCATCTGTCCAAAATGGGGGTGGGGGGCTTCTCAAGTTTCTTCAAGTAGAGAATTCTGTGATTGCAGTGCCAGTGATCAAAATTTTGCTAATGACTGGCTGGAGTTTAGATTCTCAGATGCTGATCTTGGGCAGTCCTTAAGGTAACCTGGTTCTAGACTGCTTACACATTTTGAGGATTAATAGAACACTTTAAACTGAGCCTGGAAACAAACAATGCATTACTGCCACATGCTCTGACCACCCTTGTACCATTTGCAGTTTTTGAACTAGAACAAAATGGCAGCTCTGCAGAAGGAGCCTGCTGACTTTACTTCAGCACTCTCTTTCTTAAGGATGGAAGTTGTCACATATTGTGTTAGTTATTAAACTATGATTGTAGTATTCATAGAGATCTGGAAGTAATTCGCATCACCTCAACTGTCTTAATAGAGCTGTTGGCAAAGGGCAGGACTGAGCAATATCTAGACCAGGCATAGGCAAACTCCAGCCTTCCAGATGTTTGTGGCTACAATTCCCATCATCCCTAGCTAACAGGACCAGTGGTCCGGGATGATGGGAATTGTAGTCCCTAACATCTGGAGGGCCAGAGTTTGCCTATCCCTGATCTAGACCACCAGCCCATCTGATAAGATGCTAGACTAGGAATATGGAAGACCAAACTGCACAGTTGGGCTCCTTCCTTCATCTGTGGCCAGCACAGAATGCAAGAGGGTCTATATGGAGCCAACATTATAATGAAGATGGCGAAAGTAGAATGAACATCTTTTTTCATTCAGTAATGCTTGACAAGGATTTGGAATTTCTCATGACACTTTGTACTAGAGATGTCTTGATGCTGTTGGTGGATTACAGATATG
This sequence comes from Podarcis cretensis, assembly GCF_951804945.1. Classification (NCBI taxonomy): domain Eukaryota; kingdom Metazoa; phylum Chordata; class Lepidosauria; order Squamata; family Lacertidae; genus Podarcis; species Podarcis cretensis. Next base: position 103,991,100 of record NC_137173.1, on the reverse strand, counting down.
TGATGGGTCTCTATCTCCTTTCTGTGCTGCTTGGCCAATGTCTGAAGCCCTTTGCTTAATTGGGAGGGCTGCATGCTTTGGATCCTCAAGGTCCCAGTAACAAGGCTGTGAATTCTCACATGCTACTTGTAAAGGTGTCTCAGTCATGAGATGCCCCATATTCAGATATCTGAATCTCATATCTCCTTTGTGCGCTGTTCCATTTCCAGGAACAGGGTTTGTTCTCACCTAAGTATCCCTAGTCAGAGCTCAGTTTCTGAAGTGATTGACAGCTGATTTTCTTAATATATTCTGTCAATTTGACAGATGAGTGAACAGTTGAAAACTACCATTGTAATGATTGATGTTCTATAGGTGCTGCAGCATTGAAAATGTGTTTTTTGTTTACCTATTTTGCCACTGAACATTGGAGGCACTTGGAAAAAAACGTACAGTAAAACACGTTTTCTGTGAGTGCTTCCAGAAGCAATATGGAGATGGATTCTTACTATGCTTCCTGCATAAGGTGATAGTGCTGCGCCATGTGTTTTCTCATGACTACATCTTCAAATGCAGATAACTTCAAGTGCAGTGAGTCCTTTCTAGTGATACCTTAATAAGTCACATAGCTATTTAGCATTAAAACAGAATGCACTGTAGTTTCACACTACCAAATTCTTTAATATGCATCACATAATAAATAACTTAGAACTGATTCAGTGTAATGGTGATTCACAACAAAATACTGAAATAATACTTTCGTCAATACTTGTGGAGTTCCTCTTGTTCTTGTGTTTAGTCTGAACACTCCTCCTGGAACGAAAATTAAACTGCTGGGAATTGTGGAAGTGAAAAATGGCATCCTCCTTCTGGATGACAGCAACACAGTCATTCTTGGCGGTGAAGTGGACCATCTTATAGAAAAGTGGGAGTTGCAAAGGGTGAGGTAACATGCTTTTCCCTACCTTAAGCTGAATAATAATAATAACAAATAATAATAATTTTATTATTATTTATATCCCATCCATCTAGCTGGGTTTCCCCCAGCCACTCTGGGCAGCTTTCAGCATATCTAAAAACAAAATAAAAATATCAAGCATTAAAAACCTCCTGATACAGGGCTGCTTTCAGATGTCTTCTAAAAGTTGTGTAATTCTTCATCTCCTTGACATCTGAAGGGAGGGTGTTCCCCAGGGAGGATGCCACTACTGAGAAGGCCCTCTGCCTGGTTCCCTCTAACTTCGCTTCCTCCAGTGAGGGAACCAGCAGAAGACCCTCAGAGAAGGACCTCAGTGTCTGGGCTGAACGATGGGGGTGACGCTCTTTCAGGTATATTAGTTAAACTTCAAATTATTTATTAGGTATATGAAAATGAAGGCATTGTGATTGTGTTACAAAGCACATTTAATTAAGTCACATTGTAATGTGCATTAAAAATGTTTATATGGAAAGGTCAGCATTTAAGTTGGGGATGGGGAATCTTAGGCTTGGGGGCCATACTTGGCCTCTGGGGCTCCCCAAGACCCCCCCCCCCCCAGACCACAGCCTTCACCAGTCCTGCTCCACACTCTCCTCAAGTTATTTTCCTCCTGGAATGTGTCCTTGTGCTGCTGCCTCTTGCTGGCCTGGATGGAGAGATGCATGGTGTCTATGGGGCAGAATGTGGGAGGAAAGAGAGGAAAGTAGAGCATCCATTGCTCTATCCATGTTTGCCTCTGGCCCTAAACTGCTGTCAGGTTGCTCACGAGGGGATTCTCCATCCCTGATTTAAACCCAGAAAATTTAGCATTTTGTTAGCATTCTGAGGTGTCAGACAAAATGGGCTGGCAAAAGTTCTACATTGGAGGTGGGCCGTTTCTGTACCAGCCTTCTGTCCAGTGTCAGTGTGGTACTGTAAATGTAATAAAGCTCTCTGATTTCCCTGCTGAGGCTTTCTACTTTTTGCCTCTTCAGTTTATGGGAAAACCTGTCTCCTTCCTGAGGCACTTCAGAAAGAACTTCGCAAACACTCCTTGTACATCTCTTGAATAGTGGTTTTTGTCTGATTATATTATTTATTGCAATAATGTATAACCTGCTTTTCATGATGTAAATCTTTCCAAGGCAGCTTGCAGAGTAACAAAACTATTAATAAAACTGCATTCACACTATTAAAATATTAAGCAGGATCCTTCCCAGAAGGCAGGTGTGGTAAAAGATCTTGGGGTGTGGGAGGGCGTAGTCCCTCTGGAGCAGCCTCTAAGGTGGACTTTTTCCTGCCTAATAAATTGATATCTAGCTCTGGTTGAAGACACAGTGTGTAAAACACGAAGTTCTGTGGTTTGTGTAACATGTTTCCACCCTACATTTCTTTGAATCCATAGAACTTCCTATTCCTCAGTAAAAAGACTTCATATGTATTTCTTTCTAGAGGCACAAGCTTAATGCCCAATTCAAACTGGGTAGTTGATTTGCTTGTTTAGAAAGTTTGCATTCTCTCTTTGTCTCCTTCAAGCTTTCCTGTGCCTTCACACTCTTCTCATGACACCGGTGCTTCTAGTAAGGTTGATCAGTAAGTTGGTAGATACAGGGCATGACAGGTAGAATGTCATACCTCTTGCTGTGGCAATACCAGTTAATGATAATGTTGCTTAATTTCACAGAGCTTATCGAAACACAACAGAAGTAACATAGGAACAGAAGGTGGACCTCCTCCCTTTGTGCCTTTTGGGCAGGTATGATGTGCTTTTAAAATAGGTTTAAACTTTGAAACAGAAGGGACTCTGTTGTATCTTAGAATATTTCTTATTATTATTTCTTATTATTTATTGAATATATATACCGCCCCATACCCAGAGGCTTTATTTTAAAAAGGCTACATATAGGACTTTTTATTTCAATACTTTGGCATTGTGTTCTTTAGAGTCTAGTGTTTAACAGGATATGGTGCAGGAAAAAGATATTTAAGCATTAATTTACAAATTGATATAACTGTAAGAAACTAGTTTGAACATAATGCTTTTCTACATGTTTGAGAACTTTCAAGCGGCGGCCAAGTGCTTTCCCAGTCCATTCTTTCAAGTGCCACAAGGAACATCAGCTACGTGATACTTTCTATTTAGCAGTTAAATGTTTGGTTAGATATCTTTTTCATTTTAAGTTTTGCCCCTGCTTTGTACTTAGCTGTGTGTACATGGGCCATCAGTATTGGTTTGTTTTTAGAGTGTGTGTGTGTGCGCGCACACCCCCCCCCCCCCAGTTTCTTGTGCACGTACCTATGTCAATGAGACTATATTCTAAAAGCAGCTTGATCTGTGGGGGAGAAAGTTTCAATTTCCGCTATTTGGTACCAACCGGTTGTCTAGAAATGGAGCATTCTTCATCCAGTAGAGAGGATTCTTTAATCAAAGCGAGACCTGAGTGGGGCTGGACTGGGAGGCTTCCTCTGGAGCCTCTTGTCCACTTCTTGGAACCTGCACAATCCCAAAAGATCTTTAAGGGAGAGGAAGAGACAGGGGATCATGCTGGGCTGCTTGAGTAACACGATTGCTCTCTTATAATTTATCTGTCTTTATTTCCTGTGTAGTAGAGACTGGGAAGTTCAGATCACAACTAGAATCTGGCATGTGGCTGTATTGTGATTTGATTCTATTATATTAAAAATGAAATACATGGTAGATGGAGCTGCTTTTTAAATATGCTTTTACATTTCCAGAAGTGTGTATCTCAGCTTCAAGTGGACAGCAGGGAGCTGGATCGGAGAAAAACTCTGCAAGTGACAAGCACAGCGAAACCTGCCGGGGACAATGATGAGTTTGAAAAACAGCGAACAGCTGCTATTGCAGAAGTAGCAAAAAGCAAAGAGGTTAGAAAGAGGGTCTGCAGTATATTATTATTATTATTATTATTATTATTATTATTATTTACAATAAATTTGTAATTTGTGGAGGTACTATAATGTCTGTGCGTTCTCTTCTTGGTATTGTATGGAGAAATGAATATGAAGGTATTTGCTGTGTTCCCACAAAATAAATTATCCAGCGAGGAGAAAGGGGGTTCTAAAGGAGTTTGGCATGGAGTACTGCTGAAGAGAAAATCACCCAATCAGTTTGGAAGCATGCATTGTTCTATATTCATTGATTATAGTTATTTAAGCTAATTAGAAAACTTGAGTACAGTGATACCTCAGGTTAAGAACGTAATTCATTCTGGAGGTCCATTCTTAACCTGAAACTGTTCTTAACCTGAGGTACCACTTTAGCTAATGGAGCCACCCGCTGCTGCCACACGATTTGTGTTCTCATCCTGAAGCAAAGTTCTTAACCCGAGGTACTATTTCTGGGTTAGTCTGTAACAGTGGTACTTCGGGTTACAGACACTTCAGGTTACAGATGCATTGGGTTAGTCTGTAACCCAATGCATCTGTAACCTGAAGTGTCTGTAACCCGAAGTACCACTGTATGAATGAATGAATGAATGAATGAATGAATGAAAGAAAGAAAGATGATAGATAGATAGATAGATAGATAGATAGATGGATAGATGGATAGATATTGGAAACATATGTTTCAGTGTAACTTATCTCAGTACCCAGGTGTTTGTTTGTTTGCTTGCTTGTTTTGGAAAGACCAGAAATACAGGGGGAGTAGATTGTTCAGATATCACACTAGCCAAGGATTAAAATGAATATGTATATTGAATCACATAAATATGTCAGACTTAGGGTAAATGTTTTGACTGCTTTATTTCATACATAGAATGTTTTGGAACCAAAACATTTTGTTACGTATAAAAGCAAGCAGTTTTAGTAATGTAAAAGGTCCCTTAAACTAAAAGCCTAACCTTACTGCCTGTGTAATCTCTATAATGTATCGGTGATGAAATATTCTTCCTTCCAATTTCTGATTTAAGTTGTTTTTTATATAAGTTGTGGGATTCTCTCCCCACAGAGGTGTGTCTGGCTTCTTCATTCTGTGCTTTTGCACCTCTTTGCCTTTGACACCTGAAATGTGTGTTTTCATAGCCCACTCTGTTCTTGTAACTATAATCTGTTTTACATGTTTCTTATTCTGAGTTTTAAATTGTAACCTACCCTGGGAGCTGTTTGTGAAGGTTGGGTGATAAATTTGATAGTAATAATAATCCCCAATTATGCTTGTTAAAACCTTTTTACAGTATTTTGTGATTTCTAGAGAGACCAGAAGTGAAGCTAGAAATCAAAATTTTGTTTGCAGGAATGCTAAAAATGAGTATCTTCAGACTGGCTTTCCATAGTGGTTATATAAAGAAAGTTAGTACTGGTGGTACTGAAACATTATTTTCCTTATCTCTTCTCTAAAGACTAAAACGTTTGGAGGAGGTGGCAGTACTAGAAGCAATCTCAGTGTGAGTACAGGAGGGAATCGAATCAGGGAAGTGTTCCAAAAAGAGAAGATCAAGCCTGAGGGGAAAAATGAAGGTGTCTATCGAGAACTGGTAAGGCTGGAATCTCAGCAAGCCTTCAAACATCAGTATTTTATATGAAGGATGTTCAGGGGGAGGTGAGGGGATGTTTTTGTGCAAGGTATGCAGACATCTTGACTACCAGTACAATTCCTATGTGTTATAGGAATTGCTTACTGAAGGGTACTTCAGTTAGGATTGCAGCCTAACTCAATATTTGATTAAAGTAAAATGTTAAATTGCAAGAAAATTGAAAACCAATTGTCATGGCTGAAAGGTAACGTCTTTGCAGATATGTTTCTTATAATCCAGATTTCTCCCCCAAACAGATGGATGTTGAGCTTTTCAACTATGAAAATATTGCTGGATTTTAATGACATCATCATCAACAACAACAATCATCATCATCATCTATTTCTACCTCGCTCATCTGGGCGGCTTCTAACAAAAGATTAAAAATACATTAAAACACCAATCATTAAAATTTCCCTAAACAGGGCTGCCTTCAGATGGCTTCTAAATGTCATATAGTTGTTTATTTCTTTGACATTTGATGGGAGAGTGTTCCACAGGGCAGGTGCCACTACTGAGAAGGCCCTCTGCCTGGTTCCCTGTAACCTCACTTCTTGCAGTGACGAAAGCGCCAAAAGACCCTCGTTGCTGGACCTCAGTGTCCAGGCTGAACAATGGGGGTGGAGACGCTCCTTCAGGTATACTGGGCTGAGGCCATTTAGGGCTTTAAAGGTCAGCACCAACACTTTGAATTGTGCTTGGAAACGTACTGGGAGCCAATGTAGGTCTTTCAAGACTGGTGTCATATGGTCTTGGCGGCCGCTCCCAGTCACCAGTCTAGTTGCCGCATTCTGGATTAGTTGTAGTTTCCGGGTCACCTTCAAAGGTAGCCCCACGTAGAGCGCATTGCAGTAGTCCAAGTGGGAGATTACCAGAGCATGTGCCACTCTGGTGAGACAGTCTGCAGGCAGGTAGGGTCTCAGCCTGCATACCAGATGGAGCTGGGAGACAGCTACCCTGGACACAGAATTGACCTGCGCCTCCATGGATGGCTGTGAGCCCAAAATGACCCTCAGGCTGCTCACCTGGCCCTTCAGGGGCACAGTTGCCCCATTCGGGACCAGGGAGTCCCCCACACCCGCCCGCCCCCTGTCCCCCACTAAAACTGGTTTAAAATGTTGTTCTTTTGCCAAATCTGTAGTTTGACATCAGCCTTGCTAGTAATTATTTAAAAGTCATTGTGGCAGGAGTGTGCAAATTGAACTGTTCTTGCAAGCTGTGGCCAGGATCCAGAGAAATGCAAAGCTAGTATCATGTGCAAAGCTAGTACCTTGTGTCTATATTGAACTGCAGTTCCCTGTGCTATACTGTGAACTGCTTCTGAAACTGAAGGAGCTTTCAAAAGCAGTTTGGCGTGGAGGTTAGCTATTCAAGAGGAATTTAAATGTTTGAGGTCACCTGTGCTTGTGTATCCCTCTTGAAATTGGTTGAAAAGCACTTTCAAATGCAAGAACCCAGATGGATACTGGGTCACTCAGCCAGGCTGAAAAGTGCCTTCTTTTGAATTCATTCAAGGCAGGTAGTAGCTGCTGGATCTGTGTGCAGCCTTGGCAGTGAGAGGGCTGTGATACTTGCAGTGTGATTGCTGCATATAAGACGGGTCTGTTTCCATCATAGTGCAACAGTTCACAATTCCCAGAACACACAGGTTGTATTGAATGATGTGGGGATAGAAGTGTATTCATCCCAGGCTTTCCTGACTACTCCAATCCATTGCAGTTTTCTGAACCTCCTTAAAAGACTCCCTTGAGTGGTGAGCATATCCTGAAATGTGGCACATGGACTGCAGTGGAATGGGAAGAGCTTCAAATTAGTGGGCGGCATAGGGATCACAATTAGGTGGTGGCATCCCCTACCTGCTCCTGCCCTCCTTGGAGATCATTCAGGAAAGACGTTTAATCAAAGGCAATAAATAAAGGGCATATTTCGATATTCCCTTTGTCTGTGGTTTGTATGAAATTATGACTTTGTAAGAAATTACTCCTAATTTAGCAAAACAGACTTGTCTTGTGTGTCTTGTCTTGTGTGTTCATGAAATACTAATTTGTGTTTTAATTTAATATAAATATTCGCTTTAAAAGTAAACAGTTTTATGGGGTACATTGTACCCATGGTTTACATGTATTCATGTCTTCTATTGCAGGTTGATGAAAAGGCTCTCAAACATATAACAGAAATGGGTTTCAGCAAGGAAGCAGCAAGGCAAGCGCTTATGGATAACAGCAACAACCTTGAAGCTTCATTGAACTTCCTTCTGAACAGCAATAAACAAATGACTGTACAAGGGCCACCTCCTAGAGGTACAACTTTAAAGGCTGCTTCTTACAGAAAAGCATTTGAATAGGAACAATTTACTTCTGAACTACAACCAAAGGTTTCTGGTGGTTTTCTGTGAAGCCACCAACTATAATTACTTCCCAGTTAACATTGCTGTTGATGTGTAGAGCATGAGGCTATTGTAACACAGTACATAATGGATTTATAATACAACACGCCAAGGGATTCTGTAGTTGTGGTGCTGTAAAGCCTCTTTCAACGAATGTCTAACCTGCCTTAATGTCACCAAGGTCTTGAGAGTTAGAATGTTCTTTGGCTACCATGGGTTGAGCTGATGAGATCCTTCAGAGGAACATGGCAGACAGCAAGGCCAAAGGGGGCACATGAGCCCAGGAAATGACTTAGCACAAGGAACTAGGAAAAAGTTGTTTGGAAGAAGGGAGTGATACAGAGGAATGGTGAAAAGGAGCAGGAAAACTAGGAAGGGGTGTGCAGAGGTGCACGTATCTAGGAACCTTAAGGGTAAAGTTTCTTCTCCTTTTTCCTCATTAAATTTATATACTCTGCTTCATCCTAAGATCTCAGGGAGGTTCACAAGGTAAAAATACAGGATAAAAGCACAAAATAAATAGAACAAAAACAGAGCAGCACCCCCACCCTGCCACAAACACTTTTAAAGAGCCATAGAAAATTAATCAGCCCAAGGCCTGGTTGAAGAGGAACACTTTCACCCAGCACCTAAAGACATATGTTGAGGTCGCCCAACAGACCTCCCTGGGGAGAACATTCCACAAATGGAGCCACTGCAGAAAAGGCCTCATCTTGTCTTGCCACCCTTTGGACCTCTCATGGAGGAGGCACATGAAGAAGGGCCTCATGATGATCAAAGAGTCCAGATTGGTTTTTAGTAGAATTAGGCCAAAAAGCAGTTTAAACAGAACCTCTTGGAATTTCTTCCACTTGGTTTATTTTTCACATATGCTTATTTACAGTAGCACTGACTGGGAAAGAGGGGTCAGAAAGGGAGGAGTTAATTCTTATCCACAGTGGAGATGAACACTCCATCACTGTGATCAGCACACTTTTTAACTTTGGCAGGATCTTGTAAATAACATATCTAATTTTACCTATTCTTTTCTTACTTTCCTTACTATCACTGCTATGTGGTAAAAGTAGAATGTGCTCAATTACCAGCTTCTGTGTCTTATTCTACCTCAAAACGTGAATACTACAGAAGGTTTTTGGCTATTACTTCCACTTTCTTTTATATTCTGGCTCCCCACCCCACCCCATTTAGCTCATGGATTCTTCCTGTAATATTTGCAGTTAATTCCCACTGGACCTTCTATAGTGGTCAGGTTCAGTGACTTTTAAAAGTTTTGTCATGCATTGAAGAGGCAAGGCAAGCTTGCTGTTTTGGTCAAATAAGAATAGTGTTACAGACTGCTGTATGCCTAATTTTTTAAAAAAAGTCTCAGATAAATAAGTTTGAGTGGACATAAGGTAAAGGGTTCATTTGGAGGGTGAATGTTTCTAATGGACCCATGCTGAATTGTGGGAGCTCCCTGTAGAATTAGAACCCTAATTGCTTACAGTATTTGGAATTTGCCAGAGCATGAAAAACTTACCTTACATCCAGAGCATTTGCCATGCTGGCTAGGGGTAATGCAGTTGTTCTCCCAACAACGTCGGGGAACACAAGATTGGTGGAAGCTAATCCAGTTGATAAGTTACTACATTCCTTTAAGGTTTCTCTGTATACCTAACTTTAAAATACTTTGAATTGCTTTATTTTTCAAGCTAAGTTCATTTGACCATAACTAAATAGGTTATATGGTTTGTCTCTAGGGAAGGGGAAAGGCAGAGGCCGGATACGACCTGAAGACGAGGAAGAACTAGGAAATGCCAGGCCATCGGCTCCAAGCACACTGTTTGACTTCCTGGAGTCTAAAATGGGTACTCTTGCAGTAGAAGGTATGTGGACAGGGTGGGAGTTTGCAGCTTCTTGCACGACACCATGAGTAGATCCATCATCCCTATGAGTAGATCCAGCTCCTTGGCTAGTTCACAAGTCCCAACTGCTGTGCCTAGGGTGGGGCTTAGAAAACCTCCTGCATATAAGTCTTCAGTCCTTATAGAAAGATGCTGGAACGCTTATCTCCTTGACTTATTTGCTCTTTTTGCTGTGAGCCTGTGTGCATATGATCTTAGACTGTTAACTGGAATTCCTGTTGACCAAACTTTGGACCGTGCCTTGGTCTCACTCTGAATCACCCTGTAAGTGAAATCTGACTCTTGGCATCCTTCTCTCTCTGACAGCAGCAGGATACGGACCATTGCCACACTGGCTGGGGCGGTGTGCAATGTAGTTCAAAACAAGGCACCCCATTGGCTAAGATTGATCTAGGGTAATAATTGACGGGGTAGGAGAAAATGCTGGAGCAAATAGAATCTATATACCATGTTGATTCAGGTGATTGAGGCCCCTGCAGAGTGATGTCCTCTTTTGGGGGGCCAGCATACCCATCCAGGCGGATTTTTGCATTTTATATGAAATGTCCAGGTTTGGGTCTGGAGCGGGGTCTGAAGTGAGGTCTGCAGCCTACATTGGCACTGCCAGCGACACTGAGGACAGATGTTGAGGATAACGACGCCAGACCCACATGCCTCCTCACTTGCACGTCACCCAGAGGCCACACAGTTCTTCAGAGTGGCAGAACAGTAGACCTAATCCTGTGTTTCCAAAAATGGGTGATACCGCCCCCTGGGGAGGCTGCAAAGATCCAGGTGCAATTGGTGGGTGTTGAATAAAGCTGAGGGGGCGGTGGAAGTGACACTACCTCCCCTGGCTCCAGCGGTCATGCTGGAGGCCAGGGGTTTTCCCAGACTTGGGTGAGCCATTTTCAGCTTCACCCAGGCTCGGGAAGTAGATCGCAGCTTGCCTGCTTATTTGGCCAATGGCAGGTGGGCAGTGGCGCCAGCCCCACCACTGGGGCGGATCGGACTGAGCTGGCCGGCTTCACTCTGGTACAGCCCATGGTTTTTAATCCTGGGGCCTAGTTCACCTCATAGAGCTGAACATTAATAAATTGAAGGCAGTGCACTAGGTTCATCCTTCTCATTAGGACTATTTTTAATGTCATTTGTAATTTTTATTTTAATATTATCCTTCGTTATCTTCATTTTGTGTATGTAATGCAAATGTTACTATGGTTGATTTTAATAAATAATTTTATAATTTCGAGTTTCAAGGTGTCTTATTTACAACATTTTTCTTTGCTGTGGTGTAGGACATAGGTAGAAATATAGATACATAAAAGAATGCAAATTTGTCACTGCATATTTCTCTTTGTCCACTTAAGGACGGTGGATTTCCAGGGGGGCGCTGAGTATTTTTTTTTCTGAAAAGGGGGCAGTAGGCCAAATAAGTTTGGGAACCTCTGGTGTAATCCATCAAGGCAGCAAAGAGGGAAACTTTAAAAGCAACTGGTTGAACAGATAACATTTTAATCCCAGCAAATGGCTTATCCATGAGTTGCCTTATACTTGGATCATCTAGTGAAAAGACTGGAATGTTTTTTTCTCCAAGACCAGTTCTGGTGGGACCTTTGGTATGCTGCCTTGTCTTTCCCACTCATGCCCAGAATATTAACCAAGATCTAAGCAGAAAATGCATATTGGTCATCTTGGAGACGTCTTTCTGGCCTGGTTGTGTATGGTTTGCCTGTGTTTGTTATAGCTCAGACTTCACCAATGTTGCATTGTACAGTCTACCCAAACTTGCTTAGCCAATAGCTCTTCCTTTATTTTAGACTGGACTTGCTCCAGCTTTACTGTAGAGGCTCAAGGTTCAGGGCTAGGAGGCTCTGGGATATTCTTCTGGAGTACACTCTACTGGCAGCCCAAAGGGACTCAGCTCATAGGATATACCAGAACATTTGGACTCATTTAATTCTGTGGTGCCAGAATGTCTGTTTCTCTATGATGGTTTTGGTTGAGCTCTAAAGCCTAATACCCTCTCCAGCCAGCCTCCCACAGAAGTAGTAATGGCCTCCCACTAGAATGGTTTTGTTTTTTAAAAAAAGGGTAAGACGAATTGATGTAGTATATTTTTCCCTTGTTAAAAATGGCTACAAACCACATTGGCTATGTTCTGTCTGCACTGTCGGAGGCAGTATGCATCTGAATTCCGGTTGCTGGGAATTATAAGTAGGGAGAGTTGCTGTAATGCTCATGTTGTTGTGTTCCTTTGCTTTGTGTTTTCAATTTTTCTTTAATGCTGTCAGATAATATTGAGATTTTCCAGTGTGAGAATATGCAGCTTGAAGTTGTTCTGAAATGTCTGTATATTATTATTTCTTAAATTTCTGTACCACCCTTCGTCCGAAAATCACAGGGCGGTTTACAACATAAAAACACAAAAATACATACCATAGTAAGAAACAAGTATTCCGCCCGCCCTCGGTTTAAAAGACTAAAGAATGTTAACCAGCCAAAAGTCTAGTTATAGAGAAACAGTTTTGCCTGGTGCTTAAATATATGTAATGAAGGTGAGCATTCCACAAGTGGGAGCCACTGCAGAAAAGGCCCGTTCTCGTGTTGACACTCTCTGGACCTCTTGAGGAGGAGTCACAGGACCAAGGGCCTCAGATGAGGATTGCAGGGTCCAGGTCAGTTCATATGGTTAATATGTTGGCTCCCCAACTATTTTGTATGAAGTGAAATGGTAAACGTGGCATTAACCTTGAAGCTACTGTGAGGGATGTTACTGGTGTAATAGGGGTGTGATATTTTGCATTAGAAATTATACTCCAATATCTGATAGTTGCATAGTTCCAGATAGTGGGATAAACAGAGGAAGTTTGGTATGTAGTGTGCAATTGGAAGACCAAAGGGCTAAGAGCTATTTCTTCCTTTAAGTTAAAAAACAACAGCACAAGTTTTATTCCGAGCATCTTATGCACTATATTGTTGATCTCTTGACTGGACATTCTGAATCCATTGTTGAATCCATTAAGGAAAGGTGTCTGAAGTTACAGTTTTAAACACTTTAAGGGGGGAGGAGAACCTGTGCACCATCTAGAAATTATTTTTTAAAAGAACTGCATTATTTGCATGTGAAGAAGCTTTACGTATTCTTTAGCATTTTATTTAATGAAAGGTTTCCTTTTAAAAGTAGTTTAACTTGGAGTATTTTGAAGTATTTAGACTACACGTAAAAGGAGATTTTGCTTGTTTTGGAACCACTTTCAAATTTTACAAAGAGATAGTTGTTTCAGCAGCTACTTGAGGCACCCTTCCTGGAAATAAGCTTGTTGTTGTGTAAAACACAATTTATGAAGCTCCGAGCTGTGGTTGAGTTTTGTTACTCCCAGTTTCTGTGATTTGTTGTTGGCAATACCTGACATCCTTAGCAATGTCTTGTATAGCTAGATGGAAATCTTGCTAATGGGAAGACTCAGCTTTTTCCTCCTTCAGATACACACTCCCCCCGCCCGCCCCCGTCTAAAATGGGAAGCTTAGTTCCAAATGGTTTCAACACATGTGAACCACCCTGAGATCTATAAATGAAGGACAGTATACAAATTTAATAAGCAGCAACAACACTGACCTGGTGCAAAAACAGAATTGTCTTCTGCAGGAAATTTTGCAGAGAACTTTAATCCAGGGATGGTGGGACCTTGTGGCCCTCCAGATGATGTGGGACTCCAACTCCCTTCTGTCCCAGCCAGCATGACTAGTGACCTCGGATGATGGTTTTGAGTTCCCCATCTCTGCTTTAAGCTAAGAACTTGGGGATTGCTGCACAATTATGGGGCTCGCCTCAGGTCCAACACTCCTAGAAGCTTATCGGCAGTTCATTTTCGTAGCATAAAGGAAACTGACAGGAACTCCAACCCCAGCCCACCATTTCCTCTTGTATTCTTCTTCTCCAGTGAGCCATTAGCCCAAACTCTCAAATGGCATATATGCTTTTGCTGGACAGTAGTAACAAACCTAATTTGACACTTAAGAGCAGGACATGCTGTTTTGTCACACAGCTAGACATCTCTTCAGCTATTATGGTAAAATGAAATTGGGGAAAATAGCTTGGAAAATGGTTCAGTCTTTGCCTTAATTGCATGACAGGAAAGCTTTTGTCTTATACTAGGTAGTTTTAAGATGACAAGTATTTCCCTTTTAAGTTGTCAGTCAATCATTTTATTCACTTAGGTTCCCATAAATCTGTGACCTTGAAATAATCATGCCAGACTAACCTCTTTCCCTTTGCAGAAAGCTACAGAAATTCATTGGGTTGGAAACATCTGCTGTGATGGTTAATAAAATCAATGCTTTTTTAATGGATTGTGTCTTTCAAAGTCCAAAATTACTGTCAAATACAAATAGTCTGAAGTGACAGGGTAGCAAAATTACACCAGTCCACTGACTTACCTGTCTCAAGGTGGACTCTGACTGCAACAGTTCTAATGAATGTTTTTTGTCTGTGTTCAGCCTAAAATTAGTAAAATTTGCTAGGGAGATCAACCAAATTAGATACCTTGTACACTCAAGAATTCCAGCAAAATTTCAGACAGAATTAATTAAGCAATATAAACAATTGATTTGAGAAGGGGGGGGGGGAAATCTAATATTATTCAAAGCAAAGCATGCACCTTCAGATTTATCAGAAGGTCAGCAGTTCGAATCCCCATGACGGGGTGAGCTCCCGTTGCTCGGTCCCTGCTCCTGTCAACCTAGCAGTTCGAAAGCACGTCAGAGTGCAAGTAGATAAATAGGGACCGCTCCGGCGGAAAGTAAACGGCGTTTCCATGCGCTGCTCTGGTTCGCCAGAAGCGGCTTAGTCATGACCTGGAAGCTGTACGCCGGCTCCCTCAGTCAGTACAGCGAGATGAGCGCTGCAACCCCAGAGTTGTCTGCGACTGGACCTAACGGTCAGGGGTCCTTTTACCTTTTTATCTTACCAGGTGCACCAATATATGAATTCTTTTCATTTAAAGCAAGTGTTTGACACAACAAAGAAGCAAAAGTTTATGACTTCTGCTTTTATACTCTCTGCTCAACAGATGGGGTTTGCTTCGCTTACTATTTAAGCTAGACCTGCACAAGATGAAGCCTGTGAATTGTTTATAGTCTCTTTCCTGGCCATTTCACCCCTCAGCCCCCTGGATTTAAACTACTTTTAGGCTTGTGGCCCTTTCCTTTCTCCTTGATGGAGTTAAGAAGTTACAGCCATTCCGTGGTTCAGAGGTTGTGGTCATTCCATGAAATACTTTCCTCTGATGCATTGTTTTCATTCTCCCTTACTCGATTTGCCAGACATTTGAGTTGAGCGGACTATGGTTACCTGCAAAATAAGAAACATCCCAAACCACGAACCCTTCAAAGCATGGTCTGGTAGCAGTTGCTGTTAGCGGTAGCCATAGTTTGCTCTATTAACAGCTTCGAAATCAAGAGCTTCTAAGTGCTTATCTTTAGGCGGCTCATCCCCCAGTGTTTAACTCTTGTAGCTTGTGAAAACATTATTCAGGTTAATGCCATATGAACACTTTCCCACGTGTCTTGCTAACATAGATTATTGACACGCTTCTTGATTGCACCTTATAGAATATTTCTATGAGAATGTTCTATGAAGTTTTATTCTGTTGTTATTTTATTATTATTTTTAACCCCCTTTTTAATTTCATGTGAATTCTTGACTTTTATGTGTAATTTTGGCATCCAAGAATCTTTGCTGAGAGGCAGGATATAACTAAAATAAATATAGGTTGAGAGTGACAATGTGACCTTAGACTCCATGTATTATTTATACACCAGATGATCAACTACATATCAGTTGTCAAATATCTAAACTGTCTTTAGGAATTAAAATTGTTTGATACTGATTAGCTGTGTCACTAATAACTGTTGTTTTTCTTTTGTAGAACCAAAGTTACAGATGTCACTGCAGCATCAGGGGCAGCACAGAGTAATGAATGCTGAGCAAAATGGCATAAAAGTATATAGTCAACAAAGGCATGTTCCTCGAAATGACACCAGGCAGCCAAGGAACGAGAAGCCACCTCGTTTTCAGCGAGACAGTCAAAATTTGAGGCACGCCATGGAGGGGAGTGTATTAATGAGAACCAGAGCTTCCGAAAGACAAAATTCTTTGGGCCCTGAACAATGGATTGAAGAGAGAAATAGGTGTGATAGACTTTATGCTCGAAAAGATACTTCCTATCCCACAGCTGTTCACCCTGGTGACTTTCATTTTAAGCGGGACATCCCAGTGCAAAGCAGACAAGGAAAAGTTGCATCACCCATGGAAATGAAAGAGAATTCTGCTGCTCAAGATGCATCTGACAACAATAATCAGAAACAGGGAAGTAGGGAAAACCAGATACACCATCCTGACAATTTCTATGATAGGAAAACACTAATGCTAACAAATGAAACTTTAACTGGCTTAAAAAATGAGCAGCACTTTGGTATGAACATAGATTATCAAAACCCTGTTAGAACTGATCGTTTTAGTTCTGTACCAAATGGCGATGTGGAGCATTTTCAGAAAGGAAGGAGAGTTGGACCTATTAAACTGCCTGCACCCACCATGGCCACAGCATTTGATGTAAAAATGTATTATGATACTGGGCCCAAAAAGAGATCTGGACCCATCAAACCAGAAAAAATGGTGGAACCATCTACTTCAAGAGAGTATGGGAAAAGCTGGCAACCAGGGGATGAATGTTTCGCCCTTTACTGGGAAGATAACAAGGTATGCCCTACTCAAATCAAGTCAAATTCTGTTGCTTCTGTTTTACGCGCAAGAGGCATCTTTGTACTGTCAAACATTGGCTGTTGTTTTGGGGAAAGGGACGTTGATAAAATATCCCTGTTTATTATGTATTTTGTGTTTTTTATATTGTGGTTTTGTGTTGTGAACCACCCTGAGATATATGGGCTGTATACAAATTTAATAAACTATAATAAATAAGAATAGTAAATAGTTTGCTTCCTGGGTTTGTAAAGTTTTTTCATCCTGGCTTCCTGTCCTTGGTGGCACTCTGTTGGGTTGTGTGGAACTAAGATTTTTTTTGTCATATCTGTAGTAATGGGTGTTCAGAGGATATTTCCTTAAAAGCAGTAGGCTTGAAGTAATCCTGGGTAATAGGTGTGACACAGAAAGTGGGACTCCTTAAGAGTGAGTTTTCTCTGAATACAGTGGTGCCCTGCAAGACGAATGCCTCGCAAGACGGAAAACTCGCTAGACGAAAGAGTTTTCCGTTTTGGAGGTGCTTCGCAAACCGAATTTCCTATGGGCTTGCTTCGCAAGACGAAAATGTCTTGCGAGTTCCTGCGGTTTTCCCCCCTTCCCCCCCCTTTTCTAAGCCGCTTATCCGATAAGCCGCTAATCCGCTAATAGCGCTAATCCGCTAAGCCGTCAATGGGCTTGCTTCGCAAGACGAAAAAACCACTAGACGAAGAGAATCGCGGAATGGATTCTTTTCGTCTTGCGAGGCACCACTGTAAGTGATCATGAAGAGACAGATGTGCAGCCTTGCTTTTCCCTCTGTACAAAGTGTATAAAATGTAAGGCACTTGAGCAATTTAAAGATATTTTAATTTTTAAACAATAGATTATATTTGCATATTTAGTAAAACCTTTAAACTTGAACTGCAGATGCCTTTTTAAGAATCAAGGATATGAAAGAATATTTACAACTGATAAAATCAACCATTCATTTTTAGGGTGATTTGTCATCTTTTAATTTTTAATTATTATTTTGTAGTATGTAATGCAGTTTGCCAACTCACACCTCACTGATTAAATTGTCCCCTATCATTTAATCAGCTAAAGTATTTGTTGATTAAATTGCAAATTTAAATCTTTCACTAGGAATGTTTTAAAAGAAAATGGATAAAGTTACTATCGGCTGTTTCTTATACATTTTTCCTAATCCTATTACAGATTGGTTTTTATTACATGGTTTGTGAATATATTGTTGCTTTTGCAACTAAAATATGTGAACTTCTGTTTTAAATGTCTTTTCCAGTTTTATCGAGCAGAAATTGAAGCTCTTCATTCCTCTGGGACAACTGCAGTTGTTAAGTTCTGTGATTATGGAAACTATGAAGAGGTGTTACTAAGCAACATCAGACCCATTCAAGCTGACACCTGGGTACGTGATAATAAATTGTATACAAAGAGATAAAGTGCATAGTTCATACGAACAATGAAGCCATAAACAGATGACTGGTAATCGTTCAGAGAGTTTGAAGTAAAAGCCTGAAGAAGAGAATTCTAGAACTGGTTTAAGACCTTCTTTATTACATATCCATCCATAACAATGCCTTAAAGAATCTGCATGTGGTCTTACACTCATGTAATAAAATGTAAATTGTTCGGGCAATATTCTCGAGTCACTAGCAAAATAATATTTATATGAAAAATTAACAGGATGCTTTTTAAATTTGCTCTGTCAAATTAAGGGTTCTTACTGACAGCTTCCATATGGTTCTGTTTTAGTTTAGGAGATGATGAATTCATAAGTCTTAAATTCTAAAGGGTTTTTTAATCTATCTGTATGTACAGGTAAAATTAGAGCTGCTTCCACCATTGTTTTAATTGTGCTCATTATTTTGACAAATGCTACTTAAGTATATTAGATAGGTACAATAACCATAAAGACCTAAAGTGCTTCATAAAATATGCCATTCTAAAAGGTCTTATACAACATGTTCATGGAAAGCTCTATTTAGGTAAAACTAGAGTTTAAGAAACCCTTTTGTTTAGTGCACGTTTATTTAAGAACAATTGGGTTGTATCCAGTGAAGCCCAAACTGCCTCCCACTCAATTAATTCTCAATTTCCCATTCACACTGCTCCCCACTCCCGATCCTAGAGAAGCATCCATGCATGAGTACAGCATTGGTTACCACCCACTGCTTTGAACTCCATTTTACTAAGACTGTCTGTATAATTGGCTATGATGACACTTTATAACTATCCTGTTAATGGTACACAGAAGAGTGAATGCTTGAATTGGCTTTTACATTTTCAGTCCTTTCTGTGCTCTCTTTCTGAGTTTCTTTTGACAACCCAGTAGGAAAATTAAAAATCCATTATGGTTTTTTATAAATTTTATGACTTAACATAGCAGTTCAAGTAGTAATTACCAGAACTCGTGCTACATTTTTTCATGCTGCTGATAATTCCTCACATTTTATTCTCTTTCATATAGCTGCAAACATATTATGTAAAGTGGAGGACCTTGTTTTTCTTTCCATACAAGCTTCTCTTAGTACTAGCTTCTTCTAGCAAAGAGGTTTGTTCTGTAATTCAGGATGGGGACAGTCAACTGATGTCTAGAGTCTCCTGCTCTTTTCCGTCCTATCAGATTAGCTCTCAGATTCTCTGGCATCCAGCCCAATCTGAAATGTATCATGTACTGTCACAGTCCCTGTTGTGGGTCCCCATGCAGTTCTTCTTGCACAACTCCCAGATTTCCAGACGACATTGAAGTAGGTTTAGAAGCCATCAATGCTGTCACACATCTCTGCAGGATCTCGAGATAGGACCCAGGAGCATTATGCATCTCATGGTTTCTAGCATCTTGGTCCTGTGCAACATTCAGAGCCTCAGTTGGAGGCAGCAAAGAACGCTGCAGGCCATATTGTGGCAGCCACTGCAAAACCCAACTTTTGTCATACCTGTTTCCTGGCCTAGAGACCCAGCACACTCATCATTCAGAATCTGTTTAGTTTTCAGATGTCCTGTGGATATCCAGCAAAGAATTTGGGTCATTTCAGGATGAAATAAGAGAACCCACCCAAAGCTCTCATTTGTATTGATGCATTGCTAAAGATGAGTTATGCTAGTTCAGTGTCCGTCTGATTATGGGCTTGGTCAGCCTGTTGCCTGATCTGAGGGACATCACTGGGCTTTTGTTGCTTGTGGTGGCTGCAGACATACCAGTTCCAGGCAGTGTGCTTCATCATGATACTATGGCCATGCACAGTCTCTAGCATCAGGAGGAAAACTGGTAGGCAGGCCTGAAATAGCAGCAGCAGCTGCAAGTAGCAGGTGAAAATACAAGGACAGAGAAAAGAGAGAGGAAGAGGCTCAGTGAGTTGGAGGCAGTCTGTTGAAGGACAGGTGTGTGTGCCACACCCACCCACACCCGGCGGTGGCCTTTTCTAATGGTCTTGCCTCAAATTTTACATAATGAAGATACTCATAACACACACACTTAAATTGACAACAAAGCAACATAAATAATGCACCCTTAGGATTTGGTCGATTTGGAGAGTGCATGTAAATGATGCTCTGGTTGCAGAAGGCATCCAGCCTAGTCTCCAAACAGTGGCCAGTAGGAGAGCTGTCCCTTGCTTTGTTTGGATCCTGCAGCTGGAGGTGTACTTAGAAATGGCATTTTTTTATTTTTGCTTCCTTACCATGGAATTGAGTAATTTCCATTTTGTTGAAAATAAACAAAAATGGATAGTCTTTTAAAGGTTTGATCCTGATATGGTTCTAACTCTTAAGCTCTTCACAATATCGTTTGAGTCCTGGCAGAAGAAAAATAGCATACAGTGATAAGGAATACAGGGAAAGAATGTTACTGTAATAAATGCATTTCAGTTATATTAAAAGTAAAAGAAAGGGCTATATGAATTCTGTATATTTCCTAAAGCAATAAATGTGAGATTTTGAATGAGTTCTTTTCAAGCAGACATACAGGTCTTTCAATAGAAAATGTAGATGAAGAAGCTTGCACTTTCCATCGCTCAAGTATTGTTTGAACGTTGAACTTGGCTATAGATATGTACCCTTATATATGCAATCCACTGTTGTGCTAAATGTAGCAGTGATCACAAAATAAAGGTATATGTTTGCAAAAAGGAGCCCAAAATTAAATGCCATCACAACAATAAACTTTTTCTTTTGCAACATTTAAAATAAATTTGAAAAGCATGCATTGTTCAGAGACTTCAGGCTAAATTAAGTCTGTTCTGTAGAAATGTAAAATAAACACAAGATAACTTAAACCTAAAGTGTTATGTTTTTCTCAGATTTCAGGAATACATTGGTTACAAATGATTATGCACTTGTCAGCATCTAATTTCATTATCAGTACTAGTTTTTCTTCTTACTCTCATACGTCCGTGTGCTTCTCAGTAATCTCTAGCATTTGGCTTTATTTCTGGAAGTAGAACTTAAGCATCTGGTTATAATATAGCTGTTTATGGTTGCTGTCTAAGAGTACTCTTAACCCTACAGTAGCCCAACAGAAATAATGAGGTACTTTCAAGTGACAGTGCTTCAATAATGGAGCACATCTTTTCAAACAAGTACCTCTTGCATCAGTCAGCAATTTTGAAACTTTTCATCTTCAGAGAACACTTCACTTCAACATGCCTGCCAAGGCGCTCTTGTGCATTGCAGAGGATTCTCAAGCATATTTTAGGTTGCACACAAACTTCACAGGAGGCACTGGTTAGGCCTGATGAGCTGCGTGTGCCTTAGAACAAATACACCAAACATTTGGAAGTTAGTTATGTTCTGTCAGCCTTTTAGTCATTACAGAAATCTGAACATTAAGTAATACTACTGCATATCTGAAGTCTCTTTCCAAATTCACACACTTTAGTTTTAGCTTATTGGTAGTATGTTGGCAACCACCAGTAAAATAAGACAGTGAATTGGCAGGAATGCTCTAGGTAAGGGAACATATCCTTGTCCACATGAGCAAAGCTGTACTTTGTGTATATGAGGATAAGTGCTTCTGTGTCCATCCCACAGAGGTGACCCATCTGAGAGTGACTTCTCTTATCAGGGTATCTGGACCATCTGTGTTACACTAGAGAGGGGTAAGGAGAATTTTGCTACCCACAAGGTGAAGATTATGTGTGGTAAGATGATCATCTGTAAGGCTCCTATTTGTAATAGGAAGAAAGTGAAACATTAGAAAACAGTTCATATGCAGTTGCTGTGTGCTGGTTACCAGGAACACAGTGCCCAACCTTTGTGTTGTGTTTTGAATCGTACACACACACACACGTCAAAATCACTCTCCATGAACTCAAATTGGGTTAGCAACCTTATTATTGAATAAGTAGTGAGCTGTTATAGGGGCCTGTACTGCTGCTCTTGAAGGTTCTTAACAAGGGCTACACGTCAGTTTAGTGGTGTGTGGGGAAAAGGCTTTTAGCATAAACAATAAAACTTTGATTTAAATGTACTTCCTGTATTAGCAGTGAAATGTGAATCTTGCCTTCATTTACAATTAGTTTCCATAGTAGCACTGAAAAGTGACTTTGAAACAGTTCTAAAAACCTGTTTTCTGTTGATTTGACTGCAATGAAACTAGTGCCATGGGTGCAAACCATACAAAGTGACAGAAGGGTATATATGATTTTTGAAGAATAAAAACCTACTTCTACTTACTAGGCACGGTTGACATAAAAATGTGTGTTCATTTGGGATACTGATCTGCTGGCTGGTCAACACACCACCTATATTTGATTAAAGTCAAATATTCCATGAAGTCAAAAATATTGGGTAAACAGTAGCCAGTCTCTCTTCTTGATCATGATGTCATCCAGTAGCCTTGGTGGGAGAGCGAGGCCCACTTCTCCCCAATGCTGCTGGAGACAGGATTCATTTTTCTCACACGTGCATGCATACACACACTGTATATATTAGAAGCAGACTTCTTTACCTCAAAACTCCAGAAAACTGCATATTTCTTTCCAGTTAAGCCATTTGGTCTGGCTTTTTCTATCCATGTGCTGTAACTCACACAATTTGTGGAAAGGCTTCAGATAATTAAAATAGGATTATCTGTCTTTTCAGAAGTCTTAATAGCAATAATCACAAATGATAAGCAGCAGTTATTGGTGAAATCATCTGGTTTGATGAAGTCAGATGAACTACTGTGCCATTCAGGGATGACTTTATGGATTATGTGACATCAGTGCATTAGTTTTATATGGGCCAGTACTTGTGTTATGCCTTGTAAAGTGCTGCTTGTACATCTTAGCATTTATAACTTTGAAGTGAATAGCTGAATGGAAGCAGTAATCACTCGCACAGCCTTCTGAAAGAGATCAGTATGGCTGCAATCCATCTGTTGGTCTGCCACAGAGGTGGGGAACTAGATCTGGCCAGTGGGCTGAATCCATATAGACCCCATGGACCAAGTTTATCACAATGACATACAGTGACTTATTTTTGCTTGTGCAGATAATCATCAGATTATCATGGATGGCAGAGTTCTACACCCAGTGCTTTGTAACCCCTGATGATCATCTGATTGGCAGTGCAGCCATGTCTTTATCTGCCCCACACCTGATGTCATATGTGATGCCAGGTGCAGAGTTTATGGGCATGGTTTGGTCATGGCTTGGACCCAGTTAAGCCTCAGGCTGGAGATGCTCCACCCCATGGACCCCACCCCACTCCATAGACTGATCATGCACTTCTTTCATAGTGGAAGGAGTCCTTGGGACTCAGATACACCATTTTTTATGTGTATGCCTGAAAACTGTATAGTGTGGAGCCAAAACAATAACAACAACAACATTTGTGAGTGAAGATATATAGCTACACTTGTCAGAAATATGTGATTGGCTGTGGCTTTTTGTTTAATTTCCACTTGATGGAAATCCCTATGTGTGCTCTTAGGTGATGTGTTAAATGGCCTTCTGAACGTAACTGGAGCAGAGATGCATTAAAACCACATCAGTGGTGGTAAAACAACAAAGTACTGTGTTATATTCAGCTAAGACATCCCATTAGTGCAAGGATGTTAGCCTGCACAATGGGACTTGGCTTCTTGTGTCTCTCCCATCTGCTGTAGAATGTTGGCAGAACCCTCAGAACAAACTGTGGAGGGAAGGGAAGACATTTCGGGACAGGAGAGGTTAGTGGGACAACATTATAAGATACAACCCTTTTTTTTATTGCTGCATCTGAAATAGAGGCTTAGGGGAAGGCTGGAAGAGGACATGACAGGACGATTATCAAAAATTAAGTGCAAACTATGGAACCAACAATCTGGATTTTTGCACTGAATAGTCTTTGAATTCTGCCAAACCGGTATTTTGTAAGCAGGCAGACTTTGGTAAATTATAGGAATAAGCAGGATTTCAGATACTTAGAAAAGTAAAATTTCCATCAACTTCAGTGTCACAGAGGAACGAAATGTTTCCTCTCCCATTTGGGTGGGCGGGTGGAGAGAATGAAAGATAAATTTTTGGGAGAAAGTAGAATATTTACTATGCTTTTTATCATTTCCTGGTGAGTTTCTATTTCTGCGATTTGAGAGAACTTCCAGGACCTACAGTTGGCAGTGAGGAACCTCAGCTGAATGCCCAAATTAGACCCACCAGGCCACGTTCAATAGCCATAGTTGCCTGCTACTCATCTGCTTACAGTGCATCAGGAATGGAACAGCTAAAGTCATGGTGGCAAAGGAACAACCAGAAGCCTTAGGGTGGTTCTCAGTTGTTTTGTTGCAGCCCTAGCTGCAGTTTACATTTGGCATTGAATGCCACCCTGCTTCTTTAGAGTACAACCATAGCTGCCTTATAAAAGTTGATTGATAGTTGGACAGCCCCACCCACCTGTCAAATGTGGAGGGCTGCATTTTGATCTGGCCCATCCAATGGAAGTGGTTCCCCTAGCCTATGAAACTGTAAGGGCCTTTGTTGTTGGCATCAGTCTGTCTCAAGAGGCAATGAAGTGCGTCTGGGTTAGCAGCACCGAGGTGACATCCCTGGGGCACAAGCCTGGGCAGTGTGTCTGGAGGTCCTGAGCTGCCCAGACAGGACCCCGCCCCCTTCAGCCTCACTGGTGTGGCCTAAAGGAAAGTAGAGCAATGTGTTTGGCACCAGCTTGGCAGACTGTAAGTCTAGAAATTAAGCTGCAGTTGACGACAGCTGAGCCACATCTATTTTAAAAATCACAATAGATGGGGCGAGAACTGGGTCTGAAGGTGAGCTTAAGGTGTTCTGCAAACAGCTCCACAGACCTAATCCCATTCTGTCTAGAGACTTAGCACAGGAATGTTACCATTGGGGGATGGGACAACACTGTAAGGTTTTGTTGGTGCTCATTTGCCATCTCTAAACTTAGAGTGATAAAGAGAGAAACAGTTTTCTTTAGCTTTGCACATGAAGTGATACTGTTAGGAAAATACCTGAAAATTAAAAATTAGTAATTAAAAGGATTTCCAGTATTGGAGATGGAGCAAGAAGCAGCTGCACTGAAGGTAGTCAGGCATATTTCAGTTTTGCCAGTTAAAATATAGTAAAAATAGAGTTGAAATAAAAGGCCTTCATACCATCTTGGCTTAGGAACAGGCTTCCCTTCATGCCATCAACATTACCCAGAAACAGAAGAAATGAAACCTGTTAACTGGAGGCAACTGTGATCTAGCAGCATACACAATAAGCACTTTTTTCTACAGAGGGTTGAAATTACTTTGGAAAAGTCTGTTCCCTGGCCTCCACTGATCACATTATTAAGGACCATTAGTACATCTAGACACTTGAGTTAGCTTGATGATACTGAAGTACTCAGCAGTGTATCATCATTATACAATTCCACAGGAACTAGACAAAGTTAGCCACAAGAAACTCAGGTCATTTTAAAAACTAAAAGTACAACCCTCAGGTTTCTCTCTCAGAGTATTTCTGAAAAATCAATAGCTTCTGATTCTGGAATTCCATTTTTATCTTCATGAACCTAACGAAAGTGAATATTTATTGAGGCTGAAAAAAGCTTTTTGTTATGCATGTTAGCTTCTTTTTTTTCTTTAAAAAATGGTATGCATATTTTGAAACAGCTGTTTGTTTCGCGTGTCAATAGGAATATGAAGGTTGACAGGTTTTGAATTTTACACCTCTAGAGTAAATGGGATAGATTGCCTTATAGATTGTCTTAAATGGTCACTAGAAAACATTTTGAGGGCATAATCAGCAATTAATAGCAGTATATTTAAAAACTTTGCTTGCTTTAAAAATTATTTTTTCAATGTTTACCCAGATTTAACAACCACACACTCTTAATGCACAAAACACACATGCAGGTACATGTGCATGAACACATCTTTTATTTATTTTTCTGGGCCTTCTCTACGAGGCAGCAGTTAGGGGATGAGAGATGTAGCAGTGCAGCATATAAATAAAGGAATTTGAACAAAATATCTCATTATTTTCAGTATTTGTGCTTCACTTCATCCCACAACACTCCCCAGTACAAAGGCATATTATCCAATGTTATATAGGCTAGCTGTTTGGACCTAACACATTGATTCAACATTGATTCAAAAAGGGTTCATTTTTTCAGGTGGAAGGTATTCCATTCTGAAAGCTATTTAATTTTGGAGTCTGTTATGAGCATAGAGTCCCAATCATGTCAAATAACACTTGGTATAGGCATAAGCTGTGAACAGCCTGAAGTCAGAATTAGTCTAGTACGCAAAACAAGATGGTTTATTTGATTGAATTCCTTCAAGTATAAATTACAAGTCCTTTCTAGCTTTAATTCAGTTCTGTTTGCTTTTCAGAGAGATCTAAAAAATTCAGTAGCTTTATCCTTTTGAAAGCATACTTGTTTTAATCTTTAAGACATTGGGAGAAGAGTTTATTGAGTTTTGAGATGGAGCCTTTTCTAACTTGTTGAATACATCATAAATGAACCACATTTGGATGTCATGCTGAACTGTGTTTTAGTATGTGGAGAATAGTCCTAAACTCATCCAGTGTTTGCACACTTCTCCTATCATCCCATAAGTTCAAAAGGAGGAATTCCGAAGCTTCTCCTTTTTCTTTAGGATATCACAGTTTCTTGTGTCACTTGGAGCTAAAAAATAAGCCAGTTTCAATTACAGTTCCTTGTATGGAAGACATGGGAGGCTGCACTTAACAAAAACCAAAAGCAGGAGCTTTCAAACAAATCTCAGCCTTGTAGGAAGGAGAAGGGAAGGCAAGAGGAGCATGTCAACTTAGGAGGAGGCTAAGCCCTTTCACAGTGCATTAAACTCTGGTTTAGCATGACATTCAAATACAGCCAGTATCTTGGCGACTTGATATTATTCAGGTCAAAAGACCTGTTGTGGAGAAAAGTATTGTTCCCTGTGTGGGACATAGGAATGGCCAGTGAAAACCATGTTGCTGGTGCAAGTGTGTGAGAGGATTATGAGGCAGCATTCATATTTGTGCTGAAATGTGATAATTTATTGATATTATGGGTATGTGGACAGCAGTACATTACTTTTGCAAAAACAAAACTTAAACCCCTAAATGTTTTGTCAAAGTGAACAAATTGTTTTGGAAAAGGACAGCACTTATGAACTGTGCCAGAGGAACAATAGTTGGATTTCTAACCAATCACTTGCAAACAATTGTTATCCTTTCTTCATAGTGAGAGCCTTGATATTTCATATTCTCATTCTGACTGCTAGAATGATTTAAATATGAAAGCATCATGTGTCAGAGCCATTAGAATAATTGAAATGTTAATGGACATGACCTCCAACCCCTGCCAGAAGAAAGCATTAGGCTCCAAACCTATCTTTGGAAAACAGGTTTTCAAATAAGTCTACATTAGTTTGCTCTAGTGAGCATATGGATAGTGAGCAAAGACCAGAACCACACCAAAAAGAAAAACAACTGACAAGTGGTGAAAAATTGGAAATATTCATTGCAAACATGATGAAAAATAAGCACTAAATTAAATAGATATGAATGCAATACAATAGATGAAACAATTTCAGTGGGGCTACTACAAACATTAAATAGGGGGAAAATATAGCTGGTTGCATTAACTGCTTAAGATTAAGATGACATGTAGGAGATAGATGTAAAGACTTTGTGGAACAATGAGTAAATAAATTATTGGAAATTGAGAAAATGTTAATCAAAACATCCTTATTTACCAGACTTTCTTGGGTGAGGTCTACTGTTTTCCATTAGAAGATTCCTGAGCAAATGTAGTCCACAAGGATCAGGAAGAATAAAAAAGGAAACAGAAAAAAAGGAAAAAACTGAAGAAAACTATCATCTTTGAGACCTGACCTGGAAGGAGTACAAGTCTCCTCTTAGCGAACAAAGCAGTGTGCCCAATAAAAGCATAGATTGATTCTTCATTTCTCCAAAACACCAAACCACTGTTCCTGCCTTCATAGAAGGCGGGTTTGGAGAGGAAAATGTCACTGGAGGAAAATCCCATGTGAACTAGAAGTTGTAAGATAAAGGTCGAGAAAGAGAAGAAGGCCCTTTCCCTAAAATAAAAAAAATCATTTTAAATCTGGTTCTCATTGGTTACATCCT
Source organism: Podarcis cretensis (assembly GCF_951804945.1). Taxonomy (NCBI): domain Eukaryota; kingdom Metazoa; phylum Chordata; class Lepidosauria; order Squamata; family Lacertidae; genus Podarcis; species Podarcis cretensis. The sequence continues at coordinate 103,963,032 of NC_137173.1, read as the reverse complement.
CAAATAATTTTATTCATTAAAAATTAATCCTCCATCAATTTGTGACTTACACCAAGATTCTGAGTCATCTTTGTTCCTCCTCTTTTAATTAACCAAAGAAAGGCTTCAATTTTTAAACAAGAAAAGAATGTTGTTTTAAAAAGGAAAAACAATCTGCTAATGTAACATACATACTTTGACATCAAACAATGTCATGGAAACATGGAAAACCCAATCTTAACAGCACTAAAACGACAAAGGAAGAGCAGGAAGAGCAGATATTTTAAATCTAAAATGCCTCATTGCAGCAGGAAACAGGGCATCTCTTCCTTCATTTACGTTCTCTTCTACAGTTTATTTTTTTCTGTCCATTTATGTTATTTTATTTTGGTCCATTCTGCACTGATTGACACCTTCGCTGCCCTCCAGCAGAGCCTATGATGCAATGGGTGGCCTTTTGGCCGTGTTTGCTTTTGGTAGCATTCCACCCTCCACTGATGGGCATGAATGTCTTGTTGAGGGACAAAGAGTGGACATGTACCCAGCCATTGCCAGCATTTCCACCAGGCACACCAAAACCACTCATGCCGTCTACCATGTGACATTGTGAGAGCAAGCCTCCTTGGTGCTTGACACTGATGCCAAGATTTCCAACTGCCACAACCTTTGGCATTTCTCTACTTTGGTTCCATTCATTTTGTTGTTGACAGCAAACTTTTTTCAGACTGAGAGGTCACGAGTTTCCTTTGACATGCCTACAACACCACACCTTAGGGACTTGACCCATTCTCAAATTTGAGCATGGCAGTTACTACTTCAGTACTGATGATGGGTGTGGAAAATATCACACATTTGGTTCCTCAACATCAAATGGGGTCATGACCTGGTTCATCAGCTGTAGAAATCCAAAGCTAAGCAATCTTTCTGTTCTTGTGCTTCAGAACCTAAGAAAGAAGATAAAGGGATGTGTTTGCATCTCAGGAACATTTCTATCTAAGACTATGCAAGAAACCCAAATTTCATTTTCTTCTCAGCCAGTCCTAGATAGGCTAAGTCTGATCTGCCCTTGTTTGGTCCCCAGTCCTATACATGTTGCATTAAAAGGACTCAGTTGAAGTCTAGGTCATCAGGTTGATGTATGAAAGAGGGATCAAGGATTATATAACCCCCAGACAGAACGATACTATCTTGTCATTCTGACTCTCTTGTATCTGAGACATAGTTGTATACCACATTTTGCTTGAAGCTTTCTGGGATCTTCTAGATTTTGGACATCCAGAGACTATTTACACTCACTATAATACTTGAGAAAGTATCTGTGGGATCCCATTGTCAAGAAGTCCCATTGGTATCAGTACTTTGCTCCCTGCCATACCATTAACACTGCAGCTCATCAGGGGACTTTTGTAGATGCATCCAGGGCATGAGCCATTTTTGTCAGGGACGGGGACACTTAGCACCATAATATCATTACAGGAGCAGATATCCTTTGGGCCACAGGGAGTTAATATAAATCTTTCAATATGAGATCTGTGGTCTGACAAATCTATGCCTCCAAACATATGGTGGGTTGTAGGCCATGGCAGGTGCTGTTGCCCTCTGCTTCCATACTTTGCTAAACTAAGTGCGGCATAACCAGGATGCCTGATCCCACACTGAAGGCCTGCCTTTCAGTGGGAAGGGATTCATCAGTTCTAAAACTAATGTGACATTCTGTACTGAAGCTCCATACCTAGGCCCACAGTGTTCCATATGCCCTTGTCATGGAGGTTTCTCCAGATGTCCTGGATCTCAACCAACAGAGGCACAATTATCCTGTTAGTCATCTTCACTTTGATCCAAGAGGTGTTCCCATCTGTGAAGTTCAGTTATCTAACCATCCCAGGGCAGCAGATATCCCAAGCATCTGTTTTGACTTGTGACATGTCATAGTTGGGAGCTATACCCACCAGCATTTGGGACCAGACTCTGGCACTTCTGCTTGGTGTGGCATACTGTCACCATGGTTCACATGCAATATGCAGTTGACTTTTTCTTGCTTCCTGGAGATGACATTTCCTGTTCAAAACTTTTGTCTCCTCTTAAGAGAAATGGATCAGAACCCTCCTCTGAAAGGAGACAATGGAATCGTTATCTGATGCCTTGAGACTTCAGGGCTTCTGTTCACTATCCTGAGAAAGGTCGATGCCTCTAGACAATTGTAGATCTTCTTGACATAATTCCTTCATGAGACCAAGGAAATTCAGGATTGCCAGCATCCTTCCATTCCTTTATGTTGGGAATTTGAACCCATAGACTTGAAGATATGTATTTCCACATAGCGATCTGACACAAACATCACATCCTGCACATCCTCAGGGAGACCATTGCTTCCAACTCCTCCTATTTCTACTGGCCATGGCCCCCAGAGTATTCATAGAATGTGTGACTTCTTCCCACATGCTATTTGGATGGTCATGCACATCTGGCCTCTAGCATACCTCAAAACCTTCTTGTATTGGCTACCAGTGTGGTTGCTGGACCTGCTCACACAGCCAGCTGCCAAAGTGCCTAGGATCCATGACTTCAACTGTGTCACCTCTTCATCTGTTTGAAGAGGCACCTTCTTTAGCATTGGCTCCTAGATATGTTCCAGCAGGGAGTGGGCTCCCATGCCAAATGTCTTCTTCCACCTTTGGGAGTTCAGTGCTCCTTGTGGTGAATGCAGATGATCGACTTGTACTGCTCTTTCACCCCTCAGTCCTTGACTGCTGTAGCTGCCACCAACACTCACTTTTGTGTGGGGTGGGGGCACATTGTGGGACTTATGGTCAAGGCTGTGTGTTCCTGAGTAGAGCCAAGGCTTCTCATACATTCCCCTGAACTACTGGCCATCACCAGAATCTTCAGGTTCTCCTTTTGGAGCCATACCATCCAAGTGGCCTCTGACAGTGTTCCACATAAACAAGCAAACTGGCACTGGTTCAAGGATTCTCCTGCCCTTACACTGGAGTTGTGGAACTGGTGTGTACCTAATGTTATCATTCCTGTGGTGGTTTATATTGCTTTGAAAGAAACTGACCCAGCAGACCACCTGAACCATACTTCATTACTCTGGCAGGTGGACCATTGTGCTTTCCACTACCTATTCCTCTATTAGGAGATGCTGCAGGTAGAGGTTTTTGTCACCTTCACCAACAGGTAGTGCAATGATAGTTCTGCAGCCAGAAGGGCATGTACAGGAGACGTCTGGTGGTGCTTTCCTCTTGAATAACTAGTGATGGGTCAACAAATTATCACTGGCCTTAAGAACCACTTTCTACTAGTCAGCTGTAACATATAGCTACATCATGATAGTGCGACAATATTCATGCAATTACCAGCACAGATATTACCTGACAGAGTTACATAACTCAGTTTGTGATTTAGGGGTAGGTAACCTTTTTTCTGTCTTGGTGCAAGGGACCACACTCAAGTGGTAGTCTTGGCCAAGACAAAGGTAGGTGCGGCTGTTCAGCTGTTCCCAACCACCAGGGCAGCAATGAGACAGAATGAGATCTCCACGGCCTCCCAGTTTCCCCCTCCCCACAATAGAAGAGGCTGCTGGTCCTTTGAGAACCACAGCTTCATGGTGTTCCAGGAACCTTGAGGTAGTAGTTCCCAGTAGTTCCCAGCATATCCTGCTTCCCTCACCTTTTGTGACAGAAATGGCAAGGGATGCAGAATCACCATTGGGAACAATCACTTGAAGGTGCTCTGGATACCTTCCCTTGTCCTTTGCCTTTCCCAAGTAGTTTCAAGCAGTATCCTAAGAGAGCAGTGGTCCAAAACATCCTGTTTGGACCTGTTGAGGAGGCTGGTTCTGGCCCATTGGCTGCTGGCTCCCTGGGGATTATTTCTGACTAAACAGCAAGAATCTTAATGTGATTGTGTTGCCAGTTACATAGATTGATGAGTATATGAATCATTCATGTGATTTATTTGACAGCTGGTATTAATTCCACAGTTTTTGACACCCCCCACCCTTTCAACTATTTAGGATTTTTATTCCATTAAACTAAAAAGAATTACGACACAACTGCAGTTGTTTCTATACTTAACTTGGGGCCAAGCTCATTTGAGCTCTGTGCTGCTTACTTCTGAACATGTAGGTTAACTAGCAAAACATAGGTAAAGGTAAAGGGACCCCTGATCATTAGGTCCCGTCGTTAACGACTCTGGGGTTGCAGCATTCATCTCGCTTTATTGGCCGAGGGAACCGACGTACAGCTTCCAGGTCATGTGGCCAGCATGACTAAGCTGCTACTGGTGAACCAGAGCAGTGCATGGAAACACCGTTTACCTTCCTGCCAGAGCAGTACCTATTTATCTACTTGCACTTTTGAACTGCTAGGTTGGCAGGAGCAGGGACCGAACAACAGGAGCTCACCCCGTCATGGGTATTCGAACTGCCGACCTTCTGATCGGCAAGTCCTAGGTTCTGTGGTTTAATCCACAGCGCCACCCGTGTCCCTCTTAGCAAAACATATTGAGCTTTAAAAAGCCTGGTGAAATGCAACCTTTAGTTTTAAATTAGAAATGGAAACAATCTGACAAAGAATTGTAAGCATTTACCCTGTTAGCCTGAACTTTCCCGGTTAGAAGAAATCCTTCTCAGTTCTCTGAGAGGCTGCAAAGCTTGCAGACCAAAAAAGGATCAAGCTCCACCTATTCACTCCCCAAGTTTGTTTTTAATCAGAGTTATCTGCATTCTCCATTCAATTCGTGCTGGTAAAACAACTGAACAAGTGATCTCCTACAGAAAGACTGTCTGTGCTTCCTCAAAGTCTACACCTTTTGAATTTGAGCTAATCTGCTACGAACAAGCCAGTTGTTGGAGGCCATGGCCATAATGACCCAGGCAATTATGGCCCTCTTCTTAGAACAGCCTATTCCAGTATGAGTTTCCTCTTTTCATCTGCAATGAGAGCCCCAAGAATGTAGCTGTGAACTGGCATAGTACTTTGCTGGTCAGTGTGGTAAGAAACTTCTCACTCGCTAGATGGACATGGTATGTGCCACAAAATGGTCTAGCTGCCACTGTGCCAGAAACCTATCTGCTTCACTGGACAATGTAGCTTTGGGAAAAGGTTTGGGGCACATCAGCAGCTCTTCAGAGTCTTAGGCAAGATACAAGAGACATGCCCCAGTCATTCTGATGAGAGGAAACCAAGTTTTTCTGCTCAAGCTAATGTCTGATCTGATTTACAAAGGCAGGCTGAAATCTATGTCCTAAGCTCATTCTTAACCATTGTCTTAGCAAAGCATTCACATGGCTTAATAGCAACTGTGGAGAATACGCTCTTGTTGCTGATGGTCTTTGGTGGATGCCGAGAGGGCATTTGACAAGTTCACTTGGGGCTACTTTATTTGAAGCACATCTGGTCATAAACAGCTTCAATAACAGTACTATGTTTGGTCAGAAATGAGGTATGACTGCAGACCAGCTCCACTGCCAACCCTCACTTGATTTAGCATGGTCCCAAAGTCTCTTGTTAACCTTATCTGAGAGTGTAGCACGTGCAGTTCCCTTTCAAATATCTGAAGCGAGGTGTAGGGCAACACCTATGCCAGGGCTGGGGAACCTCTGGGTTGTGGGCCTCATTAGGTCTGCTAACCAGTTCCATGAAACCACACATACCTACCCAACACCTCCCATCATATGTGATGTCAGATGTGGGACAGGTAGGGACATTGCTGTTAGCTCACAGTCGTGAGCCATATTGTGTGCACCTGAGGGTTTATTGGCAATGCAGGCTTGCTCTCACCCTTGTAGTGAGAGCAAAGGCACCAGCATCAGCTTCCTTAGAGAGTTCCCCATAGGGAATTCATAACAAAGCTATGCCTTGCCAAACCAGGACTTGAGCTTCAACCCTTGCTTGGCTTTTCCTTTGTATCCCAGTTTGCGCTGCTGCAGAGGAATGCCAGGGTGCTCCCCCACAGGCCAAATGCAGTTCCACACCCCTGGCCCAATCATAACCAAAAGGTTTGAGCCACCTGGAAAAAGTGTAGACTAAAACATACACATGTGCTTTAAGCACAGCAAGAAAAGGATAGAGCTGCATTTTAACCTGCATTTAGAATAATGGGAAGTCTTATTCTAGCAACTATGAGCTAGCTTTTTAGGTCACTTACTAATTTCCTCCTCTTTTCTTTGCTTTTAATCTTTCTGACAAGAGGTTGTACTATAATTTAGAATAAGAGGTGGGGAAGCAGATGGGAGACCAAAAATTCAAGTTTAAATTTAAATTCATGCTCAGTGGTGATAGCTAAGGCAAGGCTTAGTGTGTCTTGCAAGCCAGTGTTTTACACTTGCAGTGAGCAGTAAGCACCCAAGTGTTCAATGGAATTTCCTCCAGAAACTACATAGGATTGCAGTCATTCTGAGCCTCATAAATAGTACATACAAATGCTATGAACTCTTGTGTGTTCTTATCTCTATCTATCATCTATCTATCTATCTATCTATCATCTATCTATCTATCTATCTATCTATCTATCATCTGTCTGTCTATCTATCTATCATCTATCTATATCTATCTATCATCTATCTATCTATCTATCTATCTATCTATCATCTATCTATCTATCTATCTATCTATCTATCTATCTATCTATCTATCATCTATCCAAAAAATCTAAAAAAATGTTTAGGGGTACTCTCATTTTCCTACTCATATTGAAATACTGCCCCTCAATGAGGCCAGACTTAGATTCACAAAATGTTTAGGGTTATGCGACCTCTGTGACCCCCCCCCCAAAGCACTGTATCTATATATCATCTACATTCTACAGTATCTCTGTATCTATCATCTATCTATGAAGGCATCAACAGAACAGCTTGCATTTTGGGATTCTTTTTGGGGCATGACTATGGGGATTATCATGGTGAGCTTCCAATTCAGTAAGGAGCAACAATTTACGGCCAAAAAACTATAATTAGTATTAGTTTTTTAAGTGCTTGCTGTTGAATGGCCTTCTGTCACATATGATTTTGTTGAGATTCCTGCTTTTCAGGGGGTTGGACTAGATGACCCTCAGGTCCCTTTCAACTTTACAATTCTATGATTCTATGATTTTGTTTATGTGTGTTCCACCTTTCCTCTGAAGAGCTCAAAGCAACATACAGTATATGGTTGCCCCCTGTCCGCACTCCATTTATTTTCACAACTCTGTGAGGTAGGCCAGAGTAAGAATGTGTGACTGATCTGAGCTCACAGGAGTTTCAATGCTAGGTCTTCTCAATTCCAATGTGTCATTAACTTGTGCACCATGCTAGCTAATCACTCTGAGCCAACCTCAAAGTAGTGTGGGACATACATATAATTATAGTTTTCAGAGCTTGTCTATTTATTCATTACGGACATTATATCACAGATAGGGTTCCTACAGAAAGAGTAGTCACATTTTAATGTTTCACGTTTTCATTTCATCTTTGATGCTTCTGTGTTGGATCTCGCACATTAAGTACTTGTCACTCCAATGCCATGTTTTTAATCATTAAAAGTCCCACTAGTCACTTTTCTGGCCCTTTTTTGCAGATTAGTTTGTGTAGACTTTTGGGGGGAAAGATGTTCTATCTGTACGATTCCTTGCTACACATACAGCCTCTCCCTGCTGCTTCCAGTAACCAGATTTCACTTCTCAGGCTTCTGTCCTTAAGAAAACATTAGTGTGATCTGGCCCAGCCATTCTTGTAAGGGCCATTTTAGCTAAAGATCTTTTTGCCTAGAAAGGGAACTTCTTTCTGTATAATTCTGTCAGTGCACACTTTTAAATAATGTTGTTTACCTGCAGGAAGAGGAAGAATTGGCTTATGAACAAACTTTAGAATTCCGAAGAGGTGGTGATGGACAGCCCCGGCGGTCAACACGGCCTACTCAACAGTTTTATCAACCTCCAAGAGCTAGGAACTGATAATGGGTAAATACTGATGATGGTCATGCAGGGTGAAGGGGCGGTGGGGGTCGTGCACAAAACCTTTTAATATTTGGTTGTGCAAACATTTATCACTTCCTGGAATAAGAGAATAACTCACTGAAGTTCTGTTGGAACTTACCTGATGCTGCGGGGCTGTCTAGAAATTTGCACTGATGGGGCTACTCTTTTGAGTCAGCTAAAAATTACTAGTCGTGGAGATAATCTCTGAAAAGGAATGGGTATCTGAGGCAAATGTGGTGGACCTGGCTAAAGCATTTTGTTTGTTTTGTTTGTTTTTTTCTATACCGTCCTGTACCCGAAGGTCTCAGGGTGGTTCACATAAAATATCAAATATATAAAATCAAAACAAAACCAACAACCCAATAAAAACCCTCAAAAGAGCCAGCATTTTAAAAAAGGGTATAGGATGTAGATCAAGTCAGGCAAAGGCCTGGTTGAAAAGGAAGGTTTTTGCCTGGCGCCTAAAGGTGTACAGTGAAGGTGCCAGGCAAAGCATGGTCTTGCCTGGATTCCTCTCTGTTCAGTAGATGCTAAAAACCACACCAAACCACAAAGCGGCTCAATATAAATGGTGAGATACTTGATTTGAGAAATACTTGCCAAAAAGATTACCCACCACTGGGTCTGCGGATAAAAAAATGTGACTAAAGCCAGTACATGGCAACCATGGAATTGATTGGTCTAGGACTTTATATTAAGTAACAGTATAAATCTATGCTAGTGTCGATTGGTTGCAGTTTATTTATTTCTTATTTATTTAAAATATTTATATATCTCTGTATCATGAAAATATATCACAGCAGAAATTATAGGGAAACTAAAAGGAGGGAAACCCCAGGAGTATGGGAACAGAATATTATAAGGTATTTTTTAAAAATACTGTTTCCTAAATTAAAAGTATTATATAATTCAATAATAGAGGGTGAGAGGAGCCCACCATTGTGGGAACAATCAATAATTATCTTAATTCCAAAACCAGGAAAAGATTTGAAAAACCCAGAATTGTATAGGCCAATTTCCCTAGTAAATCAAGATGCTAAAATATTGACAACAATAATGACAAAAAGGATGAACACTTTCATGTATAAATAAAAACCAATGTGGCTTTCTAGGAGGAAGACAGATGTCTAGTTTAATAGGACAGTGTAGAATGACCAGTGTTAAAAATGATTATAGAAAGTTTAGGATTTGGAGAATGATTTAAAGGATTAGATTTAGACTTGAGGAACAAAGCATATGTCATGGTGAACGATAGTATAACAGAACAAATAACACAACCTGAGGTACAAGGCAAAGATGCCCCCTTTTCCCAATCTTATTTGTATTGGTCAGTGAAACTCTGGCCAATGTAATTAGAGAAGATGGAAATATGAAAGGAATAAGCAGTAAAGGAAAGGAGAAGATAAGCTTATTTGCAGATGACACCTTGCTAACAACTGAAAATCCATTGGAAAATATGCAGGTAATAGAAGCACATTTGGGGAAAAAATTGGAGAAATAACAGGGTTGTGAATTAATTGGTCCAAATCAGTGATGATGATATTTAATTATGGTGAAGATGAAAAACATTTTTTTGAAGAAAAATAAAATAGATATAAAATTAAGAAATGTAATAAAGTATTTGGGAATAAATATAACAAGAAACTTAGAAAATTTAGAACAAGAGAATTTTAACAAATTAAAGACTGAAATTAAGGAAAAGCTGAAGGAATATTAGAAAATTAATCTTTCATGATTTGGAAGAATAGTGATAATTAAAATTTTGTCTAGAATAATATTTTTTATTTATAATGTTACCAATTAAGATATTGGAGACAGAGATAAAGGGTTAGCAACGTATGATTAATAAATCTGTAATGGGGATAAGAAACCCAGAATTAATAAAAGAAGATGGGGTATAAACCCCAGAAAATAGGTGGACTGGGTCTTCCCAACATAGTTATATTATATAGCAAATGAGTTAAGATATATCATAGACGAGATAATAGAACAAGGAGAGTTAGAATGGTTAGAGAGTGGTACACAGGAAATGAGGGAGAAGTTAGGGAATAGATTTTTCATCAAACCAAATAGGCAGTGGTGGGATAATACTGAAAATCCCTTATTAAGAAACATCGTTGAGATATGGGCAAAATATAAAGGAAAGTTGATACCAGTAAATTTTCCACTAACTCCAGTGGTGATGATAGAAGATTTCCCAGTAAATTTTAAAAAGGCAGGCTGTTCCACAGGATTGGGCCAATGGCCGATGGCTTGATTTCTTCTTGTTGTCAAACGAGTCTCACCAACGACCAAAGACGCAAAATGATCTCAGTGATAGAGCTGGAATATCAGGTGATCCTTGAGGTGTACAGGAACCTTGAGCTTGTCCTGGTGGCAGGTGGGCAGCCAGTGGAGCTGTGTGGACGATGGCGTCACATGTTCTCAGCCAGAAGCTCCCATCAATGGAGAAACACGCAGCCACAGCCCTCGCCCAAAGAGCACAGAATGGCAAGTGGTTTTTGAGGCTGGGGGAGGAAACGAGGGGTGAGAGGGAGCGGAAGTGTGGAATATCCACAAACAGGACATGGCTGGCTTGGAACTTGGACTTAACAGGAGCAATCCATATGGCAACATTTTCTTGTGGGTCCCCTTTGTATCTATTTATCTTCCAAGGTTATAAACTGCCCTTCTCTTTTTTCCATATTTGATATTTAGTGTACTGAAAATACCCTATTTGATGTGTTTTCTTTCCTGACATGTTTCTTCTTCAGAGCTGTAGCCTGTTGGGCTGCTTAGAGACAGCAGTTGCCACCTTGACATGCCCGGCTTTATTGGGGTGCCAAGTATGGCAGCAGAAGCACCTGAGCTGGAAAAACACAAACTACAAAAATGTGGATCCATTGCTAACATGAATGTGGGTGGTGATTTTTGCATTCTTTATTTATTAATTAAATTAGTATACTGCCCTATACCCCCAGGTCTCAGGGCAGTTCACAGGATAAAATCACGATATAAAAACACAGAATACATAATCAAAAGAAAAAAGAACAAACCCCCTCCCCCACAAAAACACATTTTAAAAGGGCATTGAATGTTAGTCAACCAAAGGCCTGGTTAAAAAGGAATGTTTTTGCCTGGCGCCTAAAGGTGTATAATGAAGGCGCCAGGCAAACTTCCCTGGGGAGAGCAATCCACAGATGGGGAGCCACTGCAGAAAGGATCTGTTCTTGTGTTTCCACCCTCCAGACCTCGAGGAGGAGGCACACAGAGGAGGGCCTTGGAAGATGATCTCAGCGTCTGGGGAGGTTCATATGGAAAGAGGCAGTCCTTGAGGGATTGGGGTCCTTAAGGCTTTATAGGTCAAAACCAGCACTTTGAATTGGGCCTGGAAACTAATTGGTAATCAGTGCAGTTGGACCAGTATCAGTGTAATATGCTCAGACTGTCTTGCCCCGGTGAACAACCTGGCCGCTGAACTTAATGAGGAACACTCATTAAGTTAATACCTAACCTACTGTTGGGTTCTTTCTTTTCTCCTGAAATGTGCTTTAAAATCCATCAACAGTGCGTCTTACCTCATAATGTCAAAACATCTTTACCTCAAAAAATAAAAGTTATTTGAGACAAAATTGCAGTTTTTTGAAGCCTGTTTTTATACAACATCTGCTAATTTTGTTGATTAACAATGGGAGATGGAGTGCAAATGACAATGAGATCTCCATGTTACCTTTTTCCTCTCCTCCGCATTTCAGGTATTTGTTGTGGCAAAAGTTCTCAGTGTTCTCCTTGGTGCTCAAGACGTCTCACTTTGCCTCATGGATGGCACTTGATAGAGAAGGCTGGTACAAGCAGGGAGTACCTATAGGATGTATTCAACAGAGACATTTTTTTAAGTTCCATGAAGCTAAACTTTTTACATATGAAATAAAACCATTGTTAATATTGCCATCAATAAAAGCCACCATGATCTACCTTGTCCTTGCTTTGTGTCTTTTTTTTTTTTACTTGGCTGAGTGCAATCCAAATTCCTCATATTTTAGCATCTGAAGAGGTGGTACATTTATTAGGCAATCCTATGGCAAGATGAGCAGTTTAGGATGCCTGAGCTCAGTGCCTAAGCTTGGGATGCCTGAGCTTGGTGTTAAATCCCCAACCCTGTTCAGCTGAAACTACACCAGAGTCATTTACTCTCCCGAGCTCAGCCAGGGCTCAGCTGGCTGGGTTGAAGCTGGCTGAGCCCCGGATGGTGTAAAATGACCAGAGAGGAAAGACTTAGGCTGGTTCTTTTTTTTTATTTTATAAATAATTTTTATTGAAGTTTCCACAAATTTGTAACAGAACAAACAAAACATAAAGAAGAAAAAAACTATAAAAGACATACAACACGTATCATTCCAACTCTTAATTTCATATACCTTTCTTTCCCGACTTCCTCATACCTCCCCTTTCTGCATTCTCATGTCTAGTTAATTAATTAGCAAATCCCTCCCTTACTTTCAACTTAATTTTAATAACACTGATTTTCTTTTAACTTAACCATTACCGCTATTAACCCCTATTCACTGATTTTTGAATATTTCTTTAGATAGTCTTTAAATTTTTTCCAGTCCTCTTCCGCCGTTGCTCTTCCCTGGTCGACTTAGGCTCGTTCTTACACCTGTTCAGCTTGGTCACATGACCTGGCTGTCACAAAAGGACCACAAAGAGATGGCATATGAAGTGTTTAGCAGACAGGTAGTCTTCCAAAGAAATTCAAACAGCAAGTCTAGGACGTAGCGTTTGAAGTGCATCACAAAGCAGGTCCAGGAAGCAGCAGTCTAAAAAGTGTGTCATGTAGTTTTACTAAGGATATTTATAATAACTGGGGGAGGGGAGAGATCTGGCAACTTGCCAGCCCAGCCATACCCTCCTACTCAGAAGTCCAATTAACAACATCTGCCTCTACTGGACAATCAAATACTTAAAAAAACCCCACCCAATTGGAGACACCTTCCTGTGCTAAAAATCAAATTCATTGCACTGGCAACCCAACATAGAACACTATTTTAAAGGACAAAAGGAGCTTACAGTCTAAAATTTGACACAGGGGAGGGAGATGAGGCAGGGGTAAACAGGAAATAAAATTTTAAATGTTTCAATTGCTTGTGGTTAGGTTTAGTTACAGGCTTACATGCCGTAGTGCACAGGAGCTAGGGGATGGAGCCAAAGGTTTACTACTACAGATGAGATTAGAGGCTCAATAGGCCTTTCATTCTGACTCATAATGCTGCTTTTCCACAACACAGCCTGGATTGTCTCACTGTGACTTCTGCAGTCAAGGCATTGAGAGAACTAAAATTAGATTTGTGAAACTCTAATACAAAGTAGCACAGAAGTTCTAAACCACTTGAAGCACATATGAAATATGTATTATGCTTTGCAATTATACTTCTAAAAACACTACAGATCACATTCTAAGTCTTGCATATCAGTGTTACAGCTGATGCTTTATATGCAGATGGTACCAGGCTCAATATCCAGGGATGACAGAGAAAGACTTCTTCAAACCCCTGGAGAGGTGCTGCCAGGCAATGCTGATGTGGATGGAACAATAGTTTGACAGTGCTGCTTCCTGAATTGAGCCATAAGCGCTTCTTTAACACACATTGGGACCCCAAGATGGCATGATAACCACTGAAACACTCTTTTCCCATGCTCATTCAATTTCCCTCAACGGTCTAAGCATGTGAATCACTCTGATCACAGACTCATGGGCTACTAGGCTGCTGCTTTGGGAGACACAATGAGATGGCAGCTCAGTCTTTGTGCCAAATGTGCATGGCAAAGGTGTATTGTTCCACCAGCATGCAATCCTGTTCTCTGAAAGTTTGCCCAGTTTAGGATATCCGATTGATTACAGATGTAAACAGGTTTGGTGTAGGCATTGGGTGTGTACCTTAAATCAACTGCCTGCTGGTTGATGGATGGAAGGGCTTGACCAGGGTCAGGTTTACCGTATGACATGCACAGCATATAACCCACCGCCCTTCAGCCCTTGAGTTGGGCGTCTGGACAAGAAACAGCCCCACTCCCCAGCTCCCTTAAGGGGATTAAAAAGGAATTATTGCTCTTATGTGCAAAAGTCAATGGATTTCAGTGTTCTCCTGCTTTTAGATATTCCCTTGGGCCACTTTTTAAAAAATGCTACTTTGGTGCATTTAGATTGTATTCCAACATAAAAAAAATGCAGCACATTATCCTTTTCTCAAAGTACAACAAAGGCTGAGATACTGTACACATATGCCATGTAATTGTATTATATACATAGCAAGAAAAACTGTCATACAAGAGTTTATATTTCATAATATATCTACCTAGGAAAAGGTAGATTGTCACCAAATTTGTTCATAAACTGAGGTCACTCTTAGGCTTCGAATCATGCAAATTTGTATGTATTCTATACAGAGGCATGGGGGGCATAGCTGTCAAGTATCCCTTATTTGAAGGGACAGTCCCTTATTCCAGCGCCATGTCCCGCTGCTGTCCCTTATTGATGGATGTCCCTTAAATGTCCCTTCAATGATATCCCTTAAATTTCAAAGGAAGCAGCTCCTCTCCCTCCCTCCCTGCCGGCCAGTGAGGAGGGAGGCTCCAACTGTGTTGCTTGGCTGTGTTGCTCACCCAATAAGAAGTCTAAGAACGACTGGGGGGTGGAGCTTGCATGCCTTGTGTGTGGCTAGTTAATGCAAGCTGAGGGGTTTTTTGAATGCTGGACGCCATTTTGTTGCATGTGCTACTGCAAACTTTGCAGTGCAAAGCCAGGCCGGGGAGCCATCTTAAGTTGAGGCTGCATAGGCCTTGTGGTGCATGTGATTCAGATTCTATTCAATTGAACCTCTGGTTACAAAGTTGGTTGGACAGTGTTCTCGAAGCTACCAGCATGAGTTTGACCAGACTGCAGGAGGACAGGAAGACTGGAGTGCCTGGAACAGGTGAGACTGCAGGTCCCTTACTTTGGCTGCTGGTCCCTTATTTTCAAATCTGTAAGTTGACAGCTATGATGGGGGGGGGGCTGAGGGGGCTGCAGCCTCAGGCACATTTTTGGGAGGGGGTGAGATCAGGTGCCCCCCCCCCCGTGAGGAAGCTGCTGAGGCTGGGGGTGCTACACCCCTGATTCTATACACATAGCCGTTAGCGCTTTAAACTAAATGTGAGTTGTTTTTCTGAATAGACATGCATAGGATTGTACTGCCATCTATTGAGACATGACTGTTGAGGAGTTATTTCTGCTGGAATTTAAGGTGCAGTACAATGGTTTAACTTTATCTGCCTGTTGTCGCAGAAGCAACAAGAAATCAAGAAATTAGTTGAAAGAGACTATTTAGCTCAGGAATGGGGGACCACTACATGTTGTTGCACATTAGTCAAGGTAGCTGGGGCTGTTGAAAGTTAGATTTGAGCAAACCTTGGTGACCTGTTCTTGTCTTAGATGAAGCATAGTGAGAAACAACAAGCTAACAACTATGGGATCATCTGCACTTCCACTTTGCCTGTCCCTACAAATGGGTCCAAGCAGCTTTGCCTTAGCTCTGACACTTTCCCCTGGAAAACCTCTTCAGTGCTAAACTTGAAGAAATAGCGCTCTGTGGACAACCCGATTGCCATTTGTTCTGATTCAGTGCTTTCCCAGGGGAAAGCAGTAGAGAAAGTGCAAGTGTGGACGAGCCCCATGTTTCAATCACGACAGTCTCAGTATGGAGGCTATCAGAAAGTTCACCTTGCAGGCACCGTTGTCAAAGATTTCATCATTAACGTCAAAGGTCGTCATTTCCAATCCACAACCTCAAGCTACATAACTGTTTATTACTTCCATTATGAGAACTGTTTTCTTTCGTTTCGAAAAATTCTATTTAGTCTGGAATAAAGGCATAAAACACGTCAGATAACAGACAGCAAACAAGAAAGAAAAAAGTTACAGTGCTTAATGCAAGATAAGTACATTTAGGTAAGGAGATAAAAGTGCTATTGTGCTAATCCAAAAGAGAATCTCTTATTTTGTAGCACCCTGCTTGTGGTTAACGCTTAGCTGGAATGAAATATTCAACACAGCAATAGAGAAATTAAAATAATAATTTATTTGTCAGACAAATAAATATGAGGCACAGTGGTATATGGTTACCAAGCTCTGGCCTGGCCTCCTGCCATTCTGGCCAGCACTTATATTTCCTTAATCCAGCCCCCTTGCTCCTCCTGTGGCTGCCTCTGTCCAATCAGCCTGGTTGAAATTCCTATTGGCTGTTTGCTAGAACCAATCACAAAAGATACACCCATTTCCTCTTGTCCTTTTATGGGAAACAAAAAGCTATATATTCTTCTATCTATAAATGACAAATAAGTAGTAATATATCTTACATGTGTCTCAACAAGGAACCTTAATTACCAGCTCACCTCGCCCTATTGCCCTCCAAAACAGATGGTTAATCTTAAATTTTTATCTTAAACAGATGTCAAGGATCATCATTGAAAGATCTCCTTCTCTTGAAGGTCTTTTAAACAAAGGCCTGACAACCATATGTGCTCTAATGATGTTTCCTGCTTGGCAGGGGGGGCTGGGCTGGTGGCTGGTGGCCCCTGTGATCTCTTCCAACTATATGAAATAAGAATCTAGCATAAGGATTTAACATTTCTTAGCTTCTAATTCCTTTGCATAATTACATTTAAGCCAATATATTTAATACATAACATAAATAACCTTTTAAAAGGAAAAAAAAATCTTAAAAGGATCTCAGTTTAAGAAAGAAACAACTTTAGAAAAAGACTTCCCAAAATACTCTCTTCCTTTCTGCCAGCTAGATGCTTTTCCATTGCTCTTGACCTTTGAACCTTAGGAAAATATGGCTCAAGTTTAATGGGAGGCACATGGTTTTATTTTACTATTTACCCACTCTTAATTATGTTTATCTCTTTTTTATCTTCTGTAATATGTAGGGTCAGTGTAACCTTGGCTGTCAGCCTGTAATTCCCTTTTTACGACTTTGAGAATTGTTTTCTGCTATAAATCAGGGGGCCCCCTTGTCTAGGAGAATAAACATCTTGCCAAGGTTCTTAGGCAGCTGCTCTTCTGCCTGGCATGAAACATTTGAAGATCTTTAAGCTCATTTTAAAATACAGGCCCTGATCAAGCCTCAATAAAAATGCAGGCTATGATTAGATGCCTCAATTTCATGATGGCTGTATTTTCTTGGGAAACTTTGATAAGAGAATGAAAAAATCTTTTTCGTGTATGCTTCAAATAGAACACTATAAAGTTGCCCCATGGGCATGAATGCTCCAAGTAGGTAGCAGGTATTTCTCCTCTGGTGCTCGCTTTAGGGCTGAACCCCTTACCGGAGGTACTTCACAAAAGCTAGGTTCCCGGGTCAGAGTAAAAAAATAAAGAGAACACAACCAGGCAAAAATCCAAAAGCACAGTGGGCTGCTCAGCCTTTGATTGTTTACCTATTTGTCGTGACAAAGATTCAACCTCTCTAAAAGCAAAGAAAGGAGAACCCTGAGACAAAGGGGGGTTTGCCTTTCAAGTCTTACATTTGGTGCAAAACAGTAAAAAAACCCCACCCCACAAGTGTCAGTGAAGCGTAGGCAAATGTCAAAGAGACATCCCAAAATTGGGAGGGGTTACAGCAGGTGAGGCAGGTCAAAATTGCCTGTGTCAATCAAAGCATTTGGCACTTACAAGCATTATACCTTTCCAGACAGAATTTACATCTGGCATTGACATTCCAATGAATTTCTGCAAGTTACAAACAGGTGACATTGTGTGCAATCTACATAACCGGCACATCCTATTCAGCAGACAGTCTGGGTAAACAGAGTCATACTCAGTGCTATTTTTCTAGAAAAAGGTGCCAGAAATGGCCTGTGTTTTCAGGGGTTATGTGGTGATGTAGTGCTTTGTGAAGACATATTGACACGTTTATGTACATGCACTGATGAGGACTGAGGAGGGGGAGGTCATGCTCCCATATCACCACAAATAGTTCTTCCTATCCCCTTTGCTCTTCCAGCTTTCAATCATTGTATCAAGATCTATGGTATAAGATGGGTATAATGGATTAAACTTTGCTTGCCTTACAGTGGTCTTTGCCACTTGTTCACTTCCAAATACTCAATTCCTATAACCTTCCAGTGTACCAAGTTCGTTTTCAAGTCTCTCATTCATAGATCTGTTAGGTCAGTCAGGCTGCCAGCGGCATTTGAACTCCATGTATTAATGTATTCTTAGTTTGACACTATTGCAGATTTTGGGACAACATACTTTAATTATTTCAAGATGATGCATTTTGTGTGGTTTTGAGGTATGACTTTGTGGGAGGTAAGCACAGAGTAATTAGACTAAATTTAACTGATGAAATTCAGAAGAAGGAGATTAAGTCTTAATAACACAACAACTCTGTGTGATGCATCTTGAAGAGATTTAGCTAAATGCAAACTCCCGTGAAGCCAAGAAGAACTAAATGCTGTTACGCAAAGACTCAAGTATAAGTAAAGTACGTAAATTAAAGAACCAGGCAGCCCCTAATGTGTTTGCTGGTTTCGTCTGCTTTCCTGCTGCTGCCACCCGTAACTCTGCATTTATTTTTCTGAGCTGTGAATCATTTACATAATGTGAAGTGTAGAGATTTAATCAAAACCAATGGTCTTTGACATCCCAATTAGTAAGATGAATGCCACCTGCTTTCTGTGTAGGTTGCTAAGTTCATATTTTCAAAAGATCCAGAAGTGTGCATTTACAAAATGTTATGTACTTAAAGTAAATCATGTGTGAAGAACAAAATAAAGGTCATGATCCAGCAAGACTCTCCTATGTGCAGGGTGTGAAGTGCTGCTGCTTTCACTGGGCTGATTGAAAGGGGATCCTACCATAAATGGAAGACATTTCCTCTTGCCCAAGGGAGGTCCACAATTTCTGCAGATTTCACTCTCCAGCTGAAGCCATCATAGAGTAATAGAACCATAGAGTTGGAAGGAACCCCAAGGGTCATCTAGTCCAACTCACTGCAATGCATGAATCACAAGGATCTCAGACAAAGTCTCCACTCTGCAGGTGCATGTGAAGTTGATGTGCTGCTCTGGGCATTGGCTGCCTGTCTGAGGTCTCTTGTGGCCTCTGCTCTGACGGGGGGCCAGCTCCTCCCCCACCTCACCCTCAACTTTCTGCTTGGGCCTGGTGGAACTTTGACCAGAGGGCTGCCCCTCCCGGTGCCAGTCTCCAGGTGTAGTTCCTGGCTCTGCTGTTTATTGCATAAAAGAACACCTCTGTGCTGTGACGGGTGAGCCCCCGCCCCAGCGTGTCCCTCCTCAATAGCAGAAGTCAGAATGGGGAAATGGCTTTTGAAGAGCAGTGCCAAAGTGGTGCCCATGGACACTCCCCTCATTCATTTTTCACATGGGGGGGGGGTTCAGGCGGTGCAGGGCCTTCACTATGGAGGATGGGGTAGGAAAACCTAATTCCATGACCAAAGATCTGATTGTGGTGGTTAGTCATGTTGCTGCTTCCACAAATTGTCTCCTGTGGTTCATAGCAGGTTCATAGCATTTCATCTACATTGTAAGCAAGTGCTTGAGCCATCTTCAGAGCTAATGAAAATATATACCTTAGTTGTAAAGGGGTTTACTCTTCAACAACAGTGCCATTTATTTTGTTTCTTCCTCTTTACACATTAGCAGTATGTGAGTGCAGCAAATACAGTGGTGCCCCGCAAGATGAATGCCTCGCAAGACGAAAAACTCGCTAGACGAAAGGGTTTTCCGTTTTTCGAGGTGCTTCGCAAGACGAATTTCCCTATGGGCTTGCTTCGGAAGACGAAAACGTCTTGCGAGTTTGCTTCCTTTTTCGTAAAACCATTAATACCCAGGGAATCCGCACTCCGCAAGACGAAAAAATCGCAAGACGAAGCAACTCGCAGAACGAATTAATTTCGTCTTGCGAGGCACCACTGTATATGGAACTGAACGCTGAAACAAAGCATGGAATTTTGCAAATTGGTAGCATTTACAACAGCATTGGGGAAGCTGTGATCATCCAAATTTTGTAGAACTACACCCTCTCCCTGCTTTACAGGAAGACATGGGGCTCAACTATACAGCTGCAAATAAAACGTTTTAAGTGACTTGTAAAGTGCAATATACAGATGTGACACCAGATAGCGATGGTGAACTATGGCAATTTCAATATATTTTTTGAAATGTTTTTTAAAAAACATTTTCTCAGTGTTTTTTATATGTGTGTAGATTCCACCATAGAATTGCTACTGGTGATGGCAGTATGGAGACAGTGGCTAATGGGATGGTGAGCATATGCTATCACAGTAGCTATTTAGGGGTGGGAGGGAGCATTTTTGCAAGCAAGCAGAGATGCATGGGAAGGGAACTTAGGTAGAGAGGAGTTGGGAACTGTAGGGGGTTATTCAGACACACTAAGGAGGTAATGAAAAGAATCATAGTGAGAGAGTAAAATTGGTAGAGGGGCTGGACAGGTGAGATGGCTGTAATGGGAAGGGGGCACTGGCAGGCACCAAAAAGATATCTACCAGAACTACAGCATATATATCCTCAGTCTTTTTCACTTGCTCAGCAAGAACGGGTTGGTGAGCTCTGCAGATATGAAGGAATGAATGTCAGTGTGATCCCACTAAGTTGCATTGCCTAGTTTTGTAACATTCAATTTTCCTGACAAACTTGAGCCTGATTAAGAGTCCTGCTGGATCCAGATGTTTGCTTGTGGGGTTTTCAAACTCTAGAGAAGAAGGATGGGAAGAGAAAATGAGCGACAACAACCCAATGCAGATGGAGTGGTAGAAAGCCTCTGCAAGTCACCTCTGGCCAGAGTGATCTGACCTTCCTATGACAGCACACTGGATGCAGAGGGAGAGGTTTAAGAAAGAGAAAGAGAAAGAGAAAGAAGAGGATGAGTCAGAAAGACAGTGAAGAAAAAGCAGGTTCCCTGCTCCTGCCCAGTGACATTGAAAGTTCTGGAGGTTGTGCATTTTTTAATGGCTTAAGTAAGTGACAGATGCATTATAAATCCAACTTATGTTTTCACAGTTCTTTGTGTATGGCTGTGACTTATTGAGTGTGCCAGTTTGGCTGTGTCATTCAGGATTGCCTAGCAAGGGAGCTTGTGCCTTTAAAAACTATAAGCTCTACTTTTCTAAGTTATTAAACTCCTTCATGGTGCAATGAAAAAATCATTAATGACACCTGCAAAATGCCTAGCATCCTCCTCATCAAACAAAGAGAAATATAGCACAGTTCTGTTAAAAAAAGAAGTATCAATCCCTTAAAACAGTCCCATGCACAGGATTTGGGGCAATGCTCCCTGGGTGCTTCCCTTTTCCCAATTGGAAAGGGTTTCAGCAGTGAAAAGCTCTTTTTCAGCAGAATGTCCCCAGACTGGGCTCTTCCTCTTTTCAGACTGCACATCTTGATTGGTTCTTAGCAGTAGAAAGGAAGTACGTATTAATTATAAGTTCCCCCTGTGGTTGTTTTTCAAACAGTTGCTGCAACATGCAAGCACAGAGGAGGACTACAAAGGTAGTCCAGATGGCCCTGTAAAATCAAGTGTACAGAACTACCCTGACATATCAGACATGACAGAACAGGAAGCCCAATCACATCTTCACCATACATTTAACGCACATCAACTCCCTCAAAAAATATTGTACAGTGGTACCTCAGGTTACATTCGCTTCAGGTTACAGACACTTCAGGTTACATTCACTTCAGGTTATAGACTCCGCTAACCCAGAAATAGTGCTTCAGGTTAAGAACTTTGATTCAGGATGAGAACAGAAATCGTGCTCTGGCGGCGCAGCAGCAGCAGCAGCAGCAGCGGGAGGCCCCATTAGCTAAAGTGGTGCTTCAGGTTAAGAACAGTTTCAGGTTAAGAACGGACCTCTGGAACGAATTAAGTACTTAACCCGAGGTACCACTGTAGTTTGTAAAAGGTTCTGGGAACTGCACTCTATGAGGATAAACTACGGTTCTCAAGATTCTTTGGGGAAAGCCATGTGCTTTAAATATATGGTCATATTGTGAATGTTCAGATAGTGAAAATGTTATCTCTTTATCTTATAAATAATAAACTTTAAGTCACTGAATGAAAGTTATTTACAGCAGGTACTTAGAACAGCAGAATTTGCTCTAACAGCAATCAAAATTTAACGGATCTAGGTAAGGATGTACTTCTTAAATTTTTACTGATACATTTTGCTCATTTTCTTTTCTTTCTCTCTGTAACTATGAACTATGTAGACAACTTTGATCACTAAAACTGTCTGATGCCTGGTAGGTAAAATACAATTAAACATGCTTTGTGTTTTTTTGTCTGGGGTGTGGAGAGTGTAAATGTACACCATACACAATAGATGAGATCCATCCTCACAACCCCAAGCAGGTACTACAGGTTGTCCTCAGAGGTGCTCCTTTCCCTTCCACCAAGCCCCACAGCCCTGCAGAAAAGTCTCAGGGTTGCTATATTTCAAGAAGGAAAGTCTCAGGATGACACCTCTCACCTTAAAGGTGCCTGAGGGTACTCACAAAATCTTAATAGCCTTCCATGCCTACCTGCCAAATGTGACCAAATGAACCTATCAAACAGCTGCCCCCCACCATGCGAGCCGCACCCACATTTCAGCCTGGGGCTGGGAGAAGGCAAAGTCAGGTTGGCCAATATGCTGCTAGACCTAAAAATCCTACTTGGCCCCAGAAGACAACCAGAAACACACACTGCATTTAGGGCAGGAGGATGGGCACTGGAAAGGGAAGAAGAGCTGAGAGAATTTTAGCAAAGTTGGCGCCTGCACACTTTGCTCCACCAGCCATGGCTCCCTTTCGCTTTTTAATGTCCAATTTTAATACTGCATTTGAATGAAACAACAACAACAACTGCACATCACTCAGGGAGCTTCTTTGCAATAGAGCAGCTAAAAATAAATAATATTACTATGCCTTTGAAGTTTGAATGTACTCTAGAAAATGCTTGTTATATATGCTTTAAGAAATACAGCACATAAGATTCCAAAAATGGGAGCATAAAGTTGAAGCAGCAACCTAGCACTGGAAGGGTAAGTTTCACTCTTCAAGCCAGGGAATGGAAAGCAAGCATGCACAGACCTAGATATTTCAGTTTAAATTACAACACTAAATTGGAAATGCTAGATCCCTTCCAAAGGCAGCCAAACTCCCCAAAGCATCTGGCTGTTGTGAATAATGCATAAAGAAAAAGAGTATTTAAACTTTCAAACAACACTGGGAAATATCCTAAAGTGTTTTTCGATTTAATAGGAATAAAAAAAGTTTGATGATATGGAGCCAGTTGGTAATTAAGGACCACATACCATGAAAAGATCTGCCTTTAGTAAGAGTTCCATGATTTCCAGTACTCTGTCAAAAAATGAAGGTTTGCCCCAAGAAGGAAGGGTGGAATTGTTGGTGAAGGATTTAAAGACATAGTGCTCTTTAAAGACAGAAGTCAGACACTGGCAACCTTTTTGGCCCAAAGGCCTTGTTCATCCTTGGCCAAACCGCCAGGGGCCCAGATGCCAGTGGTGTTGCATCTCTTTCAGGGCACGGCACTCCACCCGGCCCAGTGCTAGGCCTACTGTAGCACCCTGCTTGTGGTTAACGCTTAGCTGGAATGAAATATTCAACGCAGCAATAGAGAATTTAAAATAGTAATTTATTTGTCAGACAAATAAATATGAGGCACAGTGGTATATGGTTACCAAGCTCTGGCCTGGCCTCTTGCCATTCTGGCCAGCACTTATATTTCCTTAATCCAGCCCCCTTGCTCCTCCTGTGGCTGCCTCTGTCCAATCAGCCTGGTTGAAATTCCTATTGGCTGTTTGCTAGAGCCAATCACAAAAGATACACCCATTTCCTTCTTGCCCTTTTATGGAAATCAAAAAGCTATATATTCTTCTATCTATAAATGACAAATAAGTAGTAATATATCTTACATGTGTCTCAACAAGGAATCTTAATTACCAGCTCACCTCTTGCCCTCCTTGCCCTATTGCCTTCCAAAACAGATAATTAATCTTGAATTTTTATCTTATGCATGTCAAGGATTGAGTTCACATCAACATTGAGAGATCTCCTTCATTTGAAGGTTTCTAAACAAAAGGCCTGACAACCATATATCAGGAGTGCTCGATGGCGTCTCCTGTCTGGCAAGGGGGGGGGGGCTGATGGCTGATGGCCCCTGTGATCTCTTCCAACTATATGAAATAAGAATCTAGCATTTCTTAAATCCTTTGCATAATTATATTTAAACTAATATATTTAATACATAAATAACCTTTTAAAAGGAAAAGAAATCTTAAAAGGATCTTAGTTTAAGAAACAAACAGCTTTAGAAAAGATTTCCCAGAAAATGTTCTGTTTCTGCCAGCTAGATGCTTTTTCACTGCTCTTGACCTTCTTAACCTTAGGAAGAAGATATGGCTCATTTTACTATTTATCCACCCTTAATTTGTAGGGTCAGTGTAACCTTGGCTGTCAGCCTGTAATTCCCTTTTTACGACTTTGAGAATTGTTTTCTGCTATAAATCAGGGGGGCCCCTTGTCTAGGAGTAAAAATATCTTGCCAAGGTTTTTAGGCATGGTCTTCTGCCTGGCATGAAACAGAACATTTTTAAACTCATTCTTAAAATACAAGCCCTGATTAAACATATAAGCTTTAATAAAAATGCAAGCTTATGATTAGATGCCTCACTACCACCCTTTCGCTGCCAAAATTGGTGGAGACCAGAAAAAAATGTGTGGGTGGAGCTGGTGGAGGGGAGGCTGGATCAAGCTCCCCAAACAGGGGTCGCCCACTTCTGTTGTAAGCACTGTCTTGTCCTCATGCTCAGTACTCAGTTGCTGCTTGGTAATTTTAATTAGGCCAGCCGTTTAAAGTGAAAATGCCACATTTCCTTGTAAGCAAAGCTCTGTTGCTGCATGCCAGTGGGGTCTGTGAACAATGCCAAAAGTCAGTGGGGCCACCAGCCTCTCTCATGCAGACAGACACACATGCACATGCACACTCGTGCACATCCACACAACTGCACAACACACACACTCATCCACTTACACACCCATCCAGGCAGTTTTCTGAACAGATCAAAAGCCAAGATGCTAAGACGACTGTGACTGGGCACCTGCGTGTCTATACCAACCAAGCAAAAGGCGTGGGCAGCAGAGAAAGGAGGTAATCTTCTTCCTAAATTCGTTTTTAGGCTATATGGAAATATTATTGCATTTCTTTGTATTTTTTTGTAATGCTACTTTTGCACTTTAAAAAATAAAATAAACATTCTCTTTAGAAAAGCAGGATGAAATTGAGCAGTTTCTATTTGAGGTATCAAGGTCATAGGATGTTTACAAAGATATTGTTTCTAAGGTTGCAGCTACCCCCAATCTCTGCCAAGCTGTAGCAAGATTCCAGGGCTTTGCAGGCACTCAAGCAGGGTAACCTTCCCCTCCCTGGCAGAGAATCTCTTGCCCTCACGACAGTTCCCATGACTTGTTAATGACTTGTTTCCAGCACCTTTTGTCATTCTTAGAAACTTCTCTCCCTGGTGAGACCTTGGCCTGGCATCTTCCCTTCAATACTCCAAATATCACCTAAATCCCACCCCTTTATTGATTTCACCACCCACTACCTCTAGCAGCTATGGGTACCCTGGCACTCCCAAACTCTGTAACCCCAGATCTGTAACAATACCTCACCTCTGAGAGCCATTGCACAGCTTCAATTATATCAATTATATCAGCAATTAATAAAACAATTAATGATGCCTCTATCCACATGGATCTTGTAAGCCTTCTGAAGGCTTCTCCATCAAGGTTTTAACTCAATTAGGGTTGCCATATTTCAATTAGGGTTGACTGACACCTGTAAAGTTGTTGAACTTTTTTGGGGGAAACCACCTCCACAAACCACCTCAAAGCATTTTGAGCTGGTTCCTCTGCTTTTTTCCATTGCATTGCCATACATCTGGGTTTTCACAGACATTTTGCTGAGAATACACAATTTTTACATCCAAAACCCAGGACATGTCAGGATTTCTCCTGACCTATGGCAAGCCTAGACTCAATGTTTCTTTATTCAAAGCCACAGGCAGGGATTGTACTAATGACACACAGGGCAGGCGGTTCTCAGCAATGCAAAAACAAAACAAAACAAACCTTGGAGTTGTCATCTTATGTTTTGTGCTAATTGTTCCTCTTGGGGAGAGTTTATATTTAATTAAACATTTTTCTCTAACTGAACTATTTTTTCTTTAAATGCTAGCAATAGTACATAAATTTGTGCTACATAATATTACAGCTGATGTTAAGTTATGCTTAGTGACTCAGTATAGTAGTGGGATCATATCAGGCCAGGTATAGGTGGAAATGAGAGAGAAATTTGGATAAAGAAAAAGTTCTTGCTTTCATTGTCATTTATCCTGATACAACACTTCCTGGGCTTGTTTGTTTCTCAGATGTTTACACATCTTTAACTTTATTCATAAGCTGAATGAATTTAGAAGATTCTGCAATATATTTAACAGATCTTAATTTGCTTCATTTCCCCTCACATTATTTATTACCTTTCTTCCCAGGAGCTCAAAGCAGAACTCATGGTTCTTTACCACACCCTCATTCTGCTCTCCAAAGAACCCTGTGAACTTAGTATGGTAGCACCTATCCAAAAGTTGCCCGCCAAGTAGAGATTTCAGTCAGGGTCTTCCCAACCTACAGGCTCTTATACAGTAATAAACCACATCATCCTCTACCTTTATCAGCTGGAATATGAATTACCCCAGTACCCCAGTCACTTTCAGTAGATCCTCCAAGTGTCCCTATTTTCCAGGGACAGCCCAAGATTTACAGAAGCTGTCCTGGTTTCTGATTTGATCCCAAAAAGTCCCGCTTTTCCCTAGGATGTCCCTATTTTCATCAGAGAAATTTAGGAGGGTATGGAGTTATGTGACCCCCGAGCCAAGGGGGTACCATATTTTTTGCTCTATAAGATGCACCCGGCCATAAGTCACACCTAGAGGGGGAGAACAAGAAAACAAATATTCTCTCCCTCTCTGCGCAGCGCACCTTCAGCGAAGCAGCAGGAGAAACAGAGCCCCTTCCATTTCTCCTCCCATTTTGCTGAAGGGGCGATGCGCAGAGAGGGAAAACTGTGCAGCGCCTCTCCAGCAAAGCGAAGCCAGGGGAGAGAGAGGGGTGGGTGCGCACCGACCCCTCTTGCTCTCCATGGCTTCAGTGAAAGCAACGCGAAGCCTCCGGAGCACAGCGGGAGTGCTCCCGAGGCTTCGTGTTGCTTTAGCTGAAGCCATGGAGCCTGCATTCGCTCCATAAGACGCACACACATTTCCCCTTGCTTTTTAGGAGGGGGAAAGTGCGTCTTATAGAGAGAGAAATACGGTAAGAACCTATACAACCTCTAAAAGACATCTGAAGGCAGCCCTGTGTGTGTGTGTGTGTGTGTGTGTGTGTGTGTGTGTATATATATACACACACACATATATACACACATATATCCTGATCTTGTTTGAGGATTAATGTTATAAATGCGTTGTTGTTGTTGTTGTTGTTGTTGTTGTTGTTGTTGTTGTTATGAAATAGGAATCCCTATTTTCATCGTAGAAATGTTGGAGAGTATACTTTCAGTAGTAATTAAGGTGTAACACTCAAACAGTATGGGGTACTTTGGGTCATCTTAAAAATGGTCCTTCTTTCTTTCTACTTAAAACCTTGGTTGCTGCAGCTTTGGTGTTGCTAGGAAACTAATTGGGGCACTTAGATGACATTACAAAACACCCCAAATATCTGCTTTTCATCATGAAATCATTTAATCAAATGTTTTGATTTGAATTTGTCTGTACTTTGAGAAACACCTTTGCAAAATGCCATTTCTAAGCCATGTTATCAGCATGTCTATATGACATGTTGTCTATATGACTGTTGTTCCTATTGTTCAGGACTTCATGGCTGCCATGATGACCATGGGGCTGCCTCAACATTTCAGTGGCCTGAGCACATAGCAGGTCACACTCTGGATCTTGTCTTTTCAACTGGGCAGGAAATGGATGATCTGAAAGTGGGGGATATTGACATCAGTCCCTTGTCAGGATCAGACCACTTCCTTTTGAGCTTTAGGCTTTCAGCCTATTGGGAAGCCAATAGCAAAACATAGTTATAGGAAGTCCACTAGACCTATTGAACTGTTCCATGCTGACCTTGCAGGTCCATTTAGTTTAAGTATAGGAAAGGTCCAATTCTACCTCATACTGGTGGATGATTACACTAGATGAACCTGGCAACCAGCACCTCCTGGCCAGCCCCAGAGGCTCCATTTGCCTGGGAAGCTTGTAGCCAGAGCTGCTGCAACAAACAGCTGTGTAAGCCTTTGGGAGGCAGAGACGCAAGAGGGCATCAGAGGAGGGAGGGAAGGAAATAGGGACAGAGGCCAGGGTTGCCCATGGCACCCCTGGCCATCATTCAAGGCATCCCAGGGTGCCACAGCACACTGGTTGAAAACCACTGCTTTAAGGACTGCCTAACCCCATATAAACCAACCCGAACTCTGCATTAATCCTCTGAGGCCCTTCTTTGTATGCCTCCTCCACATGAGGTCCAGAGGGTGGAAACATGAGAAGGGGGCCTTTTCTGTGGTGGCTCCCCCTTTGAGGAATGCTGTCCCCAGAGATGCTTCCCTAGTGTCAGGGGTGTAGGAAGGGTGGCAGTGGGGGCGCTCCATCCCAGGTGTCAGTACAGAGGGGGGTGACATTCGCATGTCACCTGTCCACGACTCCCAAGCCATTGGGGAAGGGGGGGGAGCTGCACCACTTTGCCAGTGGCATTCCCCCCTTCCCCCTTCATTTTGACAGTTTAGTGGAGGCTTGCGAGTCGCGGGCAGGTGATGCGTCGAATGTCCGCCATAGGTGGCTTGCTCCGCCCCCGGCTGCAGGGTGCGTGTGCCGCTCTGGGCACCTGAGTGGCCATCTCCACAGCTGCCTTGTGCCATCATTACATGTCTTTAGGCACCAGGCAAAACCATTCTTCTTTACCCAGGCCTTTGGCCATTAAATAATTGATGGCCTGTTAAAGCTGGGGTGAGGACTGTTGTTATGTTTATTTTATTATTATGTTATCTGCTACTATGTTTTTTTTATTAAGTTTTATTATTCATGCTCCGTAAAATCTGTTCTTAATGTTGTATACATACCTGGGATCTTTTGATAAAGGGTGGTATATAAATTGAAATTCTTATTCTTCTTATTCTTATTCTTAATGTATGGCCTAGAAAAATATCAGGGAGGAACTTGTGTGCCAGCTTCTGTACTGCCACTGTATGAGAATCCTACAAGAGACACTTCCAGGAATTGGTTAGACATTTTTCTGACAGGAAGACATATTTTGACAGGAATATTTATTTCCTGGCTGATGTTGATAAATGTGTTACTTATAAGACAGTTTTGTATGTGGTGGCAGTTGAGAAACATTCAAGTATACTAAATCTACTGCTATATCCTGTCAAGCTGATCACTGGGTATAGAATCATCATGTCAAGAATGATGCCAATGCATTTGACTTACATTCTGATCTGTATTAGAACATCTTGGATTGTTAGACATTCCCGCTTGGGTTTTATTTTTCCATTTTAAATTTTTGTTTTTTGATGCCCCCCCCCCAATAAAGTATTAACTGACCAGCCATGAAAACAAATATTTTTTGTTTCTTTTGTGTTACAATGTCCTTTGTGCTTTGGGTTGACTGAGAAACTATTAACTTGGGCTTTAAAGAGGTCATGGCTGCATGGCCACTGCTGATGGAAAGAATTTGTCAAGCATGCTGATAAGCGCATGGAACAGATCTTGATTGGTGAAGAGGGTTTCTTTAGATCATTTTCTCAGGGCCACTGGGCCAAAAAAGAACTGGGCACTGGAAAACAGCCCCCTCCCCCACCAACCGGCCTTGGAGGTTCCCTGCTTCACCAGCCGATGGCTTATCAGTCGGGCTTCCCTCAGTAGCAGTTTGGGATATGTGTACCGGGACTCACACTGGGATCTTGAACTATATAATTAATTAGAATAGGGAGAATCTCACTGCAGAGCTCACTGAAATGCTTAATGGAAGAGTAGTCATTAGACTATTGAACTATTTGTGGCTCATCCCTTCATTTCTGGATCCATGCCTAATATAGATAAAATGATCCAGCTTTTTCTTGTCACAGAATCTAGATTGTAAAAATACAGAATTTAAGCTTGTTAAAATTTAAAACCCATAGATTAAACAAATACACACATGGCTTTTTGAACTGTGTATGTGAGTGGAGGACAGGAATATTGATTGACCTAAAACATTTTATGTGATTAGCCAATTGGTTATGATGTTTTCTGCTGTTATATTTTATTGTGTATTGTGTATGTTTATTGTGGTTTTCAAAGTTTAGTTTTATTGCGGCAAAAGCCAGCGACACAGAACACCACAAGATCAAACAAAAGGAAATCAACAACAACATAAAAAAAAAAAAAAATTACACAAGGGAACTTCGCAGTGTGCCATTCAACAAAAGAGATTTACGCTTCCTGATTGCTAAAGTGCAAAATTTGGCCACCTCATATGATATTAAGCTTGAGGAATCTTCCAGAAGGTATTTTCGTAGAATTTCGGGGGAGGATTCCAAATAATGTTGTAGGGGTATAAATTTTGATAAAAGCGGCAAAATAAGTTGAGCTCGTTCTTCACTATAAAATTTGCAAAATAGAAGGATGTGAGTGACAGATTCTACCTTATTAGACATACAGGGGCAGAGACGCTCATGCATTGGTACCCGCGTAAATTTGCCGTACGGCACTGCTGAGGGCATTGTCTCAAAGCGGGCTCTGGAGAAAGCCCATCTATAAGCTTCATTAGTGATGTTAGTTAAGTAAGGGGCAGCTGCAAAATTAGGCCAAGCTTTTAGACATCTATACGTCTCTGGGAGTAGGGCGTCTTCTTGTTGTAATTCGACATCGTAAAGTCTCTGAGTGATAATTACTTTTGCCTTGTTCAGAGTTCCATTAAGAAGATTTTCAGGGTTTAGGCCAATTTGTTTGATCTTGTTAGTTATTTGCATAAGCCAAGGAGGATAGGGAACTGCGGCCAGGAAGTAAGGTAACAGTCCCTTAGGATTGTAATGGATTTTCAGCCAGAGGGATATTGCTTGCTCCCAGACTTTTAATTCCACTCTGGGCAGTCCTGCCTCTTGCCTTAAGACTGCATTAGGTGTACACTTTGGGGTAGCAAATAATGATCTTAAGAATTTTGATTGTACTGTTTCAAGAGTTTTAAGGTTGGCAGAAAGGCTAATTTGAGAGCCATACAGAAGTTGGGCTAATGATTTTGCCTGGAAAACTTTAAGGGCCATCGGGAGGAAGCCAGCTCCTTTCCTTCTGAATAATCTAAGGATGGCATTTGAACTTCTTCCTGCTGATATAGCTGATGTGGTCAGGTGTGTTGACAATTTGGCATTATAAGAGAAAGTAATGCCTAAGTATTGGAAGATCTTAGTCTGTTCAATGGCGTTTCCCTTTACGCTCCAATTATCTTTCCTGAAGGAGCGGTTAAAATGTACAATTTTGGTTTTGGCAAAGTTAATTGTTAACAGCTCAGTGTTACATTGGTCACTAAACTTTCCTAAGGCACGTTTCAAGCCCACTTTGGTTTGAGAGAGAAGAACAGCGTCATCCGCATACATTAAAACTGGTACTTTTCTGCCGTTAGAGAACACGGGGGGATGGGTTTCGATTTCATGGCAACATGTGACCAGGGAGTTAACATAGATGTTAAATAAAAATGGGGCTAATAGACATCCTTGTCTGACTCCTCTTTGGACTGGGATTTCTCTAGAGAGTCTGCCGTCCTGTGCGACTCTTATCTGGAGGGTATTGTTCTCATGAAGCTTAATCATCAGAAGTAATAACCTTCTGTTAATACCCATATTGGCCAATTTGGCCCAGAGCCTACCCCTGGATACAGAATCAAATGCTGCCTTTAGGTCCACAAAGGCCGCATACAATGACTTTTTCCAATGTTTCACATACTTATAAACAAAATAATCTAACACTAAGCAGTGATCAATGGTGGAACGTCCAGGTGTAAATCCTGCTTGTTCAATTTCTAGCAAATCATTATGGTCTAACCATTCACGCAATTTTAGGCATAGGTGTTTTGTATAAAGTTTGCAGATCACATTCAGAAGACTAATTGGTCTATAATTAGATGGATCAGAGGGGTTGCCTTTTTTAAATATAGGAACAATTATAGCCAGTCCCCAATCTTTAGGGATTTCGGCTGTCTTATCTATATATGAGAATAGATTTGCAAGAACCGGGGCCCACCAGTTTATTTGCGCTTTCAGAAGTTCAGCAACAATGAAATCACTTCCTGGGGCTTTGCCAGATTTCAATTGTAGAATTAACGAAGTGATTTCAGTTTCAGATGTTGGGGGCCATGGTGTATCATTATCTAAAGGGATGTTAAGTAGCGCAGGAGGTCGATGTTCCCTAAACAGCACTTTATAGTGCTCTTCCCATGAATTTGCAGGGATTATTGTGCCCTCGTTAGGCGCTTTGGTTTGACTGGAGATAATTTTCCAGAAGCTGGTATTGTCTTTTTCTATTGATGCTTTTATGAGGGCCTGCCAGATGAGAGAGTCTGCGGTTCTTTTTTTGGTTTTTAGTAACTCTTTGTAGTTCTTTTTTTTAAGTTGTAACTCTAATTTAGTAGTAGGGTTAGGATTTTGCTGGAAGACCTTAAAGCATTCCCTGAGTATAAGTTTTGCCTGGATGCATTCACGGTCAAACCATTTCTTGTTGGTAGGGAATTCATTGTGGCTAGATCTCCTGAGTCTTGACAATAACGGTTGGAGTTTTCGGATTAGTGTATTATAATGGTCAATTGGGGAGGTCTTTTCAATATTGTTGGAGGTCAGATGAGCCCAGAGGAGTTGACCTTCCATTGATTGTGTCCAAATGCTTAAGTTGTTATTAACATAAGGGGACCATTTGATTCTGGATCTGCCTATTTGTTGTAAAACATTAGGAACAGGTGTCTGTGGGGCGAGCCCACATCTAGAGGGTTCCCAAAATTCAGTCCTTTTAAGATTTAGGGGTAAATGGTCACTTTCGGTTCTTATATCTACAGTAAATTCAATATGTTCATCAAAGAGTTCTTGGGAGACAAGAATGTAGTCAATAACGGAATGCCTTAAACCTGACCAATAAGTAAATTGGCCAGGGCAGTCTCCCGAGGAGAGGCCGTTTAAAATAACAAGGTTTAATCTAAGTGCCATTAGAAAAAGACATGTACCAGCAAAGTTGGTAACTGGGTCAAGTGAATGACGTCTAAATAGGGGCCAATGTTCATCATTAGCATTTAGGGGACCCATTACACTTTCGTTGATTAGCTGTTCGTCTGAATGGCCTAACCTTGCATTAAAGTCCCCACCAATAATTAAGGAGGCAGAGGGAAACTTATTTGAGACAAGGAGAATGCAGTCTTCCAGTTCGTTCCAGATGTTTTTAAGATCAGTTTGTTTCATAAGTGGGTGGATATAAACATTGATGCATATGATCTTAAAGTGGGTAGAGAATATTTTAACAGCCAAAATCCATTTTTTATCGATTTTCAATTGGGTAGGGGAGGTTCCTAAGTCTGTCGATACGAAGGTGCTCAGACCACCCGCCGGTCTTCCGCCTTTTGTGCCGATTGAGGCACAAGAGTGGAAAGCAAAATAATTGTGTAGTTCAAAAGGATTTTGCATCCAGGTTTCTTGAAGTAGGATGATCTTAAACTGTGATATGTAGGTTAGAACGTCTTTGTCCATTGTTTTCGATTGCCATCCAGCGACGTTCCAGGATAATAATAGAGGTGAGAGTCATTTTGTCTCTTCAATAGCATCAATGACTTTCCCGGAGTCGTGGAAGATGCATCCATTGGGTGGTGAAGTCTCCGGTACTGTGATTAGAGGCGCCACAGAAATTTCAGCGTGGATTTCAGCTGGGCAGAGTAGGGGTGTGTGCTCTGACGTGACCTGAGGAGTTTCATATCCCATTTTTCGCTCCAATTTAGGTGGAGTATTTGCCTCATTTGTGGGCGCTAGGTCTTCAGAGTTGCGAAGATAGAGTAATAACTCATCTAGTCTGTCCGTTATCTCTGTTTGTTCGGCTTTTGGCAGATGGGAGAAGGAAACAAGTAACTCCTGCTCCATTGAATTCTCTAGATGAGTAGCCTTTGATAGGAGGGGAGTGGGGGTCTCTGTCCAACTAATTAAGTCTGAGGGTGGAGCTGTAGAGCTCGTAATAGGTTGGGTGCCCTCATTTTTAATTGCTTTCCTTTTAGCTGGAGAGTAGGGTAGAAGAGGGCAAATCTTAGTGTTGATAAAAACTCTTGTAATAAAAATTCCATAGTTAGTCAGGGAGCTTCGTAGGGACATCATATGGGTTGGAAACTTTTTAGATTCGAAGGTGAGCAGTATCCTCTGCATGTGTGGCTTGCTGTAAATGTGGACAGTGGATTTCAGATCGATGGAAAGAGGATTTACGCCCAAAAGTTCAGCTAGATGTCTTCTTGCGACATGTGTGGACGACCAGTTAACAACCTGACCTTTGAAGGGGAGGATAATTAAACAGAGTCTAGTGGCTTGCAGTGAAAGATTATAGGAAGATATGGTGTGTAGTTCTTCCATAGTTTGTTCATTTTCAAGTTTGGAGCCAGTCTGCGAAGTTGAGTGCAGTAGGACAGGTGCTCTGGGTGTTGGTTCGGCCCTATCCTCCGGTGAAGCATCTACGGGTCTGACATTAGCTTTTGGGGATACAAAGGATACAATCTTCTCTAAGGAGCCTTTGATTTCTCTTATATATTTAAAGATATAGTTATTGTGGTTTTATACTTGCTGTGCTGGCCATTGGACAGTGTTCTCTGCTGCCACTGAGGGCAGCTTAGAAGGTGCAGAGCAGGCCTTGTGGCACACATACCTGTAGCTGCAGGGTTGGCACCTGAGGCAAACCACAAAATGGTGCTTCCCTCTCCAGCACGGAAGAAAGGGTGAGTGAAGATCTACATCGGGAGCAAGAGGGGAATAAAGATCTACCTCAGGATCAGCTGCCCCTGTGGATCTTGCCACCTGAGGTGGTAGCCTCATCTAGCCTCATGGATGGGCCAGCCCCACAGAGCTCTGCTGTCTGACACCTCCCAGCCACTAACTCACCAGCTTGCCTGGTACTGACTAGGCAAACAAAAGGGCAGTGCAGGATGGTGGCCTCTGTGTGCATTATGTAAGCAGAGGGACACATGTCCTTCTGGAGCACATGACCTGGATGAACTGCCTCTCTCCCTGCTTGCTCAGTCATGGGCCTTTCCCAGTGGTGTTGTGATGCACTGGGAGCAGACAACTAGGTGAAACAGGCAGCTAAAGAGCCCAGGTCAGCAACAAGCAAGTCTTGCTACTGCCAAGGCATCTCACAGGAGGAAAGGAGCAGCTAGGGGCCTAGGGAGAGGGAGACAGGAGGAATGGCCAGGAAGCAGCTGCCCAAAATCCCAGTATCCACTGTGACATCATTAGCCTGGTTGATGTGGGTAGCTTAGCAAGGTCTTTATAATATGATAACCATGACAGTTGTCTTTTGGTCTGATGCGGCACCAGATCCCACATAGTCCATATATAAATGGAAGCTGCATTTATATAATAAACTGAGACTAATACAAAGTAAGATACAAATGAAGACAAGCTGTCATTCCAAGAAACCTTCTTGCAGCAGAAAAGAAATGGTAGTGTTGAATCTCTTGCCATTTCAAGATGCTTCCTACTGATTTGTTTGCGGCTGAAAACTCGATGTGCATGGGGCTTTTGTTTTGTTTTGGTGAAGATGTTTGGAAATAGGTTCCCCCACCCTCTTTTCTTGGGGGTACTTAATACATCACAAACAAAATGCCACCTTTCATTTATTTCAAAACGTCAGCAGGGAAAGTGCACCCAGAGCTCTGTAAGAAATGCAGCTATCGGGTAGTATAAATGAATCATTTCATTGTCAGCTACTAAATCCATCCTCAGATCATTTTAGAGGATGCAGTCTGTGTCTGTCCTGGTATCTACCTTGTTTCCCTGCTTCAGTGAGTGTGTTGTGCTTCAAAGCAGTCTCTTCTTTTATTGTTATCATTGTTATTCTAATGCCTACTCTGTGATAGCAGCTTAGAGTACGCCCAGCTGCATTTGCAGAGGAGGAAGCTCAAAGAAAAATATAACTAAGGTACATAAATCAGAGAAAAGTGTAAACAACTTGGGAGTCTTTGGCTTTCTGTCAATGCAAACTGATTAAACTTGCATCAGATTAGAGCCTGAGCTTGCTCTGGTTTGTGCTGCTGACCATTAGAATACAAGGAGCAACAATTCTACACATTTCCAAATAACCTATACAATTAAGGGAATGACACATCCTTTGACCACCCTGTCTTGTCCTTCCTCCTGTCACCCCCCCACCCTCCACACTGGTGTTGAATATCAAATCACACAGCCTCATTAGTATGCATTGTTGTTGTGATCTGATTTCCTCAATGTAGCTGCAGACTGGCTCTGATAACCACAGGAGGCCCAGTAGATTATGCTAGCCATGAATCCATTAATTAAACTTGGCAAATAACAAAGAGATCTATAATTTCTTTTGAATTATTGAAGTCTGTGTTAATCAAGATTCCATGATAAACTAACAGCTCTTATCAGGAGAGCAAAAACTGGTTTATAAGTAATTCCAAATTCAGCTTGAATCTTTAGTGAAGGTTTCTTCTCAGATTGCGATGTAAAGATTTGTATTTAGTTTATTCAGTTTATGGCTCACACCATATGGTTTCAGGCATATGCAAATGTAATTGCTTGATTAATCAACAAATATGGATAACCAATATCAACCTGCTAAGATTTCTTTAGCTGAGTGACTGTCTTGTATTTATTTTTAAGTTTTATATTCTGATTTTCAGTTTCCATAGCAAGAAAACATATCTTCCTAGAAGAGCACAAGGGTTGAAGCAATTCCTTTCACCAATTAACCAATGCAGAAGCCAAACTTCACAAATCCAGGTTGAGAAACACTATTTTATTTACTTCAAACAAGGTTCATCTGAGTTTCCAGATCTTAGCAAACAATGTTACTGACAAGTTCTCCCCATAGCTTCGACTCAGATTGAGATTACTCAAATCAGTGAAGTTTAATATCACTGATATGAAAATGGCAAATAATAGGAAACTGGGATCCACACAGCACAATAGATATTTGCAAAATAAATGTAAGATTGTTAATGGAATCTACCTGTCACATGATTTATGTACTTTCATTTCTTGTTTGTGAGACTTGTTGCTGCCTGGTCAGCATTCTGAGACATCATGAGACATCGGTTGCTTCCTTTTCTGCATGTGAGGGAACCACTCAGATGAAACCACAGAGAGGTCCAATGTGGAACATACCCCTGGGGAAAGTAGTGTCAATGCTTTTGTTGGAACTCTTTTTATCCAGAGAGTGTAACTACAGCAGACTGACTTGCAATAACTGTTAAGGGTCCTATGTGAAATCTATCCCTCTTATTTGATCTTGGTTATCAGGTTGCACTTCTTAATGGATGGACTCAAATTGAATTATAGGATTAATAGCCCCTATTTACCGTAATGTTATGACAATTCGCAAAAGACACGTGAAAACATGTTGGTTAAAATGCTTTTAGGTGTCTCTGTTTAGAGTTCAGGATGACTGAAGAAGTTTTTGGTTCATGCAAGTGGTGGCTCAATGATGGTTCCGGTCCATGAACCATTTGCGGCTGGCTCTTGGTCTGATTTTTCTCTGGATTTCCACTATTCCCCTTACCAAGTTAGGAGAGCAAGGTATACCAGAGGCTCTTCTGATTTCCTTCTGAGAGGAATGCTTGCGTCTTGGCAGAAAGACCAAACTGGTGTGCCTGTTGGGGTGGTGGTGGTATAGCTATTTCCTTTGAGCAGTAATGTTGGGCAGAGTCTTGACCACCAGACTCAAGAATTTGGCCGTCTCTGATGTATGGGAAAATAATATTTCACATTGCTATTCTAACATTCCTAAATTTTACATACTAGTGAGCATTGAGCATGAATCTCTGCTACTGCAGAAGAGAGATTTGATATGCAGATACTAGGTTGTGAATATGCATTGACACTATATCACACATGATTATTTCAGCCGAGTCGTTTGTCAGTATTTATCTGTCAATTAAGACTGAATAATGCCTTGCGTTGTGAATCTAAGATGTGTGTTAATAATTTGCTTTCTGCTGCCATCACAGCATCTTCTTTCATTGCTCTATGTGCTGTGAATATAAATCTCAAATAAAAAAATGGACCAGAACAATGCAGTGTGTTGAGCTACATTTTAATACACTTACATTTCTTGCCCTCTTCTGAAAGAAGTGCCGTTATTTATCCTTCAGTTTAAATAATGTAAAACTACTATGTCTAATATTCAGAAAACACCATGAGTTTCATTTAAATGCTTCCATGCCTTTGTGTACAGTAGCAGTAGAAGAGCTAGTAACATAAATTTCCAAAAAAAGCATTTGATCATGTGGAGTCCAAGGCAGTTGCACTATTAGTTTTGCTATCTGATACAGCAATCAGGAGAGAGGCGTTTACTTTCAGTGTCTGAACATTGGCAATGTGTGGGTTGGCAGGTACTTTTTTCCCTCCTCTAGCTACATTGGTAGTATACAAGAAGCAGCCTGCTTGACCCAACTCTATAGAACTGGTTAAACACAGAAGGATAATAAACTAAGGCTGCAAGACTAAACCCTCTTACCTGGGAGTAAACCCTGTTGAACTCAACCCTGTTGAAGTTCACCATTTATTTGTTTACAATAAATATATTGTTAATTCATCCATTTATTTTCAATGAACCGGTGCATTGTCTAAAGTCAGAACTACATGCTACTAAGAACATGCTGCTACCACTAAAAATGACAGCCCCCTTACATGTTCCACCTTCACTTCTGTAATACTTAGTTCAATCTAGTCAGGGTCCTGACACAAATCTGGGTCCTGACAACATTACAATCCTCCCCAGTCCATGTTGTGGAGCTGGCTTCCTCAAACCCGGCCCTCCAGATGTTTTGAGACTACAATTCCCATCATCCCTGACCACTGGTCCTGCCAGCTAGGGATCATGGGATTGTAGGCCAAAAACATCTGGAGGGCCTAGTTTGAGGAAGCCTGTTGTGGAGTGTGGGATGGAAAATTCACATTGTAATAATGTCAGGATTTGGGCTAAGTTCAACTAGACCTTTCAGAATTGGAGAGGGAATTGAGCATGGAGTTCCCATTTTTGGTGGTAGTGATAGTGTTGTAAACAAAAATCTGCCTATTCCCCTTATGGGGTATCCAAGAGCCCATATAGAAATATAGCATAACCTTATAAAATGCAGGGAAATAAACTTATGACAAACAAGCCCATATATGACTTGTGCTAATTATATGCATTTTCCAACAATTGGGAGAGTCCAGAAGGTGAACAGGGGAGGGTGGACGGGGTAAAGGTAAAGGTAAAGGTACCCCTGACCGTTAGGTCCAGTCGCGGGCGACTCTGGGGTTGCGGCACTCATCTTGCTTTCCTGGCCGAGGGAGCCAGCGTACAGCTTCCGGGTCATGTGGCCAGCATCTGGCAAACCAGAGCAGCATATGGAAATGCCGTTTAGCTTCCCGCCGGAGCGGTACCTATTTATCTACTTGCACTTGTATAAAATAGTACACAATGTGCTTTGAAACTTGTGATTGTTGTTCAGTTTTATGGAAATTATTCCACTGGGCCACTTTGCTGCAGCACTGAAAATAAAGCTTTTTATTTTCCACTCACTGCCTTTTCATCATTGACTTGGGAAGACAGTACAGTGGGGAGTTCCCCATTAGTTTAGCCTCATGTTTTCTGTAGTACAGTGGATGCTTGGGTTGCGAATATGATCCATGCAGGAGGCACGTTTGCAACCTGCAGCGTTCACAACGCGCAGTGCACCATTTGCGCATGCATGGGTCGCGTTTTGGTGGTTCTGCGCATGTGCAAAGCGCTATTTAGTGCTTCTGTGCATGCACGAGCACCGAAACCCAGAAATAACTCGTTCCGGTACTTCCGGGTTCAGCACGGTGTGCAACCTGAAAACACACAACCTGCAGCTTCTGTAACCCGAGATATGACTGTGCTTTGCTTAGACTCAGGGTGGTCATTCTCATTGTCTGTACCACTGAATTAATTAAGAATCAGCAGGACCCTCATTACAATCTTATTTTAACCACCAGGTGGCTGGATCAAATCATCCCCCCCCCCCCCAGTTGTAGTTGCACCTGGAATTGGATAATGCTGGCCTAGGATCACTGTAAAATGTTGTTTAGGTGGTAGTAGCACATTTTTAGTGTCAGGCTATTTCACAGACTGGTTATCATTTGCTTTCATGTGATAAATATGATAAAATGCTGAGAAACTCAATATATTGGGAACCTGTGCTAGTTGGAAAGAAATACCATGAGGGGTGTGAAATTGCAAGCTATGAATCTAGCACTGGGATTTGTGCCTACAGGCCAATCACCCATGACCTTTTAATACATATACCAAAAAATGTCAGCAGTGAATGTGACAAATCATACAGGTCAGGCTTACTCTTCAGGGAGTTAGGATCAGTTGAATTGGGTAGATCTGGATTTCTCCTGCTTAATGTGTGAAACAAGCTTAATGGTTGCACCCCTGTGAGTGCAAATGGAGACATGCATGTAGCATATACCGGTAAATCAGAGAAACATAAATGCTTTCGAATATACAATAGTTATATTGTTTTGTCTTTATGGAGTTTCCATATGCCGTTTGCAATTATTAGTGTGCACAGAAGGACGTTAGTTGCCCTCTAAGATCTGAGGATCTTGTCCTGGGATGGCACAATAAGCTATTGCATAAGACGAAAAAACTGAAGCTTGTCCAGACTTTTTTGTTTTGTTTCTTGTGTTATGAAAACATGAATCAACAATCTGTTTGCTCATCTGGCCATGTGGTATTCAGCTTTGATTTCCCCCCCTCATACCTGCCATTCTGCGTGCCTGTTGAACTCAGTGCCACTACCGAACATCAGGAGGAGGTGGGGTTGCGGG
This sequence comes from Podarcis cretensis, assembly GCF_951804945.1. Classification (NCBI taxonomy): domain Eukaryota; kingdom Metazoa; phylum Chordata; class Lepidosauria; order Squamata; family Lacertidae; genus Podarcis; species Podarcis cretensis. The sequence continues at coordinate 103,921,907 of NC_137173.1, read as the reverse complement.
CTCTCGACCCGCCCACACTCCCGCGGGGCTGGCGTCAGCCTCGCGGGAAGCAAGGATTCCCGCTGACTTTACATCCATGCCCTCCAGCCAATCAGCTGGCGACAGGGGCGGGCCTTACAGAGGCCACATAAGGTCGGGGCAGCCCTTGGCTCGCCCCTTTTCTCCCTGCAGCCGACGCGGTTTCCCACCCACCCACCCTTTAGGTTTTGCCATCGACCTTGCTATGGGCTTCGGCTGGTTGCCGCAAGGGGCCAGGTAGGAATTTTTCCATTTGGCTAAATTGGCTGGTTTTTGGAGCCACTTGGTTTTTTCGCCTACCTCGTAGCAATTTGTCACAACTTCTTCAGTTCTGGCGGTAGGCATTGGCCGGGGTAATTGTCATGCAAATGAGATCGGGGGGGAGGAGCGCCATCACCTCCCCCAATGCTTGAAGGGTAGTTCGTTAAAGGACTCCGAGGGGCGACGCCTCGTCCGAAACCTACGGAGGCTAGGGCCTAAAGCGCGCCCCCGAGCGGTAACCCCTCGGGGAGCGCCTAGGGATATGCATCTCGGGTTAGCTCCCCCTGTTGGTGTTTAACCCTTCCCGGTTAGGCCGGATAGTCGGTTAGGGGCCAATGCCTAAAGCCAATACCTCTCTCACCTGTAATCAATAAAGTTGTGGCCATTTTCGCCCATTAACCTTAATACTCGTGTCCGGTGTCTTTATTTCATTCCACCTGTGGGGGGGAAGGGAATAGCCACGCAATTAATTCTGAGATAACAGCTTTATGGAGATAAGAGCAATTGTGGCTCCCACAATGCCTTAATAGAGTTTACTACGCACAGCGTCTTCCTGGAACCATGTTACGTGCACTGATAATGAAACAATCCTATAGCATGTCGCTTATTTTATGCCTCCACCGATTTATACAGTAGCTTCAAAGATCCTTATTCAAGATGTAAGCAGAATGTGAAAAAAGCATGACAGGTATATAGGCTATTAATATAGTTTAAAGCTTATGGTTTGTGGGAAATTGCTCCTATGCTGCATTGGTTATCCTTTTTGGGAGATGACAATATGCAGCAATTAGGATATACAATACTTTGGCAAGCGCTCCAGAATATACAGAATTCCAAAATGGAATTCATGTTCGGCAGCTTAGCTTAATTTCCAGGTTCCATTATCTTCTAAATTCAGCTCTAAGCATTAAAAAAGTAACTCTAAGCAGGCAAATTCATGGAAACTATGCTTGGCTCGGGAATTCTCTTCACTGAGTGCAAACTGCTGCTTCAGATTTTGATCCAAGCCTACCTTCAACTTTGCACAGGCTTCTGGCCTCTTTCTGCACTGGAACCTGACCTTCCTCCTGGCCCTGACTTTGTACTTGTCTCTGGCCCTTGCTGCTTTGGTATCTGTCACAAGTACATAAGAGGAGCCTGCTGGATTAGGCCAATGGCCCGTCTGTTCCAGCATCCTGTTCTCACAGTGGCCAGTCAGATGTCCTTCAGCCCATCCATGACCATGGTTATATTACCTGGCCCTTTGCTCCTTGTCTGCTCAACCTGCTGCCTGAGGTCCAGTGGCCTTGTCTGTTGCCCTTTGGATCCGTCTGCTAGCTCCAAAATTGGAGCCCCGATGCAGCTTTGGAGCAAGGTCAAGGCCTGAGACTTAGTCAGACTTATAAGACGTCTCCTTTCAAAATATATGTTAGAAAAGGAATGCTGCTTTTAGCTTTCACAGTTCCCAGTGTGGTATCTTAGTCTTCTTTTATGCCTTCAGTGTAGACTCTTAGAATCTGCTGTTTTAAAACTACTTGCCACATAGTTGTTCATCCCTCAAGGTTTTCGGGAGTTCATGCAAAGGTTTATTGGTGAAGAGGTGGAGTCCTGCTGATTTATCAGCTTCTGACTAGGAACTTGAATCCTTCCTTCATGGATTCCTATTTTTCACCTGTTTTCTGAAAATGACCTCATCAAATGTTCAGATATCCTCTGAGAGCAGCAAATTCATGAAGAAGGGGGAGGACAACAAGAGATTTTTAATTCCTACGACAAACAGTAACAAGGCTGCACAAGCATTGCTGCGCAGCCTTGAGAATCACAAAATGTTAAAGGAAGTTAGCCATAATATGTTTTCCGTAGACAGCTTTATGCGGGTGCTGAGGCTATTTAAATTGTAGGAAGGCACAGATGAGGAAATCATGCACAAGCTTGCAAGGCCTTTTGTTGAGTTAATCCAAATCTTGACAGAATGCCTTTATGGCTGCAGTCAGTTTCATAATCCTTCTGTATTTCTTTCCACTACCTTCCTTCATACTTCACCTGCCTTGTTTGCATTTCCTCTAAGGAGTGAGAGTCAAATTCTTCCTTTTTTTCTTCTGCTCTCCATCCTCATACAACTATGCTACTGTACATGCAGTAAATTGCTATTGCTATGAAATGGTTGGCAATTTGAAATCTCATCTTCTGTTTGCTCTCAGTATTAGCTAAGAATGTAATGCCTGCCTGTGAGGGAGGCCACGCAAACAAGTGTTAATCTCATGTCTGTCATCATTATGTTGTTTAATTTTAATTCTGGTCAGAAGGGAAAGACAGAGCTGTGAGCTGTTTATCTACCTGGGGCAGCACCCACCCAGCACACCCGCAAATTTCCATTTGTGTAGGACCAAGATAGCTTGCCCTCCTTGTACATCCTCTAAAGAACATGCATGTAGCATGAATTCTGTTGGCCTTTGTCCAATGAGAGGAACACAGTACCTTGAACTTGTCACAGACACACTCTCAATCCTGAAACCAACTCTAAAGAAGAACTTATTAAGAATAAGAGACTTCTGGCGCTCACTGCCATGGAGATTGTCCATGCAGCAAATTGAGGATAATCTGAGAGTAATTATCCTTGCAAGGCCCCTCACCCCAGCTTCATAATTTTCATGGAATAACTACAAGAATTAAACTGTGTGAAAGCATTGTAATGATTTGTGGCATTGACCTTCTATGGTGGTAAAGTGGACTCTGCTTTTTTATGGCTTCAGCGAGATACCAGCTTGTTAATGGATGGGAAAGGGATCAAAGAAGATAATCCTGGATGGATGTCTGCCTGGGGCTATGGCGAGACACCAGATTTCTTTTGGCTTTGGATAAGTAAAATTGCATGGGATGTGTGGCGCAGCCAGAACTACAGTCCTTGAAGTGGAAGTGAAGGGAAATGCTGAAGTTGATGGATTACATGCAGGCAGATGAATGCAAAACAAACATTTCACACAGGAATCTACAACTCCTCTTGCAATCAATGGATACGGAATAGTTAAATACGAACACAAGTCGTCAGATCAGTGGCTGTTAAAATAAAGGATTAAGATCAGAACAGTTGTATTTGGGCTAAGAGAATGGGAGCAGGATGGAAGAAGAACATCATTTCCTGAAATCCAGAACATGGGAAGTCATCTAAAATTGTTTAATTTGGAATTGGATAATTGGCTTTTTTAACTGAATTATAATTTGGCATTGTATTAATGTGGCTTTTATTGGATTGTTATAATTGAAAATAACACACACACACACACACACACACACACACACACACACACACACTGGTACCTCGGGTTACATACGCTTCAGGTTACAAACTCCACTAACCCAGAAATAGTACCTCGGGTTAAGAACTTTGCTTCAGGATGAGAACAGAAATTGTGCTCTGGTGGCAGCAGGAGGCCCCATTAGCTAAAGTGGTGCTTCAGGTTAAGAACAGTTTCAGGTTAAGAATGGAACAAATCAAGTACTTAACCTGAGGTACCACTGTATATATATATATGAATAAGAGTAAGAATAAGAAACACAAAAGGAAACAGAATGATACTTGAAGAAAACATAAAACATAAAATAAACTAGATAACTTGTTGAAGAGTATAAGAGACGTCCCAAATTCTCACATACCTTTGTCTTTGAATTGGACTGCATTATCACATGACTGATCTCTGTATACAGAGGAGGAAAAGGGATAAAAAGATGTGGGCATGAAAGATTAGCTTCAGGTTTTAGCATTCCACAGCCCACTTGAAAAACCAAGATAGGCACTGTGTTATTATAGTCAATATTCCTGGAGTTTATGTATGCAGTCAAGAATCTGATATTAGTCCCTGTCAATGTGGAAACAGAATTCCAAAGCGTTCCAACCACACCACATGGGTGTGATGGCACTTTTGTTTCTTTGTGCAAATGTGAAACACAACTACTAAATATAACTTTGTTATTGTTTATCTGATCACTTTATTCAGGGATGAAAGAGAATCAATTAACATAACTCACATAAGTCTAGCCTTTGTCTTTTTAACTACCAGCAAGTTGAGGGAGGGGGTCCACTCCTCAGCTATCTGGCACAGAGCCACTTCTTTTGTTACCCTAACAACTAGGGCTGGGCAATATCAGCTTTTCAACATTGTGAAGTATCACCAGCCAAACATTGTGATATAGTGATACAAGTGGAGGAGGAACAAGCAGCATCAGCCCCGGCCCTGTGTGGTGCCAGGGTGAAACTGCCTCAGTTCCCTCTAGCGCCCGCACCCGGAGGAACAACCGGCATTGGCCCTGTGAGGCCCCAGAGGGAAGCCTCCTCAGCTCTCTTCTCTTTCCTCAGTTTTCTGCTTTTCTTAAACCCAACAGAACACCTAGTGTTCTACGGCAGCTGACCATGCTTATTCCTTGTTGGATTCTTTGGGGTTTTTGTTCTCTACTGTTGGACTTTTCCCACCCATCACAAAGTATTTTTGTGTGTGTTTCTACAAACTGGTTTGGCACCAGGCCTGTTCATATATCCTTCTTGTAAATGAATGGTGCAATTTTGACTACTTAAGAATCAGCATCTGGAGAATAGTAGTATATAGGATAGCCTCAGATTCACCAGCTGAACATGTAAACAGAACAAATGGGTACAAGTAAATCCAGCATTTTTGCCCTATATAGCTGATTATGTAAAAAGGCACTCGTAGAAGCACTAAGGGAAAAACATGCAATCAACCATGAACATAAAGTGCACACAGCATAACTATTTTTGTTCAGGATTGTTTCCTTTTTTAACTTTGAGAAAATCAGCTGTTAGATTAGATGATGTTCCTTTCGTGCCAGGGCTCTGGATTCTACAGCGTCAGACTTAAAGAGAGCATGAATGTTGGGTTGTTTTTTTGAGAAACTTGTACAGGTAAATGAACTGTGAATGAAATCCCATGGCCATAATCCAGTTCCATGGCTACAGAGCTAAGCACGCACAAGCTCATTGGTTTCATGGCCTTCATTGTGCTTTGCTCTGCATTAGATTATGGCAAATTAAGTATAAACTGAATTCTCTGCTGTGCAGATACAATATGAGGGTTTCAATGATCTACAGTTGCATTCCTTAGCAGACTTTGTCTCCTGCTACCATTTCAGGACCAGAGGTGGTTTTAAGGTAGTGCAACCAGTTTGGCTTCATTGGGTGCTGGTGCCAGAACAATGATGTAGAACAGAGCACAAGAAGCGCAGAGGGAGGGGCCACCAGATTTTACCATTGCATGGGGCGCTGCTGAAATTTAAGAGCCCAAAGTCCAAAACTGTTAGGATTTCTATGTTTTCCTAGCTCCCTTGTTTATGCATACTTTTAAGGAGCAGAAATGTAAATATCTATCATCATCAACATTATCACCATCATCATCATTTTCATGTGCATAATGGCTGTCTGCTAAAACACAATAAACTGACTTGACTGACAGTGAAAAAGACACTAAAGATGCATGCCAAAGTCACAAATCCTTTGGCTTCAGAAACAGTAAATGACCTGTGTGGATCACAAAATATACAAACGCGATTTAAAATGTTTTTTTTTTTTGGGGGGGGGGCAATAAAATGATTTTGGGAGACTTTTGCATATTACATCCAAAAATGAGCCTTTGATTCTTGCTGTGACTCTTGCCTGTGTCTTCTGAAATCTAACCTATACACGTAAACCTCCACACATGTACATTTTGGAAATCTGATATGGCACCAGTGTCCCCAGCCTGTAATTCAACATTAATCCCAAAGTGTTGAAACAACCTGTTTGTTTGTTCGGAACTCTTTGCCTTTTCATCTCTGAACAAAGATTTCTTCATACACAATCCTTTCTTTTTTTACCACTGCAGGGAAGTAATTCCACTTGAAATATGCACAAAATTATAAATAATTTTCTTATACATGCATGTCAAAAGAGATAATCTGTGCATTTCCTACACACACAGTGCCATTGCTTTGTACATGCCTTATACCAAGGAAGCTGTATTATATGAAGTCAGAACACTACTCCATCTAACTCAGTACTGTTGACACCTTTTTGGCAGCAGCAGCAGCCTACAGTTTCAGGCAAGAGTCCTTCCCAGCCATGACTAGAGAGGAGAGGGTTAGGAGTGAGGACTCTTTGCATGTAGAGCAAGTGCTCTAATGCTGAGCTGCAGCCTCTTCTCATTCTTGGCCTGGTTCAGCAAAACCATTCACAGCCCTTGGTTTCTTCATGCCTGATTAGTCTTCACTTGATTACTGGTACCTGAGTGTATGGACTGTCAGTAGTGTTACATGTGTGAATGATCTTCCACCACAGACAGAAGTCATCACTTGATGTCTGAGGGCTCAGTCACACTTACCTTTGCTCTGCATTTCTAGGCACAGGTCCGGGGTTTTCAGGTCCATGTCTGAGAACGTCTTCCCTGCCCCTGCCAGCACTTTCCCCATGAAAACCCTCTTTTCACTGCTAATGAGAGAAAATGGCACTCTGCAGAAAACCTGGATTTTCACTGCTAATGAGAGAAAATGGCACTCTGCAGAAAACCTGGATTGCTGTTTGTTCCGATTCAGCGTTAAAGAGTAGGTTTTCCTGGGGAAAGCATTTCAGGTGGGGGAGGTGCTTGGACTGGGAAAGTGCTGGACTTTGTGTCTAGAAAGTGTAGGGCAGAAGGTAAGTGTGGATGAGCCTGTAGTCACCAAATCACACAAAATACATGTGTGAAGCAGCCCAAAGTATCGTCTTTGTTTAGGAAAACTGAGGTGGTTCTGGTTGCCCTACTTATGATTTGTGTGCAGTTCAGCATTCTCTATAACACTGAATCTAGAATTATATTCTATATTGTGAGCACATTTCTTTAATTCATTCCTATTGGTTATTGATTTAGTTTAACAATCCTGAATCAAGATTAGATGTCTTTTGGCTGTGGAAGCAACCCTCAGCTCCTCTTCTCTTTCTCTGCTGCCTTTATGTCTCTGCTTCCATAAACGTTTTGAAATGTTCCTTACATGATTCCATAAAAGTCTGTATGTTACTGGCTGTGCCAGGTCACTGCCTTGTGGGGCTCAAATAACAAGGAAATGTGCATTTCATAAGGGGTGGAAGAAAGCTAGGAAACACCATGGTGCCCCTGTAGCAGCAAAACTAGATGCCTTCATCTGCTCCACCTGCAGTAAAACATGTCTCTCCTATATCAGTCTCTACACCCACAGCAGGCACTGTAACTCTCTAATGTTTACTTTACCCTCAAAGGCCACTCTTCCATTGTCACCGGAGACTAGGAAGAAGTAAGCTAGAGAGCTAGATAACTTCAGAGGGGCAGATGCAAAACCAAGGTTTGCAATGGATATTAACAGGCAGAGGGCTTTTTTTTTTTTTTTTTTTTTTTGGTCAACAACTGATCCAATTCTCTGCTCATGGGGAATGCTCTCTGTTAGCACATTATTTCTTCTCCCAAGTGTCCATTGCCTGCAGGCGATTTTTTTCTTCTGCTTCTTATTCCCTCTTGCTAATTCCAACTGACCTCAGAATGACATCTGATATCTGTTCTGTTTTGACAGCTTCATGACCCACTGTCTTGTGCTCTGTTAATATAGCACATTTAGAGCCTTTTCTCAAAGGTGTTTACCAATGTAAGCTGATTTTAATCATCACCAAGACTATGTAAAATGACATTTAGGTTTGAAAGTGCTGATGTTTAACATTTTCTCCATGAAGCCTCCCTTCTTAAAGAAAGGAAACACCTGGGAAACTATCCGAGTTTCATGTGTCTGAGGAGGTGATGTTGAACAGCTCTTTCATTTCCTATCAGTTTGCTTTCTTCAATGGCTATTCTTTCTAACTCTCTATGGACACAAGATTCACACACCACATTTTAGGCAACTCTCTCCCAGTGTAACCCCACATGGCACAGGTTTGACCAGGGGTAGGCAACGTAAGGCCTGGGGGCTGTATGCGGCCCAATCGCCTTCTCAATCTGGCCCACGGACGGTCTGGGAATCAGCATGTTTTTACCTTTGACGCTCCTTGGGCCACTTCTGGACCCTTCTGTCCATTCTCACGTCCTGCGCTGTGAAAACTGTGAGAAGAGGGACTTGCCCAAAAACACTTAGTCTGGGGGTGTGAGCCACCGCAGTGCTCGCACACATGGTTAAAACGACACCTGTCCTGTGTGCAGGAGCCATTGTTAAACTCCCAACATTCCATGTGGGGCTTGGAGGACTCAACTCTCTGGGCTCTCTTCTCAACATGGGGAGCTACCACTTCGGACCACAGATCACTGTCCTTAATGTCCCAGTGAGCCTTGGGGTCCTCTGCGGCCCTAGCATGAAAATCCTCATCGTAAGCCAAGGCCACTGCCTCCCCTGCCATCTGTCTAGTCTTGAGAATAATGCCTTGGTAATTTGCCAACTGCCACTCCTGTCAGGAAAGGCAGCTGACACCAGCCCCATGTAAGTGGTGAATGCGGCCAATAACACACACAATGGAGGCAAATTAACAGTAAACCAGCCTCTCTAACCTTGCCAATTGCCTGGAAGGAAAACAAGTGAGCCTGGGCCGAGGGGCATCGGCCCCTTATGCTGGCCCTCACCCCACCCCAAGCTAGCTGCCCATAGGCCTGCCAAGATGGGGGTAGGGCGATGGCCTCCCTGGAACAAAGGTGGGTGGCTCACCTGTCCCAGGAGCCCACGCGGTGTTGCAAACCACCCAAGGGAGGGGGAGAGCGGATATTATTGATTTTCTTTCATTGTTTCATGAAACAGTATGTAGCCAGCCTTGGATGTATAATCAGGGCAGAATAGAAAAATACTGCAAGCCTCTCCCATGAGTTCAATAGGTGGAACCTTACCTTCCACCTGCATCCATTGTATGAAATACTGCATATTAAGGGATGGTTCTAAGGACCTCAACAATGTGAAGTGTTTTCAACACTCAAAAAATCGGACTATTTCTGCTACTGCTGGTCGATGTTTCAAATCCTCGCCTTAACCAATGAGGCCAAAGAACTGTTCACTATCAAGTCAGAGTGATGTGGTCAGGGGAGCTGTCCAGCAAATGAATTCCTGAGAGCAGAGCATGACAAGATGGGGAGCTGGAATGTGGATCCAGTTAAGGTTTATTTGGTCCCCTGAATCTGTGGGCTTCTCAAACAGGAATTTTCCTGGCTGGTGGTCTCAGGGGTGGGATGGCTTTTTATGGTGTTTGATCATTCCCCTTGAGTCCCCCTGAAAATGTCTCAACCAGTTCTAGACTGGGCCTGCTGACTGGGAGGAGGTGGGACATGAAAAAAGACCTGCATAAATCATTATTAGTATTATTAGTAGTTTTATTCATTTACCCCAATAAATTAGCAATCTTCACATTTTATGTGAGAAACATTACTGATTAAAATGGCTGTTAAGCTGTATCAAATTACAGTCTGTAACCCCCACCCCAAAAAACCTGCTTAAGCCAAACTTTGCAAAAATACCATATTTGCTTATGCTAAAAGCCACTTAAACTGTTATTAAATGTTAGTCAAAGACAGATGGGTGTTTGAGATACAGTGCTTTTCTACTTATCCTCTGGGAAGTATGAAAATGATCGTAATTTTGATGAATTGGTTAGCAAGAGTTGACCAAAAGCAACTGCTTTTGTTCAGGGTGCTTAAAATGTTTCCATGTGCTTTCATGTTTATTATTTTCACCCAACACCTGCAAGTTACGTAGGTCTGTGGTGATCCCTGCTTCTACAAAGGACAGATGGGGCCGAGGCATTGCAGCATGGGTGGTGCGCTCCAAACTGCCATGCAGTGCACATGGGCCACAATTGCAGTAGGACACTCTCCTCAGCTTTGGTTTAGCTCTAAAGCTTGACATATAAAGAAGGGAAGGAGGTGCCTTCCACACCTATAGCTTACCTTCTTGCCTTCTTTTTACCCAAACTCTCTTTCCTTCAGCTAAACTTCAGCTAGGAGAAAGGGGAGGGGCAGCATCACCGAGGCAAACATTGCCCTCATCACGTGCATTTGTAGTAACTCTACCCTTGTGCACACCTAGGGACCTCTCCACAGAGCTAGAAACCCTGCAAGGGTGCAGGCCTTGATCACACAGATATGCTCTTATACGGATACACTTGAATATGGGCCCATAGGCCCATTTCAGACATTGTAATGAACATGCATGCGGGCATTAATTCTACATGCTTTTAACATCTGTCAAGAGCTGGGTGGGGGAAGCAGTTGGAGAGGAGGCCATGATGTGGAGAGAAATCAGGTCCCCTCATCGCCCTGCTTTAGCTGTCATTGGAAAAGACAAACAGATCTACTACCAGAATGTATCATTTCAGCTAACGTGACCATTTTTAAATCTATGTTCTATGCGCACAGAGCAATACCTCAGTAAAGAGCACATGTTTTGTCTGCAGGGGGTCTCAGTTCCAATCTCTAGCATCTCTAGATAGGGCTGAAAAGGTTCCAGTTTGAAGTCCCGGAGAGGCCATGCTGCTTTTCTTTTGTTTTTCTTTTTTACTTTTGGAACAATTATATTCAGAACAGGAGAGTCAACACAACTATACAAACAGGGGAGAAGTTACATGAAAAAAATAACACTCATTGCCGCATTTAGTCCAAATTGAAACAGAGGTAGAATTCTGAAAGCCTTCAAGTAATTTTTATTTTATTTTACCAGTGTGCACAAGAAAGCAACCAGCCACTGACGTATCAAACGGCCATCCAGCCACTCCTTGGGCTTTCCTCATATCGCCATCTTCTCAAGGTGAAAGGAGAAATACTCACCAGATGTAGCTAAGAGTGCTGAGGCTCCAAGGGCTACACTAGGGCTGCAAGTTTGGCAGTGAACACCAAGGCATTTTGACCTGTGCACTCTTGATTAGGGCAGCTGGTAGCGGTATACAGGGTTCTTACTAGGGCCCTGGAGGCGTCATCCACCTACTTCTGTGAAGGAACATTTCCATGTATGGCAGATGGGGATGGAAGTGGTTGGGAACTGTAGCCAGATAATTTGTTCAGATCCAAATCTAATTTGTTCTCCTCTGCTGATTGCTTGGAATGGACAATGGAGATGTAAAACTCTTGCAGCATTTGTGACAAAGAATCAGATGTAGCTCCAAGAGTGTTTCTTGCCTCATTCTTACAGATGACTCCACTTTTCTGTTCAGGGGTTCCAGACTCAGACAGTTTGTTCTCTCAATGGTAATGGAAATATCCACATTTTGTTGTGTCAATTCCTGGCTGTGCTGAGTCTCCTCCTTATTCCCTTCATCACTTGAAGAATGGCGGGAAACACTATGTTGTCAGGGGACAAAGTATCTTCATTTTCCTCTTCTTCATAATGCTTGGAAGGTGTCCAGTTCTCATCCCATATTTCTGTGCACATATATACTGGCTCAAGGAGTGGCATCTCAGGGTCTGAGTGTGAGCCTGATGTACCCTGGGAAAGCACTTTATTGTAGCAAGACCCTGAATCTGGTACTTCTGGAAGGTCACAAAGAGATTCTTGCTTAAGCAAGGGCGTTTCTGCCTTTGTCAAACCAGACTGCTGCTCTGAACAGGGTTTCAAATACAATGTGGAAAATGATGGCTCTTTGAAAGTCATGTAAGGAAAGTTTTCTCTGCAGATGAATGCATGGTCCTTTAATCTCAGCGCAGATGATCATGAGCCAAAGCATGGGCACAGTCAGGATTTGTTGGGGGGGCAGAACCTCAGTTAGCAATTTATTTTTATTGATGGGGGGGGGCAGCTGTCCCTCCCTGCCCCCCTTGGCTACACCCATGAGCCAAAGGTTGACTCAATATAAGGTATCTTACTATATACATAGGGACACGGGTGACGCTTTGGTCTAAATCACAGAGCCTAGGGCTTGCCGATCAGAAGGTTGGTGGTTTGAATCCCTGTGATGGGGTGAGCTCCCGTTGTTCAGTCCCAGCTCCTGCCCACCTAGCAGTTGCAAAGCACATCAAGTGCAAGTAAATAGGTCCCACTCCAGCGGGAAGGTAAACGGCATTTCCGTGCGCTGCTCTGGTTTGCCAGAAGAGGCTCAGTCCTGCTGGCCACATGACCCGGAAGCTGTACGCTGGCTCCCTCGGCCAGTAAAGCGAGATGAGCGCCGCTACCCCAGAGTCGCCCACGACTGGACCTAATGGTCAGGGGTCCCTTTACCTTTTTACTATATACATTTGGGTAAGACAAAGTCACAGATCTCTTTGCTTCTAAATGAAAATAAAATTTTAAAAGTGTGAGGATGATTGACCTGTAGCAATAGCATTGCTGCTGGCAAATGAGAAGTGAATGAGAAAAATAACCATTAAAAATGCTACTAAATTACGCGGCTTTTGAGCAAGTTAAGTTTCCCCACTAGCACCACTGGAATCTGAAATTGAAGTTCTGCTTAAGCAATTTATCTTTTCCTATTTGAACATTTGCTTGGAAGTTGAGCTGTTGTAATTAGTATTGGTACAACTGCAGTCTTTTGGTAAATTGGCCATCACTGTCTTCCCGATACAAATTGAATGCTCTGAAAATTCTGCAGCTGGGCTGACTAATTGTGATGTGCTTTTATTGCTTTTGAAAGTCTAGAGAAATGCTGAAGTACCAAGGAAGGCTATGTATTCACTGATCATCTAAGGGACAATAATGTGTTCATCGAACTTTGCTTTCTGTATCTTTTGGTATAATACAGAAAGTAAACCTTGATTTCACATATATGTATGTTCTTTATACAGGAGATCAGCCGCAGAAAATTACTCTTCTGAATTTATTATTTCCCTTCTTCATTCTTATTATCCAAGTGGTAAGAAGTTCACTGCAAACTAGCTGAGGTTTCTTTCCTTTGATTTATTTTATTTTATTTTATTGAGGTGGGAATCCATCTTTTCTCTCTAGCAAAGAGTCAATGCTATTTAACAGACCACAATTAATTGGCCTGACTTTCTCATGGCTCAGGAGATGATCATTCTAACAATAATCCATTCTTTTCTTTGTTGCTATAATTAGGGAAGCTAGATGCATGTGAATTTATGATAGTATAAGGATTTTTAATTTACTTATTCAGAACTCTTATATGGCTCTTCCTGCATTGATTTGATACAATTGTATCTGTTGCTATTCTGCAGGCCTCTGGCCCTTCAACTGAAGATCTAAGAATGATTATTATTCCAATTTAACAACCCCTGATAGAATTGCCAAGTTTCCTGAGATTCGTACTAAGAGGCTGGGAACCTCGAAATTCAAGGATGGTGCATGGTGGGTCCCAAGGGGAGAAGCAGAGACCAGGATGACAGGGATGGCTCCACACCTGATGCACAAGGAAGTAGAGCAAAAGAGCAAAACCATAAAGGAAGCAACACCACCTGCACGCTTTGAATGGGCTTTGTGAGGGGCTCAGATGAAAATGGGCTTTCTGACCCCTCCTCATCCTGAGATTGTATTTGTTTGCCTGGAGACCTTCAGAAAAAATCCAGCTTCAGGTCCGATTAAACAAAAAATTCTACATTTTGTGATGTGTTCACAACAGAAGACCTGTGTGTGGGGACATACAACTGGGACGCATGTAGATGAGCACTGTAGCCAACAATATGTGCTCTTTGTAAGTTGTGTGTGTCTGTGTTGGGTCCCTGTACTTGTTGTATGTATTAATTATGTACCCAGGGTCTGCACTAACTGGTCCTTGGATTCTCTAGCCTGAAGGAAGTGCCAGGAGAAAAGACAATGCAAAGAAGCTCAAACATTGCTGGTATTTTACAAAATGTGTAATAACTTTGGCCGGGATCCAAAGTGCCATAAAACAAGTGTGAGCCCAAGGGAAATTTACATTCCTTGTTCTGAAACAGCAGTAGCTTATGCTACAAAGCAATTTGCTTCTCAAATTCAAGGGAGGTTCAAAATAAGCTTGTGATATGGCATGAGAGCCAGCTGCTCAAAACAATTTTGCTGGACTAGTGTGAGGCCCTTGCAAAAGCCTAAATAATTATTTACATTCCAGAATTTGAATATGCATGTTCTGTGCATAGACTCATCTTAAGCTTCAGATGAATAATTTAGTGTTGTTGAAATACTGGGTCTCCCTCTCTGAGGTCAGAGCATTCTTTCCAACATTACCCTCCCAGAAGACATATGATTGCACTGTTAAATAACTAAATAACAATAAATACTAATTTTGCAACTGAGAATTCATCCTGCTTTGCCAGGATGAAATTAATGAACTGGCGTGCTGCAATTCTAAGCATATTTACTCAGAAATAAGTTCTACTGAGTGCAATGAGACCTTCTCCCAGGTACCTGTGCACAGGTTTGCAGCCATGATGAACCAACTTGTAAACATTTATTTGCTCTTTCTGCTGCTGCATCCCACCCCTAAAATAACTTTAAGTTATAGGTTAACTTTAATATTTTCTAATGTGGCTGTGGACCTCATTCCTGGCCTTTGGGGACCAGTGTGAAGCCCATCGAGGGGCCAAGGCCTTGGGGGCAATAATGAGCTGGGTACACTGAGGAGCATCTCTCTGTTCACTGGCTGGATACTGTTCTATTTTTGTATTGGATTTATCTTTGTCAGTAATGTTTTCTAAGCCTCTGGCATATGGCCCTAGCATATGGGAAGGCGGAAAAAGAATATTTTAAAACAAAAAAATGCAGATTAATATATTTTAGTACATTTTCAATATCTCACCTGCAAGTTAACTCCTCCTCCTATTTTTTTTTTATTTTTTTTTGCATGATGCAGGTTGTAATAGTAATAGCAATACTACCTGTTTTGTAATAGCAGGGATCCCTCCCGGCATATCAAACACTTGTTAAACTTGCTTTTTAGCTGTTTTCTTGACTACAGGTTCTGACAGCACTTCCACAGGTCTCTGATTCTCTCCTTCTAGGCCCAGAGGAAATATGTAATACTACTTTTCATCTTGTTATGCACAATTGCAAAGGAAGGTGGAATATTAGATGTGCCCCAAAGCCCCCTTTTTACTCTTCAGTATACAATGTTGGCTGGCTGGATTTGCTTCCCTTGCAGACTTAAATACTGCAATTGATTAAAGGCTCCTTCTGTATTGAGGTAGGTTTCTCATGTGGAGCATTTTAAGCAGTTGCAACTTGATAAGGTTTAGTAACAGAAGAAGAAGAGGAAATGTTTTTCTACAGCCCAAAATCCCTCCTGCGCAAAAGCAGCTCCCGTCTGCTGCGCTGAATGGTAGTTGGCACGGTGACACCTCAGTCACGTAGCCCAGCCTCCAGCTTGCCTTTTTGTCCTTTTCTCCAGAGATGGGATTCAAGAACAAGATGTTTTGTTGTTCAGGAACAAGTGAGCGTTGTGGACTGGTACTAAAATAGCAACAACAAAAATGAAAAATGATTTTGCCTAAGCCTTAAATGCAGTGTGTGTGTGTGTGTGTGTGTGTGTGTGAGAGAGAGAGAGAGAGAGAGAGAAACATTAATTATATTGTATTTTTAAAGTAAATACTTTTAAGACATCAATATATTTAACAAGGCAATACTACATAGAAACAATCATAAGCATTGTTAATGGAAACATTATTTCATTTTATAATGCTGCCACTATTAAGAGTTTCTCTTATTTAACTATAAAATTCACTTTTAACTAGTTCAGGTTAAATACTTCATGCTTTAGCAGATGTTGGACCAATCTGACAAAATTCTCTATAGTTTGTTACATGGTTATTGTGCCCAAGTCCTAATGAAGGATGCATCTCATATTCCCAATATTGGAAGCTGTATGTTGTGGTTTTTATATTATGAGTTTAAAGTATATTGCACTTGTTTTAATTATGACATTGATGTAACCTGCCCTGGTCCCAAAGTTGCTCTTCCAATGTACAGGTTGAGAGGGGGTGGTGGCTGCAGGTTGAGCAGCAAACACAGGGCATTGCTGCATTAATGAAATAATAACCCAGGACTCAAAAAACAACCACTTCTTGGCATGACAAAATCTCAGTGGTTTGCAATTTGTAGTCTAGCCAATAGTTTCCTCCATCGCCTGCTGCTGATCCCTTGGCAGGATTCTAAGATGTTCAGGTGCCTTTCAAGTAGTCAGGCACAAAGCACTTATTGCTATTTGGCCACTAATAATCTCCCACTGATACAAACATCTAGCACCATTTACTGCAGGCAATGCTTCAAATATTTATTTTTTAAAAAGATTGAAATCCACATTCATATCTCCCTCATTTGCACAGAACATTTAATTGTTTTTCCAGCAGCATGATTAAGGAAGCATGTGAGAGTTGTAGCAGCAAAGCAGAAAACTTTGTGGTTGGGGAGAGATGTGGCTTAAAGTGTATGGTACATGGACATGAATATGTAGCCCTATGACTGTGCCTTAGAATTTGAGGGAAAAACAGACTAGTATCTGATGATACTACTGAATCTTTGAGCTTTTATAATCATCTCAAAATTGGGAGAATTAATTTCAGAAATGGAGGGAGAAGTGAGAATCAGAAACGAGTTTGATCACAACTACAATTCTTTAATCTACTCACCCATCTTCTTACTGTGGGCTTGTCCACACCAGAGCAAAATATGGATTTGCACATGCCTATCGCCTCATTAATGTAGGGGTGTCCACATGATGTCATCTCCGTTCCAGTGTTGTTGCAGACCTCCCCTCTTCAAATGTGACTTTTCATTTGTTGTTTTATCCTGGCTCTTTTGAAGGATGGGGGGGGGGAACAACTGCATTTAAAGGGGACAAGTTCTAAGAAAACACTACATTAATGGGGAGACAGTCAGGTACAATTCCCTAGAAGAAAAGATTACAGCATCTGGGACTTTAGTTGAGAGAAAATGTGAATAACAGGGGATATGACAGACTTGTATAGTGGGCCAGGTTCAAGGTATTTGTGTTAATACACAAAACTGTAAACATCTTGGGTACCTTAGGGACCACGTGGTTCCTTATGGTCCCTCTTGATCACCGTGATCCTCTGATGGGGCATTTCTGGTGCTTCTCCGATCCTCATGCCCCTGAGGTTCAGTTGGTCTTCATTAGGGACCAAGTCTTTAGAGTGGCATGCCTTGCCCTGTTGAACTCCCTGTCAGTAGAGGTTCAGCAGGAACCAACTTTTCCTTCCATCAGATGCCTTCTGAATAGAGGAGACTATATGATAGTCATCTTCAAATATCTAAAGACTGTCACACGAGGGATGGACAGCTTGTATTCTCCTGCTCTGGAATGTAGGACCCAAACCAATGGATTCAGGTTCCAGGAAATAAGAGAGCCAGTGTGGTGTAATGGTTAAGAGTGGTAGTCTCATAATCTGGGGAACCGGGTTCGCTCCTCCGCTCCTCCACCTGCAGCTGCTGGGTGACCTTGGGCCAGTCACACTTTTCTGAAGTCTCTCTGCCCCACTCACCTCACAGAGTGTTTGTTGTGGGGGAGGAAGGGAAAAGAGATTGTTAGTCACTTTGAGACTCCTTCAGGTAGTGATAAAGCAGGATATCAAATCCAAACTACTACTACTACTACTACTACTCTTCTTCTTCTTCTTCTTCTTCTTCTTCTTCTTCTTCTTCTAAGAATCTGACTAAACATCAGGAAAAGCTTTCTGACAGTGAGCTGTTTGACCATGGAACAGACTTCCGTGAGAGATGGTGGGCTCTCCTTCCTTGGAGGTTATTAAGCAGTGGTTGGATGGCCATCTGTCTTGCATAATGTACATAAAGCTACTTCAGCTTTTATCCTAGTATATTAATGTGAAGAAAAAAGGAGTGTTTGGAACTCTCATGATAGTTGTGGAGGTAGAAATCGTGACATGATGGATGAAAAACCATCTTCTACCATGTCTTTGTGATACCTTCAGAGCAAGCCAAATCTGTACCTGGACTGGAGGAAAGTTGGGTAGATGACTTCTTTAGATTGTTCAGGCTCTGTGATTCTGTAGGTGGCAGTCTTCTCGCTCTTTTGGCACAAAATCTTTAGCACTGTGCTTAACTGAAAGAAAGAAGCAACAGAGGGTTATGTTTTGTATGGTACTTTTATTTATTTATTAAGTTATTTGTAGCCCTCAAACTCTGTGATCATATTGTCTGGTTTCCTGATTGCAAAATTAGGCAATTTTCAAAGCACTTCATGTTCACTGCAAAGTAGCTTGCTTGCATTTGGGGTTTAACCCCACTTTTTATGAAACAGTGCAGGCACTATTTGTAACCTTATGGCTGCTGCCAACATAGAGTACAACATTTCTATTGAAAAGTTGAATCTGTCAAGGCTGCCTTCATTCAACAGTTTCATTCCCCTTGACAACAGAACATTTTGCCCTTGAATTCATATCTCATGATCAAACAGACGGCTGGCAAACATAAACAAGATGCCACAAAAGAGGCTTCAAACTGATAACATTATTTCCTATTTATCCTACCCTGAAAGGTCAGTACAACTTCTAGTCAACAAACTTCATATTTATACTGCGGTAGCAGAACTGCCGAGTGGGACGCAGGTGGCGCTGTGGGTTAAAGCCTCAGCGCCTAGGGCTTGCCGATCGAAAGGTCGGCGGTTCGAATCCCTGCGGCGGGGTGCGCTCCCGTCGTTCGGTCCCAGCGCCTGCCAACCTAGCAGTTCGAAAGCACCTCCGGGTGCAAGTAGATAAATAGGGACCGCTTACCAGCGGGAAGGTAAACGGCGTTTCCGTGTGCAGCTCTGGCTCGCCAGAGCAGCGATGTCACGCTGGCCACGTGACCCGGAAGTGTCTCCGGACAGCGCTGGCCCCTAGCCTCTTAAGTGAGATGGGCGCACAACCCCAGAGTCTGTCAAGACTGGCCCGTACGGGCAGGGGTACCTTTACCTTTACCTTTAGCAGAACTGCCAACTAATTACAATAAATCAGCAAGGTGGGGTGGGCCCATCCATTTATCAGTGTGCAACCCTCTAGAACTATAGCAAGTGAATGACTTCATTGGCTTTTAGAACCTCCCCTTTGGAGTGCTTCAGGTACTATCAGAAATTCAATCCAAATGGTCAAAGAGGTCCATCTGGAAAGTGGAAAGGGTTAAAACACCAAGATAACAATTCTTTACAGCCCAATCCCATGCATGCTTCATTGGAGGTAGATTTCGATAGAATTGCCCATTTACTTACAGACCTCTTCAGAGCAGAGGGAAATCATTCCTTACCAGCAACTCAAGGAGAGATGTTAGGGTCATCAACTTCCTCAGTCAATCCAAGTGGATAGCTCAGTTGGTTAGAGTGTGGTGCTGATAACTCCAAGGTTGCAGGTTTGATCCCCGTAATGGACAGCTGCATATTCCAGCATTGCAGGGAGTTGGCTAGATGATCCTCAAGATCCCATCCAACTCTACGATTCTATGATAATGAGTGCATGGTGGGGTTTTTTTTGGGAAAATAACTTTTTGCCCCGGCAGGCACATTTTGGGACCCATGAGAGCAGCAAAATAACAAGATGGTACAACAGTGATGGGATAAAATCAGGCCATATTTGTCTGTCTGTCTGTCTGTCTGTCTGTCTGTCTGTCTATCTATCTATCTAGTCCAGAGCAGTAGAGTGGCCAAACTTACATTTTCAAGTGTAAGCAATATGTAGTGGAAGAGAAACATAGAGGCATGCAACTGCAAGATTTGTGTTTTCTTCAGAGAAGTAGCAATGACATAATCTGCTGGAGTGTCAGGATAATTGGTATACCTTCCTTGCTCTTGCAAGCGAATGGGGTGGTAACATGGCTTTCACATTTTGCTACTGCTTGTGACAGATCCACACAGAGGAAGTTTGAGAATAAGGAAAATAATTTTAAGGCTGGAGACTTCCTTTGTGAATCAGCAGCATCTTCCTTTCTTTATCCAGTGATAGACAGATGCCAGAACAGAGTGTCTGTGCTCACATGGAAATTGGTGTCACTTGGATACTGTTTTGCAAATGTCCTATAAACATTTTCACTTGACCAGACTTTTGTAATGATACAGCTCTTACTGTCAGGAAGTTCTTCCTAATGTTTAGGTGGAATCTTTTTTCTTGTAGTTTGGAACCATTGCTCCGTGTCCGCTTCTCTGGAGCAGCAGAAAACAACCTTTCTCCCTCCTCTATGTGACATCCTTTTATATATTTGAACATGGCTATCATATCACCCCTTAACCTCCTCTTCTCCAGGCTAAACATGCCCAGCTCCCTTAGCCGTTCCTCATCATACACATTGATGTTGTCCGTCATACACATTATAGAATCATAGAATCATAGAATCATAGAGTTGGAAGAGACCACAAGGGCCATCGAGTCCAACCCCCTGCCAAGCAGGAAACACCATCAGAGCACTCCTGACATATGGTTGTCAAGCCTCTGCTTTGTTGTTGTTGTTTAGTCGTTTAGTCGTGTCCGACTCTTCGTGACCCCATGGACCAGAGAACGCCAGGCACTCCTGTCCTCCACTGCCCCCCGCAGCTTGGTCAGACTCATGCTGGTAACCTCGAAAACACTATCCAACCATCTCGTCCTCTGTCGCCCCCTTCTCCTTGTGCCCTCCATCTTTCCCAACATCAGGGTCTTCTCCAGGGAGTCTTCTCTTCTCATGAGGTGGCCAAAGTACTGGAGCCTCAGCTTCACAATCTGTCCTTCCAGTGAGCACTCAGGGCTGATTTCCTTCAGAATGGAGAGGTTTGATCTTCTTGCAGTCCATGGGACTCTCAAGAGTCTCCTCCAGCACCATAATTCAAAAGCATCAATTCTTCGGCGATCAGCCTTCTTTATGGTCCAGCTCTCACTTCCATACATCACTACTGGGAAAACCATAGCTTTAACTATACGGACCTTAAGCCTCTGCTTAAAGACCTCCAAAGAAGGAGACTCCACCACACTCCTTGGCAGCAAATTCCACTGTCGAACAGCTCTTACTGTCAGGAAGTTCTTCCTAATGTTTAGGTGGAATCTTCTTTCTTGTAGTTTGGAACCATTGCTCCGTGTCCGCTTCTCTGGAGCAGCAGATGTTGTCCGGCTTATTATGTATCTTAGCTGCATATGAATGTTGGACTGGAGAGGATTGGGGATATATTTCTTCACTGTTCATTTTCTTCTGGATATAAACATATTGTTTAACTTTGGCTATTGCACTACAAATCAGTCCATACTGAGCCGATCTACCTTTCAGTGTTTGAGCCAGTAAGGTGAGGGTTTCATCTCCATGCAGTGTCTTTTCCTCACTCCTATTTTATATTAGAAACAACAAGCAATTCCCAGACACATTCACCTTGGTTTTTTATATCCCTGACTGAATTAGTGGTATATTCCTGCCTAAATAGCATCATCTGTCTAAGGATTGGAGGCATTGTACCAGAACATGTTCACTTAATTGAAAAATCTTACCTTGATTTTCCTATGTCTTAGTGTAATCACCCAACCACACCTTTTAATTTAACTACAATCATTTTAATCAGGTTAGAAGGATAACAATGTAGTTGTGGCTAAATAGCCAAAATTGAGGGGATCCATTATTCTATGATATGTTGAGCCTCCTTTCATTGATAACCAAAGAGCGAGTGTAACCTATCTCATTTTTTGCTGTTCTGTTTTTTAACTCTTGGACAAAAAGTGTGTTTGTTCTGTGTTATGTACTGAGTTGAATAGGATCCAAACTGCAGCAGTCTGATTGGTCCTAGAACAATAGGATTCAGGATGCAGCAGTCTGATTGGTCCTAGAACAATGCAGCAGTATGATTGGTTGGCAGGAACTACCCAATCATGCTCCAGATAGAAGTGAATCCACAACCTGATTGGCTTACAGTAGAATTCCGGAATTAGCCAATCATGTGCAGCCCATTGTGTAAATAATGTATATAAAGCAGATACTTTGAGGGGACTTTCATTCATTCCTCCTCGCCACTATGAGCTGAATAAAGAGCATGAAATCACTTTGTGACTCTGAGTATATTTCATTCTGTAAGTGTAATGGCACCACATGCACTGAAAGAGCCAACTGTTACATAAAGAAAAAGAAAATGCTAACTCTCTGCACCATGACTGATAGTTACTAAAACTGGTTTTCCAACCTAGGATAAGTTGCACTAGTGATGATACCATTTCAACAAAAAATTTACCATGCATTTCTTAGGGTTGCCATATCTTGAAGAGCAAAAAAGAGGACAGCCAGAGCCAGGGGAAAAGGCTTGCAGGGGTGGACGTACAGGGCTGCCGCCACTACCCCTGCACACCTCTTTCCATGGCTCAGGCTGGCAGCAGCCGCAGTGGGCAGAGCATCCCAAGCCTGAGTCTGAGCCCAAGCTCAAGCCCGAGCCACTAAAAAAACCCCAGTCCCCCCAAATCCTAGACATTTCCTTTAAAATGTAAAAAAACCCTGCCTGGATGGGCATGTTGGCTCCCCAAAAGTGGACATGTCTGGGTTTCCCCAGACATATGGCGCCCCTCACAACAACAGATCTGGAATATCAGGTAATGCCTAGCATCCAGTAGAGGTAGTTTGTGAGCAGTGGTGGACCTTAGGGACTCAAATTTCAGTGGTGCCCTGTGCAACGCCAAAATTCAGCTACCCTCCCCACCTCTCACATTCCATTTTACATAGTTGCAGCACCCCCTGCAGCACTCCTGAGGCTCTGCGCCCAGTGCAGCCAAACCAGTTGCATTTCCCTAAACCCCCCTCTGCTTGTGTGTGTGGCTCCTGCCCTGCTTCCCTCAAAGGTGGTGGAGGCAGCAAAGGGCTTTATAGAGCTCAGATGTTTTTCCTCTCCTCAGTCAACCAGTGTTTCTGTAGGCTTTAACTCCAAAGCCACTTTTAGTAGCAATGGTCCCCATGAGCCCAGGCGGTACTAAAGGTGAATTTCTCTTCTGGACAGAGTGAAAACTATTGGTCTGTACCAGTTATTTTTGAGGAACACGTGTTTCTTTTCATGAACTTGTCTGCCAATGGATCTCCGTTCATTGCAGATGAGTCAAGGTATGCTTTTAGGCCTGTTGAACTCCACTGTGTCCTTGCACGGATGAGGACACACCCTGCAACTGTACAATGCAGGGGAAGATTAGCAGCAGAAGGCAGGCTGTCTCTCAGGGAAATTTCTTTCTTTGTACTGAGCTTTTCCATGAAGAACCCCAGATAAATTTCTAAGGAAACGTCAGGTTCCTGCTGACCAAACAGCATTCTGCTCACATAATGGGATTTCACCTTACTTTTCTCTTCTTGAACCACCTCAGATCTGCTCCAGAGTGTCCCTCAGCCCTCTGAAGACTTTGAGCATGCCCAAGGGACTTCAAGGGAGAGGAGGGGAATGCTCTGTTGTGCAAATGCAAGTCTGTTGTGCAGTGGAACAGTCCATTGGATGCAGCCCACAGTGAGAACTAGTGGCATATATCATGCTGTCCCCCCCCTTCATGTAATGAACTCTGTTAGCTATCCATGGCATTACTGCATTTCTTTCTCTCCCAAGGTAACCACTAGCAACATTCACATCAGATATTTTTGGGATCCCACCCCCAGTATCACTGAAAACCACACTATTAAAAACACATTCAAGCAATGACTATGTGAGCTAAAGGCATGTCTGAAAGCAGCTTAATTGTGCACCTAACAACTTTAATGGGATTTTTTTTATTTTCTTTTGCATTGGCATGAAATCCAGGGTATGGTCCATTCTAGATGTGTGAGAAGGATGTAAAGGTCAAGATAATAATTCTGATATGTCTCCTAGCCAGCAGTGAACTTATTTTTTCCTGACTGCTGTGCTGGCAAATGCGATGTGACAGAGTTAACTATTTCCTCAGGGCCACGCTTATGGTGATTTGTAAATTAATGCAGAACATTAGTAGACATGGCAACCTTTTATGGAAGAAGTAGTTGCATTAACCTAATGGTGTAATGAAGAACAGAGCAAAGAACCTCCTTCTGTTATTAGGAGATAACACACCAGGATTTTTTTAATAAAAAAAAGTAGCAGAAAACATTGCAGGTAGAATCTGGTGGATGTTAGTTGAAATCCACTGAACTAGAATAATGGCTTTTGAAACATGTTGAGGAGATTTTGGGAAATTTCCCTGAAATACAGCTTGTCCATTTTCCACTACCACCACCACCAACCAAAGGTCTATCTATTCCAGTATTTTGACATGCAGTGGGTTTGTAGCAATGCGTGTGTGTGTTTGTGAACAGCTGTTTTTCCACATATAAATCAATGGGGAAGTGATTCCTTATTTGAAAATACTGAATCAGGGTACACAGGCAAATGCTTTCTTTGGATGAATCCAATCACATGGGCAGGGTCGACTCCTATAGAACTTGATGTGTGGAAGCTTCATTTGATGTTCAGAGTTCTACCTGCAGCAAAAGATAGGGCTGAAACCTACCTTTCAGGCCTACTGGCTTATTCTAGGCTGTTGCAATATTTATATGAAATGTGCTGCATCTGGACAGCTCTAAGGAAGTTGAGTTGATGAGAACAAAATGAAACCTGCATTTACACTCTCAATGGTGGAAACTTGCATCCCTTGCTTATGTTTCTCTGTAAAGGTTACATGCCACCTCAATCTCCATGAGTGGTGAGAGGTCCCAGAGGTTCCAGGCGCACTTACCAGGGTCTGTGTTCCCTTTTGGGACAATAAGGCACAGCAGAGACTGTGGTGTCTTTAAGAAATATGGTTTTATTGACATGTATATACAACCAGCACCTAGATGGAGGGATTGCGGAGCATTCACATCCTACGAGGCCTGGCTTCCCCCTAAAGGGCATCAATGGATTTAAAGGACAGCAAAATGCCACACTCTGTGACTTTTGGTTCCAGCCTGTCCCTCCTTCTCCTTGCTGCTAGCCAGCTCCAAGGACCTTCCATAGCCTACATCATTCAAAGTTGAAACCCTAAATCTGTCCTCTGCCTCTTCGCACTAAAGGTAAAGGTAAAGGTACCCCTGCCCGTACGGGCCAGTCTTGACAGACTCTGGGGTTGTGCGCCCATCTCACTTAAGAGGCCAGGGGCCAGCGCTGTCCGGAGACACTTCCGGGTCACGTGGCCAGCGTGACATCGCTGCTCTGGCGAGCCAGAGCCGCACACAGAAACACCGTTTACCTTCCCGCTGGTAAGTGGTCCCTATTTATCTACTTGCACCCAGAGGTGCTTTCGAACTGCTAGGTTGGCAGGCACTGGGACCGAGCAGCGGGAGCGCACCCCGCCGCAGGGATTCGAACCGCCGACCTTTCGATCGGCAAGTCCTAGGCGCTGAGGCTTTAACCCACAGTGCCACCTGTGTCCCATTTGCCTCTTCGCACTAGCACCTGGCAAAGAAGGGGCCCCACTCCTCCTTGCCTGGCAGTCTTGCCCACTGATGGTTTCCTGCAGGGCCCATCACTAGCCTTGGTCCCCTGCTAATGGCCCATTGGAGCCAACTCCGAGAAGACAAGGTTCCTTTGCCCCCTCCAATAAAATATTTGAGGAAGCCAGCCCCCCCAAAGTCAATAGGTATTGTCATTCAAATAGTGTGTGCATGTCACATCTTATAATAGATTATGCAGGGTGGGGCTTACCTGCCCCCCAATTTTATTCAGGTTGGCACCCCTGCTTGCAACAGCCCATCCAGCAACTCTGCCGAGGTGGCTTGGTTCATTAGCAGAACTAAATCCAAGGAGTTGTGGAACCCAGGAATTTGGGTGTATTTGCACACCCCCAACACCCATAACAGCACTATATCAATAATAATATGAACTAATGTGCAAGGTTTATTTGTGTTTTGTTTTTTTAATTAGCCTCCTAGTGTACCATCACATAGTGGAAATATGATGCAACAAGAAGATAAGGACTTGATTAACATGTGCAGACTGCTGTGCCACAATGAAAAGTACAGCCAAGTTTCACTGTCGATGCCAGTCCTATACACATTTTTATGGAGTAAGTCCCATTGAGATCAATGGAGTTTTCTGCTGAATATATAGGATTATACTGTTAACTTCTCAAAACTGAAATAAAAAAGCTATTCAAGGAAATTGAACTTCTCACTGTAGTGCACTTTGCTTCCATTTAAAGCACTCAATTTGATTTATCTATTTGAAATGGAAATAATATTTGTCAAACAGTCCTGAGCTGGCCAATAAATTGTTATGTTTTCTGCACAGTAATGATGCACAAAGAGAGCATCTGGATAGTAATATCCAATAGAGAATGAATAAAAATTAAAACCTATCCAAGGAAGAGAAAAAGAGTTTTGATAGCTTCTCATGATAACAATTTTATGGATAGAATTATGGCCATTGAATGAAGCTATATATATATGATGTCCCATACAGAACATGTTTCAGAACAGAACAGACATTGAAACTTGCCTCTGAGTCAAGAAAATAGGCTTTTTGACTACTGGTGTTTCTTAAATGCAAGACATACGTAAATTTTAAAGTGTCAAAATTAAACAAAACATTAACTTCAATATGAAAGAGCACAATTTCATAATTATTGGAGCTGTGTGGGGACTTTCTGCCCCCAATGGATATCTCTGAGGCTATCTGCTGACAATGATTTTCTTTGGAGGAGAAAGTGGGAAGTATATGAAAAATGTTACACCTATGAGCAGAATGCTGAGCTCATGCTTGCTCCCTTTCAGAAAAAAATCCTGCAATCTTACACCCACTTGACTGGAAATAAACAATCTTGAACACAATGGGGCTTCTGAGTACATATGTATAATATTGTACTGTTAGGTTGCTGCTTCCTTCTAATTCTGATACTACATTTTCCAGATAATATTGCTCTCTCTGCATTCTTTTCTCTGGAAAAGATAGGGCTGCTCCTGGCTCCGGATTGTTGTTCTGAGGTGGAAGAGCAGCACATGCATGCTCATTGTATGTATAAAATGTCAGACAGGCTGTCCGTGTTCATCTCTATTTTTAATATGGGGAAAATGTGTAGATTGGGTCTTTGTGCGTACAGTCTGGTCAGTGTGATGGGCTGGATGAGGATGAAGAAACTGAAACTGAATCCTGATAAATTGGAGGTGTTGTGGTTTGGTAATTAAGTGGGATTGCACTCTCCTTGAAGGAGTAGGTAAATAGTCTGAGAGTGCTTCTCCCCCACCCCAACTCCCAATTTTTAAAATTGATATCTTTGCAACATAATGTTTTTAATTAAATAATACAGAGAGAAAATATTTCATACAGGATCAGATCAGAATCATGTCAAGATATGTCACAATCAGGCACAACAAGATGGCATGTGATTTCCAGCAATGGGTATTCAGAGGCATACGACCTCCAGCAATAGAGGTAAAATACAGCCATCATGGCTAGCAGCCGCTGATAGCCGTATCTTCCATGAATTTGTGTAATCCTCTTTGAAAGTCATCCTGGTTGGTGGCCCTCCCTGCCTCTTGTGGAAGTGAGTTCTGTACTTCAACTATAGAAATCACTCCTTCCTTGGAGGGTTTTAAGCAGAGGTTGGAAGGCCATCTCTCATGGTTCTTTTCACTGAGATTCCTGTGTTGCAGGGGGTTGGACTAGATGACCCTTGGGGTCCCTTCCAACTTTACAATTCTATGATTCTATTCACCGTGGGAAGTAGTATTTTCTTCTAACTGATGTGTCTTCTCTGCTTCTTTTGTCTGTGCTGAATCTTCAGCTTCGTTGGCTGTCTTTAAGTTCTAATGTTATGAGAGAAGGTTAAAACTTTTCTCTATCCAATTCCTTCTCACCATGCCTTATTTTAGACATCTCTATCATGCCCTCTCTTTCTCCCCTTTTCTCTAAAACAAAGAAGAAGCCCTAATTATTATAACATTTCCTCATAGCAGAGTTGCTCCATCCCCTTGATTATGTTGTGCAGTGAACCCTTTTCACCTTTACAATATTCTTTTTGAGGGGAGGGGACCAGAACCGTACAGAGAATTCCAAGTGCACTTGCACCATAAATTTGTATAATGGCTGTCAGAGCTGCCCGAGGTGCCAGCTCACAAAGGACCAACGCCAGTTCGTTGTTATATACAAAAGTCTTTATTGAAGTTCAGTTTCGATTTCAAAGCTGCGGCGCGCAGCTCTACGTCTCAAACTCTAGACCGCTGAAGCTCCGTCTGAATCTCCTCCCCCCCAGACACCAGTTTAAGACTCTAGCCTTGCTCCACCTCTTCCTTTGCTCTTTCCTCCTGTCCGCTGGGGTCTTGCCCTTTCTAGACTCTTCTGACGCTGAGTCCCCTGAGTCTTCCCCCTGCCTCCGGCGGGCTTTAGGACCTGGTTCCCAATCCGGGTTTTCTGCTGTCCCGCGCGCTTGTACATTCGAACTTGGCGCGCGCGCCCAGCCGGCAACCTTTCTCCTGACCGTTACACTGCTCCTGTCACTGCTTCCCCCTTCGGGGGGGGGCTAGCTGGACCTGACTTCCCCTCCGTTCCCTCACTCTGCGATGGAGGCGTGGCCAGCCCCGATTCATCTTCTCTCCCTGCTGGAGGAGACGCTGGCCCTGATACATGGGACTCTTCCCCCCCACTACGCTCTGGTGGGGGAGCTGGTCCTGATCTCCCGCTGCTGCTTTGGGAGTCCCCGCTGGCCCCTTGCTTCTGGTGCATCCCCCCTGGGACCCCCCTTGCCCTGGCCCTCGGCGCCCCCCTCTGGGAATCTTCTGATTCGCTGGAGAAGCTCATGGAATCTCTCGTGCCACTGTCATACTCCCCTACGCTGCCCTCAGATTCTTCCCCTTCGCTCTCCATTTCCTCTCTCCCCTGTGCCTCTGCTCCTGAGCCCCTGACAATGGCATAATGCTATTTTTATTTCTTAATGATCTCAAGCATGGCATTCATACTGGGCCAACTAAACTCAATCCGTTAATCACTGTCAGTTCAGACAGACAGCAGGTTCTCCAGGTGAACCCCTTCTTTGTGTTCTTTCCGGCTGGGTGGTAAAAACCTATTGAGAATGGAGCAGGGGTATTCATTGATGGTGCCCCAATGTTGGCATGCCTTCCTAGGGTAAGCAGAGCATCAAGTTCATTTTTCAGAGAAAACATTTTTCTGTTATGTGGAGTATCTTTGTGATGATGGAATAATGGCCTTCAAAGTTGAGCCTGATATAAGGAAGGAACACACCTCATTTTCTAGGTTCAGGGGAAGGATTTATCTCATCCCTGATGCAGTGCTGGGCTCTGGCACCACTCTGAAGTTTGGTGTGACGCTAGGAACATAATGTCATGCATTAATATTACACGAGGAACAAGATCTAAGACCAGGCATATGCAAATAAAAAGGGTGCAGCTCTACTAATTGGGCTTGCTGTGTTCTTTAGGGTGCCCACTGAATTCCATAGAAAGAAGTAAATTGGTTTAATATGGACAAGTTGAGAAAGACAGAAAAATCTGTGCCTGTCCCCAGGCACCATGATCACCAAGAACAGGGGCAAGCCCCCGCCCCAGTGCATGCCTTTATCTTCTCCTATATAACTGAATGGCTACTCTGCTCATCTACTGTGGATGGGAAATCAAGTGCTGTAGTTACAGGCAACAAAATCAGTTGTTGGTTGGAGTCCCAAGGAGTGCAATTTTATATTGTATTTTATTAACACTTTGCTACCTATTTGTCATATGTTCATCTCTTATGGTTCTGCTCCTGACTTAAGATTCTGCAGCAGGTGCTAGTTCAACATGAATGCGTATCACTTCTATTCAAAATAAAGATGTGGCTGCTGAACCTTGTGTTTTCCAGCTCTTCTGTGCAGAAAGAATGAATCAGACAGCTGTTTCAACCTCTGCCTTTTTATTGGCAACACTAGGTTGTCTCATTTTATAGCTGGTGAACTGGCACCAATAAACTGAGAGGTTAAAAGAACATCCTTGAGGGGAAATTGTCAATGATCTCAATGATATGTAACATAACAGAACATGGTGGGGTTATTAGGTTTGTTCCAGGGACATTTTCTGTAGTCTGACTGCTCAGAAGATCTTCCAGATCTGATAATTCACAAATGAGAATATTTCCCAGTCAAATTCAAATTAGTAGAAATCCCAACTTTGTGGGTGGAACACTGCAAAATGTTTGCAAAAAAACCCACAAACTATCTGAAATAGAAAAATTGCATGTTGTGGGCATTGTATGAATACCTTTTCAGATGAAAATATGCTGGAGATAAACAGGGCTTTCTCAAGTTCTAGTTTCCAGCTGCCCAAGGCAAGGGATGGAGAACCTCAGGCTTCAGGGTCTCTGTCTGGCCCTTGGACTTGACCCAAGTCATGGCCTCTCTCCTGGGCTCACTCCTCCCTGGCTCTGCTTCACTCCTTTGCAAGACTGAAATGTGACTTGAACTGTAATCATGCCTTTTGCTTGCCCTTGGCAGAGTTTGCGTACAATAATGCGCTTCATGCTTCAATGCATCAGACCCCCTTTTTCGCCAGTTATGGATACCATCCTCACACCTTCCCATCCCCGGCTGACACCCTGTTGGTGCCGGCAGCAGAAGACTTCGTAGAGGAACTGTCAGCAATCCAGAGTTTACTAAATGAGCATTGGGCTGTGCTAAGGAGTCTATAAAAGATCAGCCAATGCTCACTGACAACCTGGCAGTGAGATGAAGATGGGAGATCAGGTGAGGCTGTCAAAATGTGATTTTCCACAAAAGGGCAGATGCAGGAAACTAGAACCTCAGAGAGTGGGCCTGTTTGAAGTGACTGACCAGATCAATCATGTAACTTTCAGGCTCCGATTGCCTGTATCCATGAAGATTCATCCCGTCTTCCACAGATCAGTTTTGTCACCAGATGTGCCTGCACACCCTTACCAGGCACCTAGACAATCACCTCCACCTCCCATCATGGTAGAAGGAGAGGAAGAGTATGAAGTAGAGCAAATTTTAGACTCTCAACTGTGAAGAAAAAAGTTGCAAGACTTGATTGTGTGAAAGGGTATGGGCCAGAAGAAAGATCATGGGAGTATGCAAAGGGCATTTCATACTTGCCACCTCAACTGGCCAAAACCACCAGGTGGAAGGAGGAGGAGGGCTTTAGAGAGGGGGGTGATGTCAGGGACTGGACTGAGGAGGAATGGTGGAAACCACCCCACCCCTCCTGAAACCTCCAGAGAAGAGGAAGATAGTATAGATATACAACAGTGGTTTGCAGAAGGTCACAGCCCAGAGAGAGAAGAGGGACAAAGCTGGGAGATAATGGGAGAAGAGGAGTGGGGAGCAGCAGAGCCAGAGCATCTGGCTGACATGTTATCATTAGAAAGCATTCTGGACTGCCCTTCTCCCAGAACCCGGCGAGCAGTGAAAGAGGTAGAGCAGAGAGCTAAGAGGCAAATGGCCTTAAGTGGCCACCATAAGGGGAGTAGTGCTGTTGATGACTGAGAGGGAATGGGGGGAGGAGATTACTCGGAGTAACGCCAATACTGAGAGGTGACATTTCTCAGCCTCTCTCTGTGAACATTGAATAAAAGATATTGGTCATTGGATTCCCTGAAGTCGGGCACCTAGCTAGGGAGAGATATGTGTCTGTGCTCAGAAACCTCTGGCTTCTGCATGGCTGGGATGTAACCTACATATACGAAGGGCACATCCCTCACAATGGCATTTGGCTTTTAACCTGCTTTTAGCTTTCCTATGATGTTATTGTTTGATTTTATTTTGTTATATTGTTGTAATCCATACTGATATATAATTGCGATACAGTTGCATATGTATACACTTTTATAAATGAATAAAACAAATCTGTTGCTCCACCCACATTTGTCTCTTGTGCCACCCACCATTGGGTGTGTGGTTCATGGTACGAAAAAGATCCTCACCTGTTTTCTAAAGTGGCAAGAAGCACATTTCTGGGGTACAGAAGTATCATTTGAAGCAGCCCATAGCGTATTATTTCATAAATTTGTGACCTGCTTTGCTTACTAGACAGGCAGATTCGTTTTCTAGAAAGGGGTGTGGCCAAAATTAATTTTATTCCCTACCTTCTGTTTTCCTTCAGATCTAGCTTAACTTCAAGACCTTCCTTTGCTTCAATTTCTTTGGAAAAAACATATTTGTATTCTGCCCTTCCAGAGTACGAAACTGATCCACTTTATTTTACAGTATCCACATCTGGGCAATTAAAGATGGCTTGGTTTCCCAGGATGTTCTGCATGCTGCCCAGGTGCATTTTGGGTTGCTCTTTCCCTTCAGCCTGAGATGCTCCAGCTTCCCCCTTTAGCACATTAGCATTCTTGTAACTCCGCTGAGGATGAAACTGAGCCCATTTTGTAAAGCAAGTGTGATAATCAAGCTCTATAAAAGTGATTAATAATAATGATAATGCACAACATCTTTGTTAATAATAAATGTGACCCATAGCAGTACTTGCTATTGATGTGTAATTGCAGAGAGATTTTTTTGGCTGTTAATAAAGGGTTGTCAACACATTGTAATCCATTTTGTACAGAGGGGGGACAAGCCAACAGTAATTTACTTTTCTAGTGATTTGCATACTGTAGACAAAATTTGAGATGGGCCAGTAATTAGTAATGTGCCTAGAATTAACTTCTTTATGAAGATAGGTAATTACTGTGTGGTTTCCACAGTTCAAGCATTTTGTAGTGCTTAATGGAAACATGAAAGATGCTCACAAGGAATATAAACTATGAGGCTGCTACACATTCTAAGTGTGCGTTCAGTATATTCAAGCTGAATTTCTGGCATGATTACATTTTTAACCAGGATCCCATCAAGACTCTTAGCCATTCTCCTCTGAACCTTCTTAGTGGCAATCTTCTACAACAATACCTTCTGGCAATTAGGTTTCTAATAAAAACAAAACAAAACAAAAACCCTGCAGGATTAAGATGCAGGTTTCTCATTTTGGTTCAAAGTCCACAAATCCAGGACACTGGCAGTTAAAGTGGATGTCCCAACAGATGAGCCCTGTCATCAGCTGTGATGTTGTGCAATGTCACAAATTGTGCTTGTTTGCAATCTACCCTCCATGTACCCACACTTTCCCATGGTCTTTTAGCCCCACATCCACTTGGGACCAGTAAAGAAACCTCATGCAGCCCTGGCATTGTATTTCATTGTTAAGTATCTGAGCCAATCTATAATGATAAAGGAATGCCTGTTTGTTGGTTGCAAGATGAGTTAAAGGGTGGAAGGGGCCCTCTTCTAGCATCCTACCATATGGAGATGTGCTCTGGTGTTGTAAGGACAATAATGGTACTGTTGGAATATGGTGTGTTTAGCCTTGTTTCCTAGCATCACAGTGATTAATTATGGTGCAAGTAATAAAGTAATGGTGCAAGTCCGAGAAAGATGGGAGTTTCTTAAAGGTGAAATACTGAAGACACAAAGGCAGGCAATTCTAACAAGAAAGAAAGTGGGAGGCATCTAAAGAAATCAGTGTGGAACTTACATCTAAAGAAATCAGTGTGGAACTTACATCTAAAGAAATCAGTGTGGAACTTACAGTTGAGCTGAGAGTTAAGAATGGCATGTATAACAAAGGAAAGAAAGGGCAAATCATGAAGGAAGAGTACAGTATACACAAGTAGCCAACAGCTGCAAGGAAAAGGTCAGGTGGGCCAAAGCTCAGAATGAGCTTGGGCTTGCAAGAGAGGTTAAAAATAATAAGGTTTCTTCAGCTATGTTTGAAGCAAGAGGAAGAAGAAGAAAGTGGTAGGTCCTCTGTGCAGAGCAGATGAAGAAATGCTATTGGGTGACAGAGAGAAGGCAGAATTGCTGAACACCTACTTTGCCCATGTCTTCACCCAAAAGGAAAGCAGTGCCCAACCTGGTGATAATAGAATAAATGTTGCAAGGAGGGAACTGCATGCCAGGATAGGAAAAGAGGTGGCAAGGGAACACAGAGCTGCTTTAAGCAAATTCAGATGTCTAGCGTCTGAAGAGCTGCATCCAAGGTACTAAAGAAGCTTGTGGGTGTAATCTCAGAGCATCTGTCTATAATATGTGAGAATTCTTGGAGTACAGGTGAGGTCTCTGTGGCCTGTGGATCAGAGATAGGCAGATGTGGTCTCCTATGGTCTTGGACAACATCAGGACCACTAGTGGAGGTTAGTGTGGGATCTTGCTGTCATAAAATGCAGGACAGCTAAAATCAGAAGCCTGGTTTTCTGGATCTCAGCCAATTGCAGACACTAAATTTGTGAGTGAGGAAATATTAGGCAAGCATTCAACTGGTGCACCCCCCTCCAGTTCTTGTCTATAGAGGAGGAGTCTATGCAGTGACAACCTAGAACAATAATGAAATCTATTAACAGCAGGTGAGAGCTGGTCACGTGAAAATGCACTGATCTGCACAACAATCTGCCACTGTGGTCCCTGTGGTCCTCGGTGGCAAAGCCTGGGTCAGACAGGCTGTACTGACACCAATGAATGAAGTGGTTTTATGGTCATTTGGAGCAAGTAATTTGGAGCACCTACATCAAACTACAATTCTTAGATTCCCTGAGGTGAGCCATGAGAGTTAAACTGGTATAAAACTGATATACAACTGCAGTGTATATATTCCCCCAGTGCTTGTTCATGTGGCTCTGAATATCTTGATTTCCTGCTTAGTCACCTGGCTGTAAGGTAATACTGCCTGCGCTGGCCTCTGTGGAACTACACACAACATAATTTATTAGTTGGTGCAGTCCCCATTCTTTAAAAATGCCAAAGTATTGGATAGTGAAGATGTGTATATCCTTTTCAGCTTTCCATAAAGGCACATTCACAGCTGTGAGATGTTTTCCTTATTTGCCAGGTAAAGCCGGAAGCCTTGAAAAGTCAAGTCAATGTGATTTGCTTAAACCTGGCAATGTCAACAGCAAATCTTCTAGGCATCTTTATTTCATCCTTCTGTGCACAATAACAGCAGTTTCAAAAGTTGCAGTGCCCGAAGCAGCTGGATGATTGAAAACGAGGCCTTTGTCAAACAGAGCTTTGTGGTTTTGTAAGTGACATGGCTAAAGATGTTTTAGAGAGCAACATTCTTCAGAGATCACGAGGGCCTTCTGCTTGGTGCTTTAATTCAACATGATGAGGTACCCAGCATCCCCAGAGTGAATCCATTTCTCGGGTTTGTGAGACACGTGTCTAACCATGACCTTGCCTAACAGCCACTTCTTTTTTTGCAAAACTGAAAAAGCATGCATTCATAAGAACAAAGTAATCTAAAACATTTTAGGAAAAGCAGTGAATTCAGAGGGATAGAGAAATTCAGGACCAAGCAAGCTGGCCTTTGGCTCTGCCACGCATACAACTGACCTGGGATTGATTTTGCTTTCCAACAAACTTTGGGGCAATGGATAGCTCATTTGGTTAGAGTGTGGTGCTGATAACGCCAAGGTTGCAGGTTCAAAGCCCCCTTATGGGACAGCTGCATATTCCTGCACTGCAGAGGGTTGGACCAGATGATCCTCAGGGTCCCTTCCAACTTTAAAATTTTCTGATTCCAAGATGCTTACTTTTAAAATAGCTGTATGATTTTTAAAAAATCAGTGTAAAGTTGCATCATCTTAAAGTGTAGTGCCACACCTCAAGTTAGTCTCACAGGATTGTTAATGGAGCCTCTACACTCAGCTTTACAGGCGAACACACAGACAGTGCTATCACTCAGCCCAGAACCGTATCCATCACATTCTGTGCAGTTGCTGTAAAAACCAGGGAAAGTAAGTAAGTAAGTAAGTAAGTAAGTAAGTAAGTAAGTAGAGAGGCTTTTCCCCTAGTGCAGAGCCAATTTGCCTATCTAAGGGGGTGAATGCAAAGTGTCAGAATTAGATACATTGGCAGTTTTTAAAAAGTTTGCTTGCTTGTTGCTTTTTATTTATGTATTTTGTCTTGGAAAAGTGTTGCTTGAAAAGGGAAGCGCTAGTGATGGATACATGTTGGTGGTGGTAGTGCAGGCAGTCTTTCCTGAGTCATCAGCAGTTTCCCACACTCATGCCTTCAATCATTCATTTTGTGTAACAGGATTTAAAGTCTTTCTTCCTGACATCCTTGAGCACCTAATTGAGCTGGGATTTTTCTCTAGAGATGTCTTAATGTTCTGTTCACACACAAATGCTCACAAGCATTTACCCGAGAGACCCTGGAAATTGCCCTTTTGCAGACCCAAGGAGAAAAACTTAACACACACACACCAATTTTCTTGTGGAAGAGAAAGTAGCTGATCATGTTATTTCCTTTTCCTAGTTACTTTCAGTTATTTTCTAAAAGCATTTAAACTTCAGTTGTGCGGGAAATGTTGTTCCTTGTAACTCAGTCCTAAGAATAACTATATTGCTGAATATGGTTGGCTTAGAATGTGGGAGTGTGAAGTAATCTCATTGCTTTTGTTATATCTGATTGGCTGAAACCACTTTAGGAAGACATCCATGCTTAAATGGGGGAAGATCAGGAATAGGTGAAGCTGTGAGCATGTTAGGGACTGCTGGATCATAGAATTGAAGAGTTGGGACTCTAGGGTCATCTAGTCCAACCCCTGCAATGCAGGAATCTCAACTAGATTATCCATGACAGATGGCCGTCCAACCTCTGATTCAAAACCTTCAGGGATGGAGAGTCGAATGGCTCTTAGCACCAGAAACCTCTTCCTGATATTTCTTCAGACTCCTTCTTCTAATGTGAAGCCACCCCCCCCCCATTCTGGCATTTCCCTTAAGCTTAGAGACTTAACTTTCAGTTTCAAGTTTCAGTTTTGCAATGCAGCTCCATCTTCCTCCCTGACATTTTCCTTATATGGTAAGCTCAGAGACATAGTTTGCTGCCCATGGATGCTTTCCTCATCCACAACATCCTTTTTTTTGCCTGGATCACCAAGGTGTCCTAATGTGCTTTGGGTGTTGCTGTTTTGACACCTGCTGCATTGCTCAGGTCTTGTTTCATTTTGGACAAGACCATAATTCCTCCAAGACACCTCACCTTGGCTCAGGAGTCAGTATGCACCAGAATCTGATGGCTCTCCCTACTGATTAGGCTCTATCTTGCCATTAAATAACAATAATGCTACCCCACTCAAGGTTTATTGCCTTCAAGGAAAGGAAACCTCCTTCCATTATGAAGCAACTGAACATCATGCAAATAGAAAAAAACAAAGTCTGTATTGGCAATACAGTTAACAATTTTCTTGTTGTTATTAGCAATACAGTCTGTATTAGCAATACAGTTTTCTTGTCATCTCAATGGTTGAAGAATAGCTCTGTATCCACCCCCCTCCCCAAGTTCTGCTTTTTTACCATTCTAGATTGTCAGGACCAATGGAGGGAAAGTAATCAGATTCTTCTTGTAACCAGGAGCTGTAGTTGCACTTTTGCAGTCCAACACTCACTCGGTGAACTTTATCTACCATCTCTGCTTAGGAGGAAACAGTGATTCTTCATGGTGCCCTTATAAGCCCCAGTTGGCCTCTCTGGCTTGGCCAAGAGTACTCAATTCTGGGACCTTTCCAGCCAATTATGTGCTATAGCAAGCCTCTTCAGATTCTCAGGTGTTTCTTTTTCAAAGGCACAAAGCTGTTGTTATCTGTTGTTTTTCCTCGTAAACTAGGTGAAGAGGAAATGTCATCAGGAATATTGTAGCAACAGTAACTGGCAAAAGAAGTCATTTTCACACGCTGGTGTGGAAGCCTAAAAAATAAAAATAAAACACTACCCAGCTTTTCTGTAACGATACTCAGGGGTAGGATTGTGCAGGCATTCAACTGGGGTAGAATGAACATGATGGTGTGTGTGTGCTGGGGGGGGGGGACAGGAGCAGGATTGTATTTCCTGCTTCTTCCTCTTCTGCACCTTCAGCATAGCTGTGAAAGAGTCTCTGTACAAAAACGGTGTATGCATAGTTTCTCTGCATGATCCCAGGTCTTCTTCATGAGCCTTCACTGCATTCTAAAGTCATGTCTGAACAGTTCCAGAGTGAGGAGACAGGAAAGTGCAAGCCCAGTGTTATGAGCATTGCACACAGAAACAAATGAAATGAGCAGTGCTGCCTCTGTCTTCCAATATGTACTGTTGCTATTCTTATTACTACACTGGATTGTGGTCTTAATCTACTTACTAACCAATTGTCCATTATTAGGATGGGTGGTGTGTGTTTGTGGAGGTTGGGGCTAGCACTGCTCATGGGGGTTTTCCCACTGTATGAACCTTGGTTCCCCATTGGAGTCCCTACAGTTAGAACCAGAGGATGGGACTCACCTAACAAACGCCATCAACAGAAGACCTGTGCAAGGGCTTCCACAGGGAAAATGGGCTTCCCCCTCTCCTCCTCCTGCACCCCTGAAATCGTCTCGGTGGGGGGTGTTAGAAGAGCCCCCAGCACAGTGTGGGAGGAGAGGGTAGAGGATAATTCCACCTGTCACGCTGCAACGCTTGTGCAAGTGAAATGTTTGTAATAGAGCAATGCATGATTCTACCCAGAATGCCCTTTGTCAGACAAGTTTGCCTTCACTACAAATCCTCAAGTTCAAAGCTTTGTTCTTTCTCTTTATGTGTTCATGGCAATCATATAGTGTGGCTGGGGTGAGGGTTAAACTGCTACCTACAGGAACAGGGACGCAGGTGGTGCTGTGGTCTAAACCACTGAGCCTCATGGGCTTGCTGATTGGATGGTCGGCAGTTTGAATCCTAGCTCCTGTTGCTCTGTCCCAGCTTCTGCCAACCTAGCAGTTCAAAAGCATACCAGCCCAAGTAGATAAATAGGTACCACTGTGGCGGGAAGGTAAACAGCATTTGTGTGTGTTCTGGCACTCATCATGAAGTTAAGCAAATTGTTATGCAAAATAAAATGCATTCTTAAATTCTGTAGATTCACACTGTGTTGTAAACTCCTGAATGTATCTATAGGGTAGAGAATGTATCAGTTTGTACTTTGGCTGGAGATTGCTGCTCAAGCTCCACTTGCCCCAGCTGATGCAGCTTCTTCCATGTTATGACAGAGTCACAGCCAATCATTATGCAATGTACAATGCAAATGTACACTGACTTTTAAATAATTGCCTGTCTTGGTAA
The DNA here is from genome assembly GCF_951804945.1 of Podarcis cretensis. Taxonomy (NCBI): domain Eukaryota; kingdom Metazoa; phylum Chordata; class Lepidosauria; order Squamata; family Lacertidae; genus Podarcis; species Podarcis cretensis. Next base: position 103,882,771 of record NC_137173.1, on the reverse strand, counting down.
GAGTAACGTTTCCTGAACATTTGCAGTGAGAGGTGTATCTACTGCATCAGCTGGGTCTGCAAAATGCATTTTCCAGTGTGCAGCTATAAGTTGGTGTCTCAGTGGTATTTAATAGGAGAGGCTTGAAATGAAGGAAATCAATGTTTACAAGTTTCTAAGGAAAAGTGTGGGTAATTTCACAGCACTTATTGTGCCACAAACATTTTCACCACTGACAGTAACTTGTGTCAGTCATTTGTGGCTTGAAAGTCCAGTAGCGGAAACCCACTTTTTGTAAAGCTTTTCTGCTTGGTCACTTGGAGGAAATTCATACAGGGGCCGGTCCACCCATGAGGCAAGGTGAGGCAACTGCCTTGGGTGGCAGGATCTACAAGGGCAGCAGATTCTGATATAGATCTCCCCTCCCACTTGTTCCTGATGTGCATCTTCACTCCTTAGTCTCTGGCAAGGAGGGAGGCACCATTTTGTGGTTTACCTCAGATGCCAAAATGTCTTGAGCCAACCCTGAGTCTTATTCAGCATAGATGATTAAGTGAATAGCTGTTTATGTTGTTGCCTCTGTGTTGGTCATTGTGTAGCACTATCCTAAGTGTATACATTCAGAAAAGACTCCCATTGTGTTGTAATTCATAATTTAAAACAGCAAGAATAGATATGACTGGTTATCAGCCAATGCCATTCTCTTCTTCCCTTCCATTCATAAAAGGCACCAAGCAGAGCAAATTTGTTTTAGCAAGTAATGATATAATTTAATAATGATGGTGGTATATTTTTACCCTATTTTGTTTGGCCTTCAGAAGCTCCAACTGACTGTGCTATTTCTCCATTCACTAGCTTAGAAAAAGCTAAGAAATCTGAACAACAGAATCCTAAGAGAGCCTCTTAACTATTACCACAAATGCCCACTGCTTGTCATATAATGAATTATCTTGGGGAAATGAAATTCTTCACAATGCCTAGGGTAAGAATTAACCCCCACTTTAAACACACACACAAAAGCCCATACTTCTAGGAAGTTCTTACAGAGAATCGTTAAATCCACAGCCTTAACAAGCTTCCATGGAGTACCTGCCTTTTGGTCTTGCCCTCTTAAATTTTTATGAGCAAGTTATATGATGTTATGTCTGCCACCATCTCCTTTACTTTTTCTCAAGTGGCTCTGAATCAATGACAAGAGAACTTTGCGTCAAGATAGCATGCTGTTATGATGCTTGTATCGTGTCATCAGGATGTGTTTGTATTAGAAATGGAAGGGGAATGTTTGCCATAGCTTGTTTGACACGATCAAGGGAATTTCTGGCGTGGCTGTTTTGGAGCCAGCTTTGGTCTGAATCTCCTAATGTGATTTAGATATGAATTGTTCTTGTCACAGTCAGTAACTCAATGTCTCTTGTTTCAGGACTAGGAAAATGCTCTGAACATCCCTATTTTACCAAGGCAATCTCTGCTTTCTGATATTATCCCCTGGTAAAGCTCTATTTTAACAAGGGACGTGGGTGGCGCTGTGGGTTAAACCACAGAGCCTAGGACTTGCCAATCAGAAGGTTGGCAGTTCGAATCCCCGCAACAGGGTGAGCTCCCATTGCTCGGTCCCTGCTCCTGCCAACCTAGCAGTTCCAAAGCACATCAAAGTGCAAGTAGATATATAGGTACCGCTCCGGCGGGAAAGTAAACAGCGTTTCCGTGTGCTGCTCTGGTTTGCCAGAAGTGGCTTAGTCATGCTGTCCACATGACCTGGAAGCTGTATGCTGGCTCCCTCGGCCAATAAAGCGAGATGAGCACTGCAACCCCAGAGTTGGTCATGACTGGACCTAATGGTCAGGGGTCCCTTTACCCTTTACCTTTAAAGCTATATTTTAATTGCATCTTTGTTTTGCCTTTTAAGGAAATGCCTATATACTTTAGGAAAAATACAAAAAATGCACATTCTAAAACATTGCACAGACAATAAGAATTACATGCTCAATGAAAAGTAAAAGTCTAAGCAAGTTGTATAGGAAAATAGGGAGAAGAAAGGAAAAAAGGGAGGAAGAATTTAAGGTCAAGGAAAGGAAAAGGGGAAAGAAGAATCTTTGCACTCTGCTTCCTGATAGGATAGGATAGGAAGAGGAATAATTTAACTTAATTTAATTAATAAGTGAGAATTAGATATATGGTTGCACATATTCTTGAAATGTTGAAATCCCATAGTAGTTAATAAATAAACTCAATGGTCTAATAGGTTTTATGCCCTTCCTTTAAAACAAGACATGAGAGCTATCTTCCAAACCTTCTCATTGCACTTTACCTAAATTTTGGAGGATTTCCAGTTGGCAACTATTATTTACCCAATCATTGTCGGCAAAGAGAGAAGTGGTGAGTCCTTGAATCCGCACTTTACACTTTCAGTCACCTCTTGAATACTTTTTTTTATGCTGACAGGACTTCACACTTGTTTTTTCTTCTTCTTGAGTATCCAATCATTTTAATGATTGATCTGTATTGCTTTTAAATGTTTTTTATGTTGCTCTAAATTGCCCTGATGTTTTGTGAGGGGGCAGTCAATGCATACTTTTTATAAATAATTATGTTCTAGATTTCCACTCACAATTCCTTTCAAGAACCAAGAAGAACTCTTAGGAGTCAAAGGAATTTGAAAGTAGTGCATCTGATTATATCATATAAAGGATTTGGTTATATCAAATAAAGGATTTGAAGACAAGCCAATAATATACACATTTGTTTTAATGTTTTATTGTGTTTTTCTGTTTTAAAATGTTTTTAGATGCCTTTAATTATTTTAATAGATGGTATATAAGCATAATTAAAATAAAGCAAAATGAAATTTGCATCCAAAACTTCAGCACTTCCAAAGTTGAATTGCAGCTAAGTACCATCTGAGCTGATTTTTTAAAAGACAGATTCTTTCAGGTTTGAAAGTATTAATTTTTTTGAGAGATTATCATATGACCAGGTCTGGTCTTCTTTGGTTATTGGTTCTGCTACATCCTGCTCCCATTTGAAAGCTGGTTCTTCAAGATTCTGAGATTTTGAACATTTTTTTTGCTCCAGTGTGTGTTTATGTAGGTTGGACTGACCTAAATTTTTTCTTTTCTGCCCCCCCCCCCCCAATACATCCCTATCCTGGTGCTGAATGTCGCTGCATATTTTTAAAGTTGAAGCTATTCCATAAATACATTTCTATTGTGAGATACAAGGTGTTTTTTTTTTTTTAAGAAAAGGAAATTGTGGTGTTCAGTTTGCTAATGCACTTCCTTTGTAACCCAGTGGGCAATTGCAGAGTAAATGAATGGCAGTGTTCTGTTGGCACAGAACAGCTACAGCGGTGTGGAATAGCAAGGTGGGGAAGAAGTCAGACAGCTGTCCTTTAAAGGAGGTGTTCACAATACAGCAAAGTCTCTCTGTATTGATCAGTGAAATATTGACTAGTGTTGTACATGCCCCTGATTTCAGATTATCTGCTCCTGAATGCTGTAGTGCCTCACCTCAGTTTGTGGTTTGGGAGATTGTGGGGAATCCTTGATGTTATTTCTCTCTTAATTATAGAATTAAGATCTACTCTGATTTGCTGAGTGTGATACAACTGCTGGTTCTCATTTACAGAACAACCCAAATCCTTGATCCAGAATGCTGGAGGTTGGGTTGGATGAGGTTGGGAAGTCCCTGTGTCTCTGAATCCTGTTTCCTCTTTTCAGTTCTCTTTCTTAGCCCGTTTAGAGCAGGGAGAGGGAACCTGTGACTCTCCAGATGTTGCTGGACTACAACTCCCAACATCCCTAATCATTGGCCATGCTGACTGGGGCTGATGGGAGTTGAAGTCCAGCAACATCTGTCACTCCAAGGGTTCCCCACCTCTGACAAAGAGAATGTAGGTTGTTTGTGTTCCATTAGATTGTTTAGCATTTATGATTCCATGGGGTTAGATATGGATTATAGCCCCAAGGCTGAACCTTGGTGGTTTGCTCCTGACACTGGGCAATCATCAGGTCACTGTGAGCTATAGATAAACATTCTTTGATTTAGTGGACTGTATGAACTCTTTCCTTCAATAATAATTGTTTGAGACAATGGGACCTTATCTGTGATTGCTTATTCAATTCAACTCATTGCTTGATGCTACAACCAATAAATGATGAATATGTGCAAAAAAAAAATCTCTGTGAGTTTGCAAGAAATCCTTAATTGATCCACCTCTTCTCTATGGATTTTTCCAGTCATTATTTAAAAGATATACATTTGTAGACCCAGGGAGAACATTATTAAAAGGTCCAGTTCATCCCAGTTTATTTCCTATGCTCTGTCAAGAACTAACCTTTGTGTAAATTCTAGGCAAATGCCTGGAGGTGCTTCAAGTACATAATATTATCAATGCCTTGATATGTACACTTAGCAAGACTGTAATACAGTAGTATTTCTATTGTGAGATACAAGGTGTTTTTTTTTTTTTTTAAGAAAAGGAAATTGTGGTGTTCAGTTTGCTAATGCACTTCCTTTGTAACCCAGTGGGCAATTGCAGAGTAAATGAATGGCAGTGTTCTGTTGGCACAGAACAGCTACAGCGGTGTGGAATAGCAAGGTGGGGAAGAAGTCAGACAGCTGTCCTTTAAAGGAGGTGTTCACAATACAGCAAAGTCTCTCTGTATTGATCAGTGAAATATTGACTAGTGTTGTACATGCCCCTGATTTCAGATTATCTGCTCCTGAATGCTGTAGTGCCTCACCTCAGTTTGTGGTTTGGGAGATTGTGGGGAATCCTTGATGTTATTTCTCTCTTAATTATAGAATTAAGATCTACTCTGATTTGCTGAGTGTGATACAACTGCTGGTTCTCATTTACAGAACAACCCAAATCCTTGATCCAGAATGCTGGAGGTTGGGTTGGATGAGGTTGGGAAGTCCCTGTGTCTCTGAATCCTGTTTCCTCTTTTCAGTTCTCTTTCTTAGCCCGTTTAGAGCAGGGAGAGGGAACCTGTGACTCTCCAGATGTTGCTGGACTACAACTCCCAACATCCCTAATCATTGGCCATGCTGACTGGGGCTGATGGGAGTTGAAGTCCAGCAACATCTGTCACTCCAAGGGTTCCCCACCTCTGACAAAGAGAATGTAGGTTGTTTGTGTTCCATTAGATTGTTTAGCATTTATGATTCCATGGGGTTAGATATGGATTATAGCCCCAAGGCTGAACCTTGGTGGTTTGCTCCTGACACTGGGCAATCATCAGGTCACTGTGAGCTATAGATAAACATTCTTTGATTTAGTGGACTGTATGAACTCTTTCCTTCAATAATAATTGTTTGAGACAATGGGACCTTATCTGTGATTGCTTATTCAATTCAACTCATTGCTTGATGCTACAACCAATAAATGATGAATATGTGCAAAAAAAAAATCTCTGTGAGTTTGCAAGAAATCCTTAATTGATCCACCTCTTCTCTATGGATTTTTCCAGTCATTATTTAAAAGATATACATTTGTAGACCCAGGGAGAACATTATTAAAAGGTCCAGTTCATCCCAGTTTATTTCCTATGCTCTGTCAAGAACTAACCTTTGTGTAAATTCTAGGCAAATGCCTGGAGGTGCTTCAAGTACATAATATTATCAATGCCTTGATATGTACACTTAGCAAGACTGTAATACAGTAGTAAAATGTTTGGTATGCATGCGGTGGCAAAACACTGAGCTCCCTAAGTCTGCTTTCCTTTTCCTGGTGGGCGGCGTTGCGGCCAGGCATCTGGGTCACAACAGGCTTTGGGGGCGGAGGGTTTCTGCCTCTCCCCTGTGTCATGCCAGCCGCATCATTGTTGTGGTGAGCTGTTTGGGCTCGAGTGGTGGTTAGGCATTGGGTAAGCCTTTGTTTGGATGGAAGGGAGGTTGTAGTCTCCTCCTGCCCCTCCTTAGTAAGGGTATCCTGTTAAAGGGATCCTGGGTGTGAATCCTGTCCAAAGCCTGGGCGTGGACTAGGGTCATGTCACAGCCCCTACAGGAAGCCCTTGGGGTGCCCCTATTTGATGTAAGTCATAGGGTGGTTTACTCTTAAGTAGACTCCCTGCAGGAGTCAAGATATAGCCTGGCTTCACCCCAGTGCCTAGGTCAAACCACTCACATCTGTAACCAATAAAGTTGTGGCCTATTTGAACCCATAAACCAAAATACTTTGTGTCTGTGTGTTTTATTGTTCTCCTGGGAACTTTGTGACTCGGGTGCCTTGGCACGCAATACAATGCCTGAGAGATAGCTCAGTTGGTAGAGCATGAGACTCTTTATCTTAGGGTTGTGGGTTAGAGTCCCACATTAGGTGAAAGATTCCTGCATTTCTTCAGGGAGTTGGACTAGATCCTCGTGATCCCTTCCAACTCTACAGTTCTATGATCATCATTCCAGCTTATGAGCTGGGGCTGATCTGGATTTTCTTAATTAGTTGGCATGTGCGCATTCCAAGTGTGGTACTATCATCATGTACACATTGCCCTCAAATGTGAATATATGAATCTGCCTCATAAAGAGTCAACAATCTGTCTAGCTCAGTAGTGGCTATTGTGACTGACAGTGAATATTGAAGGTCTCTAACAGAGACTTGCCCCAGCTGTGCTACCCAAAATGATTTTTTCAACTGGAGATGTCAGGGATTGAACCTGCAACCTTCCACGTACAAAGCATGTGCCTCACTACTGTGCTGCAGAGTGCTTTTTTAAAATGGCTCTGAAAGCATCTTCAAGTGTGGCTGTCTCCCAAACTGACCTCTGTCTGTATGTGTTCCTTTGACCCTCACCAGGGCTTTTGACTGAGTAATTTTCATGCAGTTTTCTCTAAGCTCTTCATTCCTGATGCTGGCTTTTTGTTGTCTTTAATTTTTAAACATGCTTTTCTCGGTAGTTGCTTGTTATGTTTTATTTACCTGTTTGTTTGCATTCAAGGGCAGCGTACACACAGCATTGCTAAACTAGACCCCTCAGTGTTTGTACAGCACTAACCGAGCACACAGCATGCACCCACACATGCACTGCAAACACTGTTGGGATGAAATGAAAAGGGGCTGTGGTTTTCCTTGTTTAGCAGCCATTTCCATGCCTCTTCTTATGGAAGAACATTGCAAAACAATTATTCAGAGTGATTTCAGTTTGACATCTCCAGTTCTGCCAGTGGGCAGCTGTTCTTTGGGATGTGGTGACCATCAGCACCCTTTGGGGTGAAGACTGCACACTTCATTCATGCTCAGCAAGGCTCAGCATATAGTACAGTGCACATAGCTAGTCTGCATCTGAGCATAACACACAGAACTAGCCTACAAACAGCATAAAGGTAAAGGTAAAGGTACCCCTGCCCGTACGGGCCAGTCTTGACAGACTCTGGGGTTGTGCGCCCATCTCACTTAAGAGGCCAGGGGCCAGCGCTGTCCGGAGACACTTCCGGGTCACGTGGCCAGCATGACAAAGCTGCATCTGGCGAGCCAGAGCTGCACACGGAAACGCTGTTTACCTTCCCGCTGGTAAGCGGTCCCTATTTATCTACTTGCACCCGGAGGTGCTTTCGAACTGCTAGGTTGGCAGGCGCTGGGACCGAGCAGCGGGAGCGCACCCCGCCGCAGGGATTCGAACCACCGACCTTTCAATCGGCAAGTCCTAGGCGCTGAGGCTTTAACCCACAGCGCCACCTGCGTCCCACAAACAGCATATTAAAGCATAAATTGCACAGTAAGTCTGCATAAGGCCTAATCAGCTTAGTCTGGTTACCATTTGCAGCTATTCATGCATATTAGTACAGCAATAAGTGTAAAGACTAATAGGGTAAAGCTAAGCACTTCAGCTGGAGTGTCCTCATTCCACCTCATGGGATGCCAGGCAAAGCTGGTCTGCAGGAAGCCCACTGCCTAGACCTGGCCTCTAGAAAGCGCAAGGCATGAAACAGCACATTTACCCTTATCCTTGGCTATTAAGCTTAATTAAGCCATCAAGCAAGACCCCACTGCTTAGATCCCTTCAGTTGTTCAGACTCTTGCAAAGCAATGGACCACAGGGTCCCTCTCAGCCAGGGTGCAGCATTTCGGTCAGCGCTAGGTCTTGAATCTCAGTTTCTCACCTGGGTGTCAGGGTCTGAGCTGGGCAGAGCCTCTCTAGCTCTCTGACTCCCTCTTATATGCTGTTGTTGTTTAGTCGTGTCCGACTCTTCGTGACCCCATGAACCAGAGCATGCCAGGCACTTCTGTCTTCCACTGCCTCCCGCAGTTTGGTCAAACTCATGCTGGTAGCTTTGAGAACACTGTTCAACCATCTCATCCTCCGTCGTCCCCTTCTCCTTGTGCTCTCCATCTTTCCCAACATCAGGGTCTTTTCCAGGGAGTCTTCTCTTCTCACGAGGTGGCCAAAGTATTGGAGCCTCAGCTTCACGATCTGTCCTTCCAGTGAGCATTCAGGGCTGATTTCCTTAAGAATGGATAGGTTTGATCTTCTTCTTTTTTTTTTAAAAAAAATATTTATTAAAGTTTCCCCCCAAAAAAGAGAAAAGATAAAAATACATAATCCAAAAAAAAATCAAAAACAGATACAAAATACAGAAAAAAGCAAAAGCAAAAAAGAATAAGAACAATTTAAAAACAAAATCCCTCTTTCTCTGTCCTATAATTCATTTACTTATTTCCATAACTTCCTCACACCTCCCTCCTTTGTATTCCAATTCAAATAGTTAATTCAGCAAATTTTCCCCTCCTTATTTTATCTTCGTTCTTTATCTTAAAACATATTATATCATTCTATTTCTCATCTAATTATCAAGCCATTTTTTGCATGTTCCTTTTTGACCTTATTCTTAGAGATCACTTCGTTTCATTCCCACTTCAATTTAACATCCATTAATTTTACACTGTTTCTGCAAATAGTCCTTAAATTTCCACCCATAAAATTTCAAAATTTAAACCATATTTATAGCTAACTTCCTCAAAACTTTCTGCTAACGCCAATTATTTCCTTTCCAACAATTTCCCAGTTATTTCATTAATATCAAGCTAGTTCCAAAAATAAAAAGAAATTCTCCTCAAATTTTTATCCAATGTCCCTTCTTCCTGGTTTTGGGTTATGTCAGTCCTTTCAGTCTCATGTCCAGTCCATCAATCTGGTGTTCTGATATCCGAGGCTCTTAAGTCACTTCCATGCCCCCTCTGCAGATTTTCTTGTTCCTGTTTATTCTTACACCCTTCCCTGTCCCTTGTTGGCTTCTTTCGTGATTTCTTCCCTTTCTCCTTGGGAGGTGGGCTTCCGGGGAACTCCAACTGGTAATAGTTTCCATTTTCTTTCATCAGACTAGCCCATTCCCCAGAGACCCACTCTGTATAGGTTTGATCTTCTTGCAGTCCATGGGACTCTCAAGAGTCTCCTCCAGCACCATAATTCCAAAGCATCAATTCTTCAGTGATCAGCCTTCTCTATGGTCCAGCTCTCACTTCCATATATCACTACTGGGAAAACCATAGCTTTAACGATACGGACCTTTGTCGGCAAGGTGATATTGCTGCTTTTTAAGATGCTGTCTAGGTTTGTCATTGCTTTTCTCCCAAGAAGCAGGCATCTTTTAATTTGGTGGCTGCTGTCACCATCTGCAGTTATCATGCAGCCCAAGAAAGTAAAATCTCTCGCTGCCTCAATTTCTTCCCCTTCTATTTGCCAGGAGGTGATGGGACCAGTGGCCATGATCTTCGTTTTTTTGATGTTGAGCTTCAGACCATATTTTGCGCTCTCCTCTTTCACCCTCAATAAAAGGTTCTTTAATTCCTCCTCACTTTCTGCCATAAAGGTTGTGTCATCTGCATATCTGAGGTTGTTGATATTTCTTCTGGCAATTCTTTGGGATTCATCCAGCCCAGTCTTTCGCATGATGAATTCTGCATATAAGTTAAATAAGCAGGGAGACAATATGCAGCCTTGCCGTACTCCTTTCCCAATTTTGAAGCAATCAGTTGTTCCATATCCAGTTCTAACTGTAGCTTCTTGTCCCACGTAGAGATTTCTCAGGAGACAGATGAGGTGATCAGGCACTCCCATTTCTTTAGGAACTTGCCATAGTTTGCTGTGGTCGACACAGTCAAAGGCTTTTGCACAGTCAATGTAGCAGAAGTAGATGTTGTTCTGGAATTCTCTAGCTTTCTCCATAATCCAGTGCATGTTTGCAATTTGGTCTCTGGTTCCCCTGCCTCTTCTAAATCCAGCTTGCACTTCTGGGAGTTCTCGGTCCACATACTGCTTAAGCCTGCCTTGTAAAATTTTAAGCACAACCTTGCTAGCATGTGAAATGAGTGCAATTGTGTGGTAGTTGCAGCATTCTTTAGCACTGCCCTTCTTTGGGATTGGGATGTAGACTGATCTTCTCCAATCTTCTGGCCACTGCTGACTTTCCAAATTTGCTGGCATATTGAGTGTAGCACCTTAACAGCATCATCTTTAAAAACTTTAAATAGTTCAGCTGGAATATCATCACTTCCACTGGCCTTGTTATTAGCAGTGCTTTCTAAGGCCCATTTGACTTCACTCTCCAGGATGTCTGGCTCGAGGTCAGCAACCACACTACCTGGGGTGTACGAGCCATCCGTATAATTCCTCTGTGTGTTCTTGCCACCTCTTCTTGATGTCTTTTGCTTCTGTTAGGTCCTTACCACTTTTGTCCTTTATTATGGTAATCTTTGTACGAAATGTTCCTTTCATATCTCCAATTTTCTTGAACAGATCGTATGGCCTTATTCCACCTGTGCTCACTTGACTGCTTCTATAGGAGGAACTGGCACTGCTGCAAGTGCCACATAAGACCCATTGTGCATTTGTAACAACTCGGTCACATAGTGTGGATGCGCCTACACTTTGGAACTTCTTGCCTCTTGCTATCAGGCAGGCGCCTTTTCGATGCCTGCTGAAAGCATTCTTGTTTAGACAAACCTGTCCAGATGTTTGGAAAGTTGAGATAATTTTAATCTGTTTTAGTATTTAAACTTTTGCATGCTTTAAAGTATGGTTGTGAATTTTTCTTGATTTTACTGTTTTACGTTTTGTAAACTGCTTTGAGGATTCTTACAATCAAGCAGTGTATAAATTCTATAAAATAAAATAAAATAAAATAAATATTTTCAGCCTCAGACTCTCCCAGTTAGCATTTTGTTTCTCATACTTTACCAGCCATGTGACTTCTAATGTTTTCTACTGAACAACTGCTGAATACATATTGTAGATTCATATTAACTCCTACAAGCATGGATTTCATTATAAAGCACTGCTGTGTCTAGGCCTGCTCAGGCTTATCCTGAGGCATCAAAAGAAATATGAATGACATCTCTACATGATACAATTGTCTTCTGTGATGTGACGCTGTACCTGCAATTGGCTTGGGAAACATTTTGCTAGGAACTGACAGCAAGAAAGTTCTGGTGATGGCAGAATCGCCGTACATTTTGCCTAATCTTGGCACTCAGCAACCCTCTAACAAGTTCTGTGAGGCTGCTTCTTCAGACTGTCAAGCTGGCTGCTCTTGCCTTGGGCTTCATCTCTTTTCATATCAGATGCTTGCTAAAATTCTGTGTTCCTCGGGCACTAGTCCCTTAGACCAAAGAATTCATTTGTTTCCATATACCTCCTTCCATTCTCTTCGGCACCTTTGTCTTTGAAACTCATTGTCTACAGTTATTCCTGCAATCCAGTTCTATCTATCTATCTATCTATCTATCTATCTATCTATCATCTATCTATATCTATCTATCTATCTATCTATCTATCATCTATCATCATCTATCTATCTATCTATCATCTATCTATCATATCTCTCTATCTCTCTATCTCTCTCTCTATCTATCTATCTATCTATCTAGCTATCATCTTCACTTGCCTTTTCTAATCAACTTGGGTATTTTAGCATGGGCATCTCTTCTTGCACTGCCTACCCTTTTGTGTTTCTGGGTGCTTCAAAGTCGACCACTAGCATCATTAGCATCATCACCACCACAATCATCATTGCTGATATCATCATTATCAACACAATCAATTTTTTTAAATGTGTGGCAGTGGTAGCATACTCTCATGACAATCTCTACAAGTGGCCAATTTGTGGATAGTTCACTTTTGAATTTGGCTGAATATGTTTGGGACCAGAAGTCAGACCAAAATAAGAGCAACTAAATTGCAGGCACAGATCTGGAAAACAGTGAATAACCATTGCAAACCCTGGGGTGGCATGGGGTGGGGCAGGGCATCCTAGAAACCCACAGCACTTTAATAACCAACATATTTATTGTGGAATAGGTGTACATGTGACATAGCAAGCTTTGAATCTGGATCAGATGAGAAAGTTGGTATGGATAGAGATGGGAGGCTACCCAGTTTCAGACAGGTCCAAAACAGAATAATGCAGAGGACAGCTGTAACTTCACAGTTTTACATAACTTCACAGACAGTAGAAAGGTGCTTAGTCTGGTTGTTGTAAATTCTGTCAGTAAACTCTTCAAGTGCAACAACATAACCGTGAAGTTCCCAAGGCCAGATCTTGCCAGCCAGCTGCAGACCATGGATGCTTGTGTCCTCTCAGGCTGCAATGAGCTGCAAACAGCTTCCTTCGGCCTCCACCCAAACAGGTGGGGTGTGTTTAGTAGCTACTAGCAACCAGTCATCAAGAGCTCATAACCCCAGCTCTTTACACTGGATGTGAGAAGAAATGCTATTGTGAACAGCTACTTTCCAAAGAGAGAAAACTGTTTCCTACCCTCTCTGAGTCCAAGTGTAATAGCATGAAATTTGCAAATGAATTTGAAATTGACAACTTCATCTTTGACTCTCCCTTTTAATTCTGGATTTATGTGTGCTCTATCCAGTATGTGACACATCTACTGCTGTCTCTTGTGTTACTTGACATTTTGGGCTCGCTTTATAAAAATCACTCTCCTTCCTTCTTTCTGTTCTCTGTGTGGATTGGACCTGAAGGTATGTTAACTTAAGGAGGTTCACGGAAGGAGAAGTTCCCAGCTCTCCCCACCACTGTGCCCCCCAAAAGCCTCTTGGCAAATAGGAGGGGTCCCTACTTACTGGATGGGGCACAGGAGGCTTCTGAGAGGGGGCAAAAAACAACCCAAAGGTGGAAGTCAATCTAATTTGGGGCAATTCTGCCCCCTCAATCACCTCATGTGCTCCATCACCCCCCCCCATTTCTAGGAAGGGATCCTGCACCCTGGAGAGGTTATGAAGGGCGCTGGGGAAAGAGGAGATGGGAAGGTTTTCTTCCCCAACCTTCCTTAACTAACTTGGGATCCAAGATGTGTGTGTGAGAGAGATAGAGCTATAGTCCACAATTTTTAAGCAGGCATGGGACTCTTGGTTATTTATAGTCTTTGTTTTATCAATATAACAAGCACTTTCTTTGCAACCAAGCTCTCTTCTTCATCAGGCACACTTTGATGGGACGGAAGAGTACTGTACAGTATATCATGAATCACAGTAGTGCTCTGCAGAATTGTCTTCTGCTTTGAGGCATCCTCTAATTCAAGGCTCATGATGCTAAACTTTTTTATACTGTCAAAGTACTCTGCCTGTGTTAATTAAAAAGGTAATTTTAAAATCCTAGCCTTTATTCAATCTTTATTCAAGAGTTTGAAAAAAGAGAACATTTTGCTCTAAACATACATGTCCTTGGTAGATAGCACAGGCAGGAAAATAAATGGATTTGAAGAAATATAGCTGAAAGAGGATCATTAGGAAGCCAGCAAGCTGTTGAAAGAACAGCCAGACACTGTCATAAAGATTTGAAATGCTGCAGTGTCTGCTCTTTATGTCGAGGCTCATTCAGAAAGGTCATTGCACGTAGGATGGAGGGTTATTCTTTATGATCTAAAGTAATTTAAAATAGTGTAAACAAATAAATCTAGAGGAAGGAAGAAGTGTTTATTAGCTTTCAGTGACTCCATGAGGCTTCCCTTAAATTATTGGAGTGTGCGGGATGGCATAAGGTGATGGAGAAGATTTGTACCCGATAACCATCTGTACAGTATCTGAGGCTCCTCTTTGCAGATCACAGCTATGCCACTTAAAGATAAAAACATGGCTCTAAAACCAACAACTTAAGCTATATATAAACAGCTTCTAATTATATTGGGCACATCATGCTGTGGTGCTCAGACTGCTCTGTTGGCACAAGTGCCAGGCGTTGGAAAGGGATTTGTGCCACTGCGGTACTTCAGGGAGCAGACTGGCAGTGGTAAAAGATGCTGGAACCAATAGCGGGAAGCAATCATAAAAAGAGAGGATCACACACACACGTTGAGTGACACATGCGGAAGTGCTTCTGCTCGGCTTTAATAATGCAGCATCCATCTTATTCCTGCAACTCCTGGGGTTTTTCATTGCGAAACACAGATCATAAATAGCAGTGGTAGCGATGTATCGTAAAAGGACAATTAATCTTTCAAATAAAAGCAGTAGGGTACATTCCAAACGCCCTGCAGCTAGTCTCTGTTTGCTCGCGAGCAACTTTTATGTACTGACACTTGTTAAATGTTTTAAAAGCAGGTTAAGCTCCTTGGTCCTTAGGCACTAAGATTTATACTTCCTAATAGTTTTATTTGAACAGCCTGTAATATGTGGGTGCCTGGTGTACAGCATCTTCGTATTCCCAGTGGTCTCTTCTTCCTGACTTGGACATCGGTTAAACTACTCAAAATGGGCATTTATTTTAGAGCCTTCTGAAGCCTGGATGATTGACTAGATTCTCTGGTATGAGCACAAAAACAAAGCAGATCTGAGAGGTATTTAGGGAAACTTGCATGCGGCTCTTTCATACTTGTATGTATGGTGGTGGCTGCAGAGGTGCCAGTTAAGGGCGGGTCTGGTGAAACATAGCCTGAGGTGCATGTGCTGTTCTTTCTTTCTTAGCCTGCAGTCATATGCGGAGTGGTGTCAAAGAATCAGCTCCATATCCCTGTGTTTCAGACCCCATTTGACTAGCACCTATATTTCTTCTGGTTCCTTAGTTATACATGCTGGGTGTAAAGGGGCAATGCAAACCTCTGTTCACCCCCTCTATTGTCAGTGGCACAGCATTCAGGTCCCAACTGTGCCCTATGCTGTTGCTTGACAGCAGTGAGAGTGCATGGTTCTGTTTGCACTTGCCTTACCTTTGAGGTGGCCAAGGTGTCTTTGTGAGTGTATTTGCTTTCAGGCTATGAAAACATCTCTCTAGTGGTCTGCACTCTGCAACCTTTCTCCATTAATACATTATTCCCCTTTTGCAGAATCCAACAAATCTTGTTTTATTTTGCAAAATTCCACAATTCTCACAATCAATGGATCATTTTCTTTTTTCCAGTATCCTCATTGGCTCTGTCACATAAAATAATAAATTCTATTTGTCCTTTGAGACATCTTTCAAATAAAAATATTATGAATTATGTGTTGTTTGAATAAATACTTTTTTTGGTCAGCTATCATCTGTCGATGAACTGAGGGACGAAGAAAGTGGTCTCTCTATCCTTTCTTTGTCCACTGTGTGTAATTTAAAAATCTCTCTCATTTCCCTTCCACCATCCTGTCTAAACCAAAAACAGACCCCAAAATGCTGGCTTTTCTGGGTACAAAAAAGTACCTGAATCCCATCATTATTTTGGTTGTCCTTTTCTGCATCTTTTTGAATGATGTGATGAGCTCATTTCCTTTGTGCATACAAGCAAGGCCTATGTAGCTGATCTCAAACCCCTAGCAGGTTCATAGAGGCATAGAAAGCCCTTAAAGTACAGTATTATTGTGTCTAACGCAGGGGTTCTCTTGCAAGGGTTCCTCAAAAATGCATATCCTCGGGCTTCCAGAACATCAGCTCCAAAAGCTCCAGGATGCTCTCGTGAGATCATGTGGGGCTGCCTAAGTTCCCACAAGATCTCAAGGGGAGCAACAGATTCCTAGTGAGGGGAGAGACCCTTGTTTGGGAAGCAAAGTTCTTTTATGCTTGGAAAATCTGGTGCATAAAGGACCCTATCCTCAAGTTGGCTCCGCATTTAACTTGCAGGATTTCAACTGTATACTGTTGAAATCAGGCAAGTTAAATGTGCATAAGACACGATTGTACTATAATGGCATTACAATACTAGTCTCAATCCACTTCCTTAACTATATGCCTACATAGCTTTGTATGGGAGCAAGGATCACATTGATAACAATGGAAATGGATAAAGAAGAGCGTATTGAGGTGAATTGGTGAGGGCCTGAACTGATCATGCATCCAGGGTGGGCAGAAGGTAGCAGATCAGGATCTCCTGGTGATTTGCAGTAAGTTGATAAGAGTTTCTGATTCCCAATGGTTTAGCAATTTACATTTATTATATTTTGAAAAATTCAATGAAAACCCAGTGAAAAGCAACAACAGTTACAACAATGACTTTTCCTGCCTAAATTACGCCGCTGATGTGAAGGATATTCAGGGTTGGAGTTTGGTATGAAATGATAGTGAACCCAGTGCATTTCTGAGGTTAAACACAAATGTTTAGGTTCAGCCTGTGCTCAAAGGCACCTTGTTCTATCTATATGTTTTTTGTACCAGGCTTATTGGTAGATCTCAAGCTTCTAGTAAAAAATACAAAAAACCCTAGAAAGAAAGTAAATCTATCAATCCTGAAATTTGCAGTACAATGTATAATGAGGGTTCCTGCGTATCATACTAACCAACAATCAGACCCACAAATAAGAAATTATACTTGTAAAGTGCTCTAATAAGAATATAGAAAAGGAAAACACACAATAATATAAATAGGACAATTAAGCACCAATACTATGGAACAGGTACCAGGGTGGCTCTGTGGTCTAAACCACTGAGCCTAGGGCTTGCCGATCAGAAGGTTGGCAGTTTGAATACCCACAACGGGGTGAACTCCCATTGTTTGGTCCCAGCTCCTGCCCACCTAGCAGTTTGAAAGCACATCAAAATGCAAGTAGATGAATAGGTACCACTCCGGTGGGAAGGTAAACGGCATTTCTGTGCGCTGCTCAGAAGCGGCTTAGTCATGCTGGCCACATGACCCAGAAGCTGTACACCGGCTCCCTCAGCCTATAGAGTGAGATGAGTGCCACAACCCCAGCTTTGTCCACGACTGGACCTAATGGTCAGGGGTACCTTTACCTTTACCTTTACTATGGAACAATCAGTTACAGATTCATTTTCATTATTAAGCTTCTTCTTTAAAAAAGTATGCCCCAGTTTGCCCTAAGTCATGGGGAAAGTATTCTAAACAACATTTTTGTATTTTTCTGGGAAGAAAGAATGGATGACCAATTCATATCAAAAATCCAGTTTGTGTCTCAGAAAAAATCCTGCCAATAATAAGAAAACTGCAGAGCAAAAAGATATCTTATCAGCAGGGCTGGATTTAGGTTTGATGAAGCCCTAAGCTACTGAAGGTAATGGGGCCCTTTATATATCCAGCTGTCCTTTGTCAACAACAAATTGTCACTGTTTTTTGTGTTAAATATATGCTATATGGTAATTTATGGACCTAATAGGTAACTAAAGCCATTTGCCACTGTTGCTGTATGTAGGTTTTATTTTATTTGTTTTTTTATCTTATATGTTGGAAATGTGCATCCAGGTTTCTTTTCCTTTAATTTTTTTAGGGGGCCCCAAGAGAGTGGGGCCCGAAGCTATAGCTTGTTTAGCTTATACGTAAATCCGGCACTGCTTATCAGTCACTGAGACACAAGAAGTTGTTTGAAAACATTCCTCAAAGAAGTTGGTTTAGAATACAGTGGTACCTCAGGTTACAGACGCTTCAGGTTACAGACTCCGCTAACCCAGAAATAGTGCTTCAGGTTAAGAACTTTGCTTCAGGATGAGAACAGAAATCGTGCTCCGGCAGCGCGGTGGCAGCAGGAGGCCCCATTAGCTAAAGTGGTGCTTCAGGTTAAGAACATTTTCAGGTAAGTTCGGACCTCCGGAATGAATTAAGTACTTAACCTGAGGTACCACTGTACCTTCCGAGGACTTGAGACTAATTGAGACATAGCTGGAATGGTTAAAATGGATCTCACACATGTTATTCAGTAGTACTATTGCTCTCTGTCTTTTTTGCATTGTATTTGCCTTGCCTTTTCTATATGTTTGTTTGTTAGAATACATTACAAGTGTATTTTTAATATTTGTGAGTCTTCTTGTTGATTGCATCTGCAGCCCCAAGTCTGGCCCCTCTTGGCTTGGAGTAGCAGGAGGCAGAGCCAATTGGAAGGGGGGCAAATAAATGGGAGAGATTGAGGAAATTTTTGGACAAATGCTGGGTGGGTAGAAGAATGCGGACAATGGTAGGAAGGGTGAAGCTTAAAGTTTGACATTCCTACCTTTTGTAGATAACTTGGCTTTACAAATGTTAACTTGTGTATTGGGTGGGTACCTGAAAGCAATTATTCTCCCCATTTACAACTGAAAAGAGAAGTCTGCTTACCTCTACCTGGCTCCGTGGCATTGTGGGCTGGCACTGCCTCTCCCACCATGATCTAATGCTGCCTCTAGTTTCTGGGGCAGCCCAGCTGGCATGGAGGCATAACACTCACCTAGCCAGCTGGGAAGTGGATCCAAGCCTGCCTGCCGATTGGCTGAAAAGAGAAGTATAATTCTATGTATGGAAAAAGTTCAGTACTAAAGATGCAAAACTCTCATATTTGACTCTGCCAACAGTGTGTGTTGTATTGAAACTTTTTTTTTTATTACATTGCATCTCTTTTGTGCGATTTTATTGTTAAACATCTGCACAGAAACAATCTAGAATTCCACATGTGCCGGAGGTTTATTTTACTTGAAATGCAAATTCTTTCTGACGACACTAGAAAGAGAGTATAAAGGATTTTCACTGTAAAAACCTAAGCGCATACCTTGAAATGAGGACAATGCAGCCAGAAAAGAACAGCTCTTAAAAGCAGTAAACCTAGCTGCATGCAAATGCTTTACTAAAAATAAATGAGAAAATGAAAACTTCTGCTGTGTAAGCAACTTTCTTTTAAAATATCTCCTTAACGCTTTGCATGGCATAGAATTATAGAGTTCGAAGGGACCTCAAGGGTCATCTAGTCCACCCCCTGCAATGCTGGAATCTCAGCTAAAGCATCCGTGACAAATGGCGACCCAACCTCTGCTGTGGTCTAAACCACTGAGCCTCTTGGGCTTGCCAGTCAGAAGGTCAGTGGCTCAAATCCACACAGCAGGGTGAGCTCCCGTTGCTGAGTCCCAACTTCTGCCATTCTAGCAGTTCAAAATCAAGTATGAGCAAGTATGTAGATAAATAGGTACCACTGCAGCAGGAAGGTAAACAGTGTTTTCCAGAAGCACTCTGGCTTCTGTCACAGTGTTCGTTGCACCAGAAGCAGTTTAGTCATGCTGGCCACATGTCCCGGAAAGCTGTCTGTGGACAAACACTGGCTCTGTCGGCCTGAAGCGAGATGAACACTGCACCCCATAGTCAACTTTGACTGGACTCAACCGTCCAGGGGTCCTTTACCTTTACCTTTTTTTTACCTGCCATGGTTGAACAGCTCTTACTGCCAGAAAGTTCTTCCTGATGTTTAGTCAGAATCTCCTTGTAACTTGAAGCCTTTGGTTTTATTCTTACGCTCCACAGCAGGAGAAAACAAGCTTGCTCCATCTTCCAACTGATGACCCTTGACATATTTGATAGGGTTGCCATATTTCAGGAATCTGTAGGACCCCAGCATCACCCACCTGCCCGCTGTCCCTCAGTGGCAGCTGTGCAGCCAGGCCTGGAGGTTGGGTGGGTACCGTGTGAGCCTGCATGGCCATACGTGTGCCGCATCCTTGGCTGGCAGAGGCAGAGAGGCAGGCCAGTGGTGGAAGATGGGGGGTGGCAGTGTTAGGATATTTCCGTTCCTCCTTAAAAGGGAGCAGGCTGTTGTGTGTCACAAGCCTGCGTACTTCCTGCCCACAGGAAGTATCCGCTTTGTATATAGATTTTGTTTGGCAGTATCCCAACAGGCAGGTGGGTTGTGACTGGGGCAGCCAAAGCTCCTCACTTTGATTGCCACCATCTCCCCTATCTTTGCTCCAGGAAGGGCTTGTGGGGGGAGGCGGTGGCAGTGGCAGGACTCCTGTTGCCCGCTGGTGCTGAGCTGGGCTAGCCAGGGCCGTCTTAAGCATATGCAGCGCCAGGGTGCAAATATCCACCCAGCGTGTGTCCCCCCCCCCCGTTGCCCAAAGTTGATAACTTTTTTTTAAGTTAAGGCAGGCCGGCGAGGCACGCACGGCAGGGCTGGTCTGGCCAGCCACCTCAGCAACAACAGTCGAGCCTGAGGAGGTGGCGGTGGCGACTGAGCAAAGCTGGGTGACGTGTGAGCAGCGTGCACTGGGCGGGCCTCTTGACGTTCCGCCAATCCCAGGCGCACAGAAGGGTGGAGCTGACTGACTGCCTCAGCGCTTCACTTCTCGCAGCAGAAGAGCTGTGGCACTCCGATGGGCTCTTGTCTGCTTGGCAGCGGCTATCGGCTCTTCCCAATCCCCGGACTCCAAATCTCGGCCCCAGACTCTTGGCCTGGTGCGCCTGAGAGCCTGGCGCCTGGGTGCCCCACACCCCTAGAGCCTATGGGTAAGATGGCCCTGGGGCTAGCACACCTTCCCTCTGCTTCTCTGTTCCTGCGGTACTCAGGGAAGATGGTCAGAGTTGAGGCAGCAGGGCTGGGTGCAGCTGGGGCTAGGGCACAGCCCCTGGGGATCCCGGAGCTGGAGGAACAGAGGTAGAGATAGTGTTGAGGCTAGGGGATGAGTCATTGGACAGTGAAGGAGAGCATGAGGTGTGGTGCCCTCCCCTCCCTCCCTCCCTCATGCCGTCCCAGAGGCGGGGGGCAGGCCAGCATCACTTTGCTGGCCATGAGGAAAAGGGGCACCAGCGCCACTATTGCCCCAGCCCTGAAGGCGCGGCCCGGGCACAGCTTGTCTCTCAGGAGGAGCCTGTTGTGTGGGCACCTGGCTGTGCCCTATCAGGAAGGTGTGCCTGGGGCCACAGCCCCCCTGCCCCCCCATGCTACATCTCTGTGTGATGGTGGGGATGCACTTTTCAGGCAGTGACAACATTAATCAAGTTTACAGTAAGGATCCATTCAACTATCCCATTCTTTACATGGAAGGACATTCCTTGTACATGACAGTGCTCCCAATTTCTGTGTTTCCTCATTAGCTTTGCGCCCCAAGTGAAAAGCTTGCATAACAAACAGAAGACACTGTTGTAGAAAAATCCTGCTGCAAGACTGGATCCAAAATGCTCCTCTTCCCATCCCCACTCCTTTTCTCTATATGAAATAATTTAAACCAAGGGAATTCTGACGAAGAGTTCTGTTCTGTTTTTAAAAAATATGCATTACAGGCAAGCAGCCCAACTTCCCACTCCATCACTTTCTGAGTTTATGATAGAATTCAAAGTATTAATAGCCTGACTTACGTATTTATGTATTTAGAAATGGCAAAGAGTGGGATGAGTTTTCCCCCTTTGTGATGTATTATGTAGGAGCATTAGCTGCATGTTGAATATATATATATATCTATAGTTATAGCTATAGATGATATAGATACAGACTATAATGAAAAATTAAAAGCATGCTATATTTGGAGTTAATGTATGAAAAGGATAATCTTCTGTAGTTCATGTGTCTGCAAGCCTTTATGCACACTTTCAGCTCATGATATGCTTTGCTCATGATGGCACAAGAGATACCGGCACGTTGAGCAGCTGTTATACCTTTTTCTGGTTATAACTGGGGATCCCCATGTCCCTAGAGGGAGGGAGATGTGCAGGAGTTCTTAAGAAGCAGCCAGAAGCAGGAATGGTGTGCTGCATGCCTGCAAGTTTCTCTGTCTCTCTTGGCTTCGAACACCAGACATCAAAGACCCCTCTCCAGAGCTTCATGGCCTTAAATCTAATGGAAGCTGTCTTTGTTAGTGCAGAGTGAAAAAGATACAGTACTGTGATCACTGAAAGGTGATCTGATGAGAGAAAACATTTGCCTCTTGATGTTCTGGGAAGACTTTATGACTCCTCTTTTCTGCCCTACCAGGCAGAGGCAGAGCTAGCTTTGATATCGATATTTCCTTGATCTGCTTGCTACCCTTGCCATAAATAATTTGAGGGAGAAGGACTCAACCCCTAGTTGGAGGAAGTGTCCAGCTATCAGAACTTGGATATGGATCTCCAAGGTACATTTGAGGCTCACTTATTGGAAGTTGCCAGTTTGCTATTCCTTCTGCTCATCCGCTGCTATAAAAGCCAGGATGCCTGTGTTTTGTGCCATGCAGAGCTCCATGGAGACAAAAAGGGTCAAGGTGGGTGGGGGGATATGTCCCAGGACACATTAGGTCATATTCCAGGCTACAGTCCTCTGAGATGAACCAAGGTTCTGGGGCCACAGGGGGCCATCTTCTCATACCACCTTTTGTTCTGAACTTGCAACCACTAAAGCAGTTTAGTTTAGAATGCCCTGGCTCTTAGCCGAGGGGTGTGTGAACTTGTCTTTTCTCCCCAACTTCAGCTTGGGGTTAGATTCCTTGGTCATATATGTTTTGACAAGCATAGTGCAGATTGGTGAAGTCTTTCTGCACATAAACTTAAGATGTTCATCTTCTATAAATTGAATGTACTTGGGTGACAGTCATAACAATGTCAGCGTCTTGCAGTTTGTTAGGCAGGATAGGCAGAATACTATGAGTGAACAGCTGTTCAGCACAGGCTTTCAAACTCAGGTGACTCACAGGTATCACTGTTGTGTGGTGTTATACCAGAAATTGACTTTCCCTTGACTGGTTCTTCATTTAAAGCCAACCAATTCATTTGTCCTGTCATTGCAGAGCAGCTGCTGTCAGTTGTTCTGTTCCATTCATAGTCTCTCTGTGCTGCTTGTTATGTGGCTTCTGAGAACATGAGAGCAGATCAGAGGAGACTGGTTCAGGGCTTCCATTCATTCACAAGAGAGGATGCTCTTGTTTTCACATACATTTAACAAAAGGTCATGACTGTCCAGAGGCATTAAAGTCCAGGGAGTGGGGAGGAGAATTTTGCCAAACAGAGACAGAAGGATTCCCTTAGCAGCCACCGTAGACAGCAGGGGGAGTCTGAGAGCTAGGAAGTTAGTTGCCAGGGGGAGGGGAGTACATTCCATGGTCTCCATGTTTTTCTCTTTGCTAATAATAAAAGTACTGAAAAGAAGCTCTCTGCATGTCTGGGTTCACTCGGCAATTAGCCAAGTGAGCTGTCTGAAGTCTTCCTCATGACAACTAGGAGGGGATGGTTGCAACTAATCCAGAATGCAGCAGCTAGACTGGTGACTGGGAGTGGCCACCAAGACCATATAACACTGGTCCTGAAAGACCTACATTAGCTCCCAGTATGTTTACGAGCACAATTCAGAGTGTTGGTGCTGACCTTTAAAGCCCTGGTCGGCCTCGGCCCAGTATACCTGAAGAAGTGTCTTCACCCCCATCGTTCTGCCTGGACCCTGAGGTCCAATGCTGAGGCCAAGAAGTGAGGTTACAGGGAACCAGGCAGAGTGCCTTCTCGATAGTGGCACCCTCCTGTCAGATGTCAAGGAAATAAACAACTATCTGACTTTTATAAGACATCTGAAGGCAGCCCTGTTTAGGGAGTTTTTAATGTTTGAAGTTTTATTCTGTTTTTAATGTTCTGTTGAAAGCCGCCTGGAGTGGCTGGGGAAACCCAGCCGGATGGGCAGGGTAGAAATAATAAATTATTATTATTATTATTATTATTATTAGTAGTAGTAGTAGTAGTAAGACGGGATAAATGATTTTTATAACAATGGTGTGCAACCAGTGGATCCAGAGTATGAGATGTTGGCACCCTACTGCATGGTACATCACATAGGCATCTCTCTCATAATGTACCTGCCTTCCATGCCTTGGGGTCCTTTTGCCAAACTGAGATGGGGAGGTGGTGGAGAGTGAGTGGCAGGTGGCTGAGATGTGCAGCCTGATCATGTGCATAAGCCCTCCTGCTCCTGTAAATTTGTGTCACAGGTTGGCTGCCCATGAATTGCAGATGCTCTCCTTAACCATATATGCAGCCAAGTCAACTCAGAAACTCAAATGAAGAAGACTTGGAACTTGCATTGAGCTTTGATGGAGGGCTGTCTGTTTTCTCTAGCTAGGACTTCTCATGCTAGGAGAAATGAAGCTTTTTGAAGTAATAGCAACCTAAGGATGCCAACAGACAAATGGACCATGACTATTGCATTGCATGCTGAAACACATTAAAAAACTCATTGACATATAGAGTGACATATAGGGTTTTTAGAACGGCACTCTGAAACTATAGAATGCAAAAGATATGTACCACACATACACACATCCAGAGGAATAATGTTATCTCTATTTCAGTTGTCCTTTTTATAGGCTTGCAAATAATACTTATTGGAATATTAATTTAATCGAAGTACATTTATTTCTGCCAGAATTTTCAAGCATGCTGTCTCAATACACTTTGGATGTTGAAGTGAGATTGTTTTCTTTTATCTTTTTGCATAAGCAACATAGGAAAAAGAGTTGCTGAAAAAATTGCCAGCAATTTTATTGACACTGGGATGTAGCTTTTAGATTAAAATAACACAATGGGCCTTTTGTATTCTATATGTCATGAAGCATGAAGGAGCAAAAGAATGCAGATGTTGGATGCAGACTGCATTAGGGAATTGATGACACTTCCTTTCCCATGCAGGTTGAATTCAATAGAACTATACAAAATGTAGGGTTGCTGCTTTTCAAAGTATACCACAAACAGCTTCTGTTCAAGCAGAGCTGCAGTCGCATGGCGGTTTTATTCTGTTTGCCCGACATTTCCTGAACTGTTCATTCACACAGCATAAAAGCCATTTCCAGGAATCTAGTGCAAGTTTAGTGCTCATTTCCATGTTAATTGCACCCGAAATTAATTTTTACTCAGAACATTGTTGGGGGTAAAGTGATGAAATTTGGGGTGGTATACAAGCATGCATCTGCAGAAAGGTTGGGGGAGTTGTGACATTGTCTAATAATGTTCTTTTGCTGTGTCACACCACGCCAAATTTAGTGTGATGTGGTGCTATATTGGTCAAAAAGCTACAGCACCACAGTGCACCAGATACTGCAGTGTGAAAAGAACATTAGAAAACTGGACAAAAGCACTGCTTAATGCAACTGCGGAGTGTAAGTTGTTACAGAGGTGAATGATTTTATCTTTGGGTAGCACTTGGGGTTTTGAGCCCCACAGGATATATCAAACATCCAGAAAAATAATGCAACTAGGTATGCCAACTTTTTATTTTCTCCTGGTACCTCTGTGCTCACAGTTGCGCTTTAGGAAAGATCTGGGAAAGATCAACAGGCTTCTCGATGGCACAGGCACAAGCAAAGCTCTTAGAAGAGCAGGCTGATGGTCGCTCTTGTAGTTTTGTTTACATACCCTCCAACATTTCTCTGAAGAAAATAGGGATGTCCAATACTACTACTACTACTAATTTTATTATTTATACCCCAACATATATAAAAACCATAATAGAACATTAAAAAAGTTTATATTCCCTATACAGGGCTGCCTTCAGATGTCTTCTAAAGGTTACAACCTTTAGAAGGCAGCCCAGTACAGGGCTGTATAATTACTTATCTCCTTGGCTGGGGGGGGGGGTCACATAACTCCATACCCTCCAACATTTCTCCAGTGAAAATAGGGAGGTCCTAAGGAAAAGCTGGACATTCTGGAATCAAATCAGAAACCAGGATGGCTTATGTAAATTCAGGACTGTCCCTGGGAAATAGGGACATTGGAGGGTCTGTGTTTATGATTTTAACTTACATTTTTAACAAATTGCATATTGTCTTAAGTTGTGATGTCTTATGAAGCCTGTGCTGGAACCATTCAGTGAAAGATGGGTGATAAGTATGAAAAAGGAAGGAAGGAAGGAAGGAACACTTCCTTTTTCTTAGAGAAGTGTCCAAGGAAGCAGAGAGGAATTTCTAGCTCTAAACCCGTTACCCAGAAGGATTAGCACTGGGTCAAGAAGACATAGATGGCTGTAGAATTCAGTTTTCATTAACAAAGGTTCATTGATGACTTCTTCAGGTGTGAATTAGTGGGGATTTAATATTGCCTATCCATGAGCAGCTGGGGTCATGCTTCATCTGAGAACAATTACTAACATGTATTCAGGATAGGGTTCAGAAAGGAGTAGAACAGTACCTTGATTTGACTGGACTTATTGCTCTAAAGGGAGATAAAATTCTACTTTTTTGGGTGTGCAACCTTTTCCAATAAACAAGACTCTCGGAGGTGCTTAGTTTTAAGTGTCACTGACTGACACCATCAGAGATTTGGCTTTCACTGAGCAGTCCTTGTGTTCTTGCTGTGTGTTTTTTAAATTATGTTATGAGGATCTGCTTGAGTGTGTTTAGTTCCATGGCCAAATTGATGTATTTTATTTCTTTGTTCCAATTTCACAGCCCATATATTTTAGGTCATTATTCCTAACTTTCAGTATTATGGTACTTTGAAAATTAACAGACAGTATAACATCTAACAAATTATTACCCAGAGAATATTCTAAATTATTGGTTCTATGAAGGAGAGGGAACCAGCTTTTCCCCAGTTTAATACTTTCAGAATGTACTTAAGACTTCTGGGCCCTCTCTGCATTTTAATTCTTGGGATTTGGAACCTGTACTGATTCTGATGGCAGGGCATTCTTAACTGAATGGGACCCTACGACAGGTAATCTCTAGTGCCATTAAAACAGTGGTTCTTGAACTTTTTTTTTCTGGGCCACACTTTAAGAATAAAAATTTGCTCGCACCACACCAAATTTTTTATTGCTAAGAAATACATTGGAAAACAGAAAGAAACAACTCCTAGCAGTACTTGATTTATAACAGAACACAACTGTTGTTTAGTCGTTTAGTCGTGTCTGACTCTTCGTGACCCCATGGACCAGAGAACGCCAGGCACTCCTGTCCTCCACTGCCCCCCGCAGCTTGGTCAGACTCATGCTGGTAACCTCGAAAACACTATCCAACCATCTCATCCTCTGTCGCCCCCTTCTCCTTGTGCCCTCCATCTTTCCCAACATCAGGGTCTTCTCCAGGGAGTCTTCTCTTCTCATGAGGTGGCCAAAGTACTGGAGCCTCAGCTTCAGGATCTGTCCTTCCAGTGAGCACTCAGGGCTGATTTCCTTCAGAATGGAGAGGTTTGATCTTCTTGCAGTCCATGGGACTCTCAAGAGTCTCCTCCAGCACCATAATTCAAAAGCATCAATTCTTCGGCGATCAGCCTTCTTTATGGTCCAGCTCTCACTTCCATACATCACTACTGGGAAAACCATAGTTTTAACTATATGGACCTTTGTTGGCAAGGTGATGTCTCTACTTCTCAAGATGCTGTCTAGGCCTGTCATTGCCCTTCTCCCAAGAAGCAGGCGTCTTTTAATTTCGTGGCTGCTGTCACCATCTGCAGTGATCATGGAGCCCAAGAAAGTAAAATCTCTCACTGCCTCCATTTCTTCCCCTTCTATTTGCCAGGAGGTGATGGGACCAGTAGCCATGATCTTCGTTTTTTTGATGTTGAGCTTCAGACCATATTTTGCACTCTCCTCTTTCACCCTCAATAAAAGGTTCTTTAATTCCTCCTCACTTTCTGCCATCAAGGTTGTGTCATCTGCATATCTGAGGTTGTTGATATTTCTTCCGGCAATCTTAATTCCGGCTAGAAGAAGAAGAAGAAGAAGAAGAGTTTGGATTTGATATCCCGCTTTTCACTCCCCTTAAGGAGTCTCAAAGCGGCTAACATTCTCCTTTCCCTTCCTCCCCCACAACAAACACTCTGTGAGGTAAGTGGGGCTGAAAGACTTCAAAGAAGTGTGACTAGCCCAAGGTCACCCAGCAGCTGCATGTGGAGGAGCGGAGACTCGAACCCGGTTCCCCAGATTACAAGACTACCGCTCTTAACCACTACACCACACTGGCTCATCCAGCCCAGCCTTTCGCATGATGAATTCTGCATATAAGTTAAATAAGCAGGGAGACAAAATGCAGCCTTGTCGTACTCCTTTCCCAATTTTGAACCAGTCAGTTGTTCCATATCCAGTTCTAACTGTAGCTTCTTGTCCCACATAGAGATTTCTCAGGAGACAGATGAGGTGATCAGGCACTCCCATTTCTTTAAGAACTTGCCATAGTTTGCCATGGTTGACACAGTCAAAGGCTTTTGCATAGTCAATGAAGCAGAAGTAAATGTCTTTCTGGAACTCTCTAGCTTTCTCCATAATCCAGCGCATGTTTGCAATTTGGTCTCTGGTTCCTCTGCCTCTTCTAAATCCAGCTTGCACTTCTGGGAGTTCTCGGTCCACATACTGCTTGAGCCTTCCTTGTAGAATTTTAAGCATAACCTTGCTAGCGTGAGAAATTAGTGCAATTGTGCGATAGTTGGAGCATTCTTTGGCACTGCCCTTCTTTGGGATTGGGATGTAGACTGATCTTCTCCAATCTTCTGGCCACTGCTGAGTTTTCCAAACTTGCTGGCATATTGAGTGTAGCACCTTAACAGCATCATCTTTTAAAATTTTAAATAGTTCAGCTGGAATACCATCACTTCCACTGGCCTTGTTATTTGCAGTGCTTTCTAAGGCCCATTTGACTTCACTCTCCAGGATGTCTGGCTCGAGGTCAGCAACCACACTACCTGGGGTGTACGAGCCATCCGTATAATTCCTCTGTGTGTTCTTGCCACCTCTTCTTGATGTCTTTTGCTTCTGTTAGGTCCTTTCCACTTTTGTCCTTTATTATGGAAATCTTTGTACGAAATGTTCCTTTCATATCTCCAGAACACAACTACTTTATAATATTACCATGGGACAGAAAATATAAAACAATGCAGTTACAGAAGAACATGAATCATTCCCCAACTACATTTATAAAAGAGCCTCTTACATATTTACCTTAAGTATGTATACAAACTCAGTGAAAGATGTGAGCTTGCTTTTGCCATGTAATCTCAATCATATTAGGTCTAATTTGAGACAAACAAACTCTAATCTCATCAATACAAAGAAGCCTTTCTCTTTTCTGATCTTCCATATTTGTCAGAGTTGAAAATCCCTGTTCACAACAATATGTCACGGAACACTGTAGAAGAATAGCCAATGCTCTTGAAGAGAGGTGTGGAAACGGTTGTATAGCCAAACAAACAAACAAACAAACAAACAATTGATGCTATACCATCCTACAATGAAATATTTAAATATTTCTTTGATTGTCCTTGAATCTTCCCACCACACTTGCCACACTCCCCTGCCACACTGGTGTGGCGTGTCACACCCTTTGAGAACCACTGCATTAAGGCATTTATTAATATCTTGAAACTGATTCATTAAATCATGGGAGGAATGCTACAATTCATAATCTCATTCCTTCTCACAATAATTTCTATTTTATTTATTATAGTTGGAGTTGTACTTTTATCTGTTGCTGTATAATACACCTTGATTGAGTTTTTCTCATAAAGGTGGCCTATATTTTTTTTTAACTAACAAAGATAAATAACACCAGTATGTTAGCTCTACATATGAGCTGAATAATTACCATGAAATGGACACCCAGTGTTTTGACTCACTCAGCTGCAATACCTTGAATGATGAGCTTACTTGGTTATGCTTTGATGAAAGTTCAGCAAGTTATAGAACATATGCGCTGACATAATGGATTTTACTGGGTCTGCATAATGGACATGATGGGTATGTCAAATTACATCTAAGTGCAGTTCTCACACCTGTATTTCACTAAGCATATGTCAGGCAAAACCATGAATTAAACAGGAATGCTGCAAAAAACAAAGAGTTATCTCACAAGTCTCTGTCATGTTGCTGATTTTTTAAAAAAAATAAATCAAAAGTTACATTTTAGACAAGCAAAATCTGCAACAGAAAAACCTAGACCAATTGGCACTCAGCTTGAATAAAATGATTTGGTTTTTAAAAACATTTGAGAACTGTAAGAAAGTTACAAATTTTGGCACAATAGCAAAATAGTGCTAAAATACTTTCTAACAGATATTGTGCTATATTTATTTATTTTTGTATTGGATAATCTGGATGCTGTCTCTTTTTCCTTTTTCTTTTATATGTTGTATCACTTGGCTAAATTCTGTGCTGCATCATAGTTGTTGCGGATTTTGCTGTTGCATATGTGTTGTTGTTTAACCTTTAAGAAGATGAGCAACAAAAATAAAAGAAAAGAATAAAGTAACACATTTTGAAATCTGAGCCAAATCCAGAACCGTCTCAGTAGGGATGCTCATTCATCACAGTCAACAAGGGGAAGAGGAGGATGAAATGGCAGGAGGGTGGGACTGCCTCTCCTTTTCCCTTCTGATGAGAGGAGAGCATCAGTGGAATCCAGGGAAGGTGTCAGCTAACCATTGAGGGTGGGGCAGCCTGAGTGCGCACAACTACACACTCAACCTTCTCACAAGGCACAGGACTCTTGTGAGCAAGCTCTCCTTGCCTTGCCTTTAAAAGTTGGGTGAGTGGGTTGCCAAGCCATTGGGGCAACTCCATGGTTTCTGTACTGTTCTGACTTCCTTGCACTGATCCTGGACTCCTTAAACTTGGACAGCTGTTTCTAGCCCAGGTAATCTTCCCTTTCCCATCAATTAGCCTGAGTGCTCCAGTTTCCGTGACTCACTACCTGCTGCCGAGCCTGACCATTACTCTGCCTCAGTGAAGACCTCTTCCTTAACCCTCAGGTAGGAAGCTCCCTGGTTGTGCTCTGAATGGGAGCCAGGACAGTGACAGCCACAGATAAGTACTGACTTAAGAAATAAATAGTGCTAATCTCTGTAACATTGCTTCTCCTGTCTTGTCATGAGCTGGCTTTAACACGAAGACCCCGGCTTGTATTTAGTCAGCATTCCCCATTACATCCAAAGTAGGCTACTCTGGCTTAGTATCAATTAACAAACTGTGAAAATAAACCAGGGTCACCAACTTCTCCAGCAGTACTGAGTTCCAGTTTCCTCTAATTCCCTTTTAAGTGAACTTGGGCCACTGCTCTCTTTCAACTGTTTTCTTACAATTTCAAGTGGCCATCCAATCTCTGCTTTAAAATCTCCAATAAAGGAGAGTCCGCCACCCCCTGAAGAAGACCATTCAACTGTTAAACAGCTCTTACTGACAATTTCTTGTAACTTGAAGCCATTGGTTCAAATCTTACCCTCCAGAATAGGGAAAAACAAGCTTGTTCCCTCTTCCATGTAACTATCTGTTCTAGGACCTTTCCTGGTATCAACATCAAGCTGACCAGTCAGTAGTTACATAGGTCTTCTTTTTCTTGCTTTTTGAAGATGGGGACAACATTTGCCTACCTCCAGTCCACAGGCACCTCACCTATTCTCCAAAAAGTCTCAAAGATTATAGACAGAGGCACTGAGATTACATCCACAAGCTACTTTAGTACCCTTGAATGCAGCTCATCAGGCTGGGCACTGTTTTCTCGAGATGTTTCTTTAGATGTCTCCCACTTTTTTTTCTTGTTGGAATTGTAGTCATTTTTGCCTTCCATGTTTCACCTTTATGAAAGTACACCCATGTTGGACTCTGTTCTGACCAGTAGTTCCTTACATGGGAGAAGCCAGGGGGCGGGAAGGGGGCAGCTGCCCCCCTAAATCAAGTAAATAAATAAAAATACTTAACTGAATGTAGAAATAATCAGAATATTTGAAATTGAAATGCTTGTGAGGTCACTTGGATGATGTTGTGGCACATTCTAATGACGCAACTGGCAATTTGACTGAATAGTAGATTCCATGAGCTGACTCTTCTTGTCACAGGCAGCCCGGTTTTAATAAAAGAGGCAGAAATCTTTTACCCTGCCACAAAAAAAAAAGGCTCTGCTCACCTCTCTTGCTCAGCCAGGCACGACTTGTACCCTGGAGCAGTCATTCAGTACCTTGCAGAGAGTAAAGACCTGGCTAAGGTTGACAATGACAGGGGAGCAGCTCAATGGGCTTTGCTTACTTAGTGTGGACAGAAAAACTGCAATAGAAAAGAGGAATTTGAGAAGGATCTGCTGAAAGGTTTTTTAGCAAGTCCAAGCAAACTTGTTTTAGTTTTACGTTTTTAAAAAATAAGATGAAAAAAAAGGTCCATTCTTTGCAATTTTGTGTTAACTTCATGAAAGGTACTCCCTGATGTTAATTTTATATTTAACTTCCTAGTTTTCAAATGACTGAAGATTTTGACAGATTTTCTGAGTACTTGGGGTCAAAAGAAAGTAATTTAAAACAACTGTTGTTGATACATTTCATCCTGAATCTGCTAGACAGAGCCAGACAGAAGATAATGACAGGTGTGTGTCTCCCCAACATATATCCTGGCTACAACTCATTGTTCCTTAAGCCTTTGGAAATCAACTGAAAGTCCAGAGTACCCAACTAACTACACTCATCTTTCCCTTCCCTCTGTAAAATGAAACCTAGGATTACATCTAGCTAAATTGTTTTGATTTTTTAATATTTTTATTTTTTGTTGATAAACAAAAAAGTTTCATAACTATGCATTTTGAAATTATACATGTTAAATCTCTTTTCTTTCCCCCCTTTGCTTTTGAAAGCACAAACACTGGACTATCGTGGTTTGACCCAATATTTCCATGTGTTTACTCTGTGTGTGTGTGTTTGGTAGGGGCATCAGCATTTAGAAGTAACTTCTAAGCACTTGACTACACAGTGGCCATCATTTACTATATAATAATGTTTGACAAATGGCCCATTAACATCAGAAGGAAGGCTTTTCAATCAGGCACTTACTCTGCAAGCTCTTGAGTAAAAGGTACTTAATCAGTGAAATTACATTTCTACCTATGTGTTTATTCCTTTGTCTTTATTCTTCAGAGATGCATTTATGCCTATTTAGATACTACCTGTTGAGAAACACTGACAAAAAGATAATGCAACTAATTGGTAATCACTGCTTGCTCCTGAAAGACATGTTTTTCCTAAAATGCAGGTTCCCAGAGATGCAAATAAAGCCTGGGCTGTTCTCTTTTGTTGAAAAATCCTACACTGGTTTAGTAATAATATGACTTAAAATCAAGTGCAATGAAAGGCAGTGGGTGAGAGCAGAATCACACTTAAACCTTTCCATTGTTCTTCTCTTTCGGCATTACAGCTCCTTCTTGTAAATTCTGTATTTTTTCTGTCATGGAATGAATGGAACACAAGGGGTGTTATCTTTGACTGGGGTGAAGCAATGACTGACAAGCAATTTGTTTCTTACTGAAGCAGCTCAGTGATGGAATGTGGCCCTGTTTTCACCGAGCCTTTAAAACTGAGCCCCATGCAGCCCTCAGAAGCAATTCGGAGCAGCCTGCCTGAGTGTCCCAGTTGTCTCTGTGGCCAAATCCCCCAACTGCCAAATCTTGCTGCCAATGTCACTTGGCAGACTGGGGGAAGCAGGGCCGTCTTTAGCAGATGTGGCGCCGGGGTGCAAATATCCGCCCAGCGCCCACAAATTACCATGGATAGTGTTGGGATGGCCATAGCTGCGCACTGCCAGATATCCGGGAGGGTGCAACTCTCCCCCATGCCACTGCAGGAGAGCGATCCCCGTAGAGGCTTGGGAGGGAAGCTGCACCCCACCAGCCTGATGGTTGTCGGGGCACAGCTGGAGGGCATGCAGGGAAAGGGGAGGCCACTGGCAAAGCTGCGCAGCTCCCCCACTTGCTGGGCACCCCTGAGACCCTGGCGCGACGCACCACTAAGCCCTATGGGAAAGCCGGCTCTGTGGGGAAGTATGGCTGTGTTGGGGAGGGGGCATGTGGGGAAGGTCATCCTTGTGTGCTTTTCTCCCCATGCAGCTGATGCTCCCCACCCCCAGCGCACATTGTACAATTATGATGATGTGGACAGTATACAAGGAGGGTACTTTTAACATGAGAGAGAGAGTAAGAGGGAGTCTGTGCGCATGTGTGAATCACCACAAGCACCCCAGGCCACTCCCACTGCTTGCTTGCCCACAGCTTTGCAACTGTCTACCTACCACTGCACATGGCTCGGTGCTAGACAGACCTAAAAGAGGCTCACAATCCTCTGCTGTGCTGATATGAGCCTTTTAGAGAATCAAGCAGCTTCATCAGGTGTGATGTGAGAAATGCATGAATGTGTCAGCTTAAGTGCCTAGAGGGAGGCAGCAATTTTGACTGAGACTGCATCTTGATGGAGACAGGTGTGTGCCCAACTATTTTGTGCAATGGTCTTAATACCTTCCAACTTTGGGGCTGCCCTTGAAGCTGTCCCAGAAACTCCAGCGGGTACAGAATGCTGCAGCGAGGCTCCTCACGGGGTCTCTGCCATGGGAGCATATTCACCCAGTGCTTTTCAAGCTGCACTGACTCCCGGTGGAGTACAGGGTCAGATTTAAGGTGCTGCTTTTGACCTTTAAAGCCCTTCACGGCCTAGGACCCTCATACCTACGGGACCACCTCTCCCGGTATGCCCCACGGAGAGCCTCAAGGTCCATAAATAACAACACCCTAGTGGTCCCAAGCCCTAAGGAAGTTAGATTGGCTTCGACCAGAGCCAGGGCCTTTTCAGCACTGGCTCCGGCCTGGTGGAACGCTCTGCCTCATGAGACCAGGGCCCTGCAGGATCTGATTTCTTTCCGCAGGGCCTATAAGACAGAGTTGTTCCGCCTGGCCTTTGGCTTGGAGCCAATTTGATTCCCTCCCTCTCTTTCTTTTTTCCTTTCCTTCTCCTTCTGCAGTGAGGCTACATTTTAATATTTTAATGTTTCAATATTTTAATGTTGTATTTTAATTTTGTTTTTAAGTTGTAATCATTCAACTTGTTTTTATTATTGCTTGTAAGCCGCCCTAAGCCCGGCCTTGGCTGGGGAGGGTGGGGTATAAATAAAAATTATTATTATTATTATTATTAACTCTACAATTCTGTGATTCTATCATTCTAAGCCTGCTATTGACCATCAAGGGAAAAATATACAGGAACCCAAACTAGGAGCACTAAAAACCTGTGTGGCTGCATTTGTTTGTTTTTTTTGGAAAATGTACCGGCAACCCTAATGTGGGGTTGCCTTACAACCGAGAAATCCAAGACATGTCCACTTTTGGGGGGCCAACATGCCCATCCAGCTCAGGATGGCAGTGGCTTGGGCTGTCCTTTTTTTTGCTCTTCAAGATATGATAACCATCTTCAAATATATCAAGGGCTGTCACATGGAAGAGGGAACAAACTTGTTTCCTCCTCTACTACGGCATGCTCTCTGCAATTGTCCAATAAGATTGGTATGGCAAGGTTGTAGTTCTATCTATAGGCGGCTCAATTTCCTGTGTATCTCAGACTTTGTTTAAATACAAAGTTGTTCAAAAGGAAGTTGTATTGGTTATTATGTTGTTGTTGCTTTAAAATTAAAGTTTATTTGGCAAACAATATTTAATTACACAGCAAACCACATCACTCCATAGTATACTACAGAACACAGCTATACATTGTATACATCACCGTTAACTAATTTACAGAACGAAGAAAAGGAAAAAAGAAGGAAGAAAAGAAAAGATTAAGAAGAAATAAAATTGACTTCCGATTAAACCCATTGTACTGTTGCTTATTCTGATTATTTTACACACAGCATCAGACTATTGTTTTGTTTTCCTAGTTATTATCCAGAATGCTTAATTGTTTATCACCTACTTCTTACGAATATCAGTCATAATCTGCCAGGAGATTTTTGTTATTACAATATTTTTTCAAATATTCTTTAAATATTTTCCATTCTTTATCTACCTTCTGAGTCGGGTTTCCTCTACTTCTCCCTGTCATCCTAGCCAACTGTGAACACTCTATCATTTCGACCTGTCATTTGGTTATTGTAGTAATTTTTTTTCACTTTTCCAATTCCTTGCTACCAGAATTTTGGCTGCAGTTGTTGCATACATGAAAAGTGGTCTGACATATTGATTTCGCTTTAAGAGCTTTGGCCAGAAACTGGAATTTATCTCCTTTTTTCAGTAGGCGGGGAGGAATTTCTTTTAAAATTATGATCTCTTTTCCTTCAATTTTAAATTTTCTTTGACCTCTTGTCTGCAAAATCTTCTTTCTTAATTTATTAGAAATAAAAGTAATTAGGCAATCTCCCGGCCACTTGT
The DNA here is from genome assembly GCF_951804945.1 of Podarcis cretensis. Taxonomy (NCBI): domain Eukaryota; kingdom Metazoa; phylum Chordata; class Lepidosauria; order Squamata; family Lacertidae; genus Podarcis; species Podarcis cretensis. The sequence continues at coordinate 103,846,597 of NC_137173.1, read as the reverse complement.
TGGCTTTAGCTTTTTTAGATTTCAATCTGAATATGTTTTCTGTGTTTCATATTATTTCTTCTTCCTCCATATCTAACCAAGTGGCCAGTTCCTTAATCATCTTTGTTTGTGTATTTTCCTCTGGGGCCCCAGGACCCCAGATAGTCTGTGTGTTTTTCCCTTGGTCTGCATCTGCAAAATTGCCAGAGCGTCCCAAGTGGTTTTTTGTGTTATTCTGAATTCTTCTATCTCCTTTTTAGTTTTTTCACATTCTTTTTTACTTTCTCTAAATTCTTTGAAGGTTTTTTTAGAAGCTTCTTCAATACTATGCAGGATTAGCTATGCTGACTGACACAGAGTGGAAATAGGCAGAGTCTCTGAAAGGTTGTTGTCTCCTGCTGTCAGGTGTCACACAATCCACACTATGGGATTAATTTTGTTGTTGTTTAGTCATTTAGTCATCTCCAACTCTTCGTGACCCCATGGACCCCACGGACCAGAGCACGCCAGACACTCCTGTCTTCCACTGCCATCCGCAGCTTGGTCAAACTCATGCTGATAGCTTCGAGAACACCGTCCAACCATCTCATCCTCTGTCGTCCCCTTCTCCTTGTGCCCTCAATCTTTCCCAACAGCAGGGTCTTTTCCAGGGAGTTCTCTTCCTGGAGCCTCAGCTTCAGGATCTGTCCTTCCAGTGAGCACTCAGGGCTGATTTCCTTCAGAATGGATAGGTTTGATCTTCTTGCAGTCCATGGGACTCTCAAGAGTCTCCTCCAGCACCAGAATTCCAAAGCATCAATTCTTCAGTGATCAGCCTTCTTTATGGTCCAGCTCTCACTTCCATACATCACTACTGGAAAAACCATAGCTTTAACTCTACGGACCTTTGTCAGCAAGGTGATATTGCTGCTTTTTAAGATGCTGTCTAGGTTTGTCATTGCTTTTCTCCCAAGAAGCAGGCGTCTTTTAATTTTGTGACTGCTGTCACCATCTGCAGTGATCATGGAGCCCAAGAAAGTAAAATCTCTCACTGCCTCAATTTCTTCCCCTTCTATTTGCAAGGAGGTGATGGGACCAGTGGCCATGATCTTAGTTTTTTTATGTTGAGCTTCAAATAGGATTAATAATACTAGCCTATTTTACAAGGATGCCCTAAAGGTTACAGGAAAAATGGGATAATTCAAAGAAGCTAGATGGTAAGAGTTTCAGGATGACCATGGATGTTAATTGCCTTTGCTTCAGTTTTAATGCTATGTTTTCAAAGTACCCCTCTACAAGATGTTAGCTGTGCTATTCCAATTAGAGATGGAAACTGTAAGTTTGATTCTGTTTGCTGCTTTAAAAAAGAAAGAAAGAAAAAGGAAGAGGACAAATGCATCCCATTGTATAGATTTCCTGCTTCAGAAGTACATGCGTTTGTCACAGAAGGGTAAACTGGAAGCATGAAAACCAGAGGACTTTGAGGTTTGCATGCCCCCAGAGTTGCAAGTTCAAATGACAAGTGTTTTCCTTATAACTGTCAGTTCTGGCACCACTAGCCAAAGTCCTTGCCAAGGCAAAACACCTGAGAACTTGAGACATCAAAATAATTTTGCAAAGATCAATAAGAAGATGACTTGTCCCTAAGTGTGTGCGTGTGCGTGTTATTTAACGTACTATTTTCTCTTTTCAGGCAAGGGATTTTTATCTTATTTAATTCCACCCACAGCATGAATCTTTCCTGAAATGCCATTGCCAAAGGTCTATTTATCTTCACCTCAAAAGGGGGATTCCTTTAAACATGCAGCTAGAAGTGACTTTAAGATGTCCTTCAGTTAATCCTTTTGCTTCAGGTCTTGACTACACCTAAACCAATCCAAACAAATGCTTGTCTAGCTATGCTTAATGATGTTTGCATTTTAATTCCTCTGCTCCATTGCTGTTTTTTGTGTTGCCTTCTCTTGCATTAAATTGTAGGCATTGGGTGGTATCCGTTGAATTAAAACTGGTTTTCCAAGTTTTCCCTTGGTTCAGCACCCCTTTGCCCAATGAGAGAGGGCAGGGCACAAAATATTTTTTTCCATCCCCCCCCCGCCAAAGTGTGCAGTGTTCGGACTAAAAGCTTGAACTTTACTAATTTCAAAAGCTAGCTTGATGGAAGATTAAGAAATTATTATTAAAAATTAAGAACTGGGAAACATCTCATGTCATATGATTAGGGAGCAAGATCCACTGGAATGAGTAAGTTAGGATCCAGTGGATCTCCTGCATATTCCACCCCCCTTCTGAGCTGAGCCTGGAGGATCTTAAGCCCTGAAAAAGGAGTGTTCTGGGGAACTGTAGAGGAGTAGATTTAGGTTGGTTCCTAAACCTGTTCTGCTCACTCACATTATCTAGGAATCTGGCATAAGTTAAGATGGCAAACAGGGTTCTGTAACTCAAACACTATTTTAAAGCCTTGTTTTCCCTCTGCCAGGCTGAAGCCAGCTCAGCCATCAGTAGTCCTGCTGCTGAACCAAGTTTGGCCCTGGTGTAACTTTACAGTGGCTTAACTTACAGTGGCTTGCTTCATGCCAGTTTTATGTGCATAGGATCACTCCCTTAATTGTTATAAGGAAGTGAAACAGGATCTTCCATAATATTTTAAATCACTGAACTGTTAGTTATGAGAAGTGGCAAAAGGGCATAGAAGAACTGATGTGCCTTTCTTTTACTACAATCTCATCACAGCTTTTTTTTTAAGGTCTCTAGCACAGCACATGGACCCACGGCTAGAAGTATAAACCTGGAAAGGCCTTGGAGACTACTTCAGTGAACTGTTATCTGTCCTGTGACTGAAAGTCTTTCCATTCAACTGATTAATATGCTTACTTCACCTACTATTATTTCCCAGGTACGTGCTGGACTATTGAGTCTACTCAATGGCCTATACCAGTGGTTCCCAATTAGCTAAATATAGCAGACTCGAAAGCCAAGCCATGGACCCCTTAATTTTGAATATGTTGATATCTCTGTGGTAGTTTTTGTTATGTGAATGGTGCCAGTATACCCTCCAAAATGAGCAGCACAAAACCAGTCTGCGCTCCTGTGCAAGTTACATGACTCACGTGAGAGCATGGTGCCCCAAAACACACATTTTTGGGTGCTGTGATCTTGCATGAGACATGCATGTGGTTGCGATCTTGTGCGTTTCTGTGTGTTCCCCCCAAACAGGATGTCTCACACAGTTGGTGGGTATGTGCCCTCTGGGTGGGTTTTCCAGACCCCCCTGGGGTCTGCGGACCACCAGTTTGGAACCACTGGCCTATATAATTCAGGGTTTCTTTTTTGATCTATCTCCCCTAACATGTTATTTCTCTTCATTAGTGTTCCATAGAAATAAGCTTGAGTCAACTCCATGAGCAGGAGTAGAGTTCTGATCACATGGTGCTCGTATCAGTGGAAAGTAGAGAGATAGCTTTCACTGATTGTCCCCTTCCCCCTTGTCACCATTTATTTTTTTGTTTCCTTACCTACCACCTTTCATCAATAGATCTCAGGGCAGTTCACAGAATAAAATACAGGATAAAAACAAGTAAATGATCAAAACAAAACAACAACAAAACAATCTCGCCCTTCTCACAGATACATTTAAAAGGCTGTAGAATATTAATCAGCCCAAGGCCTAGTTGAAGAGGAATGTTACTCAAAAGATTTCTGGAATCTAGAGGAAACTTAAGGTAGAGCTTAGCTTATGAACTAAAACTAGAGGAAGTGTTCATGTTTGCCCACAGAGCAAGCAAAGTAATTCTTGAAGGTTGCCCCCAGTGATATTAGTACAAAGCAATTTAGTTTGGCTAACCCCAACACTGTAACATAATCCTCTTCATTAACTGAACCCCAACTACCTAGCATAACACTTATGGCCATTCCCAGTGATACCTGGGTGCCATAACGTGGGACCCAGGTGAATGTCATGACCTAAGGCAGATCTCAAGACCTTCAGGTCAGCAAATCACAGCCTGCACCTATGCTCACATCCTCTGCTACTCTGCTTACACAACTGACCTCAGCCTGCTAAGTGGAGAGTCTACACAAACACATTATCACAGTCACAACCACAATGTATCTGTGTCATTGTCCCTTTTCGGGGGAGGGGGGAATGTACTGGAAATATATCCATATCTCTTTTGCTTTTAGCTGTCCATTCAAGAGCAGTGGTCAAGTGGCCTTGAGGTCTCAGCTTGCTAACTGGGCTCTACAAGGGTATTAGATGTGCTCTGGAGGATTGAGAAGAATGAGATGCAGTGCTGGCAGCTGCAAGGGGAAGGGCAACCCCCCTACTTTTGGTATGATTTCCCATTGCATCTTGGTTCTAGTCATTAATGGAAGGATCCTGTCTGTCTGCACAGCCCTAGTCAGACTCCAAGCCATAGTAAATGCCATTTGAATTCTTGGTGGGGTTTTTTCCTACAGTGATAGTTCTGTGGTTGGTTTGGATTTTTAAAAAAGGCTGAATTAAGTCAGCTTTCTCAAATCATCAGATAATATTTTACATAAAAACACATTTTTGACAATACAAGGGATTCTTCAGTTGGCTGCATCTTCACGTATTTCTGTGTGCTGACACTTGCATGCTGTTTGCTTGACTGAAGTGTCAAAGATAATATTTTGCTTTTGGGCTTAGATATTTGGAAGCTTGTTTGTGGGTGACCCAGATTTCATCCTATATATTTCATCTTTGCATTGGCATGTGACCTGTCTATGGTTATTCCATACATTTCATGGCCTTTTGGCTTCATTGTTTACAATCTTCTTGTCCTCTCTGCATTGTTGTGGGTGGGTGTCCACACACACCTGCCATCTGAGAGTACACTACATGCATATCACAATGTGTGCAAAAGCTTATATTACAATAAACATATTCGTTTTTAAGATGCTGCAGAACTCCTTCTATGTAAAATATTACTGTTGTCCTGAACAAGCTTCTAAATGTAGAAGAGCAGTCAAATTATTGTCAGAATGGTACAGATTATTATTTTTCCAAGTGGTTTAACCTGCATGGTGGTAAGTGACTGCTTGCTTGTATTCACCTTTCTGACACTTGGACTAAAAGGCATAAATCTGGCACAAGCTCCAGGTAACCTTGGAAGCGTTGAGGTTTT